>NC_083579.1:32606970-33216970 GCF_027579695.1 Neoarius graeffei
CGGTCTGAGTGAATGACCTTGACATCTGTGATGTCACAGCAGGAAGTCTATCGGTCTCATCGCCATTTCCGCTATACTAAAACACAGAGCTGACTGCAACTCCGATCCTCCATTTTGAGCTAATTTATCGCCATGCCACGTAGATGTGTTGTTGACGGGTGCAGCAACATGACAGAAGGTGGATTTATGTTGCATTCATGGCCCGAGAATGTTCAAACTGCAAAGATTTGGACGCGCTTTGCGAGAAGTTCATGGACACATTGGGCGCCTACGAAGTGGTCTCTCCTCTGCTCTGCACATTTTACTGAAGACTCGTACGAGACCTCTGATCTGTTGAGGAGCGTTGGCTATAAGCCCTATTGAAAGAGGGTGCAGTACCAACAATTAAAAGAAAAGAAAACTACAAGAAAAGGAAAGTATTTATTTGATTTTTGATTTAAAAAAAAAAGGAAAGTAAGTTCAGTTCCACCAGTTCTCCCGGAGTGTGAGTGTGAGGCTTTCTGGACTTGTATAATTTTTATTGTTAGAACTTTGACTTTGTACATTGGATTGACAGAACATTGAATTACATTCGATCAGAATCAGCATTCAATATTGGTAAGTTACCCCCCTGTTCTTAACTTTTTGTAAAATCTATAATTCTTCCATCGAATGTGTATGTATAATAATAATAATCGGGGCAGCACGGTGGTGTAGTGGTTAGCGCTGTCACCTCACAGCAAGAAGGTCTGGGTTCGAGCCCCGTGGCCGGCGAGGGCCTTTCTGTGCGGAGTTTGCATGTTCTCCCCGTGTCCGCGTGGGTTTCCTCCGGGTGCTCCGGTTTCCCCCACAGTCCAAAGACATGCAGGTTAGGTTAACTGGTGACTCTAAATTGAGCGTAGGTGTGAATGTGAGTGTGTGAGTGTGTCTGTGTCTATGTGTCAGCCCTGTGATGACCTGGTGACTTGTCCAGGGTGTACCCCGCCTTTCGCCCGTAGTCAGCTGGGATAGGCTCCAGCTTGCCTGCGACCCTGTAGAACAGGATAAAGCGGCTACAGATAATGAGATGAGATGAGATGAGATAATAATAATCTTGTCTGGCTTTTTTCATGGTCTATCAAATATATTCCATTCAGCTAGCTAACTCGTCTTTGATTTGTTCAGTATCATGCTAGCTGAATGGAATATATCTGATAGACCATGAAAAAAACCAGCTAATATTATTTAAATATGTCACTCAGATCCGTGATGTATTTCGTATGAAAAATGTGTTTTTCAACATGAGAAGATAAACTTCATATCTTCAAGCCAACATCTGATATACTTTTTATTATATCGACACATTCACAAACAAAAAATACACAAATTGATCAAAACAATTCATTGATTTCCTTGCAAGTGACATATATATATGTTATTTACCAGCTGGGAGGTCCGTATCGTGAAATACCGTGACCGAGGTCTTGAAAGTACTGAGCGAGGCGCTCTTGGCCGAGGTCCGTATTCAAGGCCGAGGTCACGGTATTTCACCATACGGACCGACCTTAAGCTGGTAAATAATATATTTATTTTTTTCTTTACCAAATTCTAACAGAAAACGAGAGCGCCCGAAAGGGAAAACCGAGCCGAGCCGCCATTTTGAATCCTCATTCACGGCTGTAATGCAAATTGCTTCCTCGGTATACAAGTGCACTTCCATGGCAGGAAAAAAAACTACATTTTGCTGCCTATGTAGTCCCCTATTTATACAAATAGGAGTCATTCAGGATTCAGCCATGTTTTTGCTCGGCGTTAGCAAATTACAGGTTTTTAGCTTTCTCCTCAAATGTTTTCTTTTATTTCTTCTTCCTCAGGGTAGTAAAACTCGCTTTCGCTGTGAACACTGTCGTTATCGCTATCCATGCTGTAAAATTAATGCTATTCTCCTGAGAAATGCTGGCAAAAATGTATAAGATTTTTGATAATCTTATAAATAAATCTTATAAAAAAAAAGATAAATGTTGACAAAAAATTCTACTATGTTTGTTGTTGTTGTGAACAAGCGAGTCGCCAGAGGTCCATAACCGGGGTCCGTAACTGGGGTCCGTACCGTAGGGTACGGAGCCACTCACCAGCTAATCAGAGCGCAGGATTTGGACTGTGAAAAAAATTAAGAGATTTATGTCACGGTCTTGAATCTGCATTTCCCGGATGTAGCTTGTATGAAAAATACGAGTGGTTTATTTCCCAGTAAAGCACTCATCTCCATATAATATTTATTTTATATAATTAAGTTATTCCACGAAATTGAGTCGTACATGTGCTGATAGCTGACAAGGCACGGAGCACCTCACTGGCTGTAAGCCATATACGACGAGATTGAGTGGAATAACTGTTTTATTCTATCCATATTCACTGGATTTTGGGAAACATAGCATTTTATTTTATTTTTTTTTTCAAATTTGATAAATAAAAACTATACAAAACGTCCAACAAAACAATTTCCGCTTAGAATGTAAACAAACTGGCGAAATGGCAGGAGCAATTTGTGGAAAACACTTTAATAATCATTTTTGAAAAATAAAAAAAAGATATGTTATTTCCATCAAATACTTTTATTCCATATTTTGTTGCTTTTTTTGTAGTTTTTGGGCTTTTGTTTTCAAGTAGGGTTTTCATTTCATCCTCGGTTGGTTCAGCAACATGGTCTGCCATTTTCTTTTCTTCTTTTTTTTTTTCATGGTTGGCAAAGGTGCATTACCGCCACTGACTGGGTTGGAGTATGGAACAGGAGATATGGGGGGGGCTATCTTCTTTTATTTAGCTATTTCTGTTTCTTTTATATACTTGATGACAAAGTGACTTGATGCGCTCCACCATTTTGTTTTTCTCTACTCATGGTATATGAGCCTAGTACCGTAGTAGAGTAGCCAATCAGAGTGTGCGATTGCTCATATCCAGAGAATGTGGATAGAATAATATAATATATAACAGCTTCTTGTGAATGTTGTTACTATAGAAACGATAGCGTATTAAAACAATCAACACCTTTTTCTGACCAAACAGAATTGAGAGTTTGACATGCTGTATTTTCACTGATTCACATTGCTGTATATTTCAGTTCATACTGCATAGATGGATTTTTAATGTCCTTCTCTGGGGCATAGGTTTTTTTTTCCCTCAAGCCTGAAAGCACCATGACACATTTGAGCAGTGTTCCTCACGGTCATGATTGCCGTTATTGAATTTTTACACTCGGGGCGGGGGGAAGATGAGCCGCATGGCCTCAGGACCTCTCGCTTTCACACTCTCTTCCCTTTCGCCAGCCAGGCAAGACACACAACCTGAATAATGTTGGTCATCCTGCTTGGGAAGATGGAGATAGATTTTCGGGAAGTGTGTGTGTGTGTGTGTGTGTGTGTGTGTGTGTACTCTGAGCTGGCCCAAGCAGATCAAGCTTTATCAAAATCCTATCTCTTCTCTCAGTCATGCCAAGTTAGCCTGTAGATGTTTGATGCTGAATGTGCTCTGACATATCTGATATTAGCTCACTGATAAATCACACACACACACACACCTGAGCATCTGCCTGCTCCATCGACACGTTCACACTCATGCTCCTGCAAATGTGTTGACATGTTGGTACAGGAGTACTTTTGATATTGTACATACTTAAAGTCAAGTCAAGGATTTACTGGTACAGAAGCTTAGGCGAGTTGTGTACGGTTTTTCAGCGTAAAATGGCTAAATATTGCATTTCTAATGAGAAAAGACTGTCTGTTTGGGTCAAAATAGCACCCAAAAATTTAAATAAATAAATCAGTCGTATTTTCGTAACATTAAGAACCCGTCCACATGTAGCCGGGTATCTGCTAAATCGAAGATATTTTTCTACGTTTTGGCCTGTCATCCACATGAAAACACATCAAAAACGAATATTTAAAAAAACTCCGGGCAAAGTGAAGATTTTTGAAAACTCCGTGTATGCCTTTTCGTGTAGACAGAGATAACCGGAGTTTTGCGTTTTAGAACGTCACAATCTGCGCCAAAAAAATGACAACAAATCTGCCCTGACGTCAAACGTGCGACCTTTGTTTACTGCAGAAGCCAGATTAAGCATGGACAAAGAGTAATGGATCGGAGTAGTGCCTTGAAAGCGTTAATTATTGTGCAGGTGCTATTTACATGTTTAATTTTAGAAGCCCAACTACTGCTCCAAAAACAGGGTCAATATATCCACATATTTGCTTTGACAAGATTCCCAATCAATGTTTTCTTGCGTCTTTTGAAGTTTTATACTCCAAAATTGTGTTTAGAAGCAATTCTGTCTCCGAGTCTGTCCAGACGAACGAGCTTGGCGCCATGTTTTATGTTTAGGCGGAAGTGACGCCAACAGAGGGCTATTCTGATGTGATTAGGGGGTAGGATTTGGGGAAATAATGCCATCTACAGGTTTGGAATGCTTATGAATGTGATTGAAAACGCAGATGTTCGGTTATGTGTGGAAGGGATTTTTTTCGAAGACGAGGTGGTGTGGATAAAACATTTTTATAAACGGAGGGGGGGAAAATGTTCGGTTTTAAAAATGCCTGGCTACGTGTGTACATGGCCTAAGACTTCCTAACCACAACATGGCAGAAATGCAAATTAATTTTCTTCACTAGCTTATTTATTTAGATGAGTTTCGCTAATTATGTAACCTCCTAGCTATGACATTTAGTAGCTAGCAAAGTTCACAAACAAGCTAGCTCATCTGAGGAAATACTCTGTAAATATTATGTACGTACAACAAGTAGATATGTTTACTCGATATCCAGTGAATTTTAACTTAACTACTGTATTTTTTTAATTAAAATTAGCTAGCTAGCTATTATACTATACAGGGAGTGCAGAATTATTAGGCAAATGAGTATGTTGACCACATTACCCTCTCTATGCATGTTGGCCTACTCCAAGCTGCATAGGCTTGAAAGCCTCCTACCAATTAAGCATACCAGGTGATGTGCATCTCTGTAATGAAAAGGGGTGTGGTCTAATGACATCAACACCCTATATCAGGTGTGCAAAATTATTAGGCAACTTCCTTTCCTTTGGCAAAATGGGTCAGAAGAGGGATTTGACGGACTCAGAAAAGTCAAAAATAGTGACATATATTGCAAAGGGATGGAGCACTCTTAAAATTGCCCAGCTTTTGAAGCGTGACCATCGAACAATCAAGCGCTTCATTCAAAATAGTCAACAGGGTCGCAAGAAGCGCGTTGAAAAAAAAAAAGGCGCAAACTAACTGCCCGTGAACTGAGGAAAGTCAAGCGTGAAGCTGCCAAGATGCCACTCGCCACCAGTTTTGCCATATTTCAGAGCTGCAACATCACTGGAGTGTCAAAAAGCACAAGGTGTGCAATACTCAGGGACACGGCCAAGGTAACAAAGGCTGAAAAACGACCACCACTGAACAAGACACACAAGATGAAACGTCAAGACTGGGCCAAGAAGTGTCACAAGACTGATTTTTCTAACGTCTTATGGACAGATGAAATGAGAGCGAGTCTTGATGGGCCAGATGGATGGGCTCGTGGCTGGATCAGCAAAGGGCAGAGAGCTCCAGTCCGACTCAGACGCCAGCAAGGTGGAGGTGGGGTACTGGTATGGGCTGGTATCATCAAAGATGAGCTTGTGGGACCTTTTCAGGTTGAGGATGGCGTCAAGCTCAACTCCCAGTCCTATTGTCAGTTTTTGGAAGACACCTCCTTCAAGCAGTGGTACAGGAAGAAGTCAGCATCCTTCAAGAAAAACATGATTTTCATGCAGGACAATGCTCCATCACACGCATCCAAGTACTCCACAGCATGGCTGGCCAGAAAGGGTCTAAAGGAAGAAAGATTAATGACTTGGCCTGAACCCCATAGAAAACCTGTGGTCCCTCATCAAATGTGAGATCTACAAGGAGGGGAAACAGTACACATCTCTGAACAGTGTCTGGGAGGCTGTGGTTGCTGCTGCACGCAATGTTGATCGCAAACAGATCAAAACACTGACCGAATCCATGGATGGCAGGCTTTTGAGTGTCCTTGTAAAGAAAGGCGGCTATATTAGTCACTGATTTGTTTTTTTGTTTGTTTTTGAATGCCAGCAATGTATATTAGTGAATGTTGAGTTGTTATATTGGTTTCCCTGGTGAAAATAAATGAGTGAAATGGGTATATGTTTGTTTTTTGTTAAGTTGTCTAATAATTATGCACAGTTATAGTCACCTGCACACACAGATATCCTCCTAAGATAGCTAAAACTAAGAAAGCCCTACTCCAACTTCCAAAAATACTCAGCTTTGATATTTATGAGTCTTTTGGGTTCATCAAGAACATAGTTGTTTTTCAATAATAAAACTAATCCTCAAAAATACAACTTGCCTAATAATTCTGCACTCCCTGTATGTCTAAACCAGTAGGCAAGCTTCCTGTTAAGCTAACAGCTAGCTTACAATATGCTAGCAATATGCTAAATACTGTGGTGTAATTGAATCGAATAGCGAGGCTTGTGAACAAGCTCGTTAATCTTCATCAAATTGTGTAATTAAAACAAGCAGTCATATGTCTGAGCAAGGGAAGAAAATGATAGGTTAACTATTGTAGTAGTTAATTTTGATAACAAGCTAGCTAACCTAACCAGTTATGACATTGTAAACCAGCCTAGCACATTAGCTAATGTGAGGTAAACGAATATATTGTGTAAATAAAACCACTAGCCAAGTGAGAAATGTAGATAACTGTAAGTGAAGTATGTTACTACATCAGTTAAACTAGCTAACGTTTGGGAAACTGTTAAACTGTTCTGTTTCATCCAGGAGTCGAGTTTGTTAGCAAGCTAATTAACATTCGGCTAACTGCTGTTTTCGCCTGTCTTTCCACATTATCAGTGTTTTTTATTCTGAAGGTGACAGAATAGAGGTGGAAAGTGTGTGTGTGTGTTTCAAATCAGATAAGAATGTCTACCTAGAGTGTATCATCTTTCTGTTCTTATCTTGTGAGCAGCTCGAGCCCAATTTCTCATCAGATAAATGTGAAAGTGTCTCACACTCCGTGCGACGCAGCACTGCGCTGTACTACTGACCTTCTCGCAAGATCACTCCACCGGGAGTCTGAATGCACAAACTAGTCTAATTGTGATACTATTTCAGGATGTGTGTGTGTGTGTGTGTGTGTGTGTGTGTGTGTGTGTGTGTGTAGGGGTGTGAGAGAAAGATGAAGAGAGAATAAATAAAAGAAGGACTGTTGTTCACACTCTGTGGTGAGAAAGGCAAAGCTCTAATCAAACAGGTTTTAATTTTGGACTAAAATTAAAATAAATAAATAAATAAATAAAAATAAAAAGGCAAAGCTGCAGAAGCTCATCCCAGATCAGCTCAAATTCCGCCATTTAAACATGTTTTATTTCATTTAAAAATAGATTACTACATAAAAATGAATAGCAGTAATGTGGTTTGATTTTGTTTGATTCCGTATGAAAAGAGGTACAGAGGATATGTGTAGTTTTGTTTAATTTCTGATGTAAAATAGATCAACATTGAATTTTTTATAGAAAGGACTGTCTAATTCAGCAGGAATTACAAAAGAAAGAAAGAAAGACATAAGAAATAAAAAACTAGATCATGAAAGAAAGAAGTAATGATGGCAAAAGAAAGAAAAAACTTGATCATGAAAGAAAGAAAGAAAGATGGCAAAAGAAATAAAAAACTAGATCAAGAAAGAAAGAAAGAAGTAATAATGGCAAAAGAAAGAAAAACTTGATCATGAAAGAAAGAAAGAAAGAAAGAAAGAAAGAAAGAAAGAAAGAAAGAAAGAAAGAAAGACATAAGAAATAAAAAACTAGATCATGAAAGAAAGAAGTAATGGTGGCAAAAGAAAGAAAAAACTTGATCATGAAAGAAAGAAAGAAAGAAAGAAAGAAAGAAAGAAAGAAAGATGGCAAAAGAAATAAAAAAACTTGTTCAAGAAAAAAGAAAGATGGCAAAAGAAAGAAGAAAGAAAGGAGTAATGATGGCAAAAGAAAGAAAAAACTCGATCATAAAAGAAAGAAAGAAAGAAAAAGAAAGAAAGAAAGAAAGATGACAAGAAATAAAAAACTAGATCACGAAAGAAAGAAAAAGAAAGAAAGAAAGATGGCAAGAGAAATAAAAAAGATCAAGAAAGAAAGAAGTAATAAAGGCAAAAGAAAGAAAAAACACAATCATGAAAGAAAGAATGAAAGAAAGAAGTAATGATGGCAAAAGAAATAAAAAAATAATCAAGAAAGAAAAAGCATGAAAGAAAGAAGTAATGATGGCAAAAGAAAGAAAAAACTCTATTATGAAAGAAAGAAAGAAAGAAAGAAAGAAAGAAAGAAAGAAAGATGGCAAAAGAAAGAAAAAACTAAAGAAAGAAATAAAGAAAGAAAGATTACATAAGAACTTAAAACTAGATCACGAAAGAAAGATGGTGAAAGAAAGAAAGGAGTAATGATGGCAAAAGAAAGAAAAAAAATAGATCATGAAAGAAAGAAAGAAAGAAAGAAAGAAAGAAAGAAAGATGACAAATAAAAAAGTAGATCACAAAAGAAAGAAAGAAAGAAAGAAAGAAAGAAAGAAAGATAACAAGAAATAAAAACTAGATCATGAAAGAAAGAAAGATGGTGAAAGAAAGAAAGGAGTAATGATGGCAAAAGAAAGAAAAAAAATAGATCATGAAAGAAAGAAAGAAAGAAAGAAAGAAAGAAAGAAAGATGACAAATAAAAAAGTAGATCACAAAAGAAAGAGAAAGAAAGAAAGAAAGAAAGAAAGAAAGAAAGAAAGAAAGATAACAAGAAATAAAAACTAGATCATGAAAGAAAGAAAGATGGTGAAAGAAAGAAAGGAGTAATGATGGCAAAAGAAAGAAAAAACTCTATCATGAAAGAAAGAAAGAAAGAAAGAAAGAAAGAAAGAAAGAAAGAAAGAAAGAAAGAAAGAACTAGATCACGAATGAACGAAAGAAAGATGACATAAGAAATAAAAAATAGATCACAAAAGAAAGAAAGAAGTCAAGTCAAGTTTATTTGTGTAGCGCTTTTAACAATAAACATCGTCGCAAAGCAGCTTTACACAATTTGAACGACTTTAAACATGAGCTAATTTTATCCCTAATCTATCCCCAATGAGCAGCCTTTGGCGACGGTGGCAAGGAAAAACTCCCTCAGACGACATGAGGAAGAAACCTCGAGAGGAACCAGACTCAAAAGGGAACCCATCCTCATTTGGGCAACAACAGACAACATGACTATAACATTAACAGTTTTAACATGAAGTCAGTTTCGTTGATGTTATAAACTCTTCATTGATGGAAACTTGAGTGCAAAACTGTTCATGACAACCGCAGTCCTAAAGTTAGCAAGTCAACTGTAGTCCTCAGCCATAAAAGCATTACTGTAAGAGTCCAGAGCGTCCTCCATGTGTGACTTTCAACTGTCCTCATGGAGCCGTCCTCCACAGGAGCGATGCGATGAGACTCCAACCAGACACAGGGCACCAGGATGGATCAGGCAGGTCCGAGGAGCAGAAGAGCTCAGCATCTCGATCCCAGGATCAACATGTAACTCAGAGGGACAGATTTGGGGCGAGAGAGAGAGAGAGGGAGAGAAAACACAGGTTGTTAGGTATGCCCAATGTCACCTGAATAAGCAGGAACAGTATACATATTGCACTGAGTGCAAGCAGGGACTCCGGCAACTAACAATGACAGCATAACTAAAAGGGGAGAGCCAGAAGGTAACACAGGCATGAGGGAGCCCCGGGACATAAAGCAGCAGCCACTACACCGTCAACAAACTCGAGTGAGCAAGCGAGTGGGGACTGACAGCATCCATACATCCCAGTTTACCAAAACACTCTGTCTGAGGACCCTCCAGATCTACACCTTTACCTCCTAAACACTGTTAACACAAGGCTTGACTAAACAGATATGTTTTCAGCCGAGACTTAAACGCTGAGACTGTGTCTGATTCCCGAACACTACTTGGAAGGCTGTTCCATAACTGTGGGGCTTTGTAAGAAAAGGCTCTGCCTCCGATGTAGCCTTCACTATACGAGGTACCAGCAGATAGCCTGCACCTTTTGATCTAAGTAGGTGTGGCGGGTCATAAAGGACCAGAAGTTCACTCAGGTACTGTGGTGCGAGACCATTCAGTGCTTTAAAGATCAATAGTATTATTTTATAATCAATACGAAATTTGATTGGGAGCCAATGCAGTGTGGATAAGACAGGGGTGATGTGGTCATGTTTTCTAGTTCTAGTAAGGACTCTTGCTGCTGCATTTTTAACTAACTGGAGCTTGTTTAGAAGAAGAAGAAGAAGTAATGCTGGCAAAAGAAAGAAAAAACTAAATAAATAAATAAATAAATAAAGCTGGCAAAAGAAAGAAAAAACTAGATCACAAAAGAAAGAAAGAAAACTAAATAATTAGAGAGGACAGGAGAAAGAAAAAAATGAGGACAAAGGAAAGAAAGGGAATAAAATGAAAGAACAAACGAGAACAAAATGTGAGGAAGAAAGACTGAAAAATAGATGAAAAGTAAAAAAAAAGGAAAGAAACAATGGATGCAGTGCACTCAGCTAAGTCAACTTGTAAAGAGTTAGAACACAACATTAAGTCAATAAAAAAATCTGCCACTTGACTGTGAGTTTTGTCGTCAGACTGAACGCCTGTTGGAATAAAGTCCGATTCAGGCTTTGTGTAGATGGTGTTTGTTGCTAACGTCGGTGTCCTGTAGCCGGATGAATGCTGTACACACTGTGCGTAAGGTACAGACACTAACCCTGTACTCAACCCTCATCGCTGTGACTTTTATACCAGTTGATTAGTGGAAATGTTTACGAATGCTGAAGTCCATGCTGGAGCCATTTTGTGGGTATGGCGCAGATCACATGACCTTCCTCCTCCTCTTCCTCCTCCCTTTCTGTAAGCCCAGAGTCCTTCACGCTGACGTTTCTGATCATTTTCCTTTCATCCTTCTCCGAAATGCAGACCTGACATGCTCTTGCAGACCGTACAGAGCCGGAGGAAGAGGCCTTTGCCATGCAGCATATGCCTCATTAACGTTTCATGATTGATACGGCTTTCTCCTCCAGCTGGAAAACTTCAAAGGGACCACGTCCTCTTTCTCAGCCAATCCTTTCAAGGACCTCAGCAGCACTTTTAAACCAGAAAATCCGCTATCGGACTCTCTAGGACACATTCAGGACAAACAGAAAAATAAAAGCTATGTCATACGCTAGGTACGGGCAGTACGACAGTATAATATATTTATTGTGATGAATTATGTCACACTATGCTTTTTATTTCTTTTTTTTTTGTAATAATTACACCGAAAGCAGCTGATGCAGCGTAAAACATTTTGTAATTTTTAATACATTTTTTAATTAATTATTATTTTTTTAGAAATAATTACACACAGACTGAAAAATGCTGATACAATGTAATCCTTCTTCTTTGAAACTGAAAAAATGTTTTCTTCATTTCAGTGTATTTTATTTTTGGTTAAAATATGTGCAATTTGTAGATCATTTGATTTGATCATTTGAGCTGCTGAAAGAACCTTTAAAAAAATGTACAGACTAAAAAAACAAACAAACATTGAAGATGGAAAATTATCCCGTGCACATGTGAAAGTTTGACGTTTTTCAGGAGATTTTCCTTCTGAAAGAAAAGGACATAGTGTAAATTCTTTTAGGTAATTATTTCTTGCTCATGTCTTACTTTCACTTTTTCACCACACCTACTTTCTCATTTTATTTTAGAGAAAAACATCTAGTAACAAACGTGTGCATGCCCTCAAGATAATTTGCATTTGTGATAATGTCATCATGGACGTGACAATATTGGACTTTCAGATTTCTTTGGACTTCCAAAGTTCCAAAATGTCTTTAACTTTCCAAGGTCAAGGTCTCTTAACTTTCCGTCGGTGATCATGATTGACTCCAGCTGGTAGCTTCTCTGTGCACAACATAAAAACGTTTTTTGTTTTTTTTTGACAGCACTTATTGGTTTGACTAACACACAGTACAATGGGAAAGTCCAAGCAGCTCAGTGCAGATCTGAGAAAGAGGATCATAGATTTACCGTCATCAGGAATGTCTCTTAGAGCCATTTCTAAACAACCACAGACTCCAAGATCATCAGTTCAAACAACTGTATGTAAGTACAAGTTATTGGGAAGTGTAGCCACTCTCAGGCGAGAGGAAATTGGTTTGGATGGTCAGGAAATACCAAGGCACAGGCCTGCTATGAACTGGAAGTTGCTAGAATACCAGTATCACTGTCTATAGTCAAACAAGTTTTACATTGCCATGGAGTGAGGGGTTGCTGTCCAAGAAAGAGAGAAGCCCCTGCTCCAAAATCGACACCTTCAAGCTCGACAAACGTTTGCAGCTGACCACAAGGACAAAGAAAAACCTTCTAGAGGAAAGTTTTATGGTCAAGGGATTTAAAGATTGAGTTGTTTGGCCACAGTGACCAGAGTTGCAGAGGAACACTGTACCAAATGTTAAGCATAGTGGTGGTTTTGCTGCACAAAGTAAATGCAATAATGAAGGAGGACTACCTCATAATTCTTCAGCATCATCTTAAACCATTAGCTAGACAGTTGAAACTTGGACACAGTTGAGTGTTCAAACAGAACAGTAACCCCAAACACATCAAAGCTGGTTTGTGGAGGATAAAGCAGGATAACATGAAGCTTTTGGAATGGCCTTCCCAAAATCCCGACCTCAACCCAATAGAAAATACATGGACTGTGCTGAAAAGTCAGGACCGTGCCAGGAAACACACAAATTTAACTGAACTCTACTAATTCTTCCAAGAAGAGTGGACAAATATCCAACCAGAATTCTGCCAGAAACTCGCTGATGGCTACCAACAGCATCTGGTCACGGAGACACTTGCTAAATGTTTGACACTGTATGTATAATTTTGACCTTGTGTTGATTTCAGAAAACCCAAAATAAATTAAATTTATTGTTGTGCACCAAATTCTGTTTTTTTTTCTCTGATGTATTTTGTACAATCATTCTGCCTTAGACATAGAACCGTTTGAAGAAATCACTGAAAGCCTAATAGTGCCATGACATTCATGTCCCTGTATGTAAACTTCTAATCGCAACTGTATATCAAACCCTCACCCAAACCCTATCTCATGATATATGTGGTATATCGTAAAAATGCCTTTGAGAATTGTGGTATGATATTTCTGTCATATTTCCCAACCGTACCAGTGGTTAGATTTGGTGTGTACATTTCGATGCAGCTTGCAGTGTTCATCTGTGACAGATTAAACCGAACCAAGCGAAGCGAAGCATCTGGTACCACAGATACTTCCGTCTGTGCTGATGACTTGTTGGTGCTATGTTAATTTCATCCATCCATCCATCCATCCATCCATCCATCATCTGTAGCCGCTTATCCTGTTCTACAGGGTCGCAGGCAAGCTGGAGCCTATCCCAGCTGACTACGGGCGAAAGGCGGGGTACACCCTGGACAAGTCGCCAGGTCATCACAGGGCTGACACATAGACACAGACAACCATTCACACTCACATTCACACCTACGGTCAATTTAGAGCCACCAGTTAGCCTAACCTGCATGTCTTTGGACTGTGGGGGAAACCAGAGCACCCAGAGGAAACCCACACAGACATGCCGCTGGGCTCAAACCCAGAACCTCCTTGCTGTGAGGCAACAGTGCTAACCACTACACTACCGTGCCACCCCATATATATATATGAGTGAACTTTAACACTGTAAAATGTCTTACTATTCTCATAATCTCACACACGTCATCTTAATGAAACATCTCCTCCAGTACAGCCATTAAAGCTTCCTCTACAACACAATCCTTGAGCTTCAAGCCATTTGATATGTTCAAATAAGAGTCTTTTGTTCCTCTTCTTCGAAGACACGTCCTCATTTAAAAGCTTATCAAGTTAAGAATTCCATTAGCAGGTTTGTTTTCAGCTAACAGGATAATTGATTAAAAGCATGTCTCTTCTTAATATAGACTTTTTGCTTTGAACCAACCACTGATATGTCTTCATCCTTTAAAAAAAAATCACCACTGCATTACTCTTTCAGTCTGAATCACACCTTGGATGTATTTCTAAGCTCATCAGGATGCACAAAGGCAGAGACGCACTTCGGCTTTTTAATTGTTTTAAAAGCTTTCCTGTTTTTCACTTGTCCAACCCAAAGTGATGCTTGAAACACCTTTATGTGATGCAAATGAAGCATAATAACCTTTAAGTGCTTTTAGCGTAAAGATTGAGTTCTTTCTTGTTTTTTTTTTGTTTTTTGTTTTAATGTGCAGTTTTTGCTTTTATAAACAGCAGATTAATTCTGTATAGTGGAGAACTTTTTTACGTTATTATTGAAATGCTAGTTTGTCATTTTTATGATGCTTTACTACGCGTGAGGTGAGTTGTAATCACAATTAACCTTGTGTGGTGTTCGTATTTTTGTTACTCAGCCAGTGTTGGTGGGTCTGGTGGAGCCGCTGCATTTTGGTGCTTTAAATTCAACACAATCAAACCATTTTACATTAAATACTTAACAGATGGGCGGCACGGTGGTGTAGTGGTTAGCGCTGTCGCCTCACAGCAAGAAGGTCCGGGTTCGAGCCCCGTGGCCGGCGAGGGCCTTTCTGTGCGGAGTTTGCATGTTCTCCCCGTGTCCGCGTGGGTTTCCTCCGGGTGCTCCGGTTTCCCCCACAGTCCAAAGACATGCAGGTTAGGTTAACTGGTGACTCTAAATTGACCGTAGGTGTGAATGTGAGTGTGAATGGTTGTCTGTGTCTATGTGTCAGCCCTGTGATGACCTGGCGACTTGTCCAGGGTGTACCCCGCCTCTCGCCCGTAGTCAGCTGGGATAGGCTCCAGCTTGCCTGCGACCCTGTAGAACAGGATAAAGCGGCTACAGATAATGAGATGAGATGAGACTTAACAGATGTTTACTTCACCCCAATTACAAGCAACATAAACAGCATATATGGTTAATATTTGCCCTTTACCTTTGTTAGATGACATTTATTTTTTTTAAAAAAGTGCTACTCGTTTTTTGTTTGTTTTTTAATAAACTGTAATTTTACAAAAAGAAAATCAATTACGGCCAAGATATGAGTGGAAAAAAAAAAGATGTTTATCTTCAAATTTACAAATGAAGCAAGGTTTTTCATAACACCTGATTTTTATTTCTTTGAATTTCATTAGAAATTTAACCCATTCAGTTCAGTTTACACAACACAAGCTGAACACATACAGTAGCCATGTCAGTCTCTACAACTCATCATCCCCATGCTCGTCTTCGTTTTGGGACTGGCTGATGCTCCGTCTCATCCTCTTCTTCAAAGTCACTGTCAGACTCTGAATTTTCAGAAATGTGAGCCTCACGTTCTGAAACGTCTTCCTCTACATCATCATCAAAAGCTTCTCTCTCTTCCAAAATCATTTGCAAGTCCATCTGAGCAGAGAATCTTTTGGCCATCTTGATCAGCTGTGATAAGGAGCCACATTGGAAAAGCTATAGTTATTGTGTCCTGCCCCCAATTTATGGGAACTTCTGTCTTGATTCCCGCAAGACAGAGGGTAAAATGTGTAGGAATGTGAGAGCAGACAGGTGTTGGTGCTTGAACGGCAGGGGCAGAAACACAAAACTCATACACACACACACACACACACACACTAACAGCAGGCCCAGACAGGAGGAGGACAGATACCCCTTTTCCACCAAATCAGTTCCAGGGCTGGTTCGGGGCCAGTGCTGGTGCTGGTTCACAACTCGTTCAACTTGCGAGCCAGCTGAGAACCAGTTTGCTTTTCCATAGCTCGCGGTGCTAAGCGGATCCACGTCATTACGTCGCTGTATACATCATTACGTCGCTGTATATGTCAGTTACGTCGCTGTATACGTCAGTTACGTCGCTATGTTTACATAAACCTTGGCGCGAATATCAAAGCAAAAACAACATGGAAGAAGCAGCAGCAGCAACAATAATAATAATGGATGACTTCGCGTTTGTACAGCTGCTGCTTCTCGTCGCTTAAAAATGGCGATCTTTCGTGGTCTTGTTATTGTTGTTGGTCTTAACAACTCCGCCCCCCCGCTGACGTAAGTGATTCTTTCCTCTGGCCCAGCAGAGAGTTGGTGCTACCCTGGAACCGTTTTTTCTGGCCCCAGAGCCAGTTCTTTGTCAGTGGAAACAGAAAACCCGGTTCCAAACTAAGCACTGGCCCCGAACCAGCCCTGGAACTGCTTTGGTGGAAAAGGGGCAAGAGTGAAGGTACATACTTTTATTAGCCCCGGGTCCAGTGGACCCAAACATCCTGTATGTAATATAAATGTGTGTGGGGGTGTGTGCAGTGTGTGGTCATCGAAAATGTGTTCTGATATTATGTTCTTCACAAAAAATGAGCCAAGGCCAATGAGTCTGAGTTTGAAAAAATAATTAATCGTATCATTGTTCCTTTGATAAAAAATGAAGACGGGTCCCACAGACCCGAACACCATACAAGGGTTTTAAAAACACTGACATACTTCCATCTTCACACTACTTTGGTGTACTCGCTGTGTAACGCTCAGTATCTGTTCCAGCTGAGGGGCGGGGCTAATTTCCAGTCCTGAAAACTGAAATGAAGTAATTCGCCTGAGCATGACCTTCATCTTCATTCGTATAGTTCCACTTCTTATAGTAAAACTACATGTATCTTGTGAGCTGCCTTTTCTGTAAAAAAAACCCATGGAGTAGTGAGCACAGAAAGTGCAATTTTTCTTCAAAGAAAGTCAAGAACCTAGTTTAATAAAAAGTAAAACTAAAAAATCTTCCCACATATAACTCACCCCATCCCAAAATCACGCATGATGGTTGGCTTTTTAGAAAAACATTCAAAACTCTTGAACAAGTTGTCTTGGGCTGGGGAGAAGTTCCCGACCCGAAAAAATGTAAACATGAATGTGAAATGAAGAAACTAGCTGAGAAAGTAGATATCTACCAAATCAGAGCTGAGCAGGTTGATTGTGAACAGGGGCGGGGCTTATTTCTTGGTCAGGGAAAAAAAAAAAGTTCCCGGAATTTTAATTCGAAGAAACTATTCAAGCAACTTGCGTTCGTCATACAGCCCCACAGACTCTGTTGAAACCATGATTGCCTTGTGGGTTACCTTTTAAGGAAAAGGGGCAAGTTTACTTTGACGGGGGTGGGGCTAATTTCTGGGCCAGAAAACTGTAAAGTTTAAACAGAACAAGATAACCAGCAGGTTTGCGCTTACTTCTGTTGAAACCATAAGTGCTTTTATGTGTTGTCTTTGAAGAAAAATAGGCATAGATGAGAAAATCTACTTCGGCAGGGGGCAGGGATCATTTCTGGGCCAGAAAATTATAAATAGAAGGGTGTTTTTTTTGAATGAGAAAATGAGCAGCAATCATTTTGCAATTGCTACACGGATCAGTTTTTTTTAAGCATCTCTGAAATTATGATTATTACACATGTAGGAAGACTTTTAAAAAGTTACAAATTGCACCTTTAATCATTTCGTAATCACCCACTGACTGTGCTTTATCTGTTTTGTGCATCTGTTGAAGTGTAAATGATGCATGTAAGCATTTTGTTATGACTCATGATGCCCGATTCCTGCCTGCTGCCTTTTTTTTTTTTTGCCAGGGTCTTATATTAAAGTGTGTGTGTGTGTGTGTGTGTGTGTGTGTGTGAGATGGAGGATAAAAATGAAGGATGGAGAGGCAAATAGAGGAGCTGTGAGCCTGGCGGCTGGGTAATGGCATTGTTACTGAATTGTTAGCGAGGCGGCTGAGCTCCAGGGCCAGATGTTCCACTTGACATGGTACTCGAGTGGAGAGTCAGTTGGCCAGCTGTCTTCTCATCTCGTCTTTTTCTCCTAAAGCTCGCACCACTTTTTGCAAGGCGCTTTGTAGCTCCATGTGATACAAAATAAACACTTTATAACCATTCGATTCTTTGACTGTCTTTGCTCAGGTCACTCTGTACTGCCTTTGTTTGCTGAGACATTATTAGCATAGTGCTGATTTTCATTTAATTAAAACGCATGCGCCTGTTCTTTGAACTTTGTTCCAGTCTTAATACCTAATATCTTTACCTTCATGTAAAATGCATGATTGTAAAACTTCATACATTGAACACCTCCCAGTGTTATTCCCCGGATAGAGTTATATTTAAGGAGTACAGGTCACAGTGTTTCTCCACAGCCTCCTCTGGAGAGTTCTGGATCCAAAAATCATGGCTTCGGTGAACCGGGTGCAGGTATTATTCATGCTCGGGCCCCAATTGGAAGTGGTGCAAGGGGCAGAGAAGAGACACAGACAACTTAAAAATGCCAGACTTCTCCACAGAGTCTTTGGCCTACTTGTCTAAAATTGAGGAGGACATTTTAATGGCATGTCTCTTTTTTTTTTTTTTGAGATTATCATCATTATTCTTCAATGTGAATGGAGGTCGACTGTAGAACAGGCTCTTAGAGTACTGACATGGAAGGGGTGTGTGTGTGTGTGTGTGTGTGTGTTAACTTTTATATACCTTTATTTAGAGTCTTATTACAATAATACAATTCAAATTAAGATAAAGGAATGGGATATAAGATGTGGATGAGTAGAAAGATCTGGCAAACTTGCAAAGAGCATTGTAAAAATAGCGCATGGACTTTACAAGGCTGCGGAAAGAATGAGAGTATTCGAGGTTTTTCTTTTTTCTTTTCTTTTTTTTGGGATTATCCATCATACTTTCTGTCTCTATGAGCACATTATCTCTGTAAAGTCTTTTTATGTAGCGCATATAACATATAAAAATAGCATCACTGTGCTCAACATCTCCTTTATTCCTTTTTTTATTTTCTAAGTTTCTCAGTTCCTCGATTTTATGAAGATTAAACAGTAAAAACATGACCTTAAACCTTCTGGTAATAAAGTCAGTGATGATATTTAACTCATTGCATGTCCTTATCACACTCCTGCAGTTGATAAAAATGTAGTTTTAGCCTTTTTTTATGCACATGGCTAGAAAAGTGCACACAGGATATCAGACGCTTTGCTGTGTATCGTTTGTGCACTTTTCTGGCCACAACCTTCAGAATCGTCTGAAAAGCAATTGCATTTTTACTAACATTTGGAATGGGATAATTATAAAATCATGGGGAGGTTTGGAAGATCGGTTATCAGAATTGCATCTTGAAAAGTTCCATATGCATAGTTCCATATGCAGCATTTAATGGTGAATAAATTAGGAAAAGTCGTGTTTGTAGGCAATTCTTGGCCGCCTTTATTGGTGAAATGTATGATATACTTTAGCGAAGATAGAAATGTAGCTTGTACAGCTAATAAAATGAGCTCTGCTTCTACTGTCCTGCACTTTTTTTAATTTATGTCAAATTTCAAAACTGTTTAAAGAAGCAGTTTGTCATTTTTAGATCCCCCCTGCAGTCTGTGAGATGAATTGCAGATACAGTCAAAATAGGTACCACCCTTTCCATTTCCCCCCCAAATATATAGAATCCCCCTGTGTTGATATTATGTATATTTTATGTCCTGCTTTTTAAGGAAAAGTAGCAAAGCTGAGTTTGGGGGTGGAGCTTATTTCTTGGTCAGAAAGATGAAAACATTATGAATACAAATCTTGCCCAAAGTTAGATGAATTTCATGGCGGTTATGCCAAGTTGCAGTTTTTCTAAGGTGTATTTTGATTATCCCCCACCCAAACGACGTTTGGCAGGGGATATAGAAACGGGTTCCATCCGTCCATCTGTCCGTCCGGTTGCGTTTTCGTTTCTGGGCCATATCTTTGAAACTACTGAAGATATCTTCATGAAACTTTGTATATATATCAAGCAACATGTGAACTGGTGCCTTTTGCTAGTTTTGAAAAAGAAAGTATTTTTCAAATTTTTACATAGAAAATAGATTTTGACTTAGTTTCTAAAAGCAATGTTTGTTTCCAGAGCATATATTTAAAACTGTTCATGATACGGATTTGAAACTTGGTGTCCATGCTAACAAGGTGATATAGATGTGCCTTTTCATACTAAGAAATTTGAGAAATTTAAATTTTTCATGTTTCCATGGAAACAATTTCAGACTTAGGCTACATCCACACGACAACGGCAACGAGATTTTTTTTAGCGGATAAAAAAAATATCGCGTCCACATGGGTAACGGATCAGTAAAATATCAGGTACATATGGCAACGCAACGCTTGCTGAAAACGATGCAATACACATGCCACACCTGTACGTGCGCTGTAAGACAGTCCCATCGGAGACACCAGAACAATAGAAGAAGTAGGACGCATGCGCATAAACCCCTTCTTCTACCCGGCGTGAATGAGTGAGTGCTGCTTGTTCTAGTCATGTGGTTGTGACGTCATCATAAACAAATCCGTTCTACTCATCCAGACGACTTCGTAACGGCACCGTTGCCAGATTTTTCCACTCTGGAAACCGTTCTCAAAAAATATCGTTTTGGGGCACCCAAAACGCCGGTGCCGTGTGGACGCCAGGCCGAAACGATAAACAATTTTATCGGATTCACCTGAATCCGTTGCCATGTGGACAGGACCTTAGTCTCTGAGGTTAGTCTTAGGGGTAGGTTTTGTTTCCGGAGCAGAACTCGAAAACTATGAGTGGTATGGTCTTTAAAGTTGGTATATGTGTTGATTAAGTCATGTATATGTGCATTTTGATCCTAAGAAATGTGAGAAATTAAAATTTTTAGCTCACCTGGACCAAAGGTCCGGTGGGCTTATGCCATAGGCTGCTGAGGTCCGTGTAAAGACGTAGGGTTGGTTTCCTGCAGCAGAACTTGAAAAATATGACAAAGAATATCTTGAAACTTGGTATATAGTTGGTATATAGGGCGGGGGATATAGATGACTCTGTCTTCTTGTTTAAAATGATTATTACATGCCTGGGAACATGTTTAAGTGTTACATATGGCACCTTTAATTTTTTTTTCTATCAGCACCCAACCAACCAATCATCTCTCTTTAAAACCTGATTCCTCCATATGGTATTCTACATCAGATTAAACACTGATGACTTCCACACTTCACATTCAATTATTTAATATTTACGAGATATTGCAAATTGCCACTTTAATGAAGTCTCACAATCATGTTTCGTCAAATTTTTCTATTTTCTTTCCACAGCTGGAACCACATTCATCTTTGGGAAAGGTGGAGGTCTCATCACCTACAACTGGCCAGCTAACGAGCGGCCAAGCACACGTATGGACCGTCTGACGGTGGGCTTCAGCACCTCTCTGAAGGATGGAATTCTGGTGCGCATCGACAGTGCTCCAGGCCTTGGAGACTACATCATGCTCCACATTGTGAGTCCTTTTTCCCGTGTATTTAAGTAATGAATCCACTCCAGGGTTCCCAGTTTGATCCCGAGCTTGGCTTATTGTCTGTGTGGAGTTTTACACTGTGATGTTCTCCCTGTTTTTGGGTGCTCCAATTTCCTCCCAAAAACATGTACGTGGGTGGATTAGTGCTTTTAAATTGCTCGTTACATGCGAAAGTGTGTGAGTACATGGTGCCCTGTTAATGGATTGGAGTAACATTCAGATGTATTTCCTTCTTGCACCAAGTGTTCCTGGGTTTGGCTCTGGAGCTACTGATTATAGAAGATGAATGAATATTACAGATATCATTTCTTTGCTTGTTTCTAATGATAAGGAATAATAACGAATGCAAAATTGTTATGCATTGTGGTATTGCTAGCAATAACTGAGGGTTAAAATCAGAGACCAGAAAATGTGGCTTCAGGGAGAAAAAAAAAAACACCCAAAAAACCCATTTTGTATGGAAATTGACCAAGGATATGGTTATGCCTGGGGGGCGGAGTTAATGTACCTTTTCTTATAGCTTCTTTTATACAAAAACAAACTACATCACTCTCGCTTGTTCAGGTATAAACCGTTTTTTCGCTCATTAAGTTCGGACCTGCAGCGCTGTCATCCCCTAACCCCTCCTGAACCCCCCACCTCTCTCTCTCTCTCTCTCTCTCTCTCTCTCTCTTTCTTTCTTTTAAACCTATTACTAAATCCAAAGCGTTTCACTTAGAGAGGCAAAACGTGCTTTATTCCAGCAAAATAGCTCCTGGACGTGCATTTAATAATTTCCGAAACGTTTACATTGTGCCAACTAATAGCAGCAACTGAACTTGCATTTGAATGATGCACTTACTCAAATAAATAAAAAATAAATAAAAACTGCTAATGGCAGATGAGCGGCATGACAGCTCCAGGAATCAGCGACTCATATGGAAAGTGGAAATACTGGTGTGTGTGTGTGTGTGTGTGTGTGTGAGACGACTGTAGAACATATAAGATCAAGTGTTGCTTGTTATCAGGTCTTAGTGCTAAACTCCGATGAAGATGAAATATGAAATACTTCTTCAGGCTCAGTTACAGGCGCACTTTTTTATTTAAAATTTTTTGTTCTTTCTTGTTTGTTTTTTTTTTAAGCTGGTCTGCATTAGAAACTCCAGCTCCATGCATGGATTTGAGATATTACAAATCAAAGATTGAAAAAATGCTTAATTTTTAGAAAACTGCCATAATATTCTGTATATGAGGCTCACATGGTCCAAAATGGGCCTCATTAACCAATGAAATCAACTGTTTTTTCTTAATAACTTTTCTATTTTTCAAGATATGTATATGGAAATTTGCAGGCACGTAGATGGTTGTATCCTGAATACAGAGTTTAAAAAATCAGCAAAAACAAATTATGCAAATTATTATTTAATTAGTATTACTTATGCTAATTAGGTAAAACATTAAATCAGTACACTCAATAAAAAAGTAATTAAATTTGTGTTTCTGACATCTGTTTTTTTTTAAATATCATTCCGACCACTAAGATCTCAATATTTTTCATCAAAACAATTACAGTTATATTCTAAAATAGTTATTTCTTGACATGAATCAGTTTGATTTAAAAAAAAGTAAAGTAGGTAAAGCTATGAAAACTCACTTCAAAGTCTTTCGTGAAGCATAACATCAAAACTAGCCGACGGAAAATTTTGCTGAGTACTTCATCAGAAACAGTGAGAGAACATGCCTATAAAAGTTATCTGATTGATATTCACAAGTAATCCAGTCAGAAACCAATCAGAAGAGAGAAGGAGCCTGAGCTCTTTCCCGTGACTCAAAAAGCACCAGCAGTTTCCCAACGTCACGCGAGCAGAGACCTGCTGTTACTCCCAAAGTACTGAACAGATCTTAATAAGATAAATTTCTTTTGAAAGCAGAGATTATGAGCTTTTTAATGATAATATTCATAATAGAAAATATTCAAGAGTTAAGTAATGACAGATTTGGAAACTTAGATGAGCGTCTGCATGCACAATTTTCACAGCACGGCCAGCGAGCGTCTGATATGCCTACTGTGAATGTTGATATAGTCACAGCACTTCTGATGTGCATAGGGGCATCAAAAGCATTTTTAATGTGTGGGGGACACAGTGGCGGGGGGGTCTGGGGGTCCTCCCCCAGAAAATTTGTAATTAATTAGATGCCATTTCCTACATTCTGGTGTATTTTTAACAGGTTGTTAAACACCTAATTTTACCTACAAAAGTCACTTAATTCAATGACTATTTTAGAGACTCAACAATAAGTCCTCATTCAACTAGTCCATATATTCATCAGCCTGTTTTTAAACCCACTGCTCTGCCTAAGATAATGAGATGAATGTGACACAATTTATCACCAACAATGACTTTATGCGTGCATTTTACTTTTTATTTTGTGTTTTCTTTTTTATTTAGTTTTAGATGTAACACAACATACTACTGGGCCAAGCAATAGTGACACTCAACTGTATGTTTAAAAATTAGAATATTCATAATTTCACACAATGAACAGGCATGACATGCAAACTTCATAACACAAAATCACACTGTGTCAAGCAACGATGACACATAAAAAACAGCTTCACACAATGAACAGGTGCAATTTTGTTCACCACCAACAGTGACTTTAGTGGGTGCATTTGACTTTTTTCTGATTTAGCAATACTCATGACAAAAATGACACGGCATCATGCCGTCTTCATAACACAAAATTACACTGTCAAACAACGACACATAAAAGAGAACTTCACACAATGAACAAATGCAGTTTTGTCAACCTACATGCAATGATGGTACGACAGTAACATTTACAGATTAGTATAACAAATAGATTTATAGATATAACTCCTTCTTACATTGGTGCCACCACAATTTCTACCACTTCATAACTTTTATCCTCCTTTCCTTCACAATCCACCTGGAATAACATCCGTCTCTCTCCATTGCTTTCCTTTCTACTATTCCTTCCCCATACACTGATTTCCCATGTTACTTTCCAGAAAATTGGCAAAGACCAGACGAAACAAGTTCTTCGAATCACAACAGGGAATCAATAAATATCAGAGCAGACTTGACCTCATTCTTGGCATTACAGTAAGGTAGGCCTACTGGGTTTGAATTAAATTATAGCTAACATTAAGCTAGCTGATACATTGACTAGCCAGCTAACTGCACTAACATTTCCATTGGGACAAAAAAACCTGTCCTGTGGGGAAATTTTGACTTACTTTCCGCTTCTTTGTAAAGATTTCCTTATGTCCATAGTGTCTGGGGAGGAGCAAATACTGCAAACAATTCATCATCAACTAAGAATACCCCATTAGGCTAAGCTTATTTCATTGTTTAGTTGAACATTAATTTAACGTGGCCTAGGGTTCATTTTGAGGGCATATACAGTGGGGCAAAAAAGTATTTAGTCAGTCACCAATTGTGCAAGTTCTCCCACTTAAAAAGATGAGAGAGGCCTGTAATTTTCATCATAGGTATACCTCAACTATGAGAGACAAAATAAGAAAAAAAATCCAGAAAATCACATTGTCTGATTTTTAAAGAATTTATTTGCAAATTATGGTGGAAAATAAGTATTTGGTCAATAACAAAAGTTCATCTCAATATTTTGTTATATACCCTTTGTTGGCAATGACAGAGGTCAAACGTTTTCTGTAAGTCTTCACAAGGTTTTCACACACTGTTGCTGGTATTTTGGCCCATTCCTCCATGCAGATCTCCTCTAGAGCAGTGATGTTTTGGGGCTGTCGCTGGGCAACACGGACTTTCAACTCCCTCCAAAGATTTTCTATGGGGTTGAGATCTGGAGACTGGCTAGGCCACTCCAGGACCTTGAAATGCTTCTTACGAAGCCACTCCTTCATTGCCCGGGCGGTGTGTTTGGGATCATTGTCATGCTGAAAGACCCAGCCACGTTTCATCTTCAATGCCCTTGCTGATGGAAGGAGGTTTTCACTCAAAATCTCACGATACATGGCCCCATTCATTCTTTCCTTTACACGGATCAGTCATCCTGGTCCCTTTGCAGAAAAACAGCCCCAAAGCATGATGTTTCCACCCCCATGCTTCACAGTAGGTATGGTGTTCTTTGGGTGCAACTCAGCATTCTTTCTCCTCCAAACACGATAAGTTGAGTTTTTACCAAAAAGCTCTATTTTGGTTTCATCTGACCATATGACATTCTCCCAATCCTCTTCCGGATCATCCAAATGCTCTCTAGCAAACTTCAGACAGGCCTGGACACGTACTGGCTTAAGCAGGGGGACACGTCTGGCACTGCAGGATTTGAGTCCCTGGCGGCGTAGTGTGTTACTGATGGTAGCCTTTGTTACTTTGGTCCCAGCTCTCTGCAGGTCATTCACTAGTTCCCCCCGTGTGGTTCTGGGATTTTTGCTCACCGTTCTTGTGATCATTTTGACCCCACGGGGTGAGATCTTGCGTGGAGCCCCAGATCGAGGGAGATTATCAGTGGTCTTGTATGTCTTCAGTTTTCTAATAATTGCTCCCACAGTTGATTTCTTCACACCAAGCTGCTTACCTATTGCAGATTCAGTCTTCCCAGCCTGGTGCAGGTCTACAATTTTGTTTCTGGTGTCCTTTGACAGCTCTTTGGTCTTGGCCATAGTGAAGTTTGGAGTGTGACTGTTTGAGGTTGTGGACAGGTGTCTTTTATACTGATAAAGAGTTCAAACAGGTGCCATTAATACAGGTAACGAGTGGAGGACAGAGGAGTCTCTTAAAGAAGAAGTTACAGGTCTGTGAGAGCCAGAAATCTTGCTTGTTTGTAGGTGACCAAATACTTATTTTACCGAGGAATTTACCAGTTAATTCATTAAAAATCCTACAATGTGATTTCCTGGATTCTTTCCCCCCATTCTGTCTCTCATAGTTGAAGTGTACCTATGATGAAAATTACAGGCCTCTCTCATCTTTTTAAGTGGGAGAACTTGCAAAATTGGTGGCTGACTAAATAATTTTTTGCCCCACTGTAACAAAAGAATAAGGTTTTAGCAAAAGCTAGCCATTGTGAGGTGGCAATGGGGCTGACGTCACCTCCTCCACTTTCGAGCAGCTGCACCAATATTTCTCTGCTCGCGCTGAGATTCACTCGCGTGCGGTGAGTTGTTGTCGGTAACGCCCGGAAAACCCGGAGTTGATTTTCAGTGGTATGTGTATTCTCTTATCGATCAAGTGGAATGGATTCTTTCACGAAGCAATAGAAACGGTGCTGGGTGAACAAATATTTTATGTTAAATGGGGGGGGTCCAAACGAAGAATTATGAAATGTGAGGGGGACACGTCCCCTTCACATTCAATGGTGGCGACGCCCATGGATGTGCGGCATATGTGCGCTGCTGAACGTAGATCTCTGAATCGATGATGATGATAAACTCAACTCGAATCACTGATATCCACACCTGTGTACACCGATCAGCCACAACATTAAAACCACTGACAGGTCAAGTGAATAACATTGATCATCTCATTACAGTGGCACCTGTTAAGGTGTGGGATATATTAGGCAGCAAGAGAACAGTCAGTTCTCGAAGTTGATGTGTTGGAAGCAGGAAAAATGGGTGAGCGTAAGGAGCTGAGCGACTTTGACAAGGGCCAAATTATGATGGCGAGATGACTGGGTCTGAGCATCTCCAAAATGGCGTATCTTGTGGGGTGTTCCTGGTATGTAGTGGTTAGTACCTACCAAAAGTGGTCCAAGGAAGTACAACCAGTGAACTGCTGACAAGGTCATGGGAACCTGAGACTCATTAATACACGTGGGAAGTGAAGGCTAGCTTGATTGATCCGATCCCACAGAAAAGCTTCTGCAGGACAAATTGCTGAGAAAGTTAATGTCTAAAATAGAAAGGAGTCAGAACGCACATCACAGCTTGCTGTGTATGGAGCCGTGCAGCTGCAGACCGGTCCGAGTGCCCACCCTGACCCCTGTCCACCACCAAAGTCACATCCAATGGGCATGTGAGCATCAAAACTGGGCCAACAGAAGAAGGTGGCCTGGTCTGATGAATCACATTTTCTTTCTACAGGATGCACTATGGGAAAAAGGCAAGCCAGTGGAGGCAGTATGATGCTCTGGGTAATGTTCTGCTGGGAAACCTTGTGTCCTGGCATCCATGTGGACACGTCCCACCTACCTAAACTTTGTTGCAGACCAAGTACACCCCTTCATGGCAACAGTATTCCTTAATAGCAGTGGCCTCTTTCAGCAGGAGAATGAACCCTGATACACTGCACAAATTGTTCAGGAATGGTTTGAGGAACATGTCAAAATGTGGAGATAGGTGTTGACTTGGCCTCCAGATTCCCCAGATCTCAATCCGATCCAGCATCTGTGGAATGTTCTGGACAGACAATTTTGATTCACCTTGCACCTTACAGAATTTTCAAAGATCTGTTGCTGAAGTCTATATTAGCGCGCACACTCTTGCGGAGACCACGCTTCGACAGGCCATAGCTGTTTTCATGGCACTACATATAGATATATATAAACCCATGATGAGACAGGAAGTGGCCGGGGCTGTGAATAATTCACCTGAGTCGCAATTGATGCCAGTGCGATAATTAACTTGCTGCTCTCAAAGATGAGAGAGACATTTTTAGACATTGTTTACCAGCAGGGTGGCTTTAGTTCATGAATAATATATGGAGAGAATGAACTACATCTATTCTGTTTTTCTCTCTCTCTCTCTCTCTCTTTGGATATACTCTTTGGTTTACAAAAGGTCATAAAACTGCTTCAGGCAGTAGATTTTTAATTTTTTTTGTCAATTCAGAAATACAGTTTTATTCACCAACATATTTTTGTGGGTTTAAGAAATTCTGGGTGAAAAAAAAGCAATTGGACAAAGAGACAAGATATGCATGGAACATTAAAGCTTTCATGACTAAACTAAACAAATGTCTCTTTTCTTCTACTTATGTTTGCTTTACCTTTACAAAAGCATTTGTTTGTTTCAACAAGAAACAAGTTATCCGACAGCTATCGTTAAAAGTACTGACTGCAAAGTCATCTGAAATTTTCAATTTTTTTTGTTGTTTTTTTATTTTCTTGCAAGAACAATATCACGATGATGAGATGTGATCATTTTGATGTCCTGAGGGTCGCTTTTCTCCATTTTGGGACCGTTTTCGTCCCTCTTGAGGTGAACAGTATGGCCCTACGGAAACAGCCGAACTTGAGGACCTTGAACTAATTAGCATAACTATGGAACTGCATCACACCAAGATGGCGACATGCAGAGAACATTGTGACTCTGCATCGACCTCGGAGAGTTTTGAGTCGTAGAGATGTAATTTGTGGTTGACATTCGCGAATAGATCCGTGAAACAAAAGCCGAATATATCTTTTCTCTGTTACTGCTTTCGTGTTATCGTGTAAGATCAAAACATGAGGTGTAGAACTCCATAATCGCTCCCGTGGAGTTGAGCTCATGCATTCTAAGGCTAAGATAGCTAAGTGCTAGCAAGAATGATTTAGTTATCTGTTCAGAAAAATGACGTGTCCTCTAACCTTGCTCTATCTTGTAGTTGCACTCACGAGACAGGCTTTCTTTTCTTTTCTGCTGCCTTTTAGGCCCCGGTCACACCGCCCGAACTTTGCTGGAGCGTTCCTTGAACGGTGGGGTGGGGGGGCCGAATTTCGACAACGCTTGTCACCGCGCACAAAATGGGAAAAAAATCGAAAACACGGGCGTTGGCTTAGCGGTGCACCACTGAAGCCGGCGTTGCTTTAGCGTTGGTTTAGTGGTAGCGAGCGTTGGCTTAGCGGCGTTCTGCGCATGCGGGCTTTGGCTCGGCGGGGGTATAAAGTTGGTTTAGCACCAATCATAGCAAGTCTCTCAGCATCCATGGTGATACAGTTTTACTGTAACTTTGAGCAAATTCGATATAGATGAGGTCTGAACTCAACGGCAGCTCGATTCCAAATGAGCTCCTGGTCCATTTCTCCCCGTATTTATAGCCAAATTCTGGTCCCGCTCCGACACCTCTATACCAACGCCAAACCAAAGTTCATCGCCGCCATGGATAGCTGCTTCAACGCCCGACACCGTTCCAGCAACCCCGTGTCCGCTCGTAAAACGCTTACAACCGCTCCACCGAAGTTTGTGCAACGTTTAATCGCCACCCGGGCAACGCTGGCGAAGCAGCGGTGGTCCAGCGTTCAAGATTTCTGCGTTGGCCTAGCGGACCCAAGCGTCCACGAACTTGCGTCTAGCGGTGCCAAACTTTGACTGGGCGTTGGTGGAGCGGGGGTGAACTTTGCCGGGGCGGAAAATTGCCCCCCCCTCACCGCTCGCAATATTTTGTGCAGCTCAAAACTTTCGGAGCGGTAGGAGGGCCCCTCGAGAAACATCAGCAGTGGCCGAGCGTATACGGCGTTGCTTTAACGGGGGCCAACTTTTGTTAAACGGTGGTGAACGGTTACGAGCGGTGATGAATTTTTTTCACCGCTCCAGGAACGCTCCAGCAAAGTTCGGGCGGTGTGACCGGGGCCTTAGCTGGTGGGACAGCCGAGTCCACCATGTTTGCCCACACCGACTTGTTTTGGTTAAAAGTAGATCAAACACGCCCCACGGTGGTCACGTGATATTGTTGCTCACTTGCTTTGGCCTTCTCCGGACTCATAAAATGCGGGACGCATTTTATCTCGGCAAAACATTTACACACAGGATACACGGTGTGTGTGTGGAGCAGCGAAACGTCTCGAAACTCCAACAGCAATAGAAATAGAACATTTTGCCCAGAATTCAACTTTGCAGTCAGAATCTTTGAATAATAAATCAAAATGTAATTGCTATGGTATAAAGGTCTCATCTCATCTCATTATCTCTAGCCGCTTTATCCTTCTACAGGGTCGCAGGCAAGCTGGAGCCTATCCCAGCTGACTACGGGCGAAAGGCGGGGTACACCCTGGACAAGTCGCCAGGTCATCACAGGGCTGACACATAGACAACCATTCACACTCACATTCACACCTACGGTCAATTTAGAGTCACCAATTAGCCTAACCTGCATGTCTTTGGACTGTGGGGGAAACCGGAGCACCCGGAGGAAACCCACGCGGACACGGGGAGAACATGCAAACTCCACACAGAAAGGCCCTCGCCGGCCCCGGGGCTCGAACCCAGGACCTTCTTGCTGTGAGGCGACAGCGCTAACCACTACACCACCGTGCCGCCTTGGTATAAAGGTATAAAACAAAATATAATCAAGTCTGCTTCAGCCCTCACTGATTATTTTCCTCTAACAGCACGATAACTCAAACATACACAACCATTCATTTTGAATTTATTCCTTTGCACTCTGTCTCTGACCTCTACTTTTATCTCGCTCGTCACACTCTACAGTTCTACAGCACTTTGCTGCTCGGATCTCAGATATCCCGTTAGAGGCTTTACACTCTGCTGCAATGCATGCACACACACACACCTCATTCTGCTTCTGTCGCTGTATCGAAAGAGCCGCAGGCAAGGCGTTATTGCTGCTGCCGCTGCTGCCAACTCATTTGCGAGATCTGGAGCAGTGTTATAGAGCAGAGGGAATTGAGTCGCCCTTTCTAAACTTCTCCACGTACTCGCTCGCCTTTGATGCTGCATTTGATTGGGGGAATTAGTATGTTCGCAATTTTTTTTTTTAAGGAGATATGCTAAATCTTCTTATTCCTTTTAAACCAGAGATAATTGGTGGATCATGATGTTTTAAAGCTTAATGATGTTGTGGATGTTTTCCTCTAATAACTGTGTCACTGTAGATATAATAAATCAGATTAGCAGCTCTATTTTTGTGCACACGCAAGAGAAAGTTAGTAGAAGTCTCTTGCTGTTTATTTATTTATTTATTTATTTTCCATTCTTTGTGCTCAGTTGCTTTTTTTTTTTTTGGCTCAACCCACTTTTTAGTCCAATTTTTGGCTCATGCCACAGCTTCCCAAACTCTATACTCAAATGGTATTTTCCTGAATCCAAACATTCTGCCTTAAACTAAATACAACAGACTGAATTACTTTATGAGTAATAAATAAGAAAAAATAGCTCCATAGTAACCGATAGTTGATGACGAATTGACTCTCGATGCAAGACATGCTAGGTTATTGCAACCTCGTCGTACATCTTCGGAAAAGGTCACTGCGCTCAACAAATCACTTTATAAAGGAAATTACAGTACAGGAGCTGATTTTGATTGGATGTCACATTAGAAGAAGAAACCTTTATTTGAAATTCAAGCACAGTGAAATTCATCCTCTGCATTTAATCCATCTGAAGCAGTGAACACACACGTGCACACACACCCAGAGGAGTGGGCAGCCACACGCAGCGCCCAGGGAGCAGTCAGGGGTCAGGTACCTTGCTCAAGGGCACTTCAGCCCAAGGCCGCCCCACGTTAACCTAACTGCATGTCTTTGGACTGTGGGGGAAACCGGAGCACCCGGAGGAAACCCACGCAGACACGGGGAGAACATGCAAACTCCACACAGAAAGGCCCTCGCCGGCCACTGGGCTCGAACCCGGACCTTCTTGCTGTGAGGCGACCGTGCTAACCACTACACCACCGTGCCATTATTATTAGCACATATAACCACATATTCATTCAAGCCACGCCCCTTTTTGTCAATCATTATTCTTTGCTAGCCGAGTAACATTCATTCATTATCTGTAGCCGCTTTATCCTTCTACAGGGTCGCAGGCAAGCTGGAGCCTATCCCAGCTGACTACGGGCGAAAGGCGGGGTACACCCTGGACAAGTCGCCAGGTCATCACAGGGTTGACACATAGACACAGACAACCATTCACACTCACATTCACACCTACGGTCAATTTAGAGTCACCAGTTAACCTAACCTGCATGTCTTTGGACTGTGGGGGAAACCGGAGCACCCGGAGGAAACCCACGCAGACACGGGGAGAACATGCAAACTCCGCACAGAAAGGCCCTCGCCGGCCCCGGGGCTCGAACCCGGACCTTCTTGCTGTGAGGCGACAGCGCTAACCACTACACCACCGTGCTGCCAGCCGAGTAACAATGCTCCCAATTATGAATACGAATATATCACTGGGATTGAACAGATAACGTGTTCTAAACAGATACAGATACAAATATAAATGCGAACGCTTGCCAGAAGTCGTCCGAGTGCTAGGTGTGACTGAGCAGTCAGATGTGAAGTTAGCAGGAAAAGCAAAAGACCATCACCGTGAATGCAACATGAACATGCAATAATACAGGGTTCATTCACTTCATCTTTAGTAGCTGCCTGGTCAAGGTTGCAGTGATTTCAATTCAACTATATTCATTTGCATGTTGGGGCATTGAGCAAAATAAACATGTTCGGCAATATTGCAGGAAGGTGCAAACCAAATTACACTCAGTTTGGCGTTAAATCTGAATACAAATATGTATTCTTGGAGCACAAATCAGATTCAGATACTGAGAGTGTCATTGCGTTGCATTTCCCTCACCAGGATATTAAGAACAACACCAAGATGATACGGCTTGTTTTTTTTTTTATCCTTTGTTTCTTTTTGATTGAAATTTTAGAAGCTTTTTTTCCCCGACGATTATTTTTTTTAGGTTTCGATTCAGTTTACAAATGAGTCGTTTACTTGCCCACAATTCATTTTTTACATGCTGTTTTTCATATGATTTATTCATTTACTCATGATTCGTTTTTCCATATGATTGCGTGTGCAGTTTGCTGCCCATTGCCATCGTGCCACAGGCGAAGTAATTTCCTTTCTCCTTCTATGGCGCCCTTCTGGCAAAGTTGCATCCAGAAAGTTAACATACCCAGACACCATTGCCAGAGACTCGGGCATCGATATTGACGACCTGGGTTCAGCGATGCAGGACTGCTGTGTCTGGAGAGAGTTAGTCATGGGAATCTCGCCCACTCTCGTGGTCGAAGGATGATGATCCATATGATTCATTTTCTCCATGTGTGATTTGTACATGATTTTGTTGAATTTCACCTGTTAATATTTGCGTAAATTTCAAACATCCTCGAAAATGAATGGAGAGCCAGAATGAAAGCTGAAAGTTTTACCGCCTCCTTTATAACAGAAGACTGCCTTCATTCAGCTCCTGTACTCATGATCAATCTTCTTTTTACTGTCATCATCCTGCCAGCTTGAGGCTATTTATTCATTAATTGTTAACTGTTAACTCCAAGCTATAGTCGCATAAAAGCTACAGACTGTTTGGGATGTTCCGCTATGATGCATCTGAAGCTACGTCATTAATGATGAGTAAATGTCCAAAAGCACCATCTGCTTGTGGTCATAGTTGCCAAGGATTCTCCCGACATGTTGGGAAAAGAGAGCGAGAGAGGCAGAATGACACGGGGAAAATCTCCCTGCTGTTTGAGAGAAAGAAACATGTACCCAGTCAGCATATTTGCTTGAAGGCTGGTCCATGCTATTCCAAGGTACACACTAATTGGCGTAAGTTTTGAGTGAAGAAAGTGAAATTTTTAATCTTTGCTCTTCTGTAATGTAGGAAAAGTACTCGTTTTGCAGGGCTGTCGATTTGTTGTAAGAATGCTCTCTAGTCATTAACAGCAAATGCCTTCATTCCTACTGCTGAACAGCAGGAGGTAAGTGTATAATTAGGGTTAAAAAAAAACTAAATGGATCTACAAATTGCTTCTGCATAGCTGTAGAGGGTTTTTTTTAATTTTATATCTGCATATCCATGGGCGGGCAGAATCTTTTGGTTTGCTTTAAAGGTCCTCTGCATACCCTACACTGAGAAGTACACATTTTATCACCTCGCTGTTAACCAGAGTATTTCAATTTTCTCAAACATACAATTAGAGCAAATCTGCAGGCGTGTCAAATGCTGTGGTCCAGCTGCATGTTCTGGGCTGTGTTGAGCAAAGCGCTTTTAAATCACTCAGAGCAGAGCAGAAAGGTCAGAAAAGTTGTGTCAGGTCTGTGCTCAGAAACCTGTTGAGTGAGACGCTACGTATAAGATGGAAGGAGATGTAAGAGTACAGAAAATCAATGGCGTTCATTTTTTAATCAGAGAGAAGCAAACCTCCACGCTGCCCGCTGAGATGCAGTCGTCATAGTCGTCTTTCATTGTACATGGTGCCATTTAGCCCTTAAAGCATGTGAAAAATCACGTAAGCTGATAATATATTATGTACTATATAGAGTACGCACCGTATCTTAAGCTATTCTTCAGTAACTGTGGAAATGAAAAAGAACATTATCATGCTGAATTTTTATTGCATCATTTTCGAACTTACAGGCATAATAGAGTTAAAACATAACAGGATGGAATGTATGAGGTAGAACAGAGCATGGTGCAACATAACAGGGAGGGATAAAAATGTCAGAACATAACAAGGTTGAACATGACAGAGAGGAATATAACGGGCATAAAGATGACAGGGTTAAACATAATGAGGTGGATACTAACAGATTAACAGGGAGGATGCTAACAAATTAACATAATGGGGAGGATGCTAAACAGATTAACATAACAGGGAGGATACTAACAGATTCACATAACAGGAAGGGTGTTAACAGAGGAACATAATGGAGAGGATGCTAAAAGATTAACATAAAAGGGAGGGTGCTAACAGATTCACATATCGGGGAAGATGCTAACAGAGGAACATTACAGGGAGGATGCTAAGAGATTAACATTACAGGGAGGATGCTAAAAGATTCACATAATGGGGAGGATACTAACAGAGGAACATTACAGGGAGGATGCTAAAAGATTAACATAATGGGGAGGATACTAACAGATTAATATCATGGGGAGGATATTAACAGATTAACATAACTGGGAGGATAGTAACAGATTAACATAATGGGGAGGATACTAACAGATTAATATAATGGGGAGGATACTAACAGATTAATATCATGGGGAGGATACTAACAGATTAATATCATGGGGAGGATACTAACAGATTAACATAACGGGGAGGATACTAACAGATTAACATAATGGGGAGGATACTAACAGATTAATATAATGGGGAGGATACTAACAGATTAATATCATGGGGAGGATACTAACAGATTAATATCATGGGGAGGATACTAACAGATTAACATAACGGGGAGGATACTAACAGATTAACATAATGGGGAGGATACTAACAGATTAATATAATGGGGAGGATATTAACAGATTAACATAATGGGGAGGATACTAACAGATTAACATAATGGGGAGGATACTAACAGAGGAACATAACGGGGAGGATAGTAACAGATTAACATAATGGGGAGGATATTAACAAATTAAAATAATGGGGAGATATTAACAGAGGAACATAACAGGGAGGATACTAACAGATTAATATAATGGGGAGGATACTAACAGAGGAACATAATGGGGAGGATACAAACAGAGGAACATAATGGGGAGGATACAAACAGATTAACATAATGGGGAGGATACTTACAGATTAAAATAATGGGGAGGATACTAACAGATTAACATAATGGGGAGGATACTAACAGATTAATATAATGGGGAGGATACTAACAGAGGAACATAATGGGGAGGATACAAACAGATTAACATAATGGGGAGGATACTTACAGATTAAAATAATGGGGAGGATACTAACAGATTAACATAATGGGGAGGATACTAACAGATTAACATAATGGGAAGAATACTAACAGATTAACATAATGGGGAGGATACAAACAGATTAACATAATGGGGAGGATACTAACAGATTAATATAATGGGGAGGATGCTAACAGATTAATAAATTGGGGAGGATACTAACAGATTAATATAACAGGGAGGATACTAACAGATTAATATAATGGGGAGGATACTAACAGATTAATATAATGGGGAGGATATTAACAGAGGAACATAACGGGGAGGATACTAAAACATTATCATAATGGGGAGGATACTAACAGATTAACATAATGGGAAGAATGCTAACAGATTAATATAACAGGGAGGATACTAACAGATTAATATAACAGGGAGGATACTAACAGATTAATATAATGGGGAGGATATTAACAGAGGAACATAACGGGGAGGATACTAAAACATTATCATAATGGGGAGGATACTAACAGATTAAAATAACGGGGAGGATACTAACAGACTAACATAATGGGGAGGATTCTAACAGAGGAACATAATGGAGAGGATACTAACAGAGGAACATTACAGGGAGGATGCTAACAGGTTCACATAACGGGGAGGATACTAACAGAGGAACATTATGGGGAGGATGCTAACAGATTAACATAATGGGAAGTCAAGTCAAGTCAACTTTATTGTCAAATATGCTATACATACTTGACATACAGCACAGATGAAATTACAGTCCTCTCTGACCCATGGTGCAAGCAGGCAATGCAGTAAATAAAAAAATAGAATAATTGAAATAAACAATACAAACAGTATAAACACTCTAGATTAGAACTGGACATAAACTAGACAGTCAAGGATACTAACAGATTCACATAACGGGGAGGATGCTAACAGATTAACATAATGGGAAGGATACTAAAACATTAACATAATGGGGAGGCTACTAACAGATTACAATAACGGGGAGGGTACTAACAGAGGAACATAACGGTGAGGATACTAACAGATTAACAAAACGGGAAGGATACTAAAAGATTAACATAACAGCAAGGTTACTAACAGTTTACTATAATGGGTAGGATACTAATAGAGTAACATAACGGGGAGGATACTATCTGATTAATATAATGGGAAGGATACTAACAGAGGGGTTAAACAAACCAGGGAATAAATACAGAGGCAGGATTAGCTGCAATATCAGTAATTTTAGTCATTGTGCTATTTCTTCCATCATTTTAGGTGTTTTGTCAAGTTTTTTTAATGTACAAGGGAAGACAATATGTCTCATCTCATTATCTCTAGCCGCTTTATCCTGTTCTACAGGGTCGCAGGCAAGCTGGAGCCTATCCCAGCTGACTACGGGTGAAAGGCAGGGTACACCCTGGACAAGTCGCCAGGTCATCACAGGGCTGACACATAGACACAGACAACCATTCACACTCACATTCACACCTACGGTCAATTTAGAGTCACCAGTTAACCTAACCTGCATGTCTTTGGACTGTGGGGGAAACCGGAGCACCCGGAGGAAACCCACGCGGACACGGGGAGAACATGCAAACTCCACACAGAAAGGCCCTCGCCGGCCCCGGGGCTCGAACCCGGACCTTCTTGCTGTGAGGCGACAGCGCTAACCACTACACCACCATGCCGCCGACAATATGTTACGTTAGATTTCATGTCTATTTAGGCAAGTCTGTTTTTGTTTTCTCCTGAAGGAAATGTAATGCATTTAACAAGAGGTGATTAAATATAAAAAATAAAACGAGGTAATTAAAGTGTAAACATTTTGGGCACAGAGTCAGTTAAACACTCGCTCCCTGAACACTCAGTCCCTCTCTGAAGAATAATCAAAGTGTGGAAACGTGTTTTATTTAAGGCCAGTAAAAAAGAGAGAGAAAATCTTTGAATGAGTATAAAAATCATACTGGGCTGTTTGGCGTGCCCTGTCTGCTTCTCATCATCAGAATTAGTTCTTTTTTTTTTTTTTGAGCCATAGATATGTTTAAATACTGTCATGCATGTATTATTTATTCTGTGTTTATAGACAGGACATATTTTAACATTTTGGAGTGTGTAATCTTCGCAGGAATAGCTTGAAGAACTCTATATTACATTCCGTGCTCTATATATCAGTGAGGAAAAAGTTTTAGCCCCCGAAATTTTTTTGAAAGGTGGGCTATTCTATATTTTAGAATTAGTGCCGAGTTTACGTTTCCTTTTCAGGGAAAAATGAGAGATGAGTGAAATGAGAAAATTTTGTCATTAATGAAATTTGAGTTATTTGAATACTTTAAAAAAGAAAGAAGGAAGGAAAGAAATTATGCCATCGTGAACCTAAGTTGGAACAATTTTACAGCCATTTATTTATTTATTTATTTATTTATTTATTTCATCTCATTATCTGTAGCCAGGGTTAGATCTTAACACTAGCCCGTGGCTAGTGCAGATAGCCACGGGCTAGTGCAAAATCTCTGCTACTAGCCCGTGTTGGCTAGTGCAATAACTTGACATGGGTGTGGCCATCTTGAATCACGCAAAATCTGATACAAAATCTTTTAGCTCATTCTATTAGGGGTGTTTTCATGGAAATTAGTTTCAATTAGTCATGTTCTTTTCTAGTCCAAGATAAGTTTATGATTTCAGTTCTAGTCCATTTCTATAAGAATTTGCTATGTTTTTTTCCAGTCTAAGGCAACTGAATGATTTCAGTTCTAGTCCATTTTGCGAGATTACTACATGTACTAGTCTACTTAACTGTAAGCAATGACTACCTCTTTTATACTTCAAAGTGACAATTATGGTTTGAAACACAAAGTCACATATGAGAACCATAATGGATTGAATAAAGTACTGGTTTTGTTACACTGAATTGGGAGCTTCTGTTGTTTCAACTTGTTCATTGTTTAGTATTTAAAATTCTTTCAATTGCCACAGGAATTGGGCTTAAAATAGCGGGCTAGTGCAACACTCTGCGGGCTAGTGCAATTTGCAAGCCACTAGCCCGGCTGGCTAGTGCAGAAAAACCTTAAGATCTAACCCTGGTAGCCGCTTTATCCTTCTACAGGGTCGCAGGCAAGCTGGAGCCTATCCCAGCTGACTACGGGCGAAAGGCGGGGTACACCCTGGACAAGTCGCCAGGTCATCACAGGGCTATTTATTTATTTGTTTAATTTATTAAAAAAAGTTCTGCTCTCTCTCTCTCTCTCTCTCTCTCTCTCTCTCTCTCTATATATATATATATATATATATATATATATATATATATATATATATATATATATATGTGTGTGTGTGTGTGTTTTAAATATTTAGATTTTTACATCTCATCTCATCTCATCTCATTATCTCTAGCCGCTTTATCCTGTTCTACAGGGTCGCAGGCAAGCTGGAGCCTATCCCAGCTGACTACGGGCGAAAGGCGGGGTACACCCTGGACAAGTCGCCAGGTCATCACAGGGCTATTTATTTATTTGTTTAATTTATTTAAAAAAAAATTCTGCTCTCTCTCTCTCTCTCTCTCTCTCTCTCTCTCTCTCTCTATTTATATATGTGTGTGTTTTAAATATTTAGATTTTTACATATTAGAGTTTTTTTTTTAACATTGAGATTTTTACATGTAACATTCACAATTAAAAAAAATAAAGGTTTATAATTATTATATTTCAGAATAAATTTGATGTAATATGAGCATTTGTGCACATCAGACCTCATTTCTGTTCTCATCTTGAGCACTTGTGAGACTGTAAATGAAAGTGTTACTGATGTGCGGGTATTTGGTGAAGCTGCTTAAATGAGCCTGACGTCTAAGGATCCATCTAAATGCTCTTCCAGTCGCAACCTCATGAAAAGAATCCAGCATTTATCTCTCTTGCTGTTGGCTTATGAATCAATACATCAGGGTTTACATTACCTGCTAATGCTGTTTGAAAATCAAACCTCCACATCACCACGGCTGCAAGCCACATCTGGTCAGATCCGTTCATAATCACATTCCCGGTCATCAGGTACGACATAAACACACAGAGAGACACACACTGACGCTTTATTTCATAACCCAAATCAGGTTTCTTTTGATTTTTTTTTTCTTTCCCCACTTATCATCATGAAAGAAATCGCTTTTTAGTCTGGATAGTTTTCATTTCGTTCCACATCTATGGCAGAGCAGCAGGGTTGGACTCGCTCGCAGGCTCCACAGTGGCGACGCGACGAGATGTGAGTGCTGTAACGTAATCCCCCTGAGGTATTTTTGATCTGGAAGTTGATTTAAATTGGCCAGTGGTTGAAAGCATGAAGGATGAACGTGAGCCATTTTTGAAATAGAGCATAATCTGGAGGAAAAAAATAGAAAAATAAGGGGAAAAAAATCACTTGGCCACAAAGGTCATCCGGACCAAAGCGCATCGATTCTCTGAGTTTAGGAGCTTCAGCTCTGCAAATCATCCAGGAATGGTGATGTTTCCGGATGGATTTTCTTCAAACAGGAGTTGAGTTACAAGCCGATTGATCATCAGTACTTTTTTCAGCTTGTTTTCCAATAACCTTGACATTGATGGATAGACCATGGCTTGTGAAAGGAATAAAACACTCCATGTGGTGCGGTTATTGGAAAATAATCAACGACAAGGTTACCACCACCACCACCACCACCACAGCACATCCTGGAGTGTTTTATTCCTCTTATATCACAGCGATTTGGCATCGATGATGATTTTTATTAATTAATAAATGCCATGATTTGTAGCCGTTTAGATTATATGGACACGAGTGTTTTACTGGGAAATACACCACTCGTATTTTTCATACGAGCTACATGGAGAACCAAAGCTGCGACATAAATCTCCATATATCACTCATGAGGAAATCGATGAATTGCTTTGATAAATTTGGGTACTCTTGGTTTGTGAATGTATCTATATAATAAAAGAAAATCACATGTTGGCTTGAAGACAAGAAGTTTATCTTCTCGTGTTAAAAAAAACTTGCATTTTTCATGCAAAATACATTGTGGATCTGAGTGACGTATTTAAATAATATTGACTGGTGTTGACTGGTATATCAGATGTATTCCATTCAGCTAGCGTGATACTGAACGAGTCGAAGATATTTTAATAAAGGTGTAGTGGCAGATTGTCCAACTGTCCAGGTGCTTATCGTGAGAAAAGTTTAAAAAGAAAAGACATTTTACAATTGGAGAAAATTACAGTGTGAAGTCAGAAAAAAATAAATAAATAAAAAACCACGGCCATGTCGCTAAAGATTTCAAATGCAATTTTCTGTGGGTTTATGGTGTTCTTTTTTTTTGTTCTTCACTTCTTTCCTCGCAGAAGTAATCATATTTACTGGGACAGCAGGAGGGAGGCAAAAGCATTCACTGTGTTAGCCGTGCGAGTTCATCGAGTCGTACTGCATTCACCTCACAGGGATGGAGATGGTAATTGCATGTTCTGGGGTGGAGGGAAAATTGCAGTCTGTCTGACTGCTTCCCCTGCAATCCAGGAATCACAGAGTGTGAGCAGAAATCAGGCAGCAAATGTGTTGATTTGAAATGACCTCTTCTTCGAGCAGCGCTTTCAGTTGGGTTAAGAGTGTGACTGTGTTACCCCGGGGCATGGCGAGCTGCACTGCTGAAAATAGTCAAACTCTCCGTGTGTGTGTGTGTGTGTGTGTGTGTGTGTGTGTGTGTGTGTGTGTGTGAGAGAGAGAGAGAGAGTTCTTGGAGCACACCACACAGTGAGGACTTTATTACTGAAATCGCTGACCACGGATACTCCGGACTTGAGCACTATAACGATATTATGTAAGAGTTACACAAACTGGGCGGAGTTTCTGTAAAATGAAGGTGTGTCTCACTTACAGGTCATTCTGATCAAGAAAGAAAGAAAGAAAGAAAGAAAGAACACTCAGGAGACAAAGAGACAATGAGAGAAGATGAAGGAAAGAAGAGAAAAAAGAAAGAATGCAAAGAAGATAAATAATGGATGAACGAGAGGATGGAAAAAAATAAAAAAAAAGAACAAAAAATAAGTTATGAGCATGTGAGACTTGAAAACATTAAGAAAATTGAGGATCGAAAAAGGAAGGCAAAGAAAGAAAGAAATGATTTGATAGATGTAATCATACATAACATTTAAAATAGTTTGGATTTTTTGTACAGCTATTAGGATGCTTGCCTGGAGTTAGAAAGAAAGAAAGAAAGAAAGAAAGAAAGAAAGAAAGAAAGAAAGAAAGAAAGAAAGAAAGAAAGAAAGAAAGAAAGAAAGATGAGGACAAAAGAAAAAAGGAAGAAAGAGCAGTAACTAAAGAATAAATAAACAGAAGACAAAAGAACAGACAAAAGAAAGAAATAAAGAAAGAAATGATTTGATAGATGTAATCATGCTTAAAATATTTAAAATAGTTTGGATTTTTTGTGCAGCTAGTAGGATGCTTGCATGGAGTTAGAAAGAAAGAAAGAAAGAAAGAAAGAAAGAAAGAAAGAAAGAAAGAAAGAAAGAAAGATGAGGACAAAAGAATCAAGAAAGAAAGAGCGGTAACTAAAGAATAAATAAATAGAAGACAAAACAACAGAGGTGGCACGGTGGTGTAGTGGTTAGCGCTGTCGCCTCACAGCAAGAAGCTCCGGGTTCGAGCCCCGTGGCCAGCGAGGGCCTTTCTGTGTGGAGTTTGCATGTTCTCCCCGTGTCCGCGTGGGTTTCCTCCGGGTGCTCCGGTTTCCCCCACAGTCCAAAGACATGCAGGTTAGGTTAACTGGTGACTCTAAATTGACCGTAGGTGTGAATGTGAGTGTGAATGGTTGTCTGTGTCTATGTGTCAGCCCTGTGATGACCTGGCAACTTGTCCAGGGTGTACCCCGCCTTTCGCCCGTAGTCAGCTGGGATAGGCTCCAGCTTGCCTGCGACCCTGTAGAACAGGATAAAGTGGCTAGAGATAATGAGATGAGACAAAACAACAGAGAAAGAGAATTTGAAAGATGGAATCATGTAAAATATTTAAATTAGTTTGAATTCTTTGTGCAGTTATTAAGATGCTTTCATGTGGCTGAAAGAAAGAAAGAATTAGAGAGGAAAGGAAAATGAGGAAAAAAGAAAAGGAAAGAGAGGTGACTAAAGACTAAATAAATATAACAAAAAAGAACAGAAGAAAGAAAGATGTTTTACCGATGTAAACCTTTATTAAGTTTTCTAGAGAAGATTATGCTGCATGTCTACGCCAAACTTTATTTATTTAATTATTTATTTGAGGGTATATATATATATATATATATATATATATATATATATATATATATATATATATATATATATATATATACACACACACACACACACACACACACCACATATATACAGTATATATATATCCATCCATCCAGGCATATCACATAACGGGGAGGATACTAAAACATTATCATAATGGGGAGGATACTAACAGATTAACATAATGGGGAGGATACTAACAGATTAACATAATGGGGAGGATACTAACAGATTCACATAATGGGGAGGATACTAACAGATTAATATAATGGGCCATAATATAATAATATAAGTGGCCACTTTGACAGCTTCAGCCATCTAAGTGTCGAGGGAACATTACAGTAGTGGTTTCCCATTGCCTTCTACTGGATTATTATGGAGGTTTTCTCCTCTTAAAGTGCATATCATGGGTAAATTCAGGAGCAAGATCAATGTAATTCTCCTATTTTATATTAAACTTTGGTCAAATATCTGTAACATTTTGATTTTGTGCAATTTTTTACCTTGCGCAACACCAGAAAAATTCAGTTGAAATCAAGCCATTTGAGGCGAATTGGTCCGCCTCTGAAAAAAACTTGGCATTTGGATTTCCCGGCAAACACTGATTTTCATGACGTCGTGTGCGGGACGCCTCCCTCTGAATCCTACGCCAGCGCTGGTTTGTTTATGAGAAAACAACCTGGTGGTTTTCTGCAAATTTCTTCAACGTTATTGCGTAATTATTAAAATGGTGAACAGATGTATTGTAGGAGGGTGTAGCAACACCAGTCATGATGGGATTAGTACTCATCGTTTTCCAAAAGACCGGAGAGATGAGAGAGAAATGGGAGCGCTTCGTGCGAGGCACCCGGAAAAAGCCGAGGACCAAAGCAGAGCCGAGAAAAAGACCAAGAAAATCGGCAATTCACAAGTCGACTGTTGCCAGGGTAAGAAATAAGAGAGACTACTGTATACTCTAAATTAGGTGTTCCTGTGTTTGTGTGGTACACGGCTAATGTTATTTATTGACACACACAAAAGTAAACAACACGAAAGCGCTGGGCGATAATACACTCATTTAGATTAGATTAGATTAGATTAGATTAGATTAGATTAGATTAGATTAGATTAGATAGAACTTTATTGATCCCTTTGGGAGGGTTCTCTCAAGGAAATTAAAACGATACAGTCCACAGCCTGGTAAAAAGCAGCTAAAGTAGAGTCCAAAGTTGCGTGGTTAAAGTCCCCAGAAATGATCATAAATGCCTCAGGGTGTTGTGTCTGCAGCCTTGCTGTGGCAGAGTGAATCCCCTCACATGCAGCGGCTGCGGCTGCCCTCGGAGGGATGTAAACACAGATGGTGATGCTAGCAGCTCCAAGTCCGGGCAACATAAGACTATCTTTACGGAGAAATGTCCCGGGTTACACCAGTGGTTGTTCACGTAAATGATGAGTCCCCCACCTTTGCCTTTCCCGCATGCTTTAGTGTCTCGGTCGGCTCTCACAGCAGTGAATCCCCGCAGGTCCACGTTAGCATCCGGTACAAGGTGTGTTAGCCATGTCTCCGGAAAAATAAATAAGCTGCTCTCCTGGTAAATCCGCTGGTTGTTCAGTGCGGATAGCTTGTCGACTTTATTCGGCAGCAAGTTCACATTCCCCATGATAACGGAGGGAATGGATGGTTTGTAGCACCGCCGGTTGTCCACTAGCCTAGCCTTTAGCTTAGCCCCGGCTTTGCAGCTCCTGGGTTTCCTCCTCAGCTTGGCCGGGATGGGGTGTCATATCCCGGCTCATCCCATTGTTTTCAGGGCCAGCAGCTCCTCTCTCGAATAAGTGAGAAAACTGGCTCCTGGTTGCGTGTTAAAGTTAAAAATATCCATGAGATATGAAGAAAAACACACCATATCTTCATAAGAAGAGCAGAAAAGTAAAAAGGTGAAAAAAAAGAGCTTTAAAGAGCTAAAAATTACAGAGCTACTGCAGAGGCAGCCGTCTTCCACAGCGCCCAAGGTCACATTTTCTTTACATTTTACTTCACATGTATCAAGGGGGCGGCACGGTGGTGTAGTGGTTAGCGCTGTCGCCTCACAGCAAGAAGGTCCGGGTTCGAGCCCCGTGGCTGGCGAGGGCCTTTCTGTGTGGAGTTTGCATGTTCTCCCCGTGTCCGCGTGGGTTTCCTCCGGGTGCTCCGGTTTCCCCCACAGTCCAAAGACATGCAGGTTAGGTTAACTGGTGACTCTAAATTGAGCGTAGGTGTGAATGTGAGTGTGAATGGTTGTCTGTGTCTATGTGTCAGCCCTGTGATGACCTGGCGACTTGTCCAGGGTGTACCCCGCCTTTCGCCCGTAGTCAGCTGAGATAGGCTCCAGCTTGCCTGCGACCCTGTAGAACAGGATAAAGCGGCTAGAGATAATGAGATGAGATGAGAATAGATAGATGAGCATTGTTACATGAATCCATGGGTTCAGAAGCTCAGGCGACAATTCCATATTTCAATGCAAAATTGCAAGCTGCTAAACTTGGTCTACACAGGCTGTGCACTGAAACCATGCGAGCTCTCTCAGTCTGCTGGCGGATCCGCACGTGACGTCACGAATCTGGCTCCAGACTCCCTTGGGGTTTTTCCAGACACGTTTTGTTATTTTATTTTTTTCTGCTGTAGACAGATGACCTTGTGCAAAATTACCCTTCTGGATGAGTGTGTAAAGGGACATACTTTCATATAAAAAAACCCACACAAAATTGGTCCAGAATATGCACTTTAATCATTCACACACACACCTACGGACAATTTGAGCCACCAATTAGCCTAACTTGCATGTCTTTGGGAGAAACCGAAGCACCCGGAGGAAACCCATGCAGACACAGGGAGAACATGCAAACTCCGCACAGAAAGGCCCCTGTCAGCCACTGGGCTCGAACCCAGAACCTTCTTGCTGTGAGGCGACAGTGCTAACCACTACACCAACATATACCGGTAAATTTTTTTAAATTGAACCGAGTTTGCTGCTCAGGATGGTGGGCGTGTCACTGTGGAAGTGTTCAGGTAGTGATTCCTGTCTCATTCACTCAGCTGAGCTTTTTCTTCACATTTAAAAAATAATAATAATTTCCGAATGATGAAGGTTATCACCCAAATAGAGCAAATGCTTTAATCGATGTGTGTCAATAATCCCAAACAAGTGAACACCATCAAGAAGTTAATGTATTCATCGTGTAGTCGAGATGGCCTTATGCTTTGTCTGCTTTCACTAATGCTGATCAAAAAAAAAAAAGAGAGCAAGCAGGAAAAGTGAAACATATTCTGGAGCAGAAATATCTGTTCATAAAAAAGCTGTGAACTGAAAAGAGTTTGGGTTGTGTGCGCGCGCATGTGTGTATTGTGTGTGTGTTTGTGTGTGTGTACACGTGTATAAAATTACATACAATTTCTCTCTCTCTCTCTCTCTCTCTCTCTCTCTCTCTCTCTCTCTCTCTCTCTCACACACACACAGTCTTACTGAATTTTTCTCCATGATTTAGTAGCAACTCACACTAATTTCCTACTTTTTTTCTTTTCTTTTTTTAAGATATGCTGCATAAGAGCTTTAACAATCAGAAAGCACAGGCGGGTGTCACGCTGGCTCAAGTGAAGAAACTGATTGGTAGAGTGTCTGATGGATTAGTGGCACCATTAAATAATCAAAGGGGGGTTTAAAGGAGCTGAAGTGCAGCCGTGGCGCAGGGGAAATTGAGATAACCACTGCTGAGGAAAAGAAAAAACTAAAATAAAAAGGCAGAGTGAGTGCACAGTGGGAAAATGTCATGCGAACAGTATGCAGTGGTGTTTCTAAATACATGCTGCCTTCCATCTTGGTGTTGTTCTAATGCATTTTATCAGGAGTTCTGATGTGATCTCAGTGTTCCAGGAAGTAAACTGACTGAAATTCACAGCAGGAAGAACTGTGTAGCTTTGAAGTAAAATTCTTCATGTACACTTTCAAGTAAATGTCTAGATGGACAATTTAAAGTAAATGTCTCCATGGACACTTTTATGTAAACACCTCCATGCACACTTTAAACTTCTCTATGGACGCATTTAAGTAAACGCCTCTATGGACACTTTAATGTAAACATCTCTGTGGACTTATTTTAAGTAAACATCTCCATGGACAGTTTATAGTAAACACCTCCATGGACACTTTAAAGTAAACATCTCCACGAACACATTAATGTAAATGTCTCCATGGACAATTTTAAGTAAACACCTCCATGGACACTTTAAAGTAAACGTCTCCACAGACACATTTATTTAAATGTCTCCATGGACAATTTTAAGTAAACATCTCCATGGGGACTTTTAGGTAAATGTCTTCATGGACACTTTTATGTAAATGTCTCCATGGACACTTTCAAGTAAATGTCTCCATGGATACTTTTAAGTAAACACCTCCATGGACACTTTAAAGTAAACATCTCCATGGACACTTTAAAGTAAACGTCTCCATGGACACATTTATTTAAATGTCTCCATGGACAATTTTAAGTAAACGTCTCCATAGACACTTTAAAGTAAATGTCTCTGTGGACAATTTTAAGTAAACTTCTCCATGGACAATTTTAAGTAAACATCTCCATGGACACTTTTATGTAAACACCTCCATGGACACTTTTAGCTAAATGTCTCCATGGACAAGTTTATTTAAACATCTCCATGGACACTTTTAGGTCAGTGTCTCCATGGGCACTTTTAAGTAAATGTCTCCATAAACACTTTCAAATAAATGTCTCCAAGGAAACTTTTATGTAAACATCTCCATGGACACTTTTAAATAAACGTCTCCATGGACACTTTAAATTAAGTGTCTCTATGGACAATTTTAAGTAAATGTCTCCATGGACACTTTTAAATAAATGCCACCATGGACACTTTAAAGTAACCGCCTCCATGGGCACTTTTAGGTAAATGTCTTCATGGACACTTTTATGTAAACGTCTCCATGGACACTTTCAAGTAAATGTCTCCATGAATACTTTAAAGTAAACGCCTCCATCGACACTGTTAGGTAAATATCACCATGGACGATTTTAAGTAAACATCTCCATGGACACTTTTAAGTAAACACCTCCATGGACACTTTAAAGTAAACATCTCCATGGACACTTTAAAGTAAACGTCTCCACAGACACATTTATTTAAATGTCTCCATGGACAATTTTAAGTAAACGTCTCCATAGACACTTTAAAATAAACACCTCCATGGACACTTTTATGTAAACACCTCCATGGACACTTTTAGCTAAATGTCTCCATGGACACATTTATGTAAACATCTCCATGGACACTTTTAGGTCAGTGTCTCCGTGGGCACATTTAAGTAAAAGTCTCCATAAACACTTTCAAATAAATGTCTTCAAGGACACTTTCATGTAAACATCTCCATGGACAATTTTAAGTAAACATCTCCATAGACACTTTAAATTAAACGTCTCTATGGACAATTTTAAGTAAATGTCTCCATGGACACTTTTAAATAAATGCCACTATGGACACTTTAAAGTAAACGTCTCCATGGGCACTTTTAGGTAAATGTCTTCATGGACACTTTTATGTAAATGTCTCCATGGACACTTTCAAGTAAACGCCTCCATCGACACTGTTAGGTAAAGGTCTCTATGGAACCTTTTTAAGAAAACTTCTGCATGGACACTTTTATGTAAACGTCTCTGTGGCAGCGGGGGCGTGGTCAAGCGCCGGTCTGTGACTGGAGGGCGGAGTCAGGGAAGGTAAGTTGCAGAATCACTACACCTGATGTCAATTAACCTGTGTTTGTGTGTGTCTTCCCAGTGACCGCGTCCCCTGTATAAGGAGAGAGAGAGAGAGAGCAGAGGAAGAGAGCTCTCTCTTGAACCAGACAACTTGTGTGTGTGTGTGGGTGCGTGCCTGGAAGAGAGTGAATTTTTGCATCTGAAAAGAGCAAATAAAATAGTCATTGAACTTTATTCTGGCCTGCCGTCTTTCTGTGCTCCTCCCCCTCCTACGAACTGCCATAGTGGTCCCGGGTTTCAGCACCACTGTGGCAGTTCGTAGGAGGGGGAGGAGCACAGAAAGACGGCAGGCCAGAATAAAGTTCAATGACTATTTTATTTGCTCTTTTCAGATGCAAAAATTCACTCTCTTCCAGGCACGCACCCACACACACACAAGTTGTCTGGTTCAAGAGAGAGCTCTCTTCCTCTGCTCTCTCTCTCCTTATATAGGGTGCGGTCACTGGGAAGACACACAAACACAGGTTAATTGACATCAGGTGTAGTGATTCTGCCACTTACCTTCCCTGACTCCGCCCTCCGGTCACAGACCGGCGCTTGACCACACCCCCGCTGCCACAGTCTCCACGGACACTTTAAAGTAAATGTGTTTGCGGACATGTTAAAGGACATGGGACATGAAACATAAAAGCACGCTATATCAGTTTCTTTCCATTAAAAATATGAAATAATTGCATCAACAAATACAAAATTATCTATTAAATTCAGCAAAATCGTTATATTCGTGATGATTATATGGCATTTCTGCTCGAGCTCCGATATGCATATTTTACACGCGGAAGAGCCGCTGTCACGAGATCATACGTCACAAAAACTTTCGGGTACAGCACAAGCGGGTAGATGAATATGGAGAAGTGTGAATCGTGATGATGACGAATGCGACAAAATAGTTTTTGTGTCTTGGATGACAAGAAAATTGTTTCGTTTTTAGAGTGTTAAACGTACATTGAACATCATGGTGTATTGCGACCTCCCAGTCAGTCAGATGCGCTGTTACTCCTGTTAGCAATGTAGCTAGGCTCAGCATGGCCAACGGTATTTTTTGGGGCTGTAGTTAGATGCGACCAAACTCTTCCACGTTTTTCCTGTTTACATAGGTTTATATGACCAGTGACATGAAACAAGTTCAGTTACACAAATTGAAACGTGGCGATTTTCTATGCTATGGAAAGTCCGCACTATAATGACAGGCGTACTAACACGTTCTGCACGCTTCGGCAGCGCACTGATACCTTCACTCGGAGTTGTACCATTATTTTTTAGACAGGGCGGACGGACCAGGGCATTCGCCCGCCTGGCCGTGCCCGACGAGGAGCGCTCTCGGCCGGCTTGGGAGGCAGACGGCAGCCCCTCCTGGAAGTGTGGTTTTACCATGGGCCTCATGCGGTAAGGATTAGTATTATAATTTTGGGTGTATCAATTATTGATTATCATAATTCTGACTCGTTTCGCCATTTTGAATGTTTTCATCTCGGACTCTGGAAGCATTGTATCTCAATCAATCTCGAAAAATATCAGCAAAAAAAAAACTAGCTTGCAACGGACTTTAGCTAGATCTATGATGAACTTTCAATGTATGATACAAAAATAATACTTCTTTCAACAGATCATTAGCCTTTGAGCAGAATTGTTTTTAACTTACCAGGAAGTGTTATCGAGCCGACCGCTTTCAGTTTCATGGGGATTGAATGAACTCTCACTCTCAGAATCATCTGACCCGTCAGAGTAAAGACAAGATCCATGTTCATGTGAATTTCCAGCTATCGGTTCGAATTGATAGGGTCTAACTTCGCATCTCTGTGAAACATCGGGAATGTCACTGTCGATGGTGTCCATTTCGGTAACCTGTTTACGTTAGATTCCCAAGCGCTGGCTCCTTGAAAAGTTTTTGTGACGTCACGGGTCACGTGACCGCTTAGCTAATTAACGAATCATTGTTTTACGCTGATGTATAAAAAAGTTGAATAATGTGATGATTTTCACATTTTTGACGCCCTGCAGTGATTTAGATGGCATTTCTTATGTCCTTTATACATAATTATACCCAGAAAAAAATCCATGTCCCATGTCCTTTAAAGTAAGCGCTTGTTACACCCTGATCTGATACTGTGCTCATTTACTTGCAAAATTTCTCCGATGTCAGCATCCGATGCCACAATACCACTATGTGACGAAACCCTAGTGTATGTTGTCACTATGCTAATGACCAGACAGCACAAAATGTTATTACAGCAAACACACGATACAGACGACGCTAGGGGAGGAAACATAACGATGGGGTCCTGATCCAATAAAAAACAAAAATGTACTTTTGTGCATCTGCAAGGAAAGAAAACCGCAACACTTCTTCATCCAAGCTAGCTAATATAGCTGGCTAATACACTTCCTTTAAAATCGACTAGCTACCATTTATAAAGAAGGATCCGAGTGGCGTAAATGCACATGTTCGCTGTTCATGGCCATGAGAAACGTAAACATAGGGAAATAAAACATGTTGCATTGTAGGGCTGAATCTTATTTTCCGGTTCAATCCCTTTTTATACTAATATGTATAATAACCAAACTTGATTTAATTGTTCAGTGTTTTGAAAAAGACTTTAAAAATAACGCAAGTCAATAAATTAACCCTTGATCAGTCAGAAAAAGTTTTAAAAAAAAAGAAAAAAACATAATTTAACTGTTTTTTAGGTGGTGCAGTGGTTTGTGTGTTCCAGTCCTCATTGTGTATCTCACAAGGAATTTTATGAGAAATTGTTGATACTGAAATTAAACACGTGTTAGCATCATTTTGAAATTTCTCAACATATCAAAAAGCTTCCTTTAAGTGAGAAAATATTCCTCAGGCAGGGTCGAGCATGTCTGAGTGAAAAATCAATCTTTCTCAGACTGATATTTGAACCGAAGAGCTTTTATTCAAGGACACGGACCCCAGAGTGCTTTCATTCACTCGCTCTCTTTTCTTTGGGACGATGGCCTCAAATCTCTCTGCGGTGACTGTGCTGAAAGGCAGACAGGTAGGTAATTGTGTGTGCTGCCTCGTTCATTGATTTCTAGGCAGCTCTCACTGAGCAGACGTTCCAGCCGAGTCCAGGTTCTTCCAACCCGTAAATTGGTTGTACTGCAAAATCTTATCTTCCTGATGTATTATGTGAGACGCACCTGCTTCACTTCAAACTGTTAAAGAGACGTCTGACTTTCAGGAGTTCCAGAGTCTGTGATGGACTGCTTTCTACTCTCAACTCGAAAAAGAGACAGCGTATTAACATTAGAATTCCAGAGGACAGCATGAATTTTCGTTCCAAGCCAAAGGGGTGCCCCTCCTCTTTCTCCCCACACGAGCTCACCCTGCCCCTTCAGTGCAGTTATCACCTCTGCAACTTGACATTATTATGCAAATGTTGAACACTTGTCAGTTTGAGCGAAGCAGTACCTGAGAAAGAGGGGGAAAAAAATGTGTGTGTGTGTGTTTAACTCAAGCTCGATACATGCATCAGCACAGGATGTGTAACTTTCAAGAGAGACAGTATCAAGTGGTGTAAAATTAAGTGTGATTTTATGCAAGAATAAAAACTGAGTAAATAAAATTGACTTATGACATGTTTTAGTATATTTAGTGAAGGAGACGATGTGGGCTGCACGGTGGTGTAGTGGTTAGCACTGTCGCCTCACAGCAAGAAGGTTCTGAGTTCGAGCCCAGCGGCCAACAAGGGCCTTTCTGTGTGGAGTTTGCATGTTCTCCCCGTGTCCGCGTGGGTTTCCTCCGGGTGCTCCGGTTTCCCCCACAGTCCAAAGACATGCAGGTTAGGTTAACTGGTGACTCTAAATTGAGCGTAGGTGTGAATGTGAGTGTGAATGGTTGTCTGTGTCTATGTGTCAGCCCTGTGATGACCTGGCGACTTGTCCAGGGTGTACCCCGCCTTTCGCCCGTAGTCAGCTGGGATAGGCTCCAGCTTGCCTGCAACCCAGCACAGGATACGTGGTTATGGCGCCACTAAAATTTTTCTTTGGCAACGGCGCCATTGCGAAGTCGTCTGGATGAGTAGAACGGATTTGTTTACGATGATGTCACAACCACATGACTAGAACAAGCAGCACTCTCGCTGTTTTGTATGAACCACTGCATTGCATTCACTTTTGTATAGAGCTTTTCTTTTAAATAAACAAGTAACTGAACCATTTCTTGAATTTCTTTTTTTTTATTGGATAAGACTGCTTTTCAAAATGTTCACACACAATATAAAAAGTTATATAAATTATATAAAAATGCTTTTCAAAATGTTCACACACAATAAGAAAATTAAGTTATATAAAACTATGCACACTAATAAAACTAATTTGTACACACAGAAGGCACGATTTCCTCGCGTAGTCGCAGCCATCTTCTTCTTGTTGTTGTGTGCTTGTTCCTGTGAGTGCTTCACGCCGGGTAGAAGAAGGGGTTTATGCGCATGCGTCCTACTTCTTCTATTGTTCTGGTGTCTCCGATGGGACCGTCTTACAGCGCACGTAGAGGTGTGGCATGTGTATTGCATCGTTTTCAGCAAGCGTTGCGTTGCCATATGTACCTGATATTTTACTGATCCGTTGCCCATGTGGACGCGATATTTTTTTTAATAAAATCTCGTTACCGTTGTCATGTGGATGTAGCCTAGTGTGCCTTGTGATGACCTGGCGACTTGTCCAGGGTGTACCCCGCCTCTCGCCCATAGTCAGCTGGGATGGGCTCCAGCTTGCCTGCGACCCTGCACAGGATAAGCGGTTATGGATAATGGATGGATGGATGGATGGATGGATGGATTTATATCTGGATCCAGGTGATTTAATGAGAATAAATGCTGCGGTAACTGACATTAAGAAGGCTGATCAAGAAATAATCTGCTTTCTTCATTAAACTCTGAAACAAGTTAACACTTCACCTGCAGCACCAAAGAAACAACTGCTCCAGCTGTTTGTCTCAACGTTCACAACTTGTAGAACATGCTATTTTTGCTATTTCCAAGGCGCTCCCTTGTCATCACTTCAACACCTTTATGTAAGTGTTTAAACATAGCTTTAAGTGGTAATAGTTGCTCTTAGCGAAGCTAGCAAAGCCTGGAGTGGATCTGCACAATTATTTGACACAGACACTTCTGTAATCACTGCATAGAGCTGTCGAGCTGTCCCACGATTCCACCGAGCTGCCTCTCTGTGTCTCCTGACACCAGTTTTGGTTTATGTGTCGCTTGTCTCGCCTTGATTGTCAGACAGCATTGTTCTTGCTTTGTTGACGGCGTGAAAACAGACGGTAGTGTTTGATTGCATTTGACTCCAGCTCATGACAGACCTTCACCAGGTCTCTCACACATGAAGTGCATCTGATTATTCTGGCGAGATCGCATCCCTGACAATCGTTCACTCTTGTATCGGTTGATGCATTTACAAGCTGCACCCATGCAAAAATGGCGGCTTCGCATGATGTCAGGTGATATTTAGAAGCACTTTCTTTTTTATAGAGTAAGCGGTTATGACGCCAGTCTTGACACCAGTCAGGAAAGCAAAATGTGGAAAGACTGAGAGCTGTAAATGAGAACTGGCGGAAGGAGGAGTGGGAAAAAAATTCCCAAAAGGTAAACAGGCCACAAAATTTCAAACCATCTGCTTTAATCTTACACTGCATGTGAACTTGGATTTATTAACAGTTATGAATAATCCATGTTTAACAAGCTGATTCTTTGTTGTTGTTATTGTCATTGTTGTTGTTGTTGCCAGCGAGATGATTAAAATGAAGCATCGCATCACCTTTAGCATCAGAAAGAAAATGCTAGAATCTATGAATATGTATGCATATGCAAATTGGTGACTGTCCAGTGTCCTGCATCCCATCCTAGATGGTCTCGTCTGATTAGCTAGCTTCTTGTAAACTAGCTTGTACTTTCTACATTTCGATATGAGTGATCATAACAATCGCACCTTCATCATGTTCAGCTTTACGTTTACTTCGATTTTAAGGAAAAAGTGTCTAGATTTCCTCTGTTCTCAAGGAATTTGCATATTAGATGTGATAAGTGAAGCCATGGCTTAGTGGTTAGAGAAGCAGCTTTGGGACCAAAAGGTTGCCTGTTCAATTCCCTAGACCAGCAGGAATGGCTGAAGTGCCCTTGAGCAAGGCACCTAACCCCCAACTACTCTGGATACGTACGTTGCTCTGGATTAGCGCATCTGCTAATGCCATTAGCATAATGTACAACCCCGATTCCAAAAAAGTTGGGAAAAAGTACAAATTGTAAATAAAAACGGAATGCAATGATGTGGAAGCTTCAAAATTCCATATTTTATTCAGAATAGAACATAGATGACATATCAAATGTTTAAACTGAGAAAATGTATCATTTAAAGAGAAAAATGAGGTGATTTTAAATTTCATGACAACAACACATCTCAAAAAAGTTGGGACAAGGCCATGCTTACCACTGTGAGACATCCCCTTTTCTCTTTACAACAGTCTGTAAACGTCTGGGGACTGAGGAGACAAGTTGCTCAAGTTTAGGGACAGGAATGTTAACCCATTCTTGTCTAATGTAGGATTCTAGTTGCTCAACTGTCTTAGGTCTTTTTTGTCGTATCTTCCGTTTTATGATACGCCAAATGTTTTCTATGGGTGAAAGATCTGGACTGCAGGCTGGCCAGTTCAGTACCCGGACCCTTCTTCTACGTAGCCATGATGCTGTAATTGATGCAGTATGTGGTTTGGCATTGTCATGTTGGAAAATGCAAGGTCTTCCCTGAAAGAGACGTCGTCTGGATGGGAGCATATGTTGCTCTAGAACCTGGATATACCTTTCAGCATTGATGGTGTCTTTCCAGATGTGTAAGCTGCCCATGCCACACGCACTAATGCAACCCCATACCATCAGAGATGCAGGCTTCTGAACTGAGCGCTGATAACAACTTGGGTCATCCTTCTCCTCTTTAGTCCGAATGACACGGCGTCCCTGATTTCCATAAAGAACTTCAAATTTTGATTCGTCTGACCACAGAACAGTTTTCCACTTTGCCACAGTCCATTTTAAATGAGCCTTGGCCCAGAGAAGACGTCTACACTTCTGGATCATGTTTAGATACGGCTTCTTCTTTGAACTATAGAGTTTTAGCTGGCAACGGCGGATGACACGGTGAATTGTGTTCACAGATAATGTTCTCTGGAAATATTCCTGAGCCCATTTTGTGATTTCCAATACAGAAGCATGCCTGTATGTGATGCAGTGCCGTCTAAGGGCCCAAAGATCACGGGCACCCAGTATGGTTTTCCGGCCTTGACCCTTACGCACAGAGATTCTTCCAGATTCTCTGAATCTTTTGATGATATTATGCACTGTAGATGATGATATGTTCAAACTCTTTGCAATTTTACATTGTCGAACTCCTTTCTGATATTGCTCCACTATTTGTCGGCGCAGAATTAGGGGGATTGGTGATCCTCTTCCCATCTTTACTTCTGAGAGCCGCTGCCACTCCAAGATGCTCTTTTTATACCCAGTCATGTTAATGACCTATTGCCAATTGACCTAATGAGCTGCAATTTGGTCCTCCAGCTGTTCCTTTTTTGTACCTTTAACTTTTCCAGCCTCTTATTGGCCCTGTCCCAACTTTTTTGAGATGTGTTGCTGTCATGAAATTTCAAATGAGCCAATATTTGGCATGAAATTTCAAAATGTCTCACTTTTGACATTTGATATGTTGTCTATGTTCTATTGTGAATACAATGTCAGTTTTTGAGATTTGTAAATTATTGCATTCCATTTTTATTTACAATTTGTACTTTGTCCCAACTTTTTTGGAATCGGGGTTGTAGCATGATTGGCAGACAGCACATTGTTACATCACACACTGGGAGTTTACATCGTACACACACCTCCACATTTTTTAAATCAAATCTTTAAAGGCGTCGTGCGGTAATTTCAGCAATCAGGCTATATCGTGTCAAAATGTCGGGTTTGGTGGGTTATTCAAGCCCCTCCAGGACGGCCCGGCGAAGGTCCGCGTAGGCCAGCCGGCGGTCGGCGGGGAGCTGTAGCGCGGCCAGCTGCGCCTCTCCTGTCAGGAGGGGGAGGAGGCGCGCCGTGCGCTGCTCCATCGGCCACCCCGAGGCTTTGGCGACCTGCTCGAACAATGTGAGAAACGCCTCGGGGTCGTCCTGCGGGTCCATATTGATCACGGTGAGGGGAGACGGGCCCGCGGCCGGGGCGCTGGTGGACCCTGCCGACGCGAGGAGATGCCGGAACGCCTTGCGATCTTCCTGCTGGGCCAGCACCAGGGCTTCGAAGCGCCGCTCTTGCTCCTTTCGGAGCGTGACGAGCGCCTGGTGCTGGCTTTGCTGAGCCGTGGCGAGGGCGTGGACCAGGTCCGCGAATGGGGAGGATTCCATGGGGCTGCGAGGTTGGTGCTCCACCTTGTCCCAGGTTTTGGCACCACTGTAGAGCTCTCTGAAGTGTGGGTGGAGCACAGAGGACGGCAGGACAACACTTCAGATGCAAATAGGCTTTTTATTGCCAGACTTTTCAGCATAACCGCCAGTTTTAATCTGATAGTGAAACACACACTGTGTTCTTGTCCCGGGATGAGCTCTCCCTCTGCCTCCTTAAATAGGGCGCGGTTACTGGGAAAACACACAAAACACAGGTTAATTACCGTCAGGTGTAGTGATTCTGCCACTCACCTTCCCTGGCTCCGCCCTCCTGTCACAGACCGGCGCTTGACCACGCCCCCGCTGCCACACACATGTTTTAAGTGTTTCTATGTATCAATCATTAATTGTACAAAATGATTTTCATACATTTATGTATTTGTCATATCTTTCTTTGTCACATGAAGTGTTGTCTTGATAACACATGTGGCACATAATTTTAGCAAATGGATGACAGAAGATTAATTGAAAGATTTATGCCACAGAGCTGCCTTTAACTAATAATTATCACTTATTACTGACGATTGTACGTTTACTAAACAATACAATACACAGCTCAATACTCCCAGCCTATAACATACTGAATATCAAGTTAAAATCAACCGCAATAAAAGGAAAATGATGAAAACTGGAATATCAAGGGGCCCACTGCATTTCGCGAGATCGCAAGCTGTCAAGTTGCTAGAATTCAATCTTTCTAGCTATACTTTCACCCCCTACAGCTATCAGTATTACACATAAATCATAGATTAATCACCAGCATTCTAATTCAAGTGAAAATGGTCTTTAAAAATACACACAAGTAGTGATTTAGTCAGAGAAACCAACCAAAACAAGTCTTCAAGTCGCCGGTCTTCTTCATTCTCGTCTTCGTTTCTGTCGTCGTCAGAACTGTCCTCATTTTCTTCTGAAGATGAGCACTCAGGTTCAAATCTGTAAGGCTGGATACCACCAGGACATTCAGCTGTCAAAATCTCTACTTGTGGGCCATTTTCTTCTTCTGTATCGGTAAAATCAAAGCTAATTTCCTCAGCATCGCTCCTATTTTCTGGTGTGTCCGCCATTGCAACTGCACCGAGTGGTTACTGGTATGACGTCACGAAGCTGTTCCATTGACCGAGAGGGGGCGCTGCGAACGCAGGAAATTTCAAGTGATGGGCATGACCAAATAAGGACCGATTACAACCGCGGGAAGCTTTTGAAAAATCGACGGTCAATTTATTTCGAATCTCGAAAGCATTCTGGTGCAGAATAATGTGACTTTTATCACCACTGCGTGACGCCTTTAAGAAGATTACAACGGCGGGGTTTGTCTCATTACCATCAAGAGGAAGAAAAAAAAAAGTGTTTCATGTGGTGGTAAAAGTAACTCCTTTATCACACCACCCTGTCACTGATTATTTCCGTATACAGCACCACACACGGAGTGTTTTATTCCTTACATAAGGTTAGCAGCTGTATGATGTCTGTCCTGCGATGCTCTGGCGTCCCATCCAGTGTGTATTCCTGCATCTCACCCAGTGTTCCCAGGATACAGTCCAGATCCAGCACCACACCGACCAGGATAAAGAAAAGTTTTTCAATGTTTGTAGTTATTGTTGATATTAAAATTGGCTGGTGTATTAGTGAAGTCATACGAAGAAAAGCTACAACGTCTTTCAAATCATGAAACTGCTGTAAGCGTAAAAATCATGCATGTTTACACTGTACAGACTTGTGATGATAATTTCGTGATCATGCGAGGTTTCATTACGTGACCCATATGCCACATCCCTCACAAAACCCAACCCCCAGATCCCTGCAGGCGACGCTGATTAATTACCGCTCCAGCTTAATGAAACATACTGTAGATGATGTGATGATGTCTCCTCATTCAAAAAATAAATAAATAAATAGTCATGCCGAGGCGTTCATGTACTGTCATGTCTTGCTTGGTTCTCTCACTCTCGCTTCTCCTCACTGTTAACAAAGCATAAATGGAGGATATTACCTGGTGATGTGAAGATATGAAGTTTATCTTTGAGTGGTGAATGTATATTTCACGAGTGATCGAAGTGAACGCATATCTTCGCACCACTGTGTAATGTTCCTTATATTATATGGACACATCCACAAAAAAAATATGCAAGTTAATTAAAAGAATTTTAATCCTGAACCAGTTTGAACCATTTTGACAACGCACGCCCAGTCAGCGGGAAAACACTGGGAGTGACATCATCGGAGTGAAATATCAGGAATTATTATACATACAGGACACTTTTCGATGGAATAAAAACGTGTTCTATTCCCTTCTAGCGGGTTTCATTCATTTGGTTTGATAGCATGCAATATTGTTAGCATATCGCTTATCCTACGTGCATTATGTCACTCTACCTAGTAGAGAATGAGCATTGAATATAGTTTATGATATTGCACGGTTGTCAAGACAACATGACTTCACACGTCGGAGACGTAAAACTTTCGAGCTAGCGAGTGACTGTGACAATCTGTAAACAAACATGGCCGGCAGGTTTGCTTTGTTAAATACGGAAGATTTTGAGATAATTTTGAAAGAGAAAGACGCATTGAACACCCGAAAGGAATGTATAATAATAATAATAATATTGGCTGGCTTTTTTTTCATGGTATATCAGATATAACTCGTCTTCGACTCATTCAGTATCACGCGAGCTGAATGGAATACACTACCGTTCAAAAGTTTGGGGTCACCCAGACAATTTTGTGTTTTCCTTGAAAAGTCACACTTTTATTTACCACCATGAGTTGTAAAATGAATAGAAAATATAGTTGAGACATTTTTCTGGCCATTTTGAGCATTTAATCGACCCCACAAATGTGATGCTCCAGAAACTCAATCTGCTCAAAGGAAGGTCAGTTTTATAGCTTCTCTAAAGAGCTCAACTGTTTTCAGCTGTGCTAACATGATTGTACAAGGGTTTTCTAATCATCCATTAGCCTTCTGAGGCAATGAGCAAACACATTGTACCATTAGAACACTGGAGTGAGAGTTGCTGGAAATGGGCCTCTATACACCTATGGAGATATTGCACCAAAAACCAGACATTTGCAGCTAGAATAGTCATTTACCACATTAGCAATGTATAGAGTGGATTTCTGATTAGTTTAAAGTGATCTTCATTGAAAAGAACAGTGCTTTTCTTTCAAAAATAAGGACATTTCAAAGTGACCCCAAACTTTTGAACGGTAGTGTATATCTGATATACCACTCAAAGCCAGCTAATATTATTTAAATATGTCACTCAGATCCGCCATGTATTTCATATGAAAAATACATGAGTTTTTCAACACGAGAAGATAAACTTCAAGCCAAAGTGTGATTTTCTTTTTATTATATAGACACATTCACAAACAAAAATTACCCAAATTTATCAAAACAATTCATCGATTTCCTCACGAGTGAGAATATTCGAAAATATGTTACTCAGTGTCGCGGATGTAGTTTGTATGAAGATACGAGTGGCGTATTTCCCAGTAAAACACTCGTGTCTATGTAATATATAGATTTATTTTGCTTCAGAGGATGTTTCCTCAAGGCTTTTATTGCTCACTGTGTGAAGGAACAGGAGGAAATGTATGTAATGTTGTGCAATATGACAGATCGTTGCTCTTGTTTCGTTCAGAGATATTGAATACTTCCTTGAACAACATTCAGTGGAAAAATCTCCACCTGCTATGCGTTATATCTGAAAGAAAAAAGAAAACAGGCTTTTTCTCCTGTCAGCAAAGTTAGTGCACACTGTGCCTCTCTGCCTTCATGTTATTCTGCATCTTTCTTTCTTTCCTTCTTTTTTTTTCCATCCTCGGTAAGAATGTTGATGTAGCAAGTTCCAGCCAGATTAAATGTTGCCTAGCAGCTGCCGCTGTTTTGTAGACCCAACAGCCTTGGCAAGCGAATCAGCAGCTCGCCGTGAATTAAAGAGCTCTTTCTGCCTCATCGCCACGTTTGATATCTCCATAAGCTACTCTGGAGATTCACCAGCTCCTCGGCACAGATGCTCACACCACACACACACACACACACACACACACACACACACACACTTAGCTGTTGGATGCTCCTTCATAAACAGTGCTTTCATCACTTTTCTGTCGGAGCGTGAGTTTGTGTTATCACACATAAGCATTTATAAAGGCTTTCATATACATTATAAGGACAGAACACCTGCGACAAGCGAAAGCGTCTATGAACACATTGATATCATGTTATAATGCATTCATAAGGCATTATACAGTACATATAGTTCTCCTTATTTATGAAAATGCATTACACTTTATAGCTAGCTTTAGGGCACATGATGAATTGTTAACATTAACATGTTTTTTGACATCTGCTAATCTGCCTTCTGCTAAACCGAGCTAACTAATGCTAAACATTAGCTATGTCAAGATTTCTGGAATGTCAAAAGATACAGGGAGGGACAGGCAAAAGGCATGTCTTTGATCTCTTCAAGTCACTATATATGGGCAAAAACACGCCCACTTGACTAAAACTGTGTGCACAATTATTAGGCAAGTTGTATTCCTGAGGATTAATTTTATTGTTAAACAAATACAAGTAGTCGTCGATTTACGACTGCGTTTGGTTACGACTGACCGGTCGTAAACCGATATGGTCGTAAGTCGGCCTATGTTAAATGAACGTAAGTATATTGTGATGTGTAATGATATTGTAATCATCTTAAAGTCTTATTTTATCAACATTTCCTTATTTCATTACCTTGGCTCATTATTTGGTTTAAGTCAAACACTGCATACTACACTGCGTACAGTACAATTCGTTTAATATGCGCAAAACAAAAAATACAAAATACAGGTGTGAAAAATAGAAAACATTTTAGTTTGAAACATACCAAAATACAAATGTAAAACATAGCAAAATACAAAACTTAGTGACCGCTGGCATCACTGGTGCTTGGCTGTGGGTCGTCTACGTCATCATCAGCTGTTGCAGCGCTCGGGCTGGCAGGAGGATTTGCTCGTTTCATAAACCAGGAGCTGGGGCAGAAACTGTATGACGGAGTGTGTGAGGGAGCGCGAGAGAGACTGCACATGTGCCTGGAGCTGGGGCGGAAACTGTTGTATGCGGCGAGAGGCGCGTACAACAAACTGTCGTACGCTCAGCTAGCTCAGCTGGGAAACACTTGCCAGTCATAACCAGACGGTCGTAAAGTCGATCGGTTGTAAGTCGCATAGGTCGTAAGTCGATGACTACCTGTACAGTGCTCTCAGTCAATCCAAATTGTTAATAAACCTAAAATCCCAATGTTTAACAAAGGAAAAGGGAGTTTAGGCTTTCTCAGGGGAATTTATATATATGTGTGTGTGTGTGTGTGTGTGTGTGCGCGCATGCGCGTGCAATAATTAGGCAACACTTAGTGTGCAGAATTATTATGCAACTAAATGAAAAGCTAAAATGTTCCCATCTCACTTGTTTATTTAAATTTTTAGAGTAAGTGTAATAAATAAACTCATCTCATCTCATTATCTGTAGCCGCTTTATCCTGTTCTACAGGGTCGCAGGCAAGCTGGAGCCTATCCCAGCTGACTACGGGCGAAAGGCAGGGTACACCCTGGACAAGTCGCCAGGTCATCACAGGGCTGACACATAGACACAGACAACCATTCACACTCACATTCACACCTACGGTCAATTTAGAGTCACCAGTTAACCTAACCTGCATGTCTTTGGACTGTGGGGGAAACCGGAGCACCCGGAGGAAACCCACGCGGACACGGGGAGAACATGCAAACTCCGCACAGAAAGGCCCTCGCCGGCCACGGGGCTCGAACCCGGACGTTCTTGCTGTGAGGCGACAGCGCTAACCACTACACCACCGTGCCGCCCCATAAATAAACTCAGAATTAACAAATAAATGCTTTTAGCATTTCAGAAATGTTCAGTGACCAATATAGCCACCCTTCTTTTCAATAACTGCCATGAGCCTTCCATCCATGGAGTCTGTTAGTTTTTATCCCCCGCTGGCCGAAAGGCCCGAAGGGGGATTATGCCGTGGCTATTTCCATCCGTCTGTCTGTCCCGGGAAGGGTGCTCACCTTCTGAAATCAACTCCTCTCACAATTTTGGAGGAATTTCACGAAACTTGGCAGGATTCTTTGTTATATGTCAGTAGTATGCATATTGTAATTTTGTTCAACTGGGTCACATTTTACCAAAGTTACAGCCCTTGATTAACAAAATTATACTTTGACAATTTCATGAAGGTGTGCTCGCCTTCTGACATCAACTCCCTCTCACAATTTTTGGACGAATTTCTCGAAGCTTGGCAAAAGGCCTTGTTATATGACGGTAATACGCAGATTGACGATTTAATTTCATTTGCAAAAATTTTCCCAGAGTTTTGACCCTTGATTAAATAAATAGTACTTTGACAATTTCATGAGAGTGTACGTTCTTCTGAAATTGACTCCTCTTACAATTTGTGGAGGAATTTCACCAAACTCGGCAAAAGGCTTTGTTATATGACAGTTATATGCACAGTGAAATTTCGTTTAATTTGGGCAAATTTGACCAGAGTTATGGCCTTGATTATTAACAAACTTGTACTTTGGCAATTTCGTCAAGGTGTGCTTGCTTTCTGAAATCAACTTCCCTCACAATTTTTATCCCTCGCTGGCCGAAAGGCCCGAAGGGGGATTATGTCGTGGCGATGTCCATCTGTCCCGGGAATGGTACTCACCTTCTGAAATCAACTCCTCTCACAGTTTTTGGAGGAAGTTCATGAAACTTAACAGGATTCTTTGTTATATGTAGGTAATACACATATTGCAATTTCGTTCAATTCAATCGCATTTTACCAGAATTATGGCTTAGTTGCCAGCGGGGAATATTGTGCTCTCAGAGCACTCTTTTTTATTTGTTGACGATCAACTTTTTGTGCAGCAGCAACCACGGCCTCCCAAATGCTGTTCAGAGTGGTGTATCGTCTTCCCTCACTGTAAATCTCACGTTTAAGAAGGGCTCACAAGTTCTCAATAGGTTTTAAGTCAGGTGAGGAAGGGGGCCATGTCATTATTCGGTCATCTTTAAGGCCTTTGCTGGCTCGTGAAGCAGTGGAGTACTTGGATGCATGTGATGGTGCATTGTCCTGCATAAAAATCTTGGCCTTCTTGAATGATGCAGACTTCTTCTTGTACCACTGCTTGAAGAATGTATCTTCTAGAAACTGGCAGTAGGTTTGGGAGTTGATATTAAGTCCATCTTAAACCCGAAATGGTCCAGCTACCTCATCCTTAATAATAGCAGCCCATACCAGTACCCTTCCTCCACCTTGCTGGTGTCTGAGTCGAAGTGGTGCTGTGTGTCCATTAATTATCCAGCCACGGGCCCATCCATCTGGGCCATCAAGAGTCAGTCTCATTTCATCCATCCATAAAACCTTTGAAAAATCTGTCTTCAGATATCGCATGGCCCAATCTTAACGTTTCAACTTGTGAGTCTTGTTTAGTGATGGTCGTGTTTCACCTTGGCAATGTCTCTGAGCACTGAACACTCCAGGTAGGTTGCAGTTCTGGAATATGGTGGCACTGGAGGATAATGGGTAGGGTGGTCCCCCAATTTTTTTTTTTTTTTTTAGGATTTAGTTACGACCACCTTACCTTTTTTTTTACATTGCATAAAATAAGTTATTGTGCGAAATTTGGTTAAGATTGAACAATGTTTAGAGGTGCCACAAAGCCATTAAAGTTTTCACTCAAGACACAATATAAAATAATGTGGCTTATTAACTGTTTCATATTAATACAAGCAATACAGTAATATAACTTCCTGTGTTCAAAGTAACAATAGCTATTACTTGTCTGTGATTTTCTAAACCCTTCGGTATTATGGTATCTTGTGGAGATAAAAGAACACACTAAGGACTTCCCTAGCAGGAGGAAGCTTTCTCCCAGACAGTTCCTTGGAAGTGGGACCAATTAACCAAACGTAATTGTCCTTTCTGGTTTTGTGCTTTGCACCACCGGTACTACTTGTATTACTGTTGCTCGCCATCTGAAAAACATAGAAAGAAAAACATTCACAACTTCATCAGCATATTACGATCAGTGCTCATTGTTTAAGAACCCCTTAGTGCATGAAAGTTAACCTTCTATCAGTCTATAAACTCTTCCTGCCTCTTCTTTTTCATAGAAGTGGCATATTCCCTCTAGAACTGTGACTTTTTGGGGGTTTGAGATCTTCTCTGCAACAGTCTACGCACCAACTAATGTTAATGGCTTAACCCGATTTGCAACCTCGTGTGGCACCTCTAAATATTAACCTTCTCATCTCATCTCATTATCTGTAGCCGCTTTATCCTGTTCTACAGGGTCGCGGGCGAGCTGGAACCTATCCCAGCTGACTACGGGCGAAAGGCGGGGTACACCCTGGACAAGTCGCCAGGTCATCACAGGGCTGACACATAGACACAGACAACCATTCACACTCACATTCACACCTACGCTCAATTTAGAGCCACCAGTTAACCTAACCTGCATGTCTTTGGACTGTGGGGGAAACCGGAGCACCCGGAGGAAACCCACGCGGACACGGGGAGAACATGCAAACTCCACACAGAAAGGCCCTCGCCGGCCACGGGGCTCGAACCCAGGACCTTCTTGCTGTGAGGCGACAGCGCTAACCACTACACCACCGTGCCGCCCCTAAATATTAACCAATTTTTCTGAAATTTTGCTTGTTGCCTTCTTTTAGCCTATGTAAAAAAATGGTAGGGTGGTCGGAATGTTTTGGTAAAAAAAAAATTTTCCCATACATTTCGGGACCACCCTAATAATGGGTTCTTGGTACCGTAGTTTCATGTTTAATCCTTCTCAAGGTTAATTTGAGTCTTTTCTTCACGCGTTTTTTGCGACCCTGTTGACTATTTGCAGCAAGATGTTTGGTTGTTCTCTGGTCACGTTTCAACAGTGATGGGAATAACGGCGTTAGAAATAACGGCGTTACTAACGGCGTTACTTTTTTTAGTAACGAGTAATCTAACTAATTACTTTTTACATCGTTATAACGCCGTTCCCGTTACTTACAATAAAATACTATGCGTTACTTTATTAAAGCTGTTCTCATCTGGCACGCTGCTCGTTCAGCCTTTCTTTACTCTGCTTTAGTGTGGGGCGGGGAGACACGAGACAACGGCACAGTAAGCCAATCAGAGTAGATTTGGACAACAGACGTAGGTAGGCCACGCCTACTGCACTACTGCGCGCTCTTTCAATCGGAAGACCCAGCGATGGCGAGCGGTCAGCCCAGCACTGCGCTTTCACACTGGAAATACAGCCATTACTTTTCATTACTTGAAATAAAAGGCAAGAGTGTTTACGTGCAATGCACATTATGTCGAGGAACAAAGCGTTTGTCCTCGTCAGTGGCCAGTAATTAGTAACATAATTTTAATAACTACAAAAATATATTACATTTGATAGATGTCTTATCTCACATTGTCCCACAAACATATTAATATAGTGTAGATAACATTACTAATTGCTTCTGTTAAGTGTCCATTTCAGTCATTAAACACATTTAACATTCACTTTTATTATGATTACACTAATTGAATTTGATTTTTTTTGAGGGGGAACAAAATGTAACGGAATAATTACTTTCCCTGGTAATTAGTTACTTTTATGACAAAGTAACTCCGTTACTAACTCAGTTACTTTTGGGGAAAAGTAACTAGTAACTATAACTAATTACTTTTTGAAAGTAACGTGCCCAACACTGCGTTTCAATAGCTTAGCTATTTCAAGAGTGCTGCATCCCTCTGATAGGCATTTTACAATTTTTGTCCTTTCAGTATCTCTTTTTTGGCCCATTTTGCCTGAGATAAAGAAGCTGCAAAATAATTATGCACACCTTAATCTAGGGTGTTAATGACTTTAGGCCACACCCTCCCTCATGACACAAATAAATACCACCTGAGAATGCTTAAATCTAGTTAGCATTCAAGTGTATGTAGTTTGGGGTTGGAAAATATGTATAGAAATAGAGTCAGAGTACTCGGGTCAGAGTACTTACTTGCCTAATAATTGTGCACACAGTGTATAGTAGTTCATGTAAAAGACAACGCTCAATACGTTTCGGAAAAATTTCTAGCGTGTATCTGTTTGGGATCATTAAAGGTCGTATTGTTAGCGATGCTTCATAACGATTCTGTGTATATACAGTATATATACGCCATGAAAGAAAATTCTGAGAAAAGGATTTCCTAAATCGAGCAGAAATTCTGATAAATTCCTGGTTTATAAGCTAACGCAGAATCCTGGCTGATTCTAACGGAGCTGTGAGGAGCGAGGCTGTTTCGTTCAGGAGTGTGGTGTTCCTGTGCGTTGCATTGTGTTGTTTTCTTGTCCTCTCCTGTCTGATGGAGTAATTATAGAGGAAACCTCCCCTGGTGTGGATATCCTGACATGCTTCAAATCCAAAAATAAACACCCCACCTTCACTCCTCGCTCCCCGCCATCGCCGCCACTGTCTCAAGACAGCTCTTTAAAATCCTGTTCCAAGCTCAATTTTAATCACACGTTTATTTCCCAATTATAGCTCCTCGCTCCCGGAGAAGCACATTTCAGCTGCGAATGCCAGATTATCTCATTCTTAAACGCCTCAGTTTGTTTTTAATGCTCACTGTCGCTTTGCAAACTGTTGAAAGCCACAGCCTTGGAGGGGGGGAAGTAGTGCTGAATTCATAATGAGGAATTATACTATTTCATATTCACACCTGGCGGCACGGTGGTGTAGTGGTTAGCGCTGTCGCCTCACAGCAAGAAGGTCCGGGTTCGAGCCCCGTGGCCGGCGAGGGCCTTTCTGTGTGGAGTTTGCATGTTCTCCCCGTGTCCGCGTGGGTTTCCTCCGGGTGCTCCGGTTTCCCCACAGTCCAAAGACATGCAGGTTAGGTTAACTGGTGACTCTAAATTGACCGTAGGTGTGAATGTGAGTGTGAATGGTTGTCTGTGTCTATGTGTCAGCCCTGTGATGACCTGGCGACTTGTCCAGGGTGTACCCCACCTTTCGCCTGTAGTCAGCTGGGATAGGCTCCAGCTTGCCTGCGACCCTGTACAGGATAAGCAGCTACAGATAATGGATGGATGTTTATTTTTGTTTTCATTAACTTATAGTGCACTTTTTTATTATTTTACATAAAATGACCAGAAGCACATCACAATATGTCTATGCAATATAATTCTGAATATAATTCTAAGATAAAAATAAAAATATGTAAGAATGGTAAAGACAAGGACAAGATAATAATTGAAATTTTAAAAACTGATTTGCAAAGGTACAGTTTCAGCTAAGATTTAAAAGTCTCCAGAGATGATTGCCAGATACGCGAGGTAAGCGGATGTAAGTGCAGAAGTAAGTTTAATAATAAAGTTCAGTGTAGTGCGTGTGTGTGTGTGTGTGTGTGTGTGTGTGTGTGTGTGTGTATACAGCGCCCTCCACAATTATTGGCATCCCTCTTTAAGATGTGTTCTTAGGCTTCAAATAAATTCATTTTTTTTTAAATAATATAGGACAACAATGCAAAAAAAGAGAAAAATCCAACCTTTAATTCAAGTGCATTTATTCAGTGGGAAAAAAAATCCCACATTAAGAAATAATTCTTTTACATGAACTCATGTGTGCCACAATTATTGGCACCCCTGATGTTAATACTTTGTACAACTCCCTTTTGCCAACAAGACAGCGCTTAATCTTCTCCTATAACATTTCACAAGATGGGAGAATACAGAGTGAGGGATCTTCCACAGGTTTTCAATTGGGTTGAGGTCTGGGGACTGAGATGGCCATGGGAGGAGCTTGATTTTGTGTCTGATGAACCATTTTTGTGTAGATTTGGCCACATGTTTAGGGTCATTATCTTGCTGAAAGACCCAGTGACGACCCATCTTCAGCTTTCGGGCAGAGGCCACCAGATTTTGATTTAAAATGTCCTGGTATTTCAAAGAGTTCATGATGCCATGCACCCTAACAAGGTTCCCAGGGCTTTTGGAAGAGAAACAGGCCCACAGCATCACCGATCCTCCCCCATACTTCACAGTGGGCATGAGGTGCTTTTCCGCTTACTCATCTTTTGTGTTATGCCAGACCCACTTAGAGTGTTTGTTGCCAAAAAGCTCTATCTTGGCCTCATCTGACCAAAGCTCACGGTCCCAGTTGAAGTCCCAGTACCGCTTAACGAACTCCAGACGTTTACGTTTATGCTTGTAAGTGAGAAAAGGCTTTTTCCGTGCATGCCTCCCAAACAGCTTGTTGGCATGTAGATAGCGCCTGATGGTTGTTATGGAGACTTTGTGACCCCAAGATGCTACTCTTTGATGCAATTCTCTAACAGTGAGCTTTGGAGAACTTTTTACTTGTCTTACCATCGTCCTCACTGTGCGTGGTGGCAAGATAAACTTGCATCCTCGTCCAGGCTTGTTTGCCACTGTTCCAGTTGTTTTAAACTTCTTGATGATTCCTCTGACTGTAGATATGGGCAGGTGTAGGCGAGCGGCTATTTTCTTGTAGCCGTTGCCTGACTTATGAAGGTCGACACACATCTGCCTTACTTGAATGGTGTGTTCTCTTGTCTTTCCCATGTTGAAGAGTGGATAAGAGAAATAGGCCTCTGTGTCACATCATATTTATACCCCAGGGAAAGAGGATGTGATGAATTACTAATTAAAGGTTCCGAGATACTCTGATCAACTTTATAAGCTACAGAAGAAATGACAGAAATGCTTCAATTACATTTATTTTCTAGGAATTGTTATGGGTGCCAATAACTGTGGAACACGTGATTTTATGAAAAATAATTATTTCTTAGTCAGGGATTTTTTTTTTTTTCTTGTCCAGGGTGTACCCCGCCTTTCGCCCGTAGTCAGCTGCGATAGGCTCCAGCTTGCCTGCGACCCTGTAGAAGGATAAAGCAGCTAGAGATAATGAGAATGATGAGAATTATTTCTTAGTCAGGGATTTTTTATTTTTTTTTATTCACTTGAGTTAAAGGTTACATTTTTTCTATAGTTTTCAGTGTGAGATTATGCTGCTGCAATAAAAATTGAATTTATTTTAAGGCTTTTAACACATCTTACCCAGGGGTGCCAATAATTGTGGAGGGCGCTATATATCTCATCTCATCTCATCTCATTATCTCTAGCCGCTTTATCCTTCTACAGGGTCGCAGGCAAGCTGGAGCCTATCCCAGCTGACTACGGGCGAAAGGCGGGGTACACCCTGGACAAGTCGCCAGGTCATCACAGGGCTGACACATAGACACAGACAACCATTCACACTCACATTCACACCTACGCTCAATTTAGAGTCACCAGTTAACCTAACCTGCATGTCTTTGGACTGTGGGGGAAACCGGAGCACCCGGAGGAAACCCACGCGGACACGGGGAGAACATGCAAACTCCGCACAGAAAGGCCCTCGCCGGCCACGGGGCTCAAACCCGGACCTTCTTGCTGTGAGGTGACAGCGCTAACCACTACACCACCGTGCCGCCCGGCGCTATATATATATATATATATATATATAGAGAGAGAGAGAGAGAGAGGCGGCACGGTGGTGTAGTGGTTAGCGCTGTCGCCTCACAGCAAGAAGGTCCGGGTTTGAGCCCCGTGGCCGGCGAGGGCCTTTCTGTGTGGAGTTTGCATGTTCTCCCCGTGTCCGCGTGGGTTTCCTCCGGGTGCTCCGGTTTCCCCCACAGTCCAAAGACATGCAGGTTAGGTTAACTGGTGACTCTAAATTGACCGTAGGTGTGAATGTGAGTGTGAATGGTTGTCTGTGTCTATGTGTCAGCCCTGTGATGACCTGGCGACTTGTCCAGGGTGTACCCCGCCTTTCGCCCGTAGTCAGCTGGGATAGGCTGCAGCTTGGCTGCGACCCTGTAGAACAGGATAAAGCGGCTAGAGATAATGGATGGATGGATGTATACACACACACACACACACACACACACACACACACACACACACACACACACACAGTGGAGAAAACAGGCATTCAGGCAAACAGTCCAAATCAGCAGGCAAAATCCAAAACATAAAACAAGCAAAAGGGTCAGGTGAGACACAAACAGGATATCAAAGGCAAACCGAGAACTAGAACGAGAAACAGGCACAGGAATCAAGAAACAGGAAATCAGTAACACGGGTAGTAAGGCTCGGTAATGCGTACTGATGTCGCGTAATACTTTGCACAGATCATGCATCAGCACAGTCCTTAAATAGGTGCACATCGCTCCTTAATTGAGTTCAGGTGCGCGACGTTAACGGTGCACGCGCTGGAGTCCGCTCGACGCACACACAGCCCGGGGCGTGCCTTCAGGTGCATGCACCACAGTGCGCAGGATCGACAATGATAAATTGCGCAGTTCAGCTGGAAGCATTTTCCGGAGTTTTGGTGCCGACATGCTGAAAGATCATTCACCAGAGGTGCGCAGTTTTATATATGTATGTATATATAATTTACCACATTTTTTAAAAAAATATGACAAAACAAGTTGTATCACAGCAATTACGGTTGTATTGAACGATAAAATTTTTCACAAACTACTCAGATAAATCTATAGATAATGTCTGTACTGTAAGCCATGAAAAAAAAACAACTCGATTAACGTTTAGAGAAATAAAGTGTCAGTGGCGTTTCGATCCAATGAAGCTCTCGATTTAGCACAAAACTAAAAATTGACTTGAATCTGACCTCGACCTTGTTATTGATGAAACAATCAGGTGAGAAATAGCGTGAGAGATGCCACTGAGAGTTTTCTTATCGTCCAAGCACACGCGACTCTCTCTCTCTCTCTCACTCACACACACCACCACTTTGTCTTATCCTCTTATCAGTGTGTGTGCAGGTGATACAGAGAGCAGTACTGAACTCCGTCTCACAACACTCACACCATCATCCTCTTTCACTGACGTGAGGATCTGTACTTGACACATTTGCCTGTTAAAGGAACCTTTCGCAGATTTACACACGTTTACTTTTACTTCACGGTTCCAAATGTTCCTGTGTAACAGCATCTATCATAGAACTGACTTGTTACTCAGTCATTCTCTCATTCACCCAGTCATTCGTTCCCTCTTTTACTCACTCACTTGTTCACTTATTCACTTCGTGACTCATTCATTCACTCTTTTACTCACTCACTTGTTCACTCACTCACTCATCCATTCATTCCTTTTGTCTCTCACTTATTATTTTATTTATTCGCTCACTCGTTTAGTCATTCCTCACTTACTCATCATTGCTCTGTCTCATTTTTTCTCTAACTTATTCACTCTTTCATTCAGTCAGGCTCATTCATGCATTCTCTCTCTCACAAACACACACACACACACACACACACACACACACACACACACACACACACACACACACAGTCACTCAGTCATTCACTTAACATCTCAGTCTCTTATTCACTCACTCACTTTCCCATTGGCTAATTGAGTCATTTGCTCATCATGTCACTCAATCATTCACTCCTTTCCTTTTTCTTTTTTTTAAATAAATTGCAAAACAATGTGATAAATTGAGCCTGATGAATGTTCGATACATACTAATCTCATCTCATTATCTTTAGCCGCTTTATCCTGTTCTACAGGGTCGCAGGCGAGCTGGAGCCTATCCCAGCTGACTACGGGCGAAAGGCGGGGTACACCCTGGACAAGTCGCCAGGTCATCACAGGGCCGACACATAGACACAGACAACCATTCACACTCACATTCACACCTACGGTCAATTTAGAGCCACCAGTTAACCTAACCTGCATGTCTTTGGACTGTGGGGGAAACCGGAGCACCCGGAGGAAACCCACGCGGACACGAGGAGAACATGCAAACTCCGCACAGAAAGGCCCTCGCCGGCCATGGGGCTCGAACCCGGACCTTCTTACTGTGAGGCGACAGCGCTAACCACTACACCACCGTGCCGCCCGATACATAATAATAATAATAATCTTGGCGGCACAGTGGTGTGATGGTTAGTGCTGTCACCTTACAGCAAGAAGGTCCTGGGTTCGAGCCCAGTGGCTCACGGGGGCCTTTCTGTGTGGAGTTTGCATGTTCTCCCCGTGTCCGCGTGGGTTTCCTCCGGGTGCTCCGGTTTCCCCCACAGTCCAAAGACATGCAGGTTAGGTTAACTGGTGACTCTAAATTGACCGTAGGTGTGAATGTGAGTGTGAATGGTTGTCTGTGTCTATGTGTCAGCCCTGTGATGACCTGGCGACTTGTCCAGGGTGTACCCCACCTTTCACCCATAGTCAGCTGGGATAGGCTCCAGCTTGCCTGCGACCCAGCACAGGATACGTGGTTATTGATAATAGATGGATGGATAATAATCTCAATTTATATAGCAATTTTAGACATTTAAAATGCAACTTAGTGCTTTATATTATGCAGTGAAAAACAGCATATAAAACAAAAAATAATATATAAACGTAGATTACATATAAAAATATCCAATAAAATGTATCAAATGGATATTTATCATTTATTTATTTATTTATTCCACAAAATTGAGTCGTACATGAGCTGATAGCCAATGAGGCATGTAGCACCAAGTTGGCTATAAGCCATGTACGATGAGATTGAGTGGAATAACTGTTTTATTCTATCCACATTCACTGGAGTTTGAGAAACAAAGCATTTTTATTTTTATTTTCTGCAAATTTGATGAATAAAATCTTTATAAAAAACGTCCAACAAAATAATTTCTGCTTAGAATGTAAACAAACCGGCGAAATGACAGGAGCAACTTGTGAAAAATGCTATAATAATAATTATTGAAAAATAAAAAAGATACATTCATACTATCAAATAATTTTATTCCATATTTTGTTGCTTTTTTTGTATTTTGGGGGGTTTTGTTTTTGAGTAGAGTTTTTATTTCATCCTCGATTGGTTCAGCAACACGCGCCGCCATTTTGTTTTTCTCTATTCACGAGATATGAGCTGATGTCCGAGTAGTAGAGTGGCCAATCAGAGCGTGCAAGTGTTCATATCCAGTGAAGTGGATAGACTGCCCTTGAGTGGCAGTCTGTGAAACCACACACATTTTTAATATACAATGCCCTCCACAATTATTGGCACCCCTTGTAAACTTTAGTAAAATGGGTTAGAAAAAAATCCACCTTTTGGTGAAGTCGCTTCATCTCACACGGGAAAAATGAGAAAAATCCAACCTTTAATTAAAATAAATTTATTCAGAGGAAAACCAAATCCTTCATCAAGAAATAATTATTTTCAACAAAAGCACATGTGCCACTGTTATTGACACCCCTGTATTTAATACTTTGTACAACCTCCCTTTGCCAGTAAAACAGCACTGATACAGAGCAGGGCATCTGAGCCCATTCCTCTTTACACAATCTTTCCACATCATCCAGGATCCTCGGCCCTCTCTTGTGCTCGCTCATCTTCAGCTCGCCCCACAGGTTTTCACTGGGGTTCAGGTCAGGGGACTGAGATGGCCAGGGCAGAAGCTTGATTCTGTGCTCAGCTAACCGTTTTTGTGTTGATTTGGACGTATGCTTCGGATCATTGTCCTGCTGGAAGATCCAGTGACGACCCACTTTTAGTTTCCTGGCAGAGGCAGCTAGATTCTGATTTAAAATGTCCTGGTATTTCATGGTGTCCCTGATACCATGTACCCTAACAAGGTTTCCAGGGCCTTTGGAGGAAAAGCAGCCCCAAAACATCACAGAACCTTCACCATCTTTTACAGTCGGGATTGTTTTTTTTTTTTTCATTATAGCCATCATTCTTTTTACACCAAACTCACCTTGAGTGTTTATTGTCAAAAAGCTCAGTTTTTGTCAGATCAGATCACAGAACAAAGTTGTCGTAGCGTTTCACAAACTTCAGGCGCTTACATTTGTGGTTAACTGACAGAAAAGGCTTTTTTCAGGCAGAACTTCCAAATAATCTGTTGCCATGGAGGTGGTGTCTGATGGTGGTGGAGACTTGGAAACCCCAAGATTTTACTTTTTCTTGTAATTCACCAACAGTGATGCTTAGGGATTTTTTTTTTCTTTTTGCCTCTCTTATCCTCCTCCTCATTGTACGTGGGGGCAAAATAAACTTGTTTCCTCTTCCAGGCAAGTTTGCTACAGTTCCAGTCGGTGTCCACATTTTTATTATTGCCCTAACAGTAGAAATGGACATTTCCAGGTGATTAGCTATTTTTTAATAACCATTCCTTGATATAGGAAGGTGAACGGCACGGTGGTGTAGTGGTTAGCACGGTGGTTAGGCGGCACGGTGCTGTAGTGGCTAGCACGGTGGTTAGGCGGCACGGTGCTGTAGTGGTTAGCACGGTGGTTAGGTGGCATGGTGGTGTAGTGGTTAGCACGGTTGCCTCACAGCAAGAAGGTTCCGGGTTCGAACCCAGTGGCCGGCGAGGGCCTTTCTGTGTGGAGTTTGCATGTTCTCCCCGTGTCTGCGTGGGTTTCCTCCGGGTGCTCCAGTTTCCCCCACAATCCAAAGACATGCAGTTAGGTTAACATGGGGCAGCCTTGGGCTGAGGTGCCCTTGAGCAAGGTACCTGACCCCTGACTGCTCCCCAGGCGCTCTGGTGTGGCTGCCCACTGCTCTGGGTGTGTGTGCTCACTGCTTCAGATGGGTGAAATGCAGAGGATGAATTTCACTGTGCTTGAAGTGTGCATGTGACGAATAAAGGTTTCTTCTAAAACACACTTCTCCCTCATTTGGTTTCCTCTCTTATCTTTCCCATGTTGATGGATGACTCAGGGAATTTGGCCTTTGTGTCACCTCATATTTATTCCCCAGTTAATTGGGAAGTCATGGATTACAGCTTGTTCCTACAAGCTCCAATCAACTCAAAAATACTGTACAATTGAAATGGGAAACATGTTTCAGTTACATTGTGTTCACTATTATTTCCAGCGGTGCCAATACCAGTGGCACATGTGTTTTTGTTGAAAATAATTTTCTCTTGATGAGGGATTTGTTTTTGTTTTTTTCTCTCTGAATAAATTTATTTCGGTCAAAGGTTTTATTTTTCTCGTTTTTTCAGTGTGAGATGAAGCGACTTTACCAAAAGGTTGATTTTTTCTAACTTTTTTTACTAATCTCTCCAAGGGGGGACAATAATTGTGGAGGGCACTGTATATCCTCCAACCACATGAAATATTTACTCTGACCTCAGTGTGTGATATTCAATATATGGCACATTTAACCCACTGCTTCCTTTCATGCATCACTTGCCAGCAGCGTTTTCTTTCCCAGAAGCTCTCTTGTATGCGCTCGGGTGATATTAGAAATTGGATGAGGAAAGAGCGAGTGGCACTTAAAGCGAGCACTCTTCACTGTGAGATGTAAAAACAGCGTTTCTGTGATCAAAAAGTAATGCAGCCATTCCAGGCTTATTCCAGCTAAAAGACACTCTTACTCAAAGTGGAAGATGGGGAGGAAACGTGTCCTCGTGCTTCACATCTGTTGCCTGTAGCGCATTTTGTGTTTGGTGCCATTTTGTTCTGTTGTAAATATTTTATTTACTGTTCGTTTTGGAGATAATGTGTTTTTGTGACATTTGTAATATACCACTGTGACCTTTATGAAGTGCCTCAATTTACATGTTTTGGGTCAAACCTGTGACCATACCTCAACACATTTTAGTGAATTATTAATCATTAGACATTTATGTATCAAATCAATTCCACTAAACCAACATCTGGCTTATTTAATCCATCCATCCATCCATCCATCCATCCATCCATCCATCATCTGTAGCTGCTTATGCTTATTTAATCCAGCATTTAAAAAAAAAATAAATCTTTCAAGCACTGTCACAAAGAATGTAGCTAACAGACATTGTCAGTGAGAAGGCCAGGAAGGGGGCCATTGCTATGGAAAATGTTGGACAACCAGAAGCGAAAAAGAAGCAAGAAACTGTCCGTGACATCCAGATGAACTTGAAAGCGCCGCCCCAGATTTCCATCCCAGAGATCTGGCGTGATAAATGCGCCGCGCTCTGATAAACATCTCCCCTGATGCTATTCATCACTTGTCATCATTTTCCCGTGCTGCTGCTGCTAAGAACAATGCCAGATCTGGTTTAACATAACCATAAAATATGTCTGAACAACCTAGAAAGCTCACACAGGAGAGTGCGAGAGGGAGAGAAATGTCAAATGATAATCAGACAGGATGAAAAATGAAGTGAACAGAATCAGTGTGTTGAAGCATGTTTTTTTTTTATTGTGTATATTTATAATGACTGCTGAAGTTGGAATATGAAGTTTTTACACTTCCTCCATCAGTGTGATCACACTGACATCATGCTGACATCATTGAGTCAAAATTACACAGTGACGTCTGGGTATCATAATGACACAAATTATATTTTATTGTTTATGAGTACATTTTTTTTCCAAGGTGACATCAAGGTTTGACTGTCACCACCCAGAGACCACGGGAACAGATTGGACCCAATGAACAGCTACTAGAAATGAACTGAAGCGTACCTGATGAGTAGGCTTGTGGGGAGAACAAACAGGAAGCAGGCGCAGCAGCACAGTCCAAAAATGTCTTTGCGAAATCCTAGGAAGACAGAGCGAAGGCAGAGCAACAGATTACAATAATCCCAGGAGAAAACAGAGCTGGAAAAAAACAGAGTCCTGAGTCGAAGTCCCAATCAAAAATCCCAAAAATTGTCAGGCAAAAATCTTGACCCAAAAAACATAATCCAAATCGGGAAACCAAACGTGAACATGAACTTGATGAAACTTAGCGGTGAGTATTTATCCATGTTGTGTAATTTTCCTTGGTGTGTTTATATAGAGTTGCTAACAGCAAATGCGTAGCAGGTGTGCTAGCACAGCATGGGGAGAATGGGGAAAATGCAGACTGGAGCGCAAAGGCACAGCTCAGGATTTGGAAGTTCCAGGCTGGATCGTGACAGTACCCCCCTTACAGATGCCTCTAGGCATCCCAGACAGAGGTCCCAGGTTCTTACAGTGTAAATCCCAGGGTCGAGGATGAAACACACCCAACACCTCTCCTCTGGGCCATAACCTATCCAGTCGACCAGATACTGTAACCACTAACCATGTCGATGGACATTTAGTAGATTCCTTACTGTGTAGGCCTCCCCTACATCGATGATCTTGGGAGGGAGAGGAGCCTTGGAATTGGGGGGAGGGACTGGAGACCAGGGATCTCAGTTGGGAGACGTGAAAGGATGGGTGGAGGCACCGCATAGACTTGGGCAATGCCAATCTCACAGTCGTGGGATTAATGACCTTAGAAATAGGAAAGGGGGCAACAAATCTGGGGGCCAGCTTATGTGAGGAAACCCTGAGACGGAGTTTGGCCGTGGACAGCATGACCCTTTGTCCCAGGCAGTAGACAGGAGCTGGCCTGTGATGTCAATCTGACATCCTCTTGTATGCATAATTGGTGCGTAACAGGTGACATTTGGCACGCACCCAAACTCTGCGACAGCGTTGGATAAAGGCTTTGACCAAAGGAACAGACGCCGCCTCCTGTTCAGGGAAAAGAGGGTGCTGGTAACTGAGGCAACACTGGAAAGGAGTCAGCCCAGTGGATGATGAGGGAAGGCTTTTGTGGGCATATTCAATCTAAGGAAGCACCTGGCTCCAGGAGGAAGAATCACTGGACGTTAGGCATCATAGAGTGACCTCTAGCTTCTGATTGGTACGCTCCATCTTCCCATTAGTCTGGAGGTGGTAACCTGAGGAGAGGCTGGGAGTCACCCCAATGAGCTTGCAGAACGCCTTCCAGAAGTGAGCGGAGAACTGGGGACCTCTATCAGACACAGTGTCCGTAGGCAGACCATGAATTTGGAACATCTCATCTCATCTTCTTCCGCTTATCTGGAGCCGGGTCGTGGAGGCAGCAGCCTGAGCATGGAAACCCAAACTTCCCTCTCCCCAGACACCTCGGCCAGCTCCTTGGGAAGAACACTGAGGCATTCCCAGGCCAGCCAAGAGACATAGTCCCTCCAGCGTGTCCTGGGTCTTCCCCGGGGCCTCCTCCCGGGGGGACATGCCTGGAACACCTCCCCAGGGAGGCATCCAGGAGGCATCCGAAAGAGATGCCTGAGCCACCTCAGCTGATTCCTCTTGATGTGGAGGAGCAGCGGCTCTACTCCGAGCTTCTCCTGAGTGATTGTGCTTCTCACCCTATCTCTAAGGGAGTGCCCAGCCACCCTGCGAAGGAAACTCATTTCAGTCACTTGTATCCGTGATCTTGTTCTTTCGGTCATTACCCAAAACTCATGACCATAGGTGAGAGTCGGAACGTAGAGCGATCGGTAAATCAAGAGCTTCGCCTTTTGGCTCAGCTCCTTCTTCACCACGACGGACTGGTAAAGTGACCGCATCACTGCGGAGGCTGCACCAATCTGCCTGTTGATCTCACGCTCCATCCTTCCCTCACTCGTGAACATGATCCCGAGATACTTAAACTCTTCCACTTGAGGCAGGACTTCTCCACCAACCTGGAGAGGGCAAGCCACCCTTTTCCGGTCGAGAACCATGGCCTCGGACTTGGAGGTGCTGATTCTCATCCTAGCCACTTCACGCTCGACTGTAAACCGCCCCAATGCATGCTGAAGGTCCTGGTTTGAAGAAGCCAACAGGACAACATCATCCGCAAAAAGCAGAGATGAAATCCTGTGGTTCCCAAACAGGACTCCTTCCAGCCCCTGGCTGTGCCTAGAAATTCTGTCCATAAAAATTATGAACAGAACCGGTGACAAAGGGCAGCCCTGCCGGAGTCCAACATGCACTGGGAACAGGTCTGACTTACTGCCGGCAATGCGAACCAGACTCCTGCTCCGTTCGTACAGGGACTGGACAGCCCTTAGCAAAGAGCCCCGAACCCCATACTCCTGAAGCACCCCCCACAGAATACCACGAGGGACACGGTCGAATGCCTTCTCCAGATCCACAAAGCACATGTGGACTGGTTGGGCAAACTCCCATGAACCCTCAATCACCCTATGAAGGGTCCAGTGTTCCATGACCAGGACGAAAACCGCATTGTTCCTCCTGGATCCGAGGTTCGACTATCGGCCGAATTCTCCTCTCCAGTACCCTGGAGTAAACCTTCCCGGGGAGGCTGAGAAGTGTGATTTCCCCTATAATTGGTGCACACTCTCCGGTCCCCTTTCTTAAAAAGAGGGACCACCACCCCAGTCTGCCACTCCAGAGGTACTGTCCCCAACCGCCATGCGATGTTGCAAAGGCGTGTCAGCCAAGACAGCCCCACAACATCCAGAGACTTGAGATACTCAGGGCGGATCTCATCCACCTCCGGTGCTCTGCCACCGAGGAGCTTGCAAACCACCTCAGTGACTTCGGCTTGGGTAATGGATGAATCCATCTCTGAGTCATCAGCCTCCACTTCCTCAATGGAAGACGTGACGGTGGGATTGAGGAGATCCTCGAAGTATTCCTTCCACCACCCGACAATATCCCTAGTCGAGGTCAACAGCTCCCCACCCACACTGTAAACAGTGTTGGCAGAGTACTGCTTCCCCCTCCTGAGGCGCCGGACGGTTTGCCAGAATTTCTTTAAGGCCGACCGATAGTCCTCCTCCATGGCCTCACCGAACTCCTTCCAGTTCCGAGTTTTTGCCTCCGCAACTGCCCGTGCTGCGGCACGCCTGGCCTGCCAATACCCGTCAGCTGCCTCAGGAGTCCCGGAGGCCAACATGGCCCGATAGGACTCCTTCTTCAGCTTGACGGCATCCCTTACTTCCGGTGTCCACCACCAGGTTCAGGGATTGCCGCCACAACAGGCACCAGAGACCTTGTGGCCACAGCTCCGAACAGCCGCGTCAACAATGGAGGCAGAGAACATGGTCCACTCAGACTCAATGTCCCCCGCCTCCCTCGGGAGCTGGGAGAAGCTCTCCTGGAGGTGGGAGTTAAAGACCTCCCCGACAGAGTGCTCGGCCAGATGTTCCCAGCAGATCCTCACCATACGTTTGGGCCTGCCAGGTCTGTCCAGCTTCCTCCTCCGCCAGCGGATCCAACTCACCACCAGATGTTCACCAAACCCCTTGTGGAAATTTATAAAACAAGGACCATGACGTCGCCCAGTATGGCACAGCTGGGGCCCCACCCTGGAGCCAGGCCCGGGGTTGGGGCTCGTATGCGAGCGCCTGGTGGCCGGGCCTTTGCCCATGGGGCCCGGCCGGGCTCAGCCTGAAGCGGTGACGCGGGTCCAACCTCCTGTGGGTTCAGCACCCACAGAGGTAGTAGTAGTAGGGGGCCGGTGCAGTGTGGATTGGGCGGCAGTCGAAGGCAGGGGCCTCGATCACCTGATCCCTGAACACAGCGGCTAGCTGTTGGGACATGGAATGTCACTTCACTGGGGGGGAAAAAGCCTGAGCTTGTGCGGGAGGTTGAGAGGTACCAGCTAGAGATAGTCGGGCTCACCTCCACGCACAGCTTGGTCTCCGGAACCCAGCTCCTCGAGAGGGACTGGACTCTCCACTTCTCTGGAGTCACCCACGGTGAGCAGTGGCGGGCTGGTGTGGGCTTGCTTATAGCTCCACAGCTCAGCTGCCATGTGCTGGAATTTACCCCAGTGAACGAGAGGGTTGCCTCTCTGCACCTTCGGGTTGGGGAGAGGGCTTTTGCTGTTGTTTGTGCCTATGGGCCGAATAGCAGTATAGAGTATTCAGCCTTCTTGGAGTCCCTGGGAGATGTACTGAGAAGTGCTCAGACTGGGGACTCCATTGTTCTACTGGGGGACTTCAACGCTCACGTGGGCGACGACAGTGACACCTGGAGGGGCATGACTGGGAGGAACGGCCTCCCCGATCTGAACCCGAGTGGTGTTTTGTTACTGGACTAATGTGCTAGTCACAGTTTGTCCATAACGAACACCATGTTCGAGCATAGGGGTGTCCATAAGTGCACGTGGCACCAGGACACCTTAGGTCGGAGGTTGATGATTGACTTTGTTGTCGTTTCATCTGATCTCTGGCCCTATGTCTTGGACACTTGGGTGAACAGAGGGGCTGAGCTGTCAACTGATCACCACCTGGTGGTGAATTTGGAACACATGGTTGATAAACCGTTCTCCTGTCTCTTTAGCTAAAGGCAGGTTAGGGAGGAGAATGAAATGAGCAGGCTTAGAGATGATCAACAATTGTCATGCTGCAGGTATTACCCTTGGAGCTGGGGAGGCCAGTGACAAAATCTACTGCAATGTGGGACCAAGGATGGCGAGGTACTCCAAGAGAGAATGGTCCCATCGCTCCAGTTAATGTGAGGGTTATGGAGGTGTAACCAGGGAAGGCCAAAGGCAATAAACTCAAGGAAGTTGATCATGGCATAGAACAAAATTGATTTGATGTGATTACCTGAAACCTTCAAAGTGACTGGGTCAGAGACATGGGAAATGGGACTGAGTTCAGCCCCATTCAGAGCTCTTGTCACAAGGGGGCAATCTAGCTGATGCAAGGGGATGCCCAGTTCTTCTGCCCAGGAAGCCATGATAAATCTCTGGTGTGTACTAGAATCAATGAGGGCTTGAACAGACTGGACCTTGTTTCTGAATGAAATCTCAATGACCAACATTGACCTCACAGCAGGGGAAGTGTGTGTAGAGATGCACACTCATATCCCCACATCTACTGGTGGGTGGACCCTTTTACTGGGCAGCGGGAGATTAAATGTCCACACTGTCCACAGTCGAAATAGGAACTAGTTGCTTGACAGCGTCTTCCTTCCTCTGGGGTTACCTGGCTCCTGTCTAATTGCATGGGCTCCAACTCACTGGGGGTGGCACCCTCCGATAGAGAGGTGACGGTCCTGGGTTTGACCCTTTGGCTCCACCTCCGATCCCTTCTCTGATTGCACAGCAGAAGGCGAATGTCCACCCGACTGGCCAGGTCTACCAAGCCATCCAGGCTGTCAGAAAGGTCCTGAGGTGCAATCTCATCCAAGATGGTATGATTTAGCCCATGAAAGAAGGCATCATACAAGGCACTTGTGTTCCAGTCAACTGCTGCGGCAAGAGCCTGGAATTCAATGGCATAATCATGAACTGAACGAGCACCTTGCTTCAGCCCCATCAGCTGTCATGATGCCTCCTTGCCCTTGGGGGAATGGTCAAAAAAATTTCTGCATCTCCTCAGTGAAGCCTGAAACTCGAACAGCAGGGCACCCTGGCATCCCAAACAGCTGTTCCCCACTCCCGTGCCTTTCCTGTTAAGAGCGTGATGGCATAAGCTACATGGGAGCTCTCAGATGGGAAGGCAGATGCCTGAAGTTCCATGGCTAAGGAGCACTGTAAGAGGAATGAATGGCAGGTCCTGGGTGCACTCATGGGGGGGGAAGGATGGAGCGGCTGGCTGACTGGTTGGAGCTGGTGCTGGTTGGCCAGCGATTGAAGCCTGAAGGGTCTCCATCTGTGAGGAGAGTCTTTGTAGGGTATCAGTGATGGAAGAAATACTCTGTAGAACAGCTCTGATCTCTTGCTGATGAGATCCGAGAACAGAGCCCTGCTTACCCAATGCAGATTTGAGAGCATTGTAGTCTGCTGGGTCCATGGTGTGGTGGATAAATTCTGTCACAACCCGGAGGCCATGGGAACAGATTGGATCCAATGAGCAACTCGTAGAAATGAACTGAGGCATACCTGATGAGTAGACTCGTGAGGAGAACAGGCAGGAAGCAGCCACAGCAGCACAATCTGAAAATCTCATTGCAAAATCCCAAGAAGACAGAGCAATGGCAGAATAACAGATGACATTAATCCCAGGAGGAAACAGAGCTAGAAAAAAACAGAGTCCTGAGTCAAAATCCCAGTCAAAAATTCCAAAATTCGGCAGGCAAAAATCTTAGTCCAATAAAAACCTAATCCAAATCGGGAAAATGAACATGAACTTGACAAAACTTTGTGGTGAGTATTTATCCATGTTGTGTAATTTTCCTTGGTGTGATCATATAGAGTGGCTAACAGCAAACGCGTAGCAGGTGTGCTACCGTAGCATGGGGAGAATGAGGAAAATGCGGAGTGGAGCGCAAAGGCGCAGGTCAGGATTTAGAAGTTCTAGGCTGGATCTTTCATTGACATGAATGATTTTTTTTTCTTTATTACTTGATCCTCCTCCACCATTTTCACAAAGATCCTCCCCTGGCTCTACAGTGGCCCATTGAGATGTGTGTCTCTAAAATGACTGGAGAAGGCCTTTCCAGACACAAACAAGCATTCCAAACCATCTCATCTCATTATCTCTAGCCGCTTTATCCTGTCCTACAGGGTCGCAGGCAAGCTGGAGCCTATCCCAGCTGACTATGGGCGAAAGGCGGGGTACACCCTGGACAAGTCACCAGGTCATCACAGGGCTGACACATAGACACAGACAACCATTCACACCTACGGTCAATTTAGAGTCACCAGTTAACCTAACCTGCATGTCTTTGGACTGTGGGGGAAACTGGAGCACCCGGAGGAAACCCACGCGGACACAGGGAGAACATGCAAACTCCTCACAGAAAGGCCCTCGCCGGCCATGGGGCTCGAACCCGGACCTTCTTGCTGTGAGGCGACAGCGCTAACCACTACACCACCGTGCCGCCCATTCCGAACCAGAAAGTCATTTTTCCAAATGAGTTTTTTAAGCCAGCTAATACACTTCTGCTGAAGCCATGGATTAAAAATTGCTTATTGCATCTTTAATGTCTTCCTCATGATAATAAATGATGCTCCATGAATAGCTCATGATACTAAATGATGCTCAGTGATTGGCTCATGACACTAAATGATGCTCCATGATTGGCTCAAGATACTAAAAGATGTACTGTGATTGGCTCATGACACTAAATGATGCTCAGTGATTGGTTCATGATACTAAATGATGCACCGTGATTGGCTCATCATACTAATGATGCTCCGTGATTGGCTTATGATACTAAATGATGCTCTGTGATTGGCTCATGATACTAAATGATGCGCCATGATTGGCTCATCATACTAATGATGCTCTGTGATTGGCTCATGATACTAAATGATGCGCCGTGATTGGCTCATGATACTAAATGATGCTCCGTGATTGGTTCATGATACTAAATGATGCACCGTAATTGGCTCATCATACTAATGGTGCTCCGTGATTGGCTCATGATACTAAATGATGCTCTATGATTGGCTCATGATACTAAATGATGCGCCATGATTGGCTCATGATACTAAATAATGCTCTGTGATTGGCTCATGATACTAAATGATGCTCTGTGATTGGCTCATGATACTAAATGATGCACCGTGATTGGCTCATCATAATAATGGTGCTCTGTGATTGGCTCATGATACTAAATGATGCACCGTGATTGGCTCATGATACTAAATGATGCTCTGTGATTGGCTTATCATACTAATGATGCTCTGTGATTGGCTTATCATACTAATGATGCTCTGTGATTGGCTCATGATACTAAATGATGCTCTGTGATTGGCTCATGATACTAAATAATGCGCCGTGATTGGCTCATGATACTAAATGATGCTCTGTGATTGGCTCATCATAATAATGGTGCTCTGTGATTGGCTCATGGTACTAAATGATGCGCCATGATTGGCTCATGATACTAAATGATGCTCTGTGATTGGCTTATCATACTAATGATGCTCTGTGATTGGCTCATGATACTAAATGATGCTCTGTGACTGGATCATGGAACTAAATGATGCTGTAATATGATTGTCAGGATGATTTTTGTTATATAAACACTTGTTGCAGTTTAGACATTGGTGTTGCATGTTTTGTTTTTTCTTTTTCAGACATGACTGGGAATTTTTAATTTTTAATTTTATTTTTTAATACTGTCTCTGCCTTATTGTGCCCTGATTCCTATAAACGAATGATACAGTATAAGCAGTCAGGTCACACCCTAATTCACTAATTCACTTGTAGCAAATAAATAAATAAATAAATAAATAAAAACTGCGGTCACTCAGATCTCAACAAGTTGACAAATTAATCTTCCTTATCGCGCAGTTTTAACACGACTGATTTTGAGTGATGAGCCTGGGGAAGGGCTGATGAATTATTTTCATTAAAGGCACTACTTTATCACGCTCTGAGGTCACTGATGCAAATGGCTTCAAGATCTAAAAGATCTCAATCTAAAACAAGGACAATGGATTATAGATTGCATTTAAATAAGTAATTCATTTGACAAAGAAATGTACCAGTTTTGGTCAGTATTGGAACAAAATCACATTCCTTATTTGTGTATATTTTTCTTTTTCTCGTTTCAGGAGCAAGGCAAAATTGGCGTCACGTTCAACATTGGGATGGTCGATATCGTTGTGCAGGAGAGCAGCATGCCAGTGAACGACGGGAAGTACCACGTGGTGCGTTTCACGAGAAACGGGGGCAATGCCACACTTCAGGTGGACAACTGGGCCATCAACGAGCACTTCCCCTCAGGTACGACCTCTCATCCACCTTCTTTAACCTTTACTTTAGGAAATCAGGAAGATGTATGGACAGAAGGCAGAAACGGACAGCAACTGCTTTTCGCTCTCTTTCCAAAGTCACTCTGTTTGACCTGTGTGTGTTTGCAGTGGGCTTAACTTTTCCCCTTAATTTCCTTCTTTTTCCTTTCCTCTCACTGACACTAAGCTTGTGTCGTGTTCATTAAAGTCAGCAAAAGAATTCGTATTAAGTTAAGCGCAAAACCAATGCTTTTATCTCTGATTGAAAATATTTTAACATTCAATGTCCAAATCTGATGAATCACATCTAATCACAGAGTTACACACAATGTGACGGATTCATTGTTTAAATGTTATTTTTTAAAATAATTTCTTATTGGTGTAGCAAATAAGTCGGACCAAACTTGGTTAGCATTAGCAGTGTAGTTGCTCATACTTAATTAATTGCATTTTTTTTACTCCAGTATTTAATTCAATAATATTCATAAAGCAATTAGCAATACATCTTTTTTTAATTTTTAAGCAAATCCATGTATATACAGTTGTGGTCAGAAGTTTACATATAGTGACATGAATGTCATCTTGGATATGAATGTCATGGCAATATCTGGGCTTTGAGTGATTTCTCTGAACTGTTCTTTTTCTGTGGCACAATGATTGTACAGCATACATCTTTAAAAAAAATTAAAATAAAATAAAAAACCCTACAATTTGGTGCATAATTTTCTTTGGGATTTCTGAAATTAACATAGGGTCAAAAGTATACATACATGGTCAAAAATGTACATACAGCACACCTAATATTTGGGTAAAATGTCTCTTCGCAAGATTCACCTTGACCAAACATTTTTTGTTTACCATGAACAAGCTTCTGGCAGAATTCTGGTTGGATATTTCACGACTCTTCATGGTAGAATTGGTAGAATTCAATACAATTTTATTTATTTATTTATTTATTTATTTTTTTTCTTGGCATGGACTTGACTTCCAATAGGGTTGAAGTCAGGACTTGTTTTCAGCTTAATTTTAGCCTGCTTTATCCTCCACAACCAGCTCTGATGCGTGTTTGGGTTCATTGTCCTGTTGTAACTCCCAGTCATGTTCAAGTTTCCAGTGGTTTGAGGTTATGCTGAAAAATTCTGAGGTAGTCCTCCTTCATTATTCCATCCACTTTGTGCCATGAACCAGTTCCACTGGCAGCAAAACAGCCCCAGAGCATGATGATCCTACTGTACCACCACCACCGGCTGGTGGTTCCTCTGTACATTGTGGCCAAACAACTCAATCTTTGTCTCATCTGCCCTTAGGCCAAAAAAAAAAAAAGATAGTGTGTTTCAGGTAACATGAAATACTAAAATAGGGTCGGTAGGTAGGAAAAAGTTTTTTTTTCCTTAAATTTTTTTTAATTTTGTTCGAAAAAATTAACACAAGTAAACATCTTACAAAATAGTATTTTGGCACAGAATCCTTTATACCACACATCATAATAAAATAAAAGTGTTTTAAATCTTTAAACGAAAAAAAAAAACTTGAAAAAATTGTGACTAGTCACGAAGTTAACGAGTTTCATACATAAAAAGACAGTCATGAAAAATTAGCTTATTTGCTGCACTATGGCCCCAACTAAAGAATGTATTAAACAATAGTGTTTTGTCTGACAGCAGCCGGATGTATTCAAACAATTATAAAACATCAAATTGAAGTAAAATGAAACATAAATTGCAAAAGAGGAGTTTAACATTTGGTCTTTGGTTAAACTAAAGGTTTAGTGGGGGGTTGGCTTGCTTTGCTATTTTTTGTGAAGTGCCAGTTTGTACCCTAGATAATTAACACTTCAGTATCAATGACCCCATGACCTCAAACACTCTTAATTGTTAACAAAAGCTAAGACAGATGTACCTCATAAAAATGTATAATGTTACAGGCGGCTAGCTCCATGACAAGGCCTGTTGACCCCCCCGTTCTTCTTGTTGTTAACATCTCATCTCATTATCTCTAGCCGCTTTATCCTTCTACAGGGTCGCAGGCAAGCTGGAGCCTATCCCAGCTGACTATGGGCGAAAGGCGGGGTACACCCTGGACAAGTCGCCAGGTCATCACAGGGCTGACACATAGACACAGACAACCATTCACACTCACATTCACACCTACGGTCAATTTAGAGTCACCAGTTAACCTAACCTGCATGTCTTTGGACTGTGGGGGAAACCGGAGCACCCGGAGGAAACCCACGCGGACATGGGGAGAACATGCAAACTCCGCACAGAAAGGCCCTTGCCGGCCACGGGGCTCGAACCCAGGACCTTCTTGCTGTGAGGCGACAGCGCTAACCACTACACCACCGTGCCACCCCTTGTTGTTAACATTCCAGATGAAATGAATATACACATTTCTAGATAGTAATGGGTATGGGGTGTATTTTATCAAATACATCATATCAAAGATGTATATCTAAATGACTTTAACATTGACTATTAAATTACTATTTATTTACATTTTAAAAAGCACTTCAAACATGCAGACATTTTTTTTTACCTGTACAACACAGGAGCCATCTGTGTCTTTGGGTAATCTGAGGCATCTTTTCTCATTGAATTCAGATACAATGTCATTAAATAACTCATCTTTCCTAGTGTATACACAACCCCGATTCCAAAAAAGTTGGGACAAAGTACAAATTGTAAATAAAAACGGAATGCAATGATGTGGAAGTTTCAAAATTCCATATTTTATTCAGAATAGAACATAGATGACATATCAAATGTTTAAACTGAGAAAATGTATCATTTAAAGAGAAAAATTAGGTGATTTTAAATTTCATGACAACAACACATCTCAAAAAAGTTGGGACAAGGCCATGTTTACCACTGTGAGACATCCCCTTTTCTCTTTACAACAGTCTGTAAATGTCTGGGGACTGAGGAGACAAGTTGCTCAAGTTTAGGGATAGGAATGTTAACCCGGGATAGGAATGTTAACCCATTCTTGTCTAATGTAGGATTCTAGTTGCTCAACTGTCTTAGGTCTTTTTTGTCGTATCTTCCGTTTTATGATGTGCCACGTGTTTTCTATGGGTGAAAGATCTGGACTGCAGGCTGGCCAGTTCAGTACCCGGACCCTTCTTCTACGCAGCCATGATGCTGTAATTGATGCATTATGTGGTTTGGCATTGTCATGTTGGAAAATGCAAGGTCTTCCCTGAAAGAGACGTCGTCTGGATGGGAGCATATATTGCTCTAGAACCTGGATATACCTTTCAACACTGATGGTGTCTTTCCAGATGTGTAAGCTGCCCATGCCACACACACTAATGCAACCCCATACCATCAGAGATGCAGGCTTCTGAACTGAGCGCTGATAACAACTTGAGTCGTCCTTCTCCTCTTTAGTCCGAATGACACGGCGTCCCTGATTTCCATAAAGAACTTCAAATTTTGATTCGTCTGACCACAGAACAGTTTTCCACTTTGCCACAGTCCATTTTAAATAAGCCTTGGCCCAGAGAAGACGTCTGCACTTCTGGATCATGTTTAGATACGGCTTCTTCTTTGAACTATAGAGTTTTAGCTGGCAACGGCGGATAGCACGGTGAATTGTGTTCACAGATAATGTTCTCTGGAAATATTCCTGAGCCCATTTTGTGATTTCCAATACAGAAGCGTGCCTGTATGTGATGCAATGCCGTCTAAGGGCCCGAAGATCACGGGCACCCAGTATGGTTTTCCGGCCTTGACCCTTACGCACAGAGATTCTTCCAGATTCTCTGAATCTTTTGATGATATTATGCACTGTAGATGATGATATGTTCAAACTCTTTGCAATTTTACACTGTCGAACTCCTTTCTGATATTGCGCCGCTATTTGTCGGCGCAGAATTAGGGGGATTGGTGATCCTCTTCCCATCTTTACTTCTGAGAGCCGCTGCCACTCCAAGATGCTCTTTTTATACCCAGTCATGTTAATGGCCTATTGCCAATTGACCTAATGAGCTGCAATTTGGTCCTCCAGCTGTTCCTTTTTTGTACCTTTAACTTTTCCAGCCTCTTATTGGCCCTGTCCCAACTTTTTTGAGATGTGTTGCTGTCATGAAATTTCAAATGAGCCAATATTTGGCATGAAATTTCAAAATGTCTCATTTTCGACATTTGATATGTTGTCTATGTTCTATTGTGAATACAGTATCAGTTTTTGAGATTTGTAAATTATTGCATTCCGTTTTTATTTACAATTTATACTTTGTCCCAACTTTTTTGGAATCGGGGTTGTATACCACAAGTAAACTTATATACTAATAGTTTACTTGTTCTATAATTGTAGCCGACTCTTTAGTTTACAAAAGCATACTTCATAGTGTACTGGAAATATACTATGAGTTTACTTGTTTTATACTTCTAGTCCACTTTTTAGTTTACTAAAGTATACTTTGTAGTATGCTGGAAATATACTATTGGTTTACTCGTTACACACTTCTAGTCCACTTTTTAGTTTATAAAAGTATAGTTTATAGCATATTGGAAATATACTATTAGTTCCTGGTTATATACATCTAGTCCACTTTTTAGTTTTTAAGTATACTGCAATCTAGGTATACTATTTAGTTTTCTAGCCCTAACCCTTACCTCATGCACATTACCAGTAGACAACTTATGTGTTTTGTACCTTAAGTAACAATGAAGTTATAAAGGTAAGAATTCACAAAATATCAACAGATACTCAGCATTAAGAACATATTCATTTTCTTTTTAAAAATCAAAATTTAAACCAACATTGCATTAAATGCCAAAGTATAAAAACATGACAATGACAACTGAAATTGACATCCAAGCTCTAAAGAAAAATTAATAAATCAAAAAAATTAATTATCCCACTCAGGAGAGAAAAAAAAAAAAAAAACTTGTATGGAACCACAGACATACCGAAGAGTCACCAATGCTGAAGCACAACTACAGGGCAAGTACACTTAAACATCTCATCTCATTATCTCTAGCCGCTCCATCCTTCTACAGGGTCACAGGCAAGCCGGAGCCCATCCCAGCCGACTACGGGAGAAAGGCGGGGTACACCCTGGACAAGTTGCCAGGTCATCACAGGGCTGACACATAGACACAGACAACCATTCACACTCACATTCACACCTACGGTCAATTTAGAGTCACCAGTTAACCTAACCTGCATGTCTTTGGACTGTGGGGGAAACCGGAGCACCCGGAGGAAACCCACGCGGACACGGGGAGAACATGCAAACTCCGCACAGAAAGGCCCTCGCCGGCCCCGGGGCTCGAACCCAGGACCTTCTTGCTGTGAGGCGACAGTGCTAACCACTACACCACCGTGCCGCCCCACACTTAAACATAAGGCACAAATATTTTAATACTTTATTACACTTTTGTTAAATAGATCTTGATTAAAAATTTAAGTATAAGCTTAATATACTTAGACTTTTCTACATACTTTTCAGTATAAGCCAAGTATACTTATGTATAACTTTATTAAGTATAAATCTGATCAGTAAATAAAAAGTAAACTGAAAGCATGCTCTCTTATTTTTAGTTTAAAAGAAGTATACTAGAAGCGCACTTGAATAAACTTCTTTTTTGTAAGGGTGACCAAACAGCTTTCCTCCAGAAGGCTTTTTCTTTGTCCATGTGGTCAGTTGCAAACTTTAGTTAAGCTTGAAGGTGTCAACTTTGGAGCAGGGGGTTATTTCTTGGATAGCAGCCTCTTAGTCCATGGTTATATAAAACTCACTGAACTGTAGACAGTGATCCATCAGCTTCCAGTTCATGGCAGGGCTGTGCCAGGGTGGCTCCTGGGTTGTTTCTGACCATCCAAACCAATTTCCTTTCAGCTGAGGGTGACAGTTTGGGTTTTCTTGAAGCAAAGTGGCTTGGCAAAGTGACAACACCTCACAATAACTTACATACAATTGTTTGAACTGATCTTGGGATCTGCAGTTATTTAGAAATGGCTCTAATTCCTGAGTTGTGTACATCTGCTATCCTCTTTCTCAGATCTGCACTGAGCTCCTTGGACTTTCCCATTGTATTGCATTGTGTTGGTCAATCCAATGAGTGCTGTAAACAAACCCTTTTTATGAAGACACAGAGAAGCTACCAACTGTAGTCAATCATGATCACGAACAGGAAGTTAAGAGACCTCGGCCTTGGCAAGATAGGAGACATTTTCGAAGTCTCAGCACCTCTGAATTAATAATCTAAGTGAGTGTGTGTAAGTATTTGACCCTGTATATATAATTTTGATGCTGTGTTGATTCCAGAAAACCCAAAATAAATTAAAACTTCTGCACCAAATTCATGTTTTTTTTTTCTTTTAACCTCCTAAGGCCCAAGCTGTTTTTTTACATGCATTTTTTATTTCTCTTTGCTATTTGGGCTTATTAGAACCTGATTAGAATAAAAACTAAGCATCATCTTTTGATAAGATGTACTTTTAGAGAAAAAGTATGTCTACATATGTGGATTCTTGTTCCGAATTTCCATAAAGTGCTGTCCACACATGTGACCGCTAAGCCCTAGGAGGTTAAAGAAATATGCTGTACAATAATTTCGCCACAGAAGAAGAAAAGTTCAAAGAAATTACTGAAAGCCCAATATTGCCATGACATTCATGTTACTATATGTAAACTTCTGACCACAACTGTATATATATATATATATATATATATATATATACACACACACACACACACACACACATTCACACCTACAGTCAATTTAGAGCCACCAATTATCCTAACCTGCATGTCTTTGGACTGTGGGGGGAAACTGGAGCACCCGGAGGAAACCCACACGGGCACAACATGCAAACTCAACACAGAAAGGCCCTCGCCGGCCACTGGGCTCGAATCCAGGACCTTCTTGTTGTGAGGCGACAGTGCTAACCACTACACCACTGTGCCACCATAACAGCAATGTAACATAACATAATAATTTCAGGCCATGTGACATTGAGAGCATATTTTACCAGTCAAAATTTTCAAGTTACATTTTATTGTTTTATTTTTTATTACGATTGTCTTCAGAACAGAGGAGTTTATGCTTTTTTGCAGTTTCTCTGGAACATGCCAAGCTGTTTTTTTTTTTTTTTTTTTTTATGAACTTCAAAATAGAAAAAAGGCAAACTGGCGAGGGTGTTTCTAACTGCTATAAAGTAAGTGAGAACAGGAACTAACTTGCTTCGTTGATGTCCTGCAACATTCATTAGCATCTTTAATTAATGGGAATGTTCCTGTCGTGTAAGAGGAATAAAATACGTTACGATGTCCTGTTGTAGGAATATCATCAACTTTGCACTTACTTTTGAAAAGTGTCGTCAACTTGAAACAAAATTTGGTAGCTTGAATAAATTTTGTTTAAAAAAAAATCAAATAAGTCAGTTGTTTATGGACCATGCATAATATCACAGTGACTGAGAGTGTGTATGAACATCTCCTGGTAATTACACTCACTGGCCACTTTATTAGGCACACCCATCCACCTGCTGTTTTATGCAGTTCTCTAATTAGCCGATCCCTTGACAGCAGCACGATGTATAAAATCATGCACATACAAATCAAGAGCTTCAGTTAATGTTCACGTCAAACATCAGAATGGAAAAAAAAAATTGTGATCTCAAAGTGTGACTTTCACTGCTTGAGCCAGATGGACTGGTTTGAGTATTTCAGAAACTGCTGATCTCCTGGGGTTTTCACACACAGCAGTCTCTAGAGTTAACACAGAATGGTGCGAAAAACAAAAAACATTGTGTGAGTGACAGTTCTCTGGGTGGAAACAAACGCCTTGTTGATAAGAGAGATCAGAGTAAAATGGCCAGATTGGTTAGGGCTGACAGGAAGGATAGAGTAACTCATATAATCACTCTTTACAACCGTCGTGAGCAGAAAAGCATCTCAGCCTGTAACAGCAGCCAAGAATAGGGATCTTAGAATCAAGAACAAGTTCCTAATAAAGTGGCCGGTAAGGGTATAAATGAATGATGTGGCTTCAATCAAATAAATGATCATTAATTTGGTTTTTATCATCAATTTGTGAAAAGGAACATTATAAATACAGCAAAACTTTATTGAAGAAGGAAGTGACAGGGTAAAGATGAAACCATCACGGTAAAGGAAATGTTTAAAAATAGAAAATTTGATGCAGTAGGTACGAGCGTCTTGTGTGTGGAAAAGTACTAATCACATTGTACTCATACATGTAGGCACTGACTTACAGCAGCAGTGCTGCCCTTTTCCTGTTCACATCCTCACTGCACCTTTATAATTGATAAAAATAAATTAATGTCACACCTGGGCATTGAAATGATCCGGTCTCCTCACAGCGGAAGTAAATGACTCTGCCCAGTCTTTATTACTTCATTGTTGTCTGCTCTTCTTTTATTACTATTGGACTGTCTCTGTTCTCTTCAGGGAGATGTAAGTGCTAGCAGACAAAACCAATTTTCTTTACACATGTCCTGAGTTCAACTTCTCCGCTTTGAAAGCAGCGCTGTTATTTCATGCCTCACTCTTGCCGCATGAGTGCAAACAGCCAGTGGAGGCCAGAACGTTAAGCACCAGCCGATATTCTTCAAGTCTTGCCTGTCTTTCACAAGTGGGTGGATGCAATCACTTTAATGATCACGGTGAGCAAATGCTCCCTTGTGTACATGATGAAATATTTAAACTCATTAAATAAAGGCTTTGTGGGGGGAAATTTGGGGGTGGGGGGTACTAATATTAGTGGATACCATTAGTAAAGGAAGTACCACAGTACTGACAACTCAAAAATACACATAAAGAGAATTCCACGATATAAATGATAGATGAGCCAATCAGCCTGTGAATTTGGAATGATTGATTTTGAACTCCTGGAAGCTCCACCTCCTTCAATCCATCTTATATGAGTAAACTCTTATAACATGTTGAAAATTTCCATTTGAAAGATGCAACATTGCCTTCTGCCATGGTAAACGGAGAATGTTTTGTGCTTATTAATGCAAAACAAAATCTGCAAGTAGATGTTTATGGAGCTAAAATTAGATATCGTTAAACAAGTACAGTGGTGCTTGAAAGTTTGTGAACCCTTTAGAATTTTGTATATTTCTTCATAAATATGACCTAAAACATCATCAGATTTTCACACAAGTCCTAAAAGTAGATAAAGAGAACCCAGTTAAACAAATGAGACAAAAATATTATACTTGGTCATTTATTTATTGAGGAAAATGATCCAATATTACATATCTGTGAGTGGCAAAAGTATGTGAACCTTTGCTTTCAGTATCTGGTGTGACCCCCTTGTGCAGCAATAACTGCAACTAAACGTTTCCGGTAACTGTTGATCAGTCCTGCACACCGGCTTGGAGGAATTTTAGCCCGTTCCTCCGTACAGAACAGCTTCAACTCTGGGATGTTGGTGGGTTTCCTCACATGAACTGCTCGCTTCAGGTCCTTCCACAACGTTTTGATTGGATTAAGGTCAGGACTTTGACTTGGCCATTCCAAAACATTAACTTTATTCTTCTTTAACCATTCTTTGGTAGAACGACTTGTGTGCTTAGGGTCGTTGTCTTGCTGCATGACCCACCTTCTCTTGAGATTCAGTTCATGGACAGATGTCCTGACATTTTCCTTTAGAATTCGCTGGTATAATTCAGAATTCATTGTTCCATCAATGATGGCAAGCCGTCCTGGCCCAGATGCAGCAAAACAGGCCCAAACAATGATACTACTACCATTATATTTCACAGATGGGATAAGGTTCTTATGCTAGAATGCAGTGTTTTCCTTTCTCCAAACATAACGCTTCTCATTTAAACCAAAAAGTTCTATTTTGGTCTCATCCATACACAAAACATTTTTCCAATAGCCTGGCTTGTCCACATGATCTTTAGCAAACTGCAGATGAGCAGCAATGCTCTTTTGGGGGAGCAGTGGCTTTCTCCTTGCAACCCTGCCATGCACACCATTGTTGTTCAGTGTTCTCCTGATGGTGGACTCATGAACATTAACATTATCCAATGTGAGGGAGGCCTTCAGTTGCTTAGAAGTTACCCTGGGGTCCTTTGTGACCTCGCCGAGTATTACACGCCTTGCTCTTGGAGTGATCTTTGTTGGTGGACCACTCCTGGGGAGGGCAACAATGGTCTTTAATTTCCTCCATTTGTACACAATCTGTCTGACTGTGGATTGGAGGAGTCCAAACTCTTTAGAGATGGTTTTGTAACCTTTTCCAGCCTGATGAGCATCAACAACGCTTTTTCTAAGGTCCTCTAAAATCTCCTTTGTTCGTACCATGATACACTTCCACAAACATGTGTTATAAAGATCAGACTTTGATAGATCCCTGTTCTTTAAATAAAACAGGGTGCCCACTCACACCTGATTGTCATCCCATTGATTGAAAACACCTGACTCTAATTTCACCTTCAAATTAACTGCTAATCCTAGAGGTTCACATACTTTTGCCACTCACAAATATGTCTCATCTCATTATCTGTAGCTGCTTTATCCTGTTCTACAGGGTCGCAGGCAAGCTGGAGCCTATCCCAGCTGACTACGGGTGAAAGGCGGGGTACACCCTGGACAAGTCGCCAGGTCATCACAGGGCTGACACATAGACACAGACAACCATTCACACTCACATTCACACCTACGGTCAATTTAGAGTCACCAGTTAACCTAACCTGCATGTCTTTGGACTGTGGGGGAAACCGGAGCACCCGGAGGAAACCCACGCGGACACAGGGAGAACATGCAAACTCCGCACAGAAAGGCCTTCGCCGGCCACGGAGCTCGAACCCGGACCTTCTTGCTGTGAGGCGACAGCGCTAACCACTACACCACCATGCCGCCCCTCACAGATATGTAATATTGGATAATTTTCCTCAATAAACAAATGACCAAGTATAATATTTTTGTCTCATTTGTTTAACTGGGCTCTCTTTATCTACTTTTAGGACTTGTGTGAAAATCTGATGATGTTTTAGGTCATATTTATGCAGAAATGTAGAAAATTCTAAAGGGTTCACAAACTTTCAAGCACCACTGTATGTGATTAGCATCAGTTAATCAGGGACACGATCGAAGAGTTGCAGCAAAATTTGGTAATGAAAAAAATAGGCCTATCATAAATTGCCAGATCTAACACTTTAAAAACAAGTTGACTGATAATGATGATTATCGTAGAATGTGATTAAAAACACTGCTTTTGCTCACAGGGCACAAACTTGTGTGAAATCCAACTGACCTTTTTAAATGAGTTACATTGTATATACCGTACGCTGTGTATAAAGTATCGGTATTAGATCAGGTGATGATACGTCACTGTTTGAGAAGGAAAATCTACATCACTCATCACGATCATGGCATGAAAAGACGAACATGGATGCATCCATTTATTTATTTATTTATTTATTCATTCATTCATTTTTAATGACTTTGTACCTTGGCCACACAGAGGAAAAAAATAATAAAAATGTAATTCTGTTCAGAGTTTTGACTTCCCAAGTGAGCCGAATATATACCAGAAAAGTGTACATGTACAGTCGTCAAACATTTGGACACACCTTCTTCAAATTCAATGTTTTTCTTTATTTTTATTAATTAAAAGACACTTCATGTCTTAAAGTAATGATGGATGTCGTTTCTCTTTACTTACAGTGGCTATAAAAAGGTCTGGGCTCTGGCTGGGCCATTCCAAAACTTTTTTGGGGTCATTGTCATGCTGAAAGATGAAATTCCTCTTCATCTGCAGCTTTCTAGCAGACACCTGAAGGTTTTGAGCCAAAATGGACTGGTATTTAGAACTGTTCATAATTCCCTCTACCTTGACTAAAGCCCCTGTTCCAGCTGAAGAAAAACAACCCCAAAACATGATGCTGCCACCACCATGCTTCACCGTGGGTATGGTGTTCTTTTGGTGATGCGCAGTGGTTTTGCACCAAAGATACCTTTTGGACTTGTGGCCAAAGAGTTCAACCTTGGTTTCATCAGACCATAACACATTTTCCCCACATGCTTTTGGGAGAGTTGCTGTATTTTTTTTTGCAAAATTTAGCCAGGCCTGGATGTTTTTCTTTGACCCTACCTCATAGTCCAGACATATGGAGAATACTGGAGATTGTTGTTACATGTAGTACACAACCAGTACTTGCCAGAAAGTCCTGCAGCTCCTTCAGTGTTGCTGTAGGCCTCTTGGCAGCCTCCCTGACCAGTTTTCGTCTTGTCTTTTCATCAATTTTGGAGGGATGTCCAGTTCTCAGTTATGCCATTGTTGTCCAGTGTTTTCTCCACTTCGTGATGACTGTCTTCACTGTGCTCCATGGTATGTCTAATGCCATGGAAATGTTTTTGTACCCTTCTCCAGACTGATACCTTTCAACAATGAGATCCCTTTGACGCTTTGTAAGCTCTCTGTGAACCCTGGCTTTTGCTGGAGGATGCGACTGAGTAAATGTCTGAACTTTATTTGGGGTTAATCAGAGTCATTTTAATTGATGGCAGGTGTGAACCCAAAAAGACTGAATGCTGTAATTAAATCAAAAGGTGCTTCAACAAAGTATTAGTTTCAGGGTATGCACACTTGTGCAACCAGCTTATTGTACATTTTTTTATTTTTTATGTTTTTTTTTTTCACCACTACAGTGGTGTAGTGGTTAGCACTGTTGCCTCACAGCAAGAAGGTTCTGGGTTTGAGCCCAGTGGCCAACGGGGGCCTTTCTTTGTGGAGTTTGCATGTTCTCCCCGTGTCTGTGTGGGTTTCCTCCGGGTGCTCTGGTTTCCCCCACAGTCCAAAGACATGCAGGTTCGGCTAATTGGTGACTCTAAATTGACCATGAGTGTGCATGGTTGTTTGTCTCTATTCTTGTGTCTGAAATCGCTCCCTATTCACTATATAGTGGGGACGCCATTTTGTAGTGCTGTCTGAAACCTTAGTGAGGATTATTTACACCCTATATAGTGCACTCAAAGTATCCCACAATGCATCACGAAAAGTAGTGTACAACGATGGTCACTAACCAAAGCAATATATCCCATCATGCATTGCGGTCGTGCTGAAAGAAATCAAATTAAAAGTCTCAAATTTGATTTAATAAAAGGCAGTGGCAAAGAAGGAAGTATTCAGCCTTGATTTAAAAGAACTGAAAGATGCAGGTACTCTGTATTGATTAATGTGGGAAATATGCTCAGTATAATATGCATTTATCACAAAAATACATCTCATCTTCTCTAGCCGCTTTATCCTGTTCTACAGGGTCGCAGGCAAGCTGGAGCCTATCCCAGCTGACTACGGGCAAAAGGCGGGGTACACCCTGGACAAGTCGCCAGGTCATCACAGGGCTGACACATAGACACAGACAACCATTCACACTCACACCTACAGTCAATTTAGAGTCACCAGTTAGCCTAACCTGCATGTCTTTGGACTGTGGGGGAAACCAGAGCACCCAGAGGAAACCCATGCGGACACAGGGAGAACATGCAAACTCCGCACAGAAAGGCCCTCGCCGGCCACGGGGCTCGAACCCAGACCTTCTTGCTGTGAGGCGACAGCGCTAACCACTACACCACCGTGCCGCCACGAAAATACATGCATGTGTTTATTCTTTTGAAAACCCACCAGCCGAGTGATCTGGCATGTTTTAATTGTGCGACAGTAATGACATAAATACCAGCGTGACAGACTAGTGTCCGAAAGCGTTTTTTCATTTTATCAATGAGCTCACTGTATAGTCCTCTGTATAGTAATTCCCTTTATAGGGAGTAGTGAACAAGTGAGTGATTTCGGACACAGGGTATGTGTCAGCCCTGCGATGACCTGGCAACTTGTTCAGGGTGTACCCCGCCTCTCGCCTGTAGTCAGCTGGGATAGGCTCCAACTTGCCTGCGATCCTGTAGAACAGGATAAAGCAGCTACAGATAATGGATGGATGGATGGATGTTTTCCCCTAACAGATTTGTTTGTTTTTCAATTGAATTGTACAGGTCATAGGTCACATTAAAGGTGGGAAAAGTTTTGAAATTATTAATCGTGGTCTCATCTTTTTTTTTATATCAGAAAAAACTACCATTTTAATGGGGTGTGTACACTTTATATCTACTGTAGTTGAGCGGTTCTTGACATAATATGGATTACTACAGTTGTGGTATTGTATAGGGCTATTTACTGTATTATTATTATTTACTGTTTACTGTTTGATCTCAAACACATTAAGAAGACAAGAAATTGCACTAATTACCTTTTGACGAGGCACCTGTTAATTGAAAAGCGTTCCAGGTGACTACCTCATGAAGCTGGTTAAGATAATGCCAGTAGTGTACAAAGCGTCATCAAGGTAAACGCTGGATACTTTGAAAAATCTAAAATATGAAACATATTTAGTTGATTTAACACTTTTTTGTTTACTACATAATTCCATATATGTTCCGGATGTTATTTCATAGTTTTGATGTCTTTGGTATTGTTCTCCAATGTAGAGAATAGTCAAAATACAGAAAAACATAAATGAGTCGAGTAGGAGTGTGCAAACTTTTGACTTGTACTGTACTGTATGTGTACACACACTACAGTTTTAACCTTATGCACTCAGTCTATGCAGTTTTTGCTCTTCAAGTTCAGAAGATCTCCACGGAGGTTAGTACTTGGAGCACTATATATTTTGTTCATCCTGAAATAAGGCATGAAGCATGTGAGCACTGATTAGCTCCAAGTTCACATCATAGCACATCTCTGCTGCTGACTCAGACACACTCAGCTGAATAATAAGTGTTGTGTGTAGGTGTGTGTGCGTGTAGGTAGGTGTGTGTGTGTGCGCCATAGGCTATGTACACACTTCTCACTTGTTAGGAGGATATCGTGGGTTTGGGGGCTGATGAAGCACAGTGAGAGCGAGGTTTCACTTTCATGTTAACATCATTCCTCATACTGACGCTGTCACCCCCACAGTGCTCTTCACATCAGCCGTGTAGTGCTCTTCTGTGGGTTAAGACACCGACTGACCCTTTAAAATGGCTGCCGAAGCATTCAAACTAAATTTGCCAATTTTCTTCTAACAATTTCAAGATTTTGGAGGCACAGTGGAAAAGTAAACTAAGCATTCTTTAAAAAAAATTAAATATCATAAAATGAAGATATTATTACGTTAAATCAGAGGTCTTAAACTTTTCAAACTTTGTTGGAGGAGGTTATGTTTCCGCCTCCCTTTGTTTGTTTGTTTGCCTATTCCCAATGTAACTCAAAAAGTAGTGAACCAATTTTGATGAAATCTGGAGGAAAGGTGAGCCATGGGCCACAAAACAGCTGATTACATTTCGATGCAAATCCGAATACGTGGCTTGGCGCAGATATACACGTTACCAAGTGCTCTTCTAGTCATATAATAATCTCACATACCCCTTTACAAGTCTTAAAAAAAGGATTTCTTATGTGGTTTAGGATGGTTATCACTTTTCAACTTCTTTACATTTCTCTTCTGAAGTTCCAAAGTTTTTTAAGCACTTAAAACATTTTCTAACAGTTAAACACCGTTTTAGAAACTCAATTTCCTTCCCCCAAAGAGACAAACAAAAAAACTACTACATAATCTAATAATTTAACTATGAAGCACATTTCTACCATTGCGCCATTGAGTTCTGGATTGTGATTGGTCCAGAAGTGTTGATTAATTTCCTTTAACAGCACCTTTAACTGTATGCAGCTGGAATTCACAGGTTTATATGAATGCATCTGTTGTGATGCGAATAATAAATAGATTCAAAAACATTACATTACATTACATTACATTATCGGCATTTAGCAGACAGTCTTATCCAGAGTGACGTCCAACAAAAACGTTCTGGTTAAGAAAGAAAAGAAAAATATGTAATTGTTGATCATTTATCTGTAACACTTTTGGAAGGAGTCTCCAGTGTCGGAGGTAAAGCTAGAGTAAATGCTTTTGCTTTGTGTTTTTTCTTCAAGAGAGAGGAAAAAAAATAGACGCTGGTAAAAGAACTGTTGTTTATAGCTGTTTCATGGACATGTCACAATGTTAAATGTAACTGTAAATGGATAAAACTATAAATCTCATCTCATTATCTGTAGCCACTTTATCCTGTTCTACAGGGTCGCAGGCAAGCTGGAGCCTATCCCAGCTGACTACGGGCGAAAGGTGGGGTACACCCTGGACAAGTCTCCAGGTCATCACAGGGCTGACACATAGACACAGACAACCATTCACACTCACACCTACGGTCAATTTAGAGCCACCAGTTAACCTAACCTGCATGTCTTTGGACTGTGGGGGAAACCGGAGCACCCAGAGGAAACCCACGCGGACACGGGGAGAACATGCAAACTCCACACAGAAAGGCCCTCGCTGGCCCCGGGGCTCGAACCCAGACCTTCTTGCTGTGAGGCAACAGCGCTAACCACTACACCACCATGCCACCCCAAAATTATAAATGTTATTGTTTACTAAATACAATATCGTTGACAAATTGCTGTGGTGGGTGGAGGGTGAGAATAGTGCGGTACCTCTGCGCCATCTTTGATTCTTCTTCTTCTTCTTCTTTCGGCTGTTCCCGTTAGGGGTCGCCACAGCGGATTATGTCCCTCCATCTCCTGCTGTCTTCTGTATCATCACCGTACCATGTCCTCCTATCCTGCGCCATCTTTGATTAATTTCCTATAAACACACACACAATTTACTGATGGTTAGATTAGGAAATGAACAACATCCTTAAACAGAGTTATCAGTGGTAACAATAAAAGTTTCTTGGTAAAAGTTTGTAGACATTTATGTCAGACGTTTTCTCATTTATGAATCATTGAAGAACTGTTTTCAAAAGCCATTTCATTCAAGTGGCCAGATAATTAAAGCTCGACGGCCTTTCAATGTCATAAAATCGGTAAAATTTAGTTCCCTCTGAAATTTGGTCATTGTGATACATGTTTATTTCTGTAATATCTAAAAAAAAAACCCTCAAACAAAAAACAGGCCATTCTGTGGCTGGGAAGTTATTTAATTTGAGCCGATTCCCGAGCAAATAACGTGCATGAAATCGCTCACATCGTGCAGACAGAGGAAGTCCGTGCGTGCATACGCAGGTTTACCTTCTTTTCCTTCTTCTTTTGGGTTTTATGGCAACTGGCATCCACAGTGTTGCATTACTGCCATCTACAGGTTTACCTTGACCGTGCACTGACAGTTCCATCATTCTGTCGCTAAACGAACAGCTGATCACACCGAGGTGCTCGCTGACCACCGATATTTATTAGTTTGGTCCTGCGTTTCCTTTCCTTCGCAACATAACATCTTTTCTTCTCGCTTCCTGTTACTGTAGTTGGTCTTTCACATTTCATTCGTGTCCTCCATTTTTCTCTCCTGTTTCAAATTTGTATCCCACAATGCCTTGCGCAAACGGGGAAAGCCCACCATGTGATGCATGACGTAGTATCTTGTATTGGGTCATGGTGAAACAAGAAAAAATAGTGGAGAATTTGACAAATGTGGCCCTAAATTCATTAATTGTTCTATCAAAAAAAAAAAGAAGAAAATTGGAAGTTTGTGATTCGAATTTGGTTGCTTTCGGTCCACTAAGCAAAAATAGTGTCTCAGGGAAAATTATTTTTATGACCTACACTTGAAAAATCTGAAAGTCAGTCTACCTTTAATCTTATAGGCATCATTTGTGAATAAAACACACCATCATGATGCTGTTGTTGTTGCTGTTGTTCCTGACCCCTTTGCTCTTGGCGTCCATTTTGAGAAGCCTGGGTTTAAACACTCCATGTTCATTTTATTATCACTCAGAGAATGGTGTTCAGGAATGTTCACTGATCTACAATACGGATTCTTCAGCATGTTATATGGGTCTATTGCAGAGCAGTGAGCATCTGTATGGTTTAGATCTTTTTATAGTGACCTTGATTCAAGTTCTCGAGCAGCATCTTGGCTACAGGAATATATCACCAGTGTTATGAATGTCACTGGTATGTAAGACGTCTCTATAAATGCACACGTAATTGACTCTCCTCTTCAAGGTCCACAAGTGATGATAAAATCCTTCCATGGCCACTCGTGAGTCAACTTTTCATTTTTATCTTGCAAGACTATTAGCGATGAAGGAATCTTGTTATCTAAAGCTGCAGAGATAAGATTAGAAATAAAGAGGAAATGAAGCAAGGTGCCACATGCTTTCGGAAGGCACTCAGCCATGTTGAAACAGCTGCGCTTTATTTTCTTAATGCTTGGAGGTATTAATCGTAAATGGCTCCAATGTACCAGTTCCTAAGGCAAAGAAGTTGGCAAGTTAATTTAGCCAACCTCGATCGTCTAATTGCTTTTCAAATAAGAAGCCCGAGAGAGTCAATTACACTGAGACATCGACGTCCTGGTGATCTTCAGCACTCGAAAGACCAGACAGGAACTATAGGATCTATAGATGAGGGCAGGACTCTCGTTAGAACGCAACTCCAGGCGATTTGTAGATGTCACGCAACACTTTGCCAGCTGTGTAGCAGGGCCTGTTGTGTAACTGTGAATAGGTTTTTGATATGTGTTACCAGAAAAAAAGAAAAGTCACACATGTAGAGAACATCACACATTCAGGAAGCCCTGGCTTTCTGTTGCCTGAGGATTTTTTGCTTGTTTGTTTTGTGCAAATTAGTTCTAAATGGTATTCCAGTTATTTTTGGTTTGCATAACTCTGCTGTAGCGTCTGAATAGCACCTAAGCCCGAATACAGAAAGATGGATGGATGGAAGGAAAAACATATTGGTGGATGGATAGAGCAATGCCCAAACCAATGCCTGATTGGTTTGTTGGTTGTTTGGATGGATGGATGGATGGATGGATGGATGGATGGATGGATGGATGGATGGATGGATGGATGGATGGATGATAAATAGATCAATTGGGTGGTTGGTAGGGTGGCTGTATGGGTGAATGGACAGATGGATAAATGGACAGACATAGATGGATTAAAGGATAGATAGATAGATAGATAGATAGATAGATAGATAGATAGATAGATAGATAGATAGATAGATAGATAGATAAGTTGATGGACAGATGCATAGATAAATGGATGAATGGTGGGTGGAAGCACAGACAGATAGACAGATGGATTAAAGGCTGTGGATGAATGGGTGCATGGACAAATGGACAGAGACTGATAGATGGTAGAATGGATGGAAGGATGGATAAATAGTTGTGTGGGAGGGTGTTGAGTATTGATATCACATGACTGATTATCGGCACACACACACACACACAGACGTTATATCTCTATCATCATATCAATGATCTTTTGGGAGTTGAGAGTGAATATAAAAAGTAATGAAGTCTGTCTCTCTTTAGATGTGTGTATAACTCTCCACTCACTCTTGATTGGATTAGGTGTGTTCAGGGTGTTGTATTCTGAACCTGTAGATGAGTAATAGCTCTGATGTCAGCTAGACTAGTCGCTCCATGCCTTACTGATGTAACTCACATCTGGAGATCAATACTGACAAACGCCATTGATTATCCGAGCTCTCTACCCTGTCAGCACTCTTAAAGCACAGGGAGTCGCTGATGGGTTTTTTTCTCTACTCATGTACCGCTTTTTTTTGTTTTGTGCTTTTGTTGTGTTCATGTTTCTTCTGTGCTAAAACAGTAGGTGGGAATCTGAGCAGTGATGAGAATTTCATCCGTAATTGCTGCCACAGAAGGAGGCGTGATTGACGGATTGCTATTTAAAACAGCAAGATTTCCAAATGCAGTGCATTCCAAACGATGCCTCCAATGCTTCCATACGGCAATTTGCACATTAAAGCATCACACATTGCTTGCAAACACTAATGGACACGTGAGAGACACGTGAGCTGATATATGTAAATGAGTGCACAGATGTTAAAACACATTCTCTGGTCATTTTACAGGACAGCACACACTTTATGGAAACAATGGATTTAAGAGTCCTGGGAATTGGAATATAAGTCAAGCAGAGAGTGTGTGTGTGTGTGTGTGTGTGTGTGTGTGTGTGTGTGTGTGTGTGTGTGAGAGAGAGAGAGAGAGAGAGAGAGAGAGCGCTCTAAAATGAACCAGTTTCTGTTTTCATTTCCCGAATGAAAGGAAGTGATATCAGTGTATATTCATTTCATGTCACCTGTTAATAATTTACAACAGATCTGAAGCTGAGTGATACTGAATTGCACTCGGAGAAATATACATTATACAGACCCGCACACATTACACACACACACACACACACACACACACACACACACACACACACACACACACACACACACCCCACTACTTTTTCAGAAAAGTTGGGATATTTTCCAAAATGCAATAAAAACATAAATCTGTGATTTGTTAATTCATGTGAGCCTTTATTTAACAAAAGTACAAAGAAAAGATTTTCGATAGTTTTGCTGACCAACTTATTTATATTTTGTAAATGAAGTTAGAATTTGGGACAGAGACAGAATAAGGCTGAAAAGTTTATAGGATATTCAAGTAACACCATTGGAAGGTTTGTATGGACAGTTCAGTAGATAGATAAAGAGGTGGATTAAGGATCATAATGGATAGAGATATAGATAGATAACGAGAGAGAGAGAGAGATGGATGGATGGAGGTTCAGGTGAAAGCAAAGTGATGAGTATGCTGATAAAGTAGAGTATGCATGTGATGAGTGCAGATTTACATCACGCTGCACTGCTGTCTCTGACGTATCACACACTCTTTAAGTTTAGCCAAACTGAGTGTGTGTGTGTGTGTGTGTGTCATGATGACACATGGTGAAACATGGTTACGCTCCATCATTTCTCATACACACACACACACACACACACACGTGCACGCCTCAAGGTTTTTTCTCTTTACAGCTGCTGTGTCTGGGGGTTTGTGATGCCTGTGTATGTTTTGAGGCAAGTCTCAGAGGGAAAATGTGTGTGCAGCAGACTCTGCTGTTCCTCCACACAGAGATGATTTCCTCTGGTGCACATTCCCATTTCCTCACTAAGATCCTGGATTTTCACCTCTGGAATACTGGGGGAATACTGAGGGAACACTGGGGGATACTGGGGCAATAATACAGGAGTACTGTAGAATAATGTGGGAATACTGGGAGAATAATGTGGAAATACTGGGGTAATAATGTGGGAATACTGAGGAAATACTGGGGGACTAATGTGGAAATACTGGGGGAATAATGCAGGAATACTGGGGAATAATGCAGTGATACTGGGGGAATAATTTGGGAATACTGGGGAAATAATGTGGAAATATTGGGGGAATAATGGGAGAATAATGTGTGAATACTGGGGGAATAATTTGGGAATACTGGGGAATAATGCAGTCGTACTGGAGGAATAATTTGGGAATACTGGGGGAATAATGTGGAAATACTGGGGGAATAATAGACCATTTTTGCAGGAATACTAGGGGAATAATGCAGGAATACTGGGGGAGGAATGGAGGATTAAAGTGGGAATAATGGGGAAATAAGGCAGGAATACTGGTGGAATAATGTAGGAATACTGGGGGAATAATGTGGAAATACCGAGGGAATACTGGGAGAATGATGTGAGAATACTGGGGAATAATGTGGGAATACTGGGGGAATAATGCTGGAAAATGAGAGGAATAATGGATGATTAATGTGGGAATATTGGGGGAATAATTTCGGAATATTGAGGGAATACTGGGAGAATACTAGGCATCTCATCTCATTATCTGTAGCCGTTTTATCATCTTCTACAGGGTCGCAGGCAAGCTGGAGCCTATCCCAGCTGACTACGAGCGAAAGGCGGGGTACACCCTGGACAAGTCGCCAGGTCATCACAGGGCTGACACATAGACACAGACAACCATTCACACTCACATTCACACCTACGGTCAATTTAGAGTCACCAGTTAACCTAACCTGCATGTCTTTGGACTGTGGGGGAAGCCGGAGCACCCAGAGGAAATCCACGTGGACACGGGGAGAACATGCAAACTCCGCACAGAAAGGCCCTCACTGGCCACGGGGCTTGAACCTGGACCTTCTTGCTGTGAGGCGACAGCGCTAACCACTACACCACCGTGCCGCCCAGAATACTGGGAATAATGTGGGGATATTGGGGAGGGGGGGATACTGGAGGAATAATGCGGAAATACTGGGGGAATAATGGAGGATTAACATGGGAAAACTGAGGGAATAATGCGGGAATACTGAGAGAATAATGCGGGAATAATGCAGCAATACTGGGGAATAATGCAAGAAGACTGGGGAAATAATGCAGAAATACTGGGGGAATAATGTGTTAATACTGGGGGGATACTGAGGGAATAATGCAGGAATACTGGGGGACTAATGTGGAAATACTAGGGGAATAATGCAGGGATACTGGGGGAATATTGGGGGAATAATGGAGGATTTATGTGAGAATACTGGGGGAATAATGCGGGAATACTGGGGGAATAATGGGGTGATACTGGGGCAATAATGTGGGAATACTGGGGGAATAATGGAGGATTTATGCTGTAATACTCGGGGAATAATGCGGGAATACTGGGGGAATAATGCAGGTATACTGGGGGGGATACTTGGGGAATAATGCAGAAATACTAGGGGAATACTGGTGGGGGGATACAGGAGAGATACTGGGGGAATACTGGGGGATACTTGGAGAAAATGTGGGAGTACTGGGGGATACTTACAGAATAAAGCGGGAATACTGGGCAATAAAGCGGGTATACTGGGGGAATACTGAGGGGACACAGGAGGGATACTGGGGGAATACTAGGGGGATACTTGGGGAATAATGCGGAAATAGCGAGGGGATACTGGCGTAATAATGTGGGAATATTGGGGGATACTGGCGTAATAATGCGGGAATACTGGGGGGATACTGGGAGAATAATGTACCGTAGGAATACTGGGGGGATACAAGCAGAATAATGTGTTCCATCATATGCAGGTTTAAGGATTTTATAGTGTGCTGTAGGAGCTGATGAATAAGTGATGAATAAGTGATGAAGCTTCTGTTTAAACTTTAAACGGAGCCATAGAGGAGTTAGCAGGAGTGTATATCCAATATATGTTTTTTTTTTTCTTTTATTTATTTTTTACTTTTTGTGCATGTACACATTTCCCTCAGGGTCCTTATAGATCAGTAAAGATAAAGCAAGTAAGGCATGCATTTATTATTATTTTTCTTTAAAAAAAATCAACTTTGAAAGTTGTGATCGAATTTGATATGAAGTTTATTTTACATCGAAAGAAAGAAACAAACAAAGAAATGGAGAAAGAAAGACATTAAGAAAATCAGAAATAAAGAAACAAAACAAGCAAACATAAAAACGAAAGGGAAAAGGTCAGGCAGAAAGAAACCAAAGAAAGAAAGAAACAAAGAACTGGAGAAGGAAAGAAACAAACAAGAAAATAATTTGGGAAAAGAAAGAAAGAAAGAAAGAAAGAAAGAAAGAAAGAAAGAAAGAAAGAAAGAAAGCTTCTACTTGAAACAGTGATTCTGAAGCGTCACGTTTTGTCTTTGTGGGAATAATCAGCTCTTCCTCTGTGCGCAGGTTTAAGGATTTTATAGTATGCTGTAGGAGCTGATGAAAAAGTCATGAATAAGTGATGAAGCTTCTGTTTAATCTTTAAACTGATGTGTACAGGACTTACTGTAGCAGCAGCGTACTACATCTACAGTTTGTTATGTCCAGTATCTGCATATGCTTAAGATACAAAACGGACAAAGCATTTATTTATTTATTTTTAAAGTTTACAGAGTAATGGCAAACGAGTTCATGAACAATTCCACTGAAATGTACGAGTGGAAGATTTTCAGCACTGTAAGTTACTGGAGGCAAATAATCTGTTCAAGGAAAATAATCCTTGCACGTCCCACGTGATCGAGCTTGGAGCTTGACTGATCACACACACGCACACACACACGCACACACTCTATACTGCTGTGACTTCACTATGTGGTGTTGGTGAAGAGACACATTGTGTGACCTCAGGGTCTGATTCGCCGACTCGCTGTTCACCACTTACAGTATACACACACACGTGCACACACTTAGTGAGTTCATAAATCAGGTAGTCCGTACCATTCTGTAAGAAATGTCAGTAAAAATAAAAATGTACCATACATTTGGGGAAAAACATGAAGCTGCTTGATATCAAATAAATATGATCTAATTGGAAAATATACAGGGCAGCACGGTGGTGTAGTGGTTAGTGCTGTCACCTCACAGCAAGAAGGTCCTGGGTTCGAGCCCAGCGGCCGGCGAGGGCCTTTCTGTGCGGAGTTTGCATGTTCTCCCCGTGTCCGCGTGGGTTTCCTCCGGGTGCTCCGGTTTCCCCCACAGTCCAAAGACATGCAGGTTAGGTTAACTGGTGACTCTAAATTGAGCGTAGGTGTGAATGTGAGTGTGAATGGTTGTCTGTGTCTATGTGTCAGCCCTGTGATGACCTGGCGACTTGTTCAGGGTGTACCCCGCCTTTCGCCCATAGTCAGCTGGGATAGGCTCCAGCTTGCCTGCGACCCTGTAGAAGGATAAAGCGGCTAGAGATAATGAGATGAGATGAGATGGAAAATATACAGGGCAGCACGGTGGTGTAGTGGTTAGCGCTGTCACCTCACAGCAAGAAGGTCTGGGTTCGAGCCCTGTGGCCGGCGAGGGCCTTTCTATGTGGAGTTTGCATGTTCTCCCCGTGTCCACGTGGGTTTCCTCCGGGTGCTCCGGTTTCCCCCACAGTCCAAAGACATGCAGGTTAGGTTAACTGGTGACTCTAAATTGACCGTAGGTGTGAATGTGAGTGTGAATGGTTGTCTGTGTCTATGTGTCAGCCCTGTGATGACCTGGCGACTTGTCCAGGGTGTATCCCGGCTTTCGCCCGTAGTCAGCTGGGATAGGCTCCAGCTTGCCTGCGACCCTGTAGAACAGGATAAAGCAGCTAGAGATAATGAGATGAGATGAGGCATAAAGCTGCTTGATATCAAATAAATATGATCTAATTGGAAAATATACAGGGTGGCATGGTGGTGTAGTGGTTAGCACTGTCACCTCACAGCAAGAAGGTCTGGGTTCGAGCCCCGTGGCTGGCGAGGGCCTTTCTGTGCGGAGTTTGCATGTTCTCCCCGTGTCCGCGTGGGTTTCCTCCGGGTGCTCCGGTTTCCCCCACAGTCCAAAGACATGCAGGTTAGGTAAACTGGTGACTCTAAATTGAGCGTAGGTGTGAATGTGAGTGTGAATGGTTGTCTGTGTCTATGTGTCAGCCCTGTGATGACCTGGCGACTTGTCCAGGGTGTACCCCGCCTTTCGCCCATAGTCAGCTGGGATAGGCTTCAGCTTGCCTGCGACCTGCACAGGATAAGCGGTTACGGATAATGGATGGATATTATTATTATTATTATTATTATTATTATTATTATTATTTTAAAATTGCAAAAAATTCGGAACATTGGCAAATTTTATGCTTTTTTTTTTTGTAAATAGGGAAAAATCAGTTTAATGTGAGAAAAATCATCAGTACCGCAAAAAAAAAAACCTAAGTAATTGCTTCAGTTCAACATTTTACACAAACTTTATAGTGTAAAATCAAATCTGTTAAGAATAAAAGTAATAATTTAATTTGAACTGAAATACACACATGATTATGGTTTAGGCCTAAATATCTTTCCAGTGGATCAGAGAAACTAAACAAACAAACAAATGAATAAATAAGTAAATAAATAATCATTGATGCTAAATGAAAATAAAGAAATTGAAACACTCTAGAAACACGTGAGTTATGAGAGCAGATTAAATATTTGTTGGTTGAATGTAAACTTCATATTTTTAGTGTTTTTTTTTTTAAACGTAGTGCGGAAAAAAGACTCGGTGCTTTTGTTTTGTGCATCAATTATTAAACAGTGTAACCTGTCCAAATATCAGAGGAAAACAAAAGTAAAAGAAATGTAGCTGCATCTCTACGGATGTAGTGAAACGCTGCTCGTGCTTTTATTTTATTTTATTTTTTTGTTCTTCCTCTGACCTCAGATCAGTACCCCAAGCTTCCAGCATCTCAAAGCCCTGTAGATATGAAAGAATAAAACAGCCTTATCATGTCAACATCTCTGTACACAGCGTACACAAAGCATTGACCTCACATCACGTGTAATCAGATGGAGCGCTGCAGAGTCTTCCAGCCCTCTCGCTGAGATGATAAGAAATCCCCAGGGCTTTTCCATCTCAGCCACAGGATACCGTGTGTCTCAGGGAGAAAAAAAAAAAAAGTTCTTTATGTAAGTGACTTGACTTAACAATGTGGATATTAGGACGGAAAATATCCGTTATTTCCAGAAAATTTAAAGCGGTGAGTTCTTTAGCTGATGTGAAGCAGAGGCTTTGTTTCACATCATAAAAGCCGAAGACAGTTACTGATATCAAATACAAAAATCTCTTGACCTTATAAATCTTGCTGTAGGTGAAAAAAAGATAAGCTTTCAATATACACCTCTGTTCTAATCCTGAAATTAAATGAAACCGCCAGGGAGGCCGAGACAAACGCTCCCGCTCTTATCACGTGAGACCGAGGGTCCTCAGGAATCCAGGTCACATTTCTGATTTTGGGAATTTTTTTTTTTTTGGGATTGGCTTAAATAGAGAAACAGAAAGGAACGACTATTTTTAATCAGCCGTTCCTCATTCTATGATTAAACTTCTGTACGCCCTTCTCGAGAAGACGTTCTCTGCAGGACATGCACGTGCTGCTATTCCCTCGTGCAGCAATAACAACGATTGTATCACTTTTATGACAACATTTTGGAGTTGGAAACAGGAAGCTGTGCATTAACGTGGTGATTGTTCCACAAATCATAGGTCTAATGCAGAGTCGGATCGATGCAGCCGGCAGACAAACAAGACAAAGTTCTAATCAGAAAGCAGGAAACAACACGGCGAGGGTCAATACCAGCGAGGGGAAAAAGTGTGTGGTTTGTAAATGTGTAAAGAGACGAAGAAGCAGATAATGAGGAAAGGTGAGAACAATCCAGAACAGTAAGCATCGATGAGATGAGCTTTGAGATTTATTATTTGTGCTGCCTTCAAATCCTGTTTGGGGAAAAAAAATTACAAGGTGAGCGCACTTGACCAGCAAGAGGTCTTCATTTTCTTTCAAGAACCATTATACAAAAAACAGTAATAAAAAGAACATTCTCCATCCATGACACCTTCTCTTTCTTTCTGACCAAAAACTACTCATACACACATCACAACATGCCTGACCTCTGAACGGGCTTGACCACAGAAATGCTCACTATTATACACTCCCCGGCCACTTTAATAGGAACTTGTTGTTGATTCTAAGATCCCTGTTCTTGGCTGCAGGACTGGAACCCAATGTGTTCTTCTGCTGTTGCATGCTGAGATGCTTTTCTGCTCACCACGGTTGTAAAGAGTGATTATATGAGTTACTATATCTATCCTTCCTGGCAGCTTGAACCAATCTAGCCATTTTCTTCTGATCTCTCTTATCAACAAGGCGTTTGTTTCCACCCACACAATTGTCACTCACTCACTCAACTCAATGTTTTTTTGTTTTTCGCACCATTCTGTGTAAACTCTAGAGACTGCTGTGTGTGAAAACCCTGGGAGATGAGCAGTTTCTGAAATACTCAAACCAGTCCATCTGGCTGAAACAGTGAAAGTCACACTTTGAGATCACAACTGTTCCCATTCTGATGTCTGAAGTGAACATTAACTGAAGCTCTCGATGTGTATCCGCACGATTTGATGCATCGTGCTGCTCTCAAGAGATTGTCTGATTAGAGAGCTTCATCAAGCAGCAGGTGGATGTATCAGTGTTCTTAATAAAGTGGCCAGTGAGTGTATACCCTACGTAGTGCACTCAGTTATTGCACTTTTACGTGTCTTTATTACTCGGCTTTGTTGAACACTTGATCCTGATCGCTCAGTTACAGCATATTCCTGTAGAACAGACCACTGCGATAGACCAAATCATTAGCCGAAGCAAAAACATAAAATAATTTTTAAATCAATATTTGGTGTCACGTTATTGACTTCTTTAAAAGCAGCCATGTAAAAAGCAGGATAGTGTACAGCAAGCTGGTCATTATTGTGTAATAAACCCATTCAGGCTGATTCAAGATTCCTGCCGGGGTTTATTTCACAATAATGACCAGTTCAGCATCAGAATCGAGTTTATTGCCAAGTACATTCTCACATACAAGGACTTTGCTTTGATAGTTAGTGCCTGAACAGTAAAACAAACAAACAAACAAAAAAATATATATATATATATTTTTTTTAAATAGACAAAAATAGTTATATAAATAACTATTTTTGTCTATTTAAAAGAAAAAATATATATATATATATATATATATATATATATATATATATATATATATATATATATATATATATATATACCCCTCCTAGAACTGCCACCTTATTGTGGTGGAGGGGTTTGTGTGCTTGAATGATCCTAGGAGCTATGTTGTCGGGGGCATTATGCCCCGTCAGGGTTTCCCAACGCAGACAGGTCCTAGGTGACAGGCCAGACCAAGAGCAGTTCACCAAAACCCTTATGGAGAAACCATCGAGGACCATGACGTCGCCCGGTATAGTGCAGCCGGGGCCCCACCCTGGAGCCAGGCCTTGGGTTGGGGCTCGTATGCGAGCGCTTGGTGGCGGGCCTTTGCCCATGGGGCCCGGCTGGGCTTAGCCTGAAGAGGTGACGTGGGCCCGACCTCCTGTGGGTTCACCACCCACAGAGGTAGCAGTAGGGGACTGGTGCAGTGTGGATTGGGTGGCAGTCGAAGGCAGGGGCCTCGACGACCTGATCCCCGGACACAGCGGCTAGCTGTTGGGACATGGAATGTCACTTCACTGGGGGGGAAAGAGCCTGAGCTTGTGTGGGAGGTTGAGAGGTACCGGCTAGAGATAGTCGGGCTCACCTCCACGCACAGCTTGGGCTCTGGAACCCAGCTCCTTGAGAGGGGCTGGACACTCCACTTCTCTGGAGTCGCCCATGGTGAGCGGCGGCGGGCTGGTGTGGGCTTGCTTATAGTTCCCCAGCTCAGCCGCCATGTGTTGGAGTTTACCCCAGTGAACGAGAGGGTCTCCTCTCTGCGCCTTCGGACTGGGGAGAGGGCTCTTGCTGTTGTTTGTGCCTACAGGCCGAATAGCAGTATAGAGTATCCGGCCTTCTTGGAGTCCCTGGGAGAGGTACTGAGGGGTGCTCAGACTAGGGACTCCATTGTGCTACTGGGGGACTTCAATGCTCACGTGGGTGATGACAGTGACACCTGGAGGGGCGTGGTTGGGAGGAACGGCCTCCCCAATCTGAACCCGAATGGTGTTTTGTTATTGGACTTCTGTGCTAGTCACGGTTTGTCCATAACGAACACCATGTTCGAGCATAGGGGTGTCCATAAGTGCACGTGGCACCAGGACACCTTAGGTCGGAGGTCGATGATAGACTTTGTTGTCATTTCATCTGATCTCTGGCCCTATGTCTTGGACACTCGGGTGAACAGAGGGGCTGAGCTGTCAACTGATCACCACCTGGTGGTGAGTTGGATCTGCTGGCGGAGGAGGAAGCTGGACAGACCTGGCAGGCCCAAACGTATCGTGAGGGTCTGCTGGGAACGTCTGGCCAAGCACTCTGTTGGGGAGGTCTTTAACTCCCACCTCCGGGAGAGCTTTTCCCAGCTTCCGAGGGAGGCGGGGGACATTGAGTCTGAGTGGACCATGTTCTCTACCTCCATTGTGGATGCAGCTGTTCGGAGCTGTGGCCGCAAGGTCTCCGGTGCCTGTCGTGGCGGCAATCCCCGAACCCGGTGGTGGACACCGGAAGTAAGGGATGCCGTCAAGCTGAAGAAGGAGTCCTATCGGGCCATGTTGACCTCCGGGACTCCTGAGGCAGCTGACGGGTATCGTCAGGCCAGGCGTGCTGCAGCTCGGGCAGTTGCGGAGGCAAAAACTCGGAACTGGGAGGAGTTCGGGGAGGCCATGGAGAAGGACTATCAGTCGGCCTCGAAGAAATTCTGGCAAACCGTCCGGTGCCTCAGGAGGGGGAAGCAGTACTCTGCCAATACTGTTTACAGTGCGGGTGGGGAGCTGTTGACCTCGACTGGGGACATTGTCGGGCGGTGGAAGGAATACTTTGAGGATCTCCTCAATCCCACCATCATGTCTTCCATTGAGGAGACTGAGGCTGATGACTCAGAGGTGACTCGTCCATTACCCAAGCCAAAGTCACTGAGGTGGTTTGCAAGCTCCTCGGTGGCAGAGCACCGGAGGTGGATGAGATCCGCCCTGAGTATCTCAAGTCTCTGGATGTTGTGGGGCTGTCTTGGTTAACACGCCTCTGCAACATCGCGTGGCAGTCGGGGACAGTGCCTCTGGAGTGGCAGACTGGGGTGGTGGTCCCTCTTTTTAAGAAAGGGGACCGGAGAGTGTGCTCCAATTGTAGGGGAATCACACTTCTCAGCCTCCCGGGGAAGGTTTACTCCAGGGTACTGGAGAGGAGAATTCGACCAATAGTCGAACCTTGGATCCAGGAGGAACAATGCGGTTTTCGTCCTGGTCGCGGAACACTGGACCAGCTCTATACCCTTCATAGGGTGCTCGAGGGTTCATGGGAGTTTGCCCAACCAGTCCACATGTGGATCTGGAGAAGGCATTCGACCGTGTCCCCCGTGGTATTCTGTGGGGGGTGCTTCAGGAGTATGGGGTTCGGGGCTCTTTGCTAAGGGCTGTCCAGTCCCTGTACGAATGGAGCAGGAGTCTGGTTCGCATTGCCGGCAGTAAGTCAGACCTGTTCCCAGTGCATGTTGGACTCCGGCAGGGCTGCCCTTTGTCACCGGTTCTGTTCATAATTTTTATGGACAGAATTTCTAGGCACAGCCAGGGGCTGGAAGGAGTCCTGTTTGGGAACCACAGGATTTCATCTCTGCTTTTTGCGGATGATGTTGTCCTGTTGGCTTCTTCAAACCAGGACCTTCAGCATGCACTGGGGCGGTTTGCAGTCGAGTGTGAAGCGGCTGGGATGAGAATCAGCACCTCCAAGTCCGAGGCCATGGTTCTCGACCGGAAAAGGGTGGCTTGCCCTCTCCAGGTTGATGGAGAAGTCCTGCCTCAAGTGGAGGAGTTTAAGTATCTCGGGATCTTGTTCACGAGTGAGGGAAGGATGGAGCGTGAGATCGACAGGCGGATCGGTGCAGCCTCCGCAGTGATGCGGTCGCTTTACCGGTCCGTCGTGGTGAAGAAGGAGCTGAGCCAAAAGGCGAAGCTCTCAATTTACCGGTCGATCTACGTTCCGACTCTCACCTATGGTCATGAGCTTTTTTAAATTGCTTTTTGGCAAATAATAACATGTCTGCATCTTGTATTTTGTTGATTTTATCAATTAAAATTGATATTTAGTTATAAAATGAACTATTCATATTTTCCGAGTTTTCATCATATGCTCGTGATCAAGCAGTGACAGGCAGCGCACGCGCAGAGAACTGTCAGTGTTCAGGACAGCAAAATGGTTAGCGGTAAGCGAAAAGTTGACAGAGAGTGCAGAGTTTTTAAAGAACAGTGGACCACCGATTATTTTTTCGTTCAGTGTAAGGACCGTGCAGTTTGTCTTGTATGTAAAGAAAGTTTGTCGGTTTTCAAAGAATATAATCTGCGTCGTCACTACGAAACCCGCCACAAAGAGTATGTAAGTTTGCGAGGACAAACAAGAGAAGACAGGATTCGGAGGATGAAATGCGGACTGGCTGCACAACAGAATGTATTCCTTCGCCAAAGCCAGATCAACCAGGCTGCTGTCCGAGCTAGCTATAAGGTAGCTCACCTACTAGCTACCCATGGAAAGCCGTTTACTGATGGGGACTTTGTTAAAGTATGCATGCTTGCTGTGGCTGAGGAGGTGTGTCCCGACAAGAAGGATGCGCTCAACGCGGTGAGTCTCTCCGCACTTACTATGACCAGGCGGACCGAAGAGTTGGGGGACAACGTGTATGACCAGCTGAATGAGAAAGCGTCAGAATTCGAGTTTTTTGCTTTGGCCATGGATGAGAGCAATGACGTGCAGGACACAGCACAACTGCTGTGATCTATTGATCTATTGCTCATATTATTATAATTTCACTGTTTTTTTAAGTGTATTTATTTTATAGGCCAATTTATTTGACCTTTATTAAGTGCTGCACACAATTATTATTAATATTATTAATAATATCAACAGGCCCACCTACAATTTATAATTTTCCACTCACCTTTGCCAGTGTCAATCACCTCAACTAGGCAGATGTTTCTTACCTTGACAGCTTTGATGTTATTTTTATTAGCAAATAAATAAATGGAATATCTGTGGTATTTCAAATTAAAACAAAGTGTGAAGACTTGATTACTACTTTTGCAAACCACTAGTAAAGATAAACAAATATGTGCCAGGAATCAAGTGTTGATATAGTAGTGTGGATATAGTAGTGTGGATATAGTAGTGGGGGATATAGTAGTGGGGATGTAGTAGTGGGGATATAGTAGTGGGGATATAGTAGTGTGGATATAGTAGTGGGGATATAGTGGTGGGGATATAGTAGTGTGGATATAGTAGTGGGGATATAGTGGTGGGGATATAGTAGTGTGGATATAGTGGTGGGGATATAGTGGTGGGGATATAGTGGTGGGGATATAGTGGTGTGGATATAGTGGTGGGGATATAGTAGTGGGGATATAGTAGTGGGGATATAGTGGTGGGGATATAGTAGTGTGGATATAGTAGTGGGGATATAGTAGTGGGGATATAGTGGTGGGGATATAGTGGTGGGGATATAGTGGTGGGGATATAGTAGTGGGGATATAGTAGTGGGGATATAGTGGTGGGGATATAGTGGTGTGGATATAGTGGTGGGGATATAGTAGTGTGGATATAGTAGTGGGGATATAGTGGTGGGGATATAGTAGTGTGGATATAGTGGTGGGGATATAGTGGTGGGGATATAGTGGTGGGGATATAGTGGTGTGGATATAGTGGTGGGGATATAGTAGTGGGGATATAGTAGTGGGGATATAGTAGTGTTGATATAGTAGTGGGGGATATAGTAGTGGGGATATAGTGGTGGGGATATAGTAGTGTGGATATAGTAGTGGGGATATAGTGGTGGGGATATAGTAGTGTGGATATAGTGGTGGGGATATAGTGGTGGGGATATAGTGGTGGGGATATAGTGGTGTGGATATAGTGGTGGGGATATAGTAGTGGGGATATAGTAGTGGGGATATAGTAGTGTTGATATAGTAGTGGGGGATATAGTAGTGGGGATATAGTAGTGTGGATATAGTAGTGGGGATATAGTAGTGTGGATATAGTAGTGGGGATGGCTGTGCCAGGCTAGTAATCTCTACTACACAATGAGGCCTGCTGGTGGTCATATTTGTCTGGGTCATACAATTCTATGTTATATAGCTGACCCGACCCCGGCCCCCCATCACAGTCAGGAACGACAATGTGGCCCCCAGAGAAAAAAGTTTGGTGACCCCTGCTCTAGAGACTGTTGTGTGTGAAAACCCCAGGAGATCAGCAGTTCCTGAAATACTCAAACCAGTCCATCTGGCTCAAACAGTGAAAGTCACACTTTGAGATCACAATTTTTCCCATTCTGATGTTTGACGTGAACATTAACTGAAGCTCTTGATTTGTATCTGCATGATTTGATGCATCGTGCTGCTGTCAAGAGATTGTCTGATTAGAGAACTGCATAAACCAGCAGGTGGATGTTTCTAATAAAGTGGCTGGTGAGTGTACAGTTCACTGCTATAAAACCATAAAAAAATCTCTTCATAGCATTTCTGTTTTATTGAATAAGAGTTGAAATATTTAGGATTTCTCAGCACCTCTTCGACATGTTTCTTTAAGTTCCCATATCCGCGTTAACACTTTATGGCACTGTTACATTTTCAAAGAGATTCGCTCATAACCTCAGGAGCCGGCGTTATTGTCATGCCCTTCATACAGATCAAAGTTCTCACCCATTCAGGGATGAAAATAAAGTTTTTTGGAAGCAGAGTTCGGTCTACCTGCATCCAATTCCATGGCCTAGATATGGACGTAGCTTGTCCATTTGTTATTAAGCTAAATTCAGCATTATAGATGATGTGATTAAGGCGGAGGAGGTGCTGAGAGGAGGTGCTGTTTGGTCCAAGACCCTTGGGAAGCAGGTGCAGGTCGGAAGCAGGTGCTTTCAGTCCAGTGGAGGTGTTATTTTTAGGGCCATGATGTTCCGGATCACACGAGGAGCACGCTGGCAAAGTCTGGCCTTGAATAATGAAAAAAAAAAAAATCAGGAAATGACATCAGCAGTTTGAAGTAGCTAGACTAGTAGACGGTTTGCGAAGTCGTCTCTGTGGTTATGTTCACAGGCAGAGGACTATTTTGTCCGTTTTTTTTACAGTGTAATTCTTTAAAAATATATAAGATTTTGGATTTAGATTTCTTTTGAAATTTCTTTAATTTAGATTTCTTCTCAAATAAACAATAAACATATCACATCTGGATGACTATAATTAAACACAGAACGAGTGAGATTTTTGCAGGTTCCTCTTCCAGATTGGAGTTTAAATTACAGAATTACGGAAAACTACATCCATGATACTGTGATATATGTGTGTGTATAAAACATGAGGCTTTGCACCAGCTGTAGCTTCTATCTTATATTCTGTCCCTCACGAGAATCCATCACTTATTCTCTGAGATTTTAAAGTCATAAATTTGCAGAAAAAGAATAAAAAAATTCTCGAAGGTTAAAGTCAGAAATTTACAAGAAAAACACAACTAATTTATGGAGAAACCTTGGAGAAAAAGGTTTTTTTTTTGGTCATGAAAGCACATCGACTACAAAGACTGTATTCCCTGTAACTCTCGGCTCAGCCGTTTCAGAGTAACAGAGATTTGGGCAGGTGAGAAGAATCCACACACCGAGAGTAACAGGAAGAAAGGATGCGGTTAAACAAAGCTGTACGCTTTATATATTAATGTCCTGTTGCATATAGGAAGCCCAACATTCACATGCCTTATGGCTGCAGTGCATTCTGGGAAATGTAGTTGAAAATCTGTTCGCTCAGCCATGGTGTCTGTGGTGTGATGACGTTGATCCAACCATGGAAAGTGAAGCAGTGTGGTTCCTTCACAAAAAAAAAAAAAACTTCTAAAACTACTATTTTTTCGGACTTTGGTTAATTGTACATTTGTGACTTTTCCTCATAAATGTTGTGACTTTTTTCTCGTAAATTTGTGACTTTTTTCCCATATATTTTGACTTTTATTTCTCATAAATTTTGTGACTTATTTCTCATAATTTGACTTTTTTCTCATAAATTTTGTGACTTTTTCTCGTAAAGTTGACTTTTTGCTTGTATAGTTTTACTTTTTTCTCGTACATTTGTGACTTTTTTGAAAATGTGTGGCTTTTTCTCATATTTTAACTTTTTTCTCATAAATTTGTAACTTTTTTCTCATAAATTTGTGAGCTTTTTGTAAATTTGTGGATTTTTCTCATATTTTAACTTATTTTCTCATAAATTTGTGACTTTTTTGTAAATTTGTGGATTTTTCTCATATTTTAACTTTTTTCTCATAAATTTGTGACTTTTCTCATAAATTTGTGACTTTTTTGTAAATTTGTGGCTTTTTCTCATACTTAGACTTTTTTTCTCATAAATTTGTGACTTTTTTCTCGTAAATTTGTGACTTTTTTTGTAAATTTGTGGCTTTTTCTCATATTTTAACTTTTTTCCTCATAAATGTGATTTTTTTTCTCGTAAATGTGTGGCTTTTTCTCATATTTAGACTTTTTTCTTGTAAATTTGTGACTTTTTTCTCATAAATGTGTTACTTTTTTCTCGTAAATTTGTGCCTTTTTTTTCTTGCAGATTTGTGACCTTTTCATGCACATTTATTCTGCGTCTCAATGTCCAAGTTTTTTTTTCTTTTTTCTGGAATATCCCCTCCTTCATCTCCATATATATATATATATATATATATATATATATATATATATATATATATATATTTTTTTTTTTTTTTTTTTTTTACCCACAATGGCCCCTAATACAATGGCCCCTAATAATAATGTGTGTGTGTGTGTGTGTGTGTGTGTGTGTGTGTGTGTGTGTGTGTAGGAGAGAGAGAGAGAGAGAGAGAGAGAGAGAGAAAGGAAAAAGGTGAGGAATAGAGGGGTCATGGCACCTTCATTCTGCATCCCTTCATTGTAATGGTGATAAGTGACCTGGCTGCTCTCTCCATCTGCTCTCTCTGCTCCACCTTTCCCCTCTCAGCACCGACCTGCCCTCGCTCTCCACACCTGCTCCATTAATTCTTATTACTGTCCCTTCCTGAGACAAACCACACAATCTGTTCACTAAAGACCTGACTGTTGAGTGCCCCCTTCCTTGTGATCACCTCGTGATCGTGCCCTCCTGTTCCCTTTCCCCTCGACCCACACAAAGGTTCCATGTCATCAGGAACATTTACACAAAAGTCCGACTGTGTAACCTTTCTGACGTGCTTGAATCAAATCAACTATGAATCAGTTTATCGCATTTTGAAATCTCTGCTTAGATTCTTTTCTGATATTATTTGGAACTTAACAGAATTTTTTTTAAGAGTTGTTTTCTTGTCAATTCGAGATGGGCTGGGGGCGGGGTTATAGTTTGACCAATCATAATGCTTACATCACATTGTTTTGTCCCCAATGACAGTAACTAGAGTGACGTCTTCCCTGCAGTCTCGTCCTCTTTGCCCTGAGTGTTAACAAGTTCCATGCTGTAAACAATGATTTGTTGTTTTAACTTAAAAAAGTTAGTACAACTTAAAGTTGTTTTTTAAGTTAAAACAACAAATCATTTTTTACAGTGTTTCGTAGTTTCTGTGCAATAAAATAATGAAGTTGTACTTTACACATTTAAAATAAATAAACAACGAGAATGAACAGAGTGTTAAATCACATCAGGCATGATCTACACCTCATACAGTGAGAAAAATATAAAAATGGCAGGCTATATCTTTATCTAATTATCACATTTTCATTAAAAATGTTCATTACAGACACACGGGCACATTGAAAAGCAGCTGTTTCCAACATTGTTTATCATGTTTATATGATATAAACTCTCACGTTAAAGCGTTATTAACACTTTGGCAAATGCTTTAGTGAAAATATTTGACTAAATTAAAAATATACACTACTGTTCAAAAGTTTGGGGTCACCCAGACAATTTTGTGCTTTCCATGAAAAGTCACACTTTTATTTCCCACCATAAGTTGTAAAATGAATAGAAAATCTAGTCAAGACATTTTTCTGGCCATTTTGAGCATTTAATCGACCCCACAAATGTGATGCTCCAGAAAGTCAATCTGCTCAAAGGAAGGTCAGTTTTATAGCTTCTCTAAAGAGCTCAACTGTTTTCAGCTGTGCTAACATGATTGTACAAGGGTTTTCTAATCATCCATTAGCCTTCTGAGGCAATGAGCAAACACATTGTACCATTAGAACACTGGAGTGAGAGTTGCTGGAAATGGGCCTCTATACACCTATGGAGATATTGCACCAAAAACCAGACATTTGCAGCTAGAATAGTCATTTACCACATTAGCAATGTATAGAGTGTTTTTCTGATTAGTTTAAAGTGATCTTCATTGAAAAGAACAGTGCTTTTCTTTCAAAAATAAAGACATTTCAAAGTGACCCCAAACCTTTGAACGGTAGTGTATATATTACAAACCAGTATTGCAAATATTGCATAAATAAAAATAAATTTCATTGTAAAACAGTGAGAAGAAATTTGAATCGGATCAGTTGTATTATCAGCGCTTTGGTAAATATTTTACAGATAAAGCTTTTTTTTTAATTCACTGCAATTTTATTACACACTTTAAAAAAATAAAAACAATAAAAAAAGCAGTTGCTGTTCCATATGCAGATGTCCAGTAATTTGATGTTACACTGCTATTGTTGCTTAACCGTCCTATTAAAAGCTATTGTGTTTATTATTATTATTATTATTATTATTATTATTAAAACAATAATTAGCCACCTGTATGTTGTAGTACGTAGATAATAAAAAGCATCTACTCGTGTGCTCTCAGCCGAGAGTTTGAGGCTGCTGGTGTTCATTATGCATCTATGCAACACGGATCTACGAGAGGCACTTTTTTCATAGTGACTGATGCTCGGCAGGAGACGATAACGAGCCTCTTGTTGCAGTGCGTTTCTCTGCCACCAAGCAAGAGTTAGAAAATGAAGCTCAGCGTTCAAATAGAGCATAAATTTATTTGTCTAAATCCTTCTAAACATGTTTAAAAGTCTTTTTAAATCAATGACTTGCCATTATCGAGTGTTAAAGCTCTCTTTTAAACTTTAAAGGCAACAACGATAATGAGCGATTGCAAATGGCAAGTAAGAAAATCCCGTTCAAATATACCCGGCCTATAGAGGACTGGCTGCAAGAGAAAGGTAACCGGCACCATTCTTCAACCTTCACTCTGCCATCAATAATCTTCTCTTTCTTTCTTTCTTTCTTTCTTTCTTTCTTTCTTTCTTTCTTTCTTTCTTTTGCTCTCTTGCATGCACAGTGAGTAGTAAATAGCAAAATAGTAAATTTTCCATAAAATCAATGATAAACACATTATAAGTACATCATAAATTGTTGATTCATCATCATTATGATTTTTATAATTATATTTCATCACATTTTGTTCACGCCGCAATTTTTTTGGGGTAATTTGGTTAAATGTTTCATAATCTATATGATCATTTCGCCAATTAGAGTCATTTCTCAGTTCCAGGCTGCCTAATATCCCAGTTTATAGCCTGACCTTTGAATTTTTTTTTTTTTTTACAGTTTTCCTCGTATGACATTTTGTGAGGTGCCCTAGTTTTAAAAGGATCGTTAATCTTTAGTCTCTGCTGATTTGTTGAGTTCGGTTTTGACCTGCTCCTTATTTATTAATCCATTTATTTATTTATTTATTTATTTATTTATTTGTAATAAACCCTTTGGCTATCCCCTTGCTCTCGTCCCAGGGCGCCAGTTAACGATCTTCAACACGCAGGCCACCATCACGATCGGTGGCGCGGACCGCAGGAGGCCGTTTCAGGGCCAGCTCTCGGGCCTCTACTACAACGGGCTCAAGGTGCTCAACATGGCTGCTCAGGCCAACCCCAACATCCGGATCAACGGCAGCGTGCGGCTGGTGGGCGACGTTCCCGCTGCCGGATCAGCTCGCACCACGGCCATGCCCCCGGAGATGTCCACCACCTACATGGATACCACCACCACCATGTCCACCACCACCACGAGAAAACACCGCTCGCCACCTACAATATCGGTACACATTGGCATGCGCACACACACACTACACACATGCATACAGTACACGTTGATTGTTGAGAAAGACACAGTGAAGGTCTGTTATTGTTCTTATGTTTCACATCAAAGTGTTATTTTTGATAGTACATACTATTTCATGAATTCTAAGAAAGATTGGCTGCACGAGCTTAAACTGAAGTGGAAAGAATCCAGGGTGCTCGCATAAGGCACTTCACAGTGACAATGACGCAGCTCCAGTGCTGTACCTATAGCGCACTATTCGTTCCAAGTCCCACCTCCCACTTCACTGCACACACACCTGAGGTGTGATCTGACTGAATGATTTCCACAAGGAGGATTAATTAGCATACGACGAACACTGGATGAAAACACTGATAAAATAAATCTGTCATATACTGCACCTCTTGTGCTTGCTTGAAACATATCAAGAGAAAATAAAGACATAAGTCAGACATGAATAATATCCTTTACGTACAATGCAGAACACGATACAGAACACGACAGCTCAACCAACACCTTGCTGAATTTTTGTGAAGGGTGTAAAAGCTTTGTTCAAAGATTATTATCATGAATTTCTTCGTTTTCCTTCGTCTATATTTATTCATTTAACTCGCTAACTATCTAATTAGTGTCTGGGCAACTGAAAAACAAGACTTGTACTTGCCCAATGGACTTGCTAATGAATTGATGATTTGTCCAATCCTATGTGGTATTTTTTAAACAGTTTACACACAGTTACTGCACATACAGATATTTTGATAAGGGCTTAGAGTTGAAAATTTCAAAATTGTCTAAAATTCCGAAAACAAATATAAATAACTAGCAGGTTATGCAACATTGCCCGGGTTGTGTGGGGGTGTGTGTGAAGCTCAGACATAATATTTTTTAGTACGTGATATACAATATGTTAACCTAAGACAAACAAAAATCCAAACATCCACCACCCAGGGGCCCACCAGGGACCCCCTGGGGCCCAAATATGGAATTTATGAGTTCTACCAAATTGTGGCTATCTCCTGTACCTATGTGCCAAGTTTAGTGAAGATCTGTTAAGAATTTGTGTTGATAAATGTAACATGAAAGGCATTGAGGGAGGGGGTGGGTGGATTTTGGGCCTCCAGGGGCCTCCCTGGGGCCCGTACATGAATTTTGCTTATATCTGCAAAATTCCGGGTCATCCCTGGACCTACTTGACAAATTTGGTGAAAATCCATTGAGAAATGGCGACGTTAGTTCAAGACAGACAAACAAACAAACAAACTTTGCCGCTTATTATATAGATGAATTGAAATCAGTTTTAACTCAAACTAAATATTTCCCTCAGACAAGTCCATTTCTTTTGGAACTTATGAGAAATAGTGAGTAAAATATGTTTGGATTTGTTTAATATATTTGTAGGAATTAGAGCGGGTGGGTGGAGTACAGAAGTACGGCAGGCCAGAACTGAGTTCCAAAAAAAACCTCTTTATTTGCACTTTTCAGTGTTTACTTTACACTCTCCCAGCCGCGCGCACACACAAGTCGTCTGGTTGGGGAGAGAGCTCCCTTCCTCTGCTCTCTCTCTCCTTTTATAGGGCGTGGCCACTGGGGAAGACACACAAACACAGGTTAACTAACATCAGGTGTAGTGATTCTGCCACTTACCTTCCCTGACTCCGCCCTCCGTTCACAGACCGACACTTGACCACGCCCCTGCTGCCACAATATTTCTTGGTCACATAATGTATTACCTTCACTAACTGTGTTGGAGGAGGTTAGGTTTTCGCCTCTGTTTGTTTGTTTGTTTGTTTGTTTGACTGTTCCCAATGTAACTCAAAAAGTAGTGCAGGGATTTTGATTAAATTTTGCAGAAAGGTGGTCCATGGGCCAAGGAACAATTGATTAGCTTTTGATCCAAATCTGGATATGTACAGTGGTATGCAAAAGTTTGAGCACCCCTGGTCAAAATTGCTGTTACTGTGAACAGTTAAGCAAGTTGAAGATGAAATGATCTCCAAAAGGCATAACGTTAAAGATGACTCATTCCTTTTATATTTTAAGCAAAAGCAATTTTTTATTTTCATCTCTTACATTTTCAAAATGACAAAAAAGGAAAAGGGCTTGAAGCAAAAGTTTGGGCACCCTGCATGATTAGTGCACAGTAACACCCCCTTTGGCAAGTATCACAGCTTGTAAACACTTTTTGTAGCCAGCGAATAATCTTTCAGTTCTTACCTGGGGGATTTTCACACATTCGTCCTTGAAAAAGGCTTCCAGTTCTACAAGTTTCTTGGGCTGTCTTGCATGTACTACTCTTTTGAAATCTATCCACAGATTTTCAATGATGCTTAGGTCAGGGGACTGTGAGGGCCAGGGCAAAACCTTCAGCTTGTGCCTCTTGAGGTATTCCATTGTAGATTTTGAGGTGTATTTTGGATCATCGTCTTATTGTAGGACCCATCCTCTTTTTAACTTCAACTTTTTTTTACAGATGGTGTGATGTTTGCTTCCAGAATTTGCTGGTAGTTATTTGAATCCATGCTTCCCTCGACCAATGAAATGTTCCCTGTGCCACTGGCTGCAACACAACCCCAAAGCATGATTGAGCCACCCCCATGCTTCAGAGTTGGAGAGGTGTTCTTTTCCTGGAATTTGCCACCCTTTCTTCTCCAAACATACCTTTGCACATTGTGGCCAAAAAGTTCTATTTTGATTTCATCAGTCCACAGGACTTGTTTCCAAAATGCATCAGGCTTATTTCAATGTTCATTTGCAAACTTCAGACGCTGAATTTTGTGGCTCGGACGCAGGAATGGTTTTCTTCTGATGACTCTCCCATGAAGGTCATATTTGTTCAGGTGTCACTGCATAGTAGAACAGTGCACCACCACTCCAGGGTCTGCTAAATCTTTCTGAAGGTCTTTTGCAGTCAAACAGGGGTTTTTATTTGCCTTTCTAGCAATCCAACGAGCAGTTCTTTCAGAAAGTTTTCTTCATCTTCCAGACCTCACCTTGATCTCCACTGTTTCTGTTAACTGCCATTTCTTAATAACATTACGATCTGAGGAAACTGCTACCTGAAAACACTTTGCTACGTTCTTGTAGCCTTCTCCTGCTTTGTGAGCATCAATTATTGTATTACTCAGAATGCGAGGGAGTTGCTTAGAGGAGCCCATGGCTGTTGATTTTAGGGACAAGTTTGAGGAGTCAGAGAATTTATACAGCTTTGAAATCTGCATCATCTGACCTTTCCTAATGAAGAATTTGAACAAGCCACAGCTCAATAAGCTAATTAAGGTAATTAACCTTGGTAAAAGTTACCTGAGAACTCAAATGTATTGGGGTGCCCAAACTTTTGCATGGTGTTCCTTTTCTTTTTCACTCTCCAATTGTACAAAACAAAAATAATACACAAATCTTGCAGAAAACACTGAAAAGAAATGTCTCGTCTTTACCTTTATGCCTTCTGGTGATCAGTTCATCTTCTGCTCACTTAAGTATTCACAGTAACACACATTTTCAGTAAGAGTGCCCAAACTTTTGCATGCCACTGTATGTGGATCCAGGATTTTTTTTTACTTTTTCCAACATTACTCAAAAAGTAGTGTGTAACAGTTCCTGATGTGGGTGGAACACAGAAGCACAGCAGGCGAGAGTTGATGGTTACAGAAAACACTTTATTTTAGCTTTTCAGCTTGCTTTTCACTCACTCACTCTTTCACTCACTCACTCACTCACTCGCTCACTCACTCACTCACTCACTCACTCACACGTGTTGTGGTCGGGGAGAGAGCCCCTTTTCTCTGCTTTCTCTCTCCTTTTATGCTCCATCCCTGTAACAAACACACACACCCACACACATTAATTGACAGCAGGTGGAATGACTTAGCCACTTACGTACCTTCCCCAACCCCGCCCTCCATTCACAGACTGCTGCTTGGCCATGCCCCCATTGCCACATACCCCCACCGCCCGACTCAGGCCAGGGAGCCGTCTGGCCTGAAGCTGACTCCCCCCCCGACGGGACAGGAAGTCTGCCACCACCATCTGTGCCCCCGGCTTGTGGATCACCTCGAACTTAAATGGCTGGAGGGTGAGATACCAATGGGTGATCCGTGCATTGGCATCCTTCATGCGGTGGAGCCACTGGAGGGGCGCGTGGTCCAAACAGAAAGTGAAAGGGCGCCCCAGCAGGTAGTATCGGAGGGCAAGGACCGCCCACTTGATGGTGAGACTCTCCTCCTCAATTGTGCTGTACTTGCTTTCGCGCATCGACACTTTCCGGCTGATGTACAGCATGGGGCGCTCCTCGCCCTCCAACTCCTGGGACAAAACGGCCTCCAGCCCTCTGTCCAACGCATCAGTCTGCAAAATAAAGGGGAGAGAGAAGTCAGAGGAGTGTAAAAGTGGCCCCCCACACAGTGCAGCTTTTACCTCAGAGAAGGCCAGTTGACACTGCTCCGTCCACTGGATCGGATCTGGAGCCCCCTTTTTAGTGAGATCAGTTAGCGGGCTGGTGACGTTCGAATAATTAAGTAGAAACCTACGATAATAGCCAGCCAGCCCCAAGAACCGTCTCACCTCCTTTTTGGTCTTGGGCCTCGGGCAGGCCACAATCGCTGCAGTCTTATTAATTTGGGGACGCACCTGCCCATGAACGATGTGGAACCCCAGATACCATACTTCCACCTGCCCAATCGCACACTTTTTCGGGTTAGCTGTGAGGCCTGCTTGCCTCAGCGACTTTAGAACGGCCCTCAGGTGTTCCAAATGCTGTGGCCAATCATGACTGTAAATTATGATGTTGTCTAGATAGGTGGCCGCGTAGGCAGCGTGAGGGCGGAGGACCCTGTCCCTGTCCCAATTCCACACTGTGAATTGTGTTCACAGATAATGTTCTCTGGAAATATTCCTGAGCCCATTTTGTGAATTCCAAATGCCTACTGTCCCTGACCCTTCCCGTGACCTACTAGTGCAGGACCCACTATGTGTTAAATATTCCATCAGGTTTTTAAACCCTGGCCAATCAGTACCCAAAATCAAATAGCTGCTGGAACGTAGCGGGCGCCCCAAACAACCCAAAAGGGAGCGTGACAAATTGGTGTAAACCAAATGGCGTGGAAAAGGCCGTTTTCTCTCGGGATAAAGGAGTCAAGGGGATCTGCCAATATCCCTTTGTTAGATCCAGTGTCGAATAAAAGCGAGCAGCGCTTAACCGATCAAGCAACTCATCAATGCAAGACATTGGGTATGCGTCAGATTTAGACACCGTGTTGACCTCTCTATAGTCCACACAGAACCGGACCAACCCGTCAGTCTTGGGAACCAGGACCACTGGGCTGCTCCAGTCACTGTGGGACTCCTCAATTATGCCCATTTCGAGCATGGCCTTGAGTTCGTCCCGAACCACCTTTTTCTTGTGTTCGGGCAAGCGGTAAAGGTGGCTATGCCCCACCACCCCCGGGGGCGTTTCGATGTCGTGTTCTATGAGGTGGGTACATCCAGGAAGGGGCGAGAACACATCGGAAAATTCCTTCTGCAACTTGGCTAACTCCATGAATTGGGCCGGTGAGAGGTGGTCTCCACAAGGGACCGGAGTGGTCTGAGATGTTATCTTTTTTACCTCCGGCCCCAGCTCTGCCTTCTCTGCGACTACCAACGCCAAGGGGACCCCTCATTCTAGCGTTTTAAAAGGTTGAGGTGGTAGATTTGCAGTGCCCCGCCCCTATCCGTTTGCCTAGGTGAAGGTCCCTCCTCCTAATTTTCCCATAGCACGTCCAGAATGCCACGCGGCTTACACCCAGATAACAGTTCAAAAGGAGAAAACCCCGTGGAGGCTTGCGGGACCTCTTGTACTGCGAATAACAGGGGCTTAAGCCACTTATCCCAATTATGCGCATCTTCACCTACGAATTTCCGGATTATGTTTGAGTGTTTGGTTAAATCTCTCTACTAAGCCATCTGTTTGTGGGTGATAGACACTGGTGCAGATAGACTTAATCCCCAGTAACCCATACAGTTCACGCAGTGTGCGTGACATAAACGAAGTGCCTTGGTCTGTCAAGATTTCTTTCGGAATCCCAACCCGGGATATAAAGCAGAAGAGTGCCTCCGCAATACTGCATGCTGAGATATTGTGGAGAGTTACTGCTTCCAGATATCACATTGCATAGTCCACCAGAACTAAAATAAAGCGATATCCCCGTGCTGACTGATCTAATGGCCCGACGAGATCCATCCCAATTCGCTCAAATGGGGTCTCGATTAGAGGAAGAGGGTGCAACGGCGCTTTTGGAGTGGCCGCGGGATTTACTAATTGGCATTCACGGCATGCCGCACACCACCGATGAACATCCCCGCGAATCCCTGGCCAATAGAACCAGTCCATTATTCGGGCTAGTGTTTTATCTTGCCCTAAGTGTCCAGCCATGGGATTAAAGTGAGCCGCATGGAATACGAGTTCCCTGCGGCTCTTTGGGATTAACAACTGGGTTACTCGTTCATTAGTTTGAGTGTCCTGCGTCACTCGGTACAATCTATCTTTAATAATGGCAAAATAAGGGAAAGTAGGTGCCGCGCTTGGCTGAAGAGTTTGACCATCGATTACTCTCACTTGGTCAAATGCATGCCGCAGAGTCTCATCTCACAACTGCTCTAACGGGAAATCCCCAAGGGAATCCCCGAGAGAGGGAGGAAGAGCGGGCTGCTCCTTGCTCTGACGTGGTGTTGATGTAGACGGCTGTGACAGCTTCTCCAGTCAATGCCACACAGGGTCTTCCCGTGACCTACTAGTGCAGGACCCACTATGTGTTAAATATTCCATCAGGTTTTTAAACCCTGGCCAATCAGTACCCAAAATCAACTAGTGGCTGAGACGAGGACTAACCGCCGCCTTTACTCTATGCATTTGGCCCCGGAATAGAATACGGACTGACACTAGAGGGTAATAGTGAACATCCCCATGCACACACAACACTTTCACTGCTTGTGCTCCCCCCAATGCTTCACCTTGCACCAGGCGTTGGTGAATTGAGGTGTGATTACAACCGGAATCTACCAAAGCGTGATATGTATCCCCTTGAATACTCACCGGTATGCGATATGTTCCGGCCCGATCGTGGATGGTTTCTGGCACATTGGGGATTACAGCACCCACCTCCCTTGTGGAGCTCTGACCCTGGAGATGCTCCAATTCCCCGCCGCGCCAGCACACCGGCCCAGGCTTTCCCTCTGCAGTGGTGTTATGGGTGTCACTCACCTGAGGGGGAGACAACACAGACACGGAAGAGGGAAAGGGGAGGACACCACGGGTGCGACAGGCCGGCTGGGGAGGAGCCAGCTGCTACCTCCGTGGCAGGGGAACGGGGTGGAGAGGTGGACGAGAGACGGGGGGGTAAAGAGAGAGAGAGAAGAGAAGCGAGGGGAGACGCCCCATCTGCCTGCCATCAGAGCTGCCTCCAGATGGTCCTCCACCAGCTTGATGGCTCGTTCCAGCGATGCTGGCCGGTGACACTGGACCCATTCTGCCATTCCTTCCGGAAGTCGCGAGATAAACTGTTCCAGTGCCACCAGATCGATGATTTCATCGGCGTTGCGGTCTTCCGCCCTCAGCCCCTGCCAGCAGGCGTCCCAGAGTTGCTGGCCAAATGCAAATGGCCGGTTGACCTCCTCCAATGCCAGCGTCCGGAAGCGCTGGCGATGTTGCTCCAGGGAGCGGCCGAGCCGCTGCAGGATAGCTTTCCTCAGGTCAGCATAGACCAGCCGGCTGTCAGCAGGGAGCTGCTGCGCTGCGAGCTGCGCCTCGCTAGTCAGGAGTGGAAGAAGGCACGCCGCACACTGCTCCATCGGCCACCCCCACGCCTCATCTGCTTGTTCGAAGAGGGCGAGGAATGCTTCCAGATCGTCCTGCGGTCCCATCTCTGTGAGGGTGGTGGCAGTGGTGGTCGACACCCCTGCTGACGCGAGCAGGAGCCGGAACACCTGGCGATCTTCCTGCTGTGCCAGCATCAAGTCTTTGAAGTGTTTCTCCTGTTCCTTTCAGAGGGTGATCAGCACTTGATGCTGGTTCTGCTGGGTGGTAGCGAGGGCAAGGATGAGCTCTTCGAATGGGAAGGACTCCATGGAGTGGTTTCCTTCTGTGCTCCCTGGTTTCGGCACCACTGTAACAGTTCCTGATGTGGGTGGGGCACAGAAGCATAGCAGGCAAGAGTTGATGGTTACAGAAACACTTTATTTTAGCTTTTCAGCTTGCTTTTCACTCACTCACTCACTCACTCACTCACTCACTCACTCACTCACTCACTCACTCACACATGCATTGTGGTCAGGGAGAGAGCCCCTTTTCTCTGCTCTCTCTCCTTTTATGCTCCATCCCTGTAACAAACACACACACACCCACACACATTAATTGACAGCAGGTGGAATGACTTAGCCACTTACCTTCCCCGACCCCGCCCTCCATTTGCAGACTGCTGCTTGGCCACGCCCCCACTGCCACATAGTGAATGAATTTTCATGAAATTTGGAGAAAAGGTGGTCCATGGGCCAAAGAACAATTGATTAGATTTTGATCCAAATCCAGATATTTATGCAGCTCCAGGATCCAGATATTTATGCAGATCCAGGATTTTTTTTGTCTTTTCCCAATGATACTCAAAAAGTAGTGAACGGATTTGGATGAAATTTGGAGGAAAGGTGGGCCAAGGAACAATTCCTTCAATTTTGATCCATATCCGAATATGTGTATGGATTCAGGATCCAGATATGTATGTGGATCCAGGATTTTTTTTTTTAACTTTTCTCAACATTACTCAAAAAGTAGTGAAAGGATTTTGATGAAATTTGGAGGAAAGGTGGCCCATGGACCAAGGAACAATTTCTTGGATTTTGATCCAAATCTGGTTATGTATATGGATCCAGAATCCAGATATGTATGCAGATCCAGGATTTTTTTTTTTTTGTCTTTTCTCAACACAACTCAAAAAGTAGTGAACAGCATTTGAATAAATTTGGTGGACAACTTTAGTATTATCCTCGGTTCAAGTGATTTGATTTTGATGTTGATAATATGTGGTTAGATGGAGGTACGCACGCTACTGTTTGCCCTTCTAGTTCATTGTGTTTTTTTCAAAGTGTTTATAACTTCATTATTGTTCTAAAATAATAGAAAAGAGTAAAAATGAAGACCTTCTATGAGCAGGGGTGTACAAATTTTTGACTGTTAGTATGTAAATGGATATATGTTCACCTGAAATATACATTATGTTCATGATAAAAAGCAGTACACGAAGTTTTTCAGAGAAATTAGATGTTTTGGATAAAAGCCGAGATGTGTTATTACTGTAATAAACACCGAAATGGTGTGAAAAATGCTGTTGTACTGTAGTTTATCTCCGAGTTCTCTTTGTCTCCTCTCTACGGGTTGTGTTATATTAATGAGGATACAATTAAAATGAGTTTAGTCCTAATGAATTTGCGGTCAATTTTATTTTAATTTGTGTTCCAGCAATTAGTTTTAAACATTTCCTAATAGGTCAGTAATTAAATCTTAACCTCTGAATTGGATCATGACCTGCTAGAAATTGTCAATCGATTGTCCAGCATGATGGATTCAGCAGTCTGCAAAAAGTAAGCAACAACCATGGTACGGTGCTTTATGTCTTTCTCAACCTCCAGTTTACGTTTTACAGTTTAACATTATAAACTTAAAGGATGCCATTTTTAAAAAGCACGGCTCAGATTATAAAAAGTTTGTATGTGGGGAGTGAAGGCTAGCCTGTCTGATCTGACAGTTTTTGTAATGTAAGGTGGAGCATTGTCCTGCTGAAAGAGGCCACTGCTATTAAGGAATACTGTTGCCATGAAGGTGTGTACTTGGTCTACAACAATGTTTAGGTAGGTGGTACGTGTCAAAGTAACAGCCACGTGAATGCCAGACTCCAAGGTTTCCCAGCAGAACATTACCCAGAGCGTCACACTGCCTCCGTCAGCTTGCCTTCTTCCCACATGTACCCAGTCATCCCGATGATGTAAAAGAAAACGTGATTCATCAGACCAGGCCAACTTCTTCCATTGCCCCATGGTCCACTTTTGATGCTCATGTGCCCATTGTAGATGTTTTTGGTGGTGGACAGGGGTCAGCATGGGCACTCTGACCAGTCTAGCAGCCCAATATGGAGCAAGCTGTGATGCACTGCATGTTCTGACATCTTTCTATCATAGCCAGTATAATTTTTTTTTAGCAATTTCAGCAACACTGACTCTTATGGGCTCAGACCATATGGGCCAACATTTGCTCCCCATGTGCATCACTGAGCCTTGACCTTGGCTGTCCTTTGTCCTTTGACTTTTGTCCTTCCTTGCACCAGTTTTGGTTGGTACTAACTACTGCATACCAGGAACAACCCACAAGACCTACCATTTCGGAGATGCTCAGACCCAGTCATCTAGCCATCACAAGTTGATCCTTGTTAAAGTCTCTCGGATCCTTGCACTTGCCCATTTTTCCTGCTTCCAACACATCAACTTTGAGACAGACTGTTCACTTGCTGCCTAATATATCCCACCACTTGACAGGTGCTGTTGTAATGAGATAATTAACAGTTATTCCACGAAATTGAGTCGTACATGAGCTGACAGCCGACAAAGTGCGTAGCTCCGAGTTGGCTATAAGCCATGTACAACGAGATTGAGTGGAATAACTGTTTTATTATATCCACATTCACTGGATTTTGAAAAACAGAGCATTTTTATTTTTTTCAAATTTGATAAAAAAAATTTTATTTCAAAACGTCTGACAAAATAATTTCTGCTTAGGTGAACTTCTTGAAAACCTGTCGATGGCTGCACGAATTTACTTTAGTGGTTTTATCTATCTATCTATCTATCTATCTATCTATCTATCTATCTATCTATCTATCTATCTATCTATCTATCTATCTATCTATCTATCTATCTATCTATTTTAGAAAGCACCAGCTTGCTGTTGTGCCGAGGTACAGAATAGTTTTAGACATTAATTTAATTCTTCCTTGGACATTTCATTTATGTAATTTTCAAACTTTCAAAAGAGCTTTTGAACCAGTCTAAAAAAATTCAACAAATTTTAATGCTTAAAGATGAACAATGTAAACAAACCAGCAAAAGGACAGTAGCAATTTGTGAAAAATGCGACAATAATAATTATTAAAAAATGTCAAAAAGATATGTTCTTGCCATCCAATACTTTTATTCCATATTTTGTTGCTTTTTTTGTATTTTTTGGGGGGATTGTTTTCGAGTAGAGTTTTTATTTCGTACTCGGTTGGTTCAGCAACACGTGCCACCATTTTGTGTTTCTCTACTCATGGTATATAAGCTGATATTCTAGTAGTAGAGTAACCAATCAGAGCGCACGATTGCTCATATCCAATGAATGTGGATAGACTAATCAGTGTTATTCCTTTCATATGTCAATGGTTTTATTGTTATGGCATACACACACATGCATGCGCACACACATACACACACACACACACACACACACACACACACACACACACACACATATATATATATATATATATATATATATATATATATATATATATATATATATATATATGCTAAGAGTGAAAGCACCCTAACTAATAGTATTATTATTATTATTATTTTTTTTTTAAATAAGCAGAGCTTGATTTCCCTTCAAGGAATCTCTACAATAAAGCTATTTTAGAGTTTACTGTAAAAGTAAATTGATAATAGAGTAACATCCTGAACACAAACAGGACTATTTTTAAATTATGTTTAAATGTCCAGGTTAAAGCTCCATTCCCATTCAGTTTCTCTCTTTTCAATTAAAATGAAAAACTGGGCCGTTTTATATTATGTACTGCTTGGATATAGTTAATTTTATGCTAGAAATACTGTTTTTTGTGCGCAGGCTTGCAGCGTAGCCTCATACATCAGTGATTACGCATTACAACAAGACCATTTGGGATGAATTCGTTGCAAAAACAAGGGGAGGGGGGAAAAGATTGAATATGCAAATCAGTTGTTTTTGCGGGCCGTCACATAGGCAGATGTGCATGAATGATTGTCAAGCAGCATGCAAATACTTCGGCTGTGGTTGTCAAACCATCCAGGTGTCCGCCGGATTGTTTTGGGAAGGTTAGGAACTTTGTGAGCTGCCTCCACGTTAGCAGCAGAGAGGCACATAATTGAGTGGGTGGAGATATGTAAATCATATGAACAGACAATGGCATGTCATTTACATTCCCTTGGGTTTTTACATATGTAAAGCTTTATCCTGATCCTGTAAAGCATTACAGAGCATTAAAAAGCAGTATAGAACAGTACAGAGCACTGTAAACCAGTACACTCCCCGGCCACTTTAATAGGAACTTGTTGTTGATTCTAAGATTCCTGTTCTTGGCTGCAGGACTGGAACCCAATGTGGTCTTTGGCTGCTGCATGCTGAGATGCTTTTCTGCTCATGACAGTTGTAAAGAGTGATTACATGTGTATCCTTCTTGGCAGTTCGAACCAGTTTGGCAATTTTCCTCTGACTTTTGTTATCAGCAAGATGTCTGTTTCCACCCATAGAACTGTCGCTCACTCAATGTTTTTTTTTTGCACCATTCTGTGTAAACTCTAGAGACTGTTGTGTGTGAAAACCCCAGGAGATCAGCAGTTTCTGAAATACTCAAACCAGTCCATCTGGCACCAACACCCATACCACAGTGAAAGTCACAGACATCACAATTTTTCCCATTCTGATGTGTGAAGTGAACATTAACTGAAGTTCTTGATTGGTATCTGTGTGATTTTATGCATTGTGCTGCTGTCAAAGGATTGGCTGATTAAAGAACTGCATCAAACAGCAGGTGGTGTACAGGAGGATGTACAACCCTGATTCCAAAAAAGTTGGGACAAAGTACAAATTGTAAATAAAAACGGAATGCAATAATTTACAAATCTCAAAAACTGATATTGTATTCACAATAGAACATAGACAACATATCAAATGTCGAAAGTGAGACATTTTGAAATTTCATGCCAAATATTGGCTCATTTGAAATTTCATGACCGCAACACATCTCAAAAAAGTTGGGACAGGGGCAATAAGAGGCTGGAAAAGTTAAAGGTACAAAAAAGGAACAGCTGGAGGACCAAATTGCAACTCATTAGGTCAATTGGCAATAGGTCATTAACATGACTGGGTATAAAAGGAGCATCTTGGAGTGGCAGCGGCTCTCAGAAGTAAAGATGGGAAGAGGATCACCAATCCCCCTAATTCTGCATTGACAAATAGTGGAGCAATATCAGAAAGGAGTTTGACAGTGTAAAATTGCAAAGAGTTTGAACATATCATCATCTACAGTGCATAATATCATCAAAAGATTCAGAGAATCTGGAAGAATCTCTGTGCGTAAGGGTCAAGGCCGGAAAACCATACTGGGTGCCCGTGATCTTCGGGCCCTTAGACGGCACTGCATCACATACAGGCATGCTTCTGTATTGGAAATCACAAAATGGGCTCAGGAATATTTCCTGAGAACATTATCTGTGAACACAATTCACCGTGCCATCCGCCGTTGCCAGCTAAAACTCTATAGTTCAAAGAAGAAGCTGTATCTAAACATGATCCAGAAGCGCAGACGTCTTCTCTGGGCCAAGGCTCATTTACAATGGACTTTGGCAAAGTGGAAAACTGTTCTGTGGTCAGACGAATCAAAATTTGAAGTTCTTTATGGAAATCAGGGACGCCGTGTCATTCAGACTAAAGAGCAGAAGGACGAGCCAAGTTGTTATCAGCGCTCAGTTCAGAAGCCTGCATCTCTGATGGTATGGGGTTGCATTAGTGCGTGTGGCATGGGCAGCTTACACATCTGGAAAGACGCCATCAATGCTGAAAGGTATATCCAGGTTCTAGAGCAACATATGCTCCCATCCAGACGATGTCTCTTTCAGGGAAGACCTTGCATTTTCCAACATGACAATGCCAAACCACATACTGCATCAATTACAGCATCATGGCTGTGTAGAAGAAGGGTCCGGGTACTGAACTGGCCAGCCTGCAGTCCAGATCTTTCACCCATAGAAAACATTTGGCGCATCATAAAACGGAAGATACGACAAAAAAGACCTAAGACAGTTGAGCAACTAGAATCCTACATTAGACAAGAATGGGTTAACATTCCTATCCCTAAACTTGAGCAACTTGTCTCCTCAGTCCCCAGACGTTTACAGACTGTTGTAAAGAGAAAAGGGGATGTCTCACAGTGGTAAACATGGCCTTGTCCCAACTTTTTTGAGATGTGCTGTTGTCATGAAATTTAAAATCACCTAATTTTTCTCTTTAAATGATACATTTTCTCAGTTTAAACATTTGATACGTCATCTATGTTCTATTCTGAATAAAACATGGAATTTTGAAACTTCCACATCATTGCATTCCGTTTTTATTTACAATTTGTACTTTGTCCCAACTTTTTTGGAATCGGGGTTGTACCTAATAAAATGCCCATTGAATGCAGAGCAATATAGAGCACTACAAAGTAGTGTAGTGCAATATAAAGCAGTGTAGGGCACTATAAAGCATTATAAGCATAAAGCTTATTAAAATTATAAAGTCATATAGAGCCGTCCAAGTATAAAGCAGTTTAGAGCAGTATAAAGCGGTATAACACAGCTTAGAGCACTTTCAAGCAGTATAGCTTGAAAGTGCTATACAGGATAATTAATTTAAAGAGTAGAAACAATATTTCTGTATCAGTATAAACAGTAAAATGCAGTATGGAGCAGAAAAAAATGAATAAGTATAGAGTAGTATAAAAAGTGTAGAGAAATACAAAACAAAATAAGTATAAAGCCATGTAGAGCAGTATAAAACAGTATGGAGAAGTATAGAATAGTGTAAAGTGGTATAGAGCAGTAGTGTAGAGTATAGAGCAGTATAGGGAAGTCTAAATTGGTATAAAGCAGGATAAAGAATATAGGGCCATATAGGGTAATATTAAGAAGCATAGAACAATATACATCAATATAAAGCAGAATGGAGCAATTTAAAATCAGTATAGAGCAGCATAAAGCACTATAGAGCAGTGTAAAACAGTATAGAACAGTGTAAAGCAGTATAGAGCAATGTATAGCAGTCTAGAGCCATGTAAAGCAGTATAGAGCCGCGTAAAACAGTATAGATCAGCATAAAACAGTAGAGAGCAGTATAAACCAGCATAGGGCAGTGGAAAGCAGTATAGAGCCATGTAAAGCAGTATAGAGCAGCATAAAGCAGTATAGGGCAGTGTAAAGCAGTATAGACCAGTGTACAGCAGTAGAGATCAGTGTAAAGCGGTATAGGGCAGTGTACAGCAATATAGAGCGGTGTAAAGCAGTATAGAGTGGTGTACAGCAGTAGAGATCGGCGTAAAGTGGTGTAGGGCAGTGTACAGCAGTATAGAGCAGTGTCTAGCAGTGTAGAGTCGTGTAAAGTAGTACAGAGTGGTATAAAGTAGTATAGAGCAGTGTACAGCAGTATAGAGCTGTGTAAAGCAGTATAGCTCAGCATAGAGCAATGTGAAGCAGTATAGAACTGTGTAATGCAGTATAGGGCAGTGTAAAGCAATATGGATCAGTATAGAGCAGTATCAAGCACTACAGAGCAGTGTAAAGCCATATAGAGCAGTGTAGACCAGTATAGAGCAGTGTAAATCAGTATACAGCAGTATAGATCAGTATAAAACAATATAAAGCAGTATAGAGCAGAATAAATCTGTATAAAGCTGTATAAAGCAGCACTCTCTGCTCAAACGTGATGAGACGGAGGTTTTCATAACCATCACGGGAAAAATGGAGCTGGATGCCTCGATATTAAAGCCATCTGTCTCCAATGTGTATGTGTGACATGGTCTAGAAAGGATGAAGTTTATATGTCTACAGGCCGTGACTGGTCAGAATGTGAAATCTCAGCACTGCTGCACACACTTTCTGGTGTGGGGGATGGGGGAACAAAAATAAATAAACAAACACAAAACAAAAGCCAAACTCTTTATTGCTCATTTTTATGCTCTGTGGCCATTTTAGATTCATTGTATTTGCGTTTAATTAGAATGTTGATTAGCTCCTTTACCTGCAAACGGCTGCGTAATTACTTTCTCCAAGTGCTTTCACTTAATCCTGAAGACATTGGCGATTAAATGTGCTGTCATGATTGAACAGTTGGCTTTGTGGAGCACGTACAGTGGTGCTTGAAAGTTTGTGAACCCTTTAGAATTTTCTATATTTCTGCATAAATATGACCTAAAACATCATCAGATTTTCACACAAGTCCTAAAAGTAGATAAAGAGAACCCAGTTAAACAAATGAGACAAAAATATTATACTTGGTCATTTATTTATTGAGGAAAATGATCCAATATTACATATATCTGAGTGGCAAAAGTATGTGAACCTCTAGGATTAGCAGTTAATTTGAAGGTGAAATTAGAGTCAGGTGTTTTCAGTCAATGGGATGACAATCAGGTGTGAGTGGGCACCGTGTTTTATTTAAAGAACAGGGATCTATCAAAGTCTGATCTTCACAACATGTTTGTGGAAGTGTATCATGGCACAAACAAAGGAGATTTCTGAGGACCTCAGAAAAAGTGTTGTTGATGCTCATCAGGCTGGAAAAGGTTACAAAACCATCTCTAAAGAGTTTGGACTCCACCAATCGACAGTCAGACAGATTGTGTACAAATGGAGGAAATTCAAGACCATTGTTACCCTCCCCAGGAGTGGTCCACCAACAAAGATCACTCCAAGAGCAAGGTGTGTAATAGTCAGCGAGGTCACAAAGGACCCCAGCATAACTTCTAAGCAACTGAAGGCCTCTCTCACATTGGCTAATGTTAATGTTCATGAGTCCACCATCAAGAGAACACTGAACAACAATGGTGTGCATGGCAAAATTGCCAGGAGAAAGCCACTGCTCCCCAAAAAGAACACTGCTACTCATCACATTGATCATGTGATCAAGCCAGAAGGCTATTGGAAAAATGTTTTGTGGATGGATGAGACCAAAATAGAACTTTTTGGTTTAAATGAAAAGCGTTACGTTTGGAGAAAGGAAAACACTGCATTCCAGCACAAGAACCTTATCCCATCTGTGAAGCATGGTGGTGGTAGTATCATTGTTTGGGCCTGTTTTGCTGCATCTGGGCCAGGACGGCTTGCCATCATTGATGGAACAATGAATTCTTAATTATACCAGCAAATTCTAAAGGAAAATGTCAGGACATCTGAACTGAATCTCAAGAGAAAGTGGGTCATGCAGCAAGACAATGACCCTAAGCATACAAGTTGTTCTACCAAAGAATGGTTAAAGAAGAATAAAGTTAATGTTTTGGAATGGCCAAGTCAAAGTCCTGACCTTAATCCAATCGAAATGTTGTGGAAGGACCTGAAGCGAGCAGTTCATGTGAGGAAACCCACCAACATCCCAGAGTTGAAGCTGTTCTGTATGGAGGAATGGGCTAAAATTCCTCCAAGCCGGTGTGCAGGACTGATCAACATTTACCGGAAACGTTTAGTTGCAGTTATTGCTGCACAAGGGGGTCACACCAGATACTGAAAGCAAAGGTTCACATACTTTTGCCACTCACAGATATGAAATATCGGATCATTTTCTTCAATAAATAAATGACCAAGTATAATATTTTTGTCTCATTTGTTTAACTGGGTTCTCTTTATCTACTTTTAGGACTTGTGTGAAAATCTGATGATGTTTTAGGTCATATTTATACAGAAATATAGAAAATTCTAAAGGGTTCACAAACTTTCAAGCACCACTGTATTTTTTTCCTCAGGATATCTTTACTGTTACTGGACCGTGAAGCGTGTTGATGGATAGGGAGCGTTTGGCAGGTTTACGACCCTGTGTACAGGACAAACACAGCTTTCTGTTTTTAATCATTTTAACCTATTAACCTCTGTTTTTTTGTCTCTCTTGAAGTTTAAAAAACAGCGGGTCATGTTACAGAAAACCACAACGCGTAAACTCCTCTGTCCGGAAGATTTTAGAAGAAGTTGCAGATTTATATCTGAGTGATACAAAACAGTGACACACGAGACTCCTTCCATAAATGTTAAATGAGCTTTTCCTGATACAGAAAACATCATAGTGTCAATGATGGGACAAATTTTTATGCGTTTATCCATAAGTCCCTGTGAACATTAAATGTAACGATAAATATATGAAAAAATAAGATGCGTTCTTAAATAAGTTGAGACAAAAAGATAAAACATTGTTAGGCTTGACAAATTGCTGTGGTTTAAGAGGAATAAAACACTTCAGGACGTGCTGTTAAGGGAAAATAATCAACTTTGGTGCAGTAACAGTAAGTTCGTTTCATCACACCACTCTATCATTGATTATTTTCCTATAAGAGGATGACACGCAGTGTTGTGTTCCTCACTTAGGTCTCATCTCATTATCTCAAGCCGCTTTATCCTTCTACAGGGTCGCAGGCAAGCTGGAGCCTATCCCAGCTGACTACGGGCGAAAGGCGGGGTACACCCTGGACAAGTCGCCAGGTCATCACAGGGCTGACACATAGACACAGACAACCATTCACACTCACATTCACACCTACGGTCAATTTAGGGTCACCAGTTAACCTAACCTGCATGTCTTTGGACTGTGGGGGAAACCGGAGCACCCGGAGGAAACCCACACGGACACGGGGAGAACATGCAAACTCCACACAGAAAGGCCCTCGCCGGCCACGGGGCTCGAACCCAGGACCTTCTTGCTGTGAGGCGACAGCGCTAACCACTACACCACCGTGCCGCCCTCACTTAGGTCATTTAGCTTTTAAAATAATAATGAAAAATACCCTTTTTATTTTATTAAGAGGCCGTGTCGAGCGGAGCGGAGAAGGGTTATGGAAATGCTCCTCTTGCGTCAGCTCTGAACTCAACCGTGTCTGATGCTTGAGCTAAACCGTAGGTGCTCAATCAAGCATCACGCCACATTCCAGTCAGATCGCAACAGTCAGACAACATGCAAATCTGGTGGACGTACGAAAGCAAAAAGTGCTACCTGGAGCCATGCTGTGATGGAGACAGAGATGCAGTCTGAAACCCTGGACATATTTTTTTTTTTTAAAAGAAGGAACGCAAATAGAAAAAAACAAACAAAGTCAGTTGCGTATCCCTTGGCCCTCATCACAGTATGCTACTCTCTGATCTCTTTTCTGGGTGACTAATACAGAGTCGTGGTATGTAAAAGTGGGCGGGTTTTGTTCGAGTTAATGCGATGAGTCAGCGTGCTTGCGTATTTTATGGAAGCACGCACTTACTATCGCCTCTGGGGCTGTCCTCCCACACAAATAAACATTAACAGTCCACTTAGCATGAATTTCTGTCTATTTAATTCCAAAGTGAACATGAAATCAAACCTGGTATAATTGCCACTTAACTATCATGTGTCCAAGTATTATGGGTGTACTTTTTATCCCTTTAGGGTTGCATTTAATATCATGGAAAATAAATACATGTTTATTATGATGTGACACTCTGGAATATGTGCGCTGATGCTATGAGTGCGCAGTGCGGTACAGTCTCAGCAGCATGGGTGGGTTTCTTTTTTCCTCGTCCTTTTTTCTTTCTCCCTGATGGCATGAAGGGAGGCTCAGGCCCCACTGCAGCGGAATTGGCAGAGGGATACTCATTAAGACGTAGCAGCCTGGTAGGTCAATACGCTGCCGGTCGTGTTTGCATTCCCATCTTAATTTGTGCAAACAGGATCAGTAAACAAGCTGTCGGTTACAGTCAGGGAATTAATTTAATTGTTGCTCTGCAATACCATGCATTACAGAGAGAGAGAGAGAGATCACGGAATGAGCCTATTTATATATCATTTTCAGCACAGATCAGATTGGAATAAAAGTGACAACTCTGCTACGGATAGAGCTTAATTAAGATCAAGGTCAGGAAGAGAGAGACAGAAACAGACATATGGCTTCAGCTGCACTGATCCAGCGAGCACTCTGATGTGAATCCCAGAGACAAAAAAAAGAACAAGAAATAAAATTTTTTTTGAATGATGCTTTTTTGGGGGGGGAATTATTGAAATAAATACTCAGGATTCAGAATTAAAAAAAAAAAAAATATATATATATATATACTGCATCAAAAACAAGTAGTATGATGTTATGGCTTTCAAACAGTGAGAGGCTCCACTCTGTATCTATATAGAATATATGGTACCAGTTAAAAGTTTGTACACCCCTACTCATTCATAGGTTTTTTTGTATTTTGACTATTCTATACATTGTAGAACAATAGTAAAGACATCAACATTATGAAATAACATCTGGAAAATAGTTGGAATTATGTAGCAAACAAAAAAGGGTTAAGTTAACTAAATACTGTATGTTTCATATTGTAGATTCTTCAAAGTAGCCAGCGTTTACCTTGACGACTCTTTGCACACTATTGGCATTATCTTAACCAGTTTCATGAAGTAGTCACCTGGAATGCTTTTCAATTAACAGATATGCCTCGTCAAAAGTTAATAAGTGGACGACTTTCTTGCCTTCTTAATGCATTTGAGATCAAACAGTAAATAGTAAATAATAAAAATACAGTAAATAGCTCTATTCAGCACCACAGCTATAGTAATCCATATTATGTCAAGAACCGCTCAACTAAGTGAAAAGAAACGGCATCCATCATTACAACCCCGATTCCAAAAAAGTTCGGACAAAGTACAAATTGTAAATAAAAACGGAATGCAATGATGTACCGGTAGAAGTTTCAAAATTCCATATTTTATTCAGAATAGAACATAGATGACATATCAAATGTTTAAACTGAGAAAATGTATCATTTAAAGTGAAAAATGAGGTGATTTTAAATTTCATGACAACAACACATCTCAAAAAAGTTGGGACAAGGCCATGTTTACCACTGTGAGACATCCCCTTTTCTCTTTACAACAGTCTGTAAACGTCTGGGGACAAGTTGCTCAAGTTTAGGGATAGGAATGTTAACCCATTCTTGTCTAATGTAGGATTCTAGTTGCTCAACTGTCTTAGGTCTTTTTTGTCGTATCTTCCATTTTATGATGCGCCCTTCTTCTACGCAGCCATGATGCTGTAATTGATGCAGTATGTGGTTTGGCATTGTCATGTTGGAAAATGCAAGGTCTTCCCTGAAAGAGACGTCGTCTGGATGGGAGCATTATGTTGCTCTAGAACCTGGATATACCTTTCAGCATTGATGGCGTCTTTCCAGATGTGTAAGCTGCCCATGCCACACGCACTAATGCAACCCCATACCATCAGAGATGCAGGCTTCTGAACTGAGCGCTGATAACAACTTGGGTCGTCCTTCTCCTCTTTAGTCCGAATGTTACGGCGTCCCTGATTTCCATAAAGAACTTCAAATTTTGATTCGTCTGACCACAGAACAGTTTTCCACTTTTGCCACAGTCCATTTTAAATGAGCCTTGGCCCAGAGAAGACGTCTGCGCTTCAGGATCATGTTTAGATACGGCTTCTTCTTTGAACTATAGAGTTTTAGCTGGCAACGGCGGATGGCACGGTGAATTGTGTTCACAGATAATGTTCTCTGGAAATATTCCTGAGCCCATTTTGTGATTTCCAATACAGACGCATGCCTGTATGTGATGCAGTGCCGTCTAAGGGCCCGAAGATCACGGGCACCCAGTATGGTTTTCCGGCCTTGACCCTTACACACAGAGATTCTTCCAGATTCTCTGAATCTTTTGATGATATTATGCACTGTAGATGATGATATGTTCAAACTCTTTGCAATTTTACACTGTCGAACTCCTTTCTGTTATTGCTCCACTATTTGTCGGCGCAGAATTAGGGGGATTGGTGATCCTCTTCCCATCTTTACTTCTGAGAGCCGCTGCCACTCCAAGATGCTCTTTTTATACCCAGTCATGTTAATGACCTATTGCCAATTGACCTAATGAGTTGCAATTTGGTCCTCCAGCTGTTCCTTTTTTGTACCTTTAACTTTTCCAGTTTCTTATTGCCCCTGTCCCAACTTTTTTGAGATGTGTTGCTGTCATGAAATTTCAAATGAGCCAATATTTGGCATGAAATTTCAAAATGTCTCACTTTCGACATTTGATATGTTGTCTATGTTCTATTGTGAATACAATATCAGTTTTTAAGATTTGTAAATTATTGCATTCCGTTTTTATTTACAATTTGTACTTTGTCCCAACTTTTTTGGAATCGGGGTTGTACTTTAAGATATGAAGTGACATAATTAATAAAAATAAGGAAAAAAACACTAGATTAAAAGGTGTGTCCTAGTTTGTGACTGGTACTGTATATATCCATGGTGCCAAAATTTCTGGACAGCACTGTATACATTATAATGTATGGCATTATAAACTGTACTATTCTGAAGCTGATCTATTGTGTATTTGGCAAACAGAAGCTTTTCATTTATGGATCTTTTAGTAATAAAGTTGTTAGTAATTTTTTTCAACTGTAAAAAAAAATCACGCCAGATTTATGAACATTTTGCATGAACATTGATTTTCTTCTTACACATGTTGGTAAATGCCAATAAGCTGTAAATTACCAAGTGTGTTGACAGAACAACTGAGTGATGCCCATAAAATTCCATAAAATACAAAACACACAGAGAGATGAAAACAAAAAAATGGTGACTAAACAATATAAGAGTGCCTCTGAAATCTTCCAGTAATGCAGCTCAGCCATTACAGTGCACCCGCTACCACGGACACACACTGTTTATCATTTTATAGGGTGCCAGTACTTTTGTCCTAACTGAATAGCTAGTCTTATTTGTCTTGATTCATTGGCTTGTATTCCATCACTTTCTTTCAATCATTATTGAAGACAATCGATCTTGACAAAATGTTCATTAAAGCCCAATGATATAAGAATTCGCATTTTTTTTTGCTCCTGGGCTCCCCCTACAGTTGTGGAGTGTAATTCACTTTTACACCACTGTCACAAATACAAATTGCTCTTTGACACCCCCCCCCCATGGACAGCTGTACACAACATTAAGTTTGGTGTACAATTGGCGGCGGCAGCTGTCCATCGCTAGTGATGATGACTGCTTCATTAGGATGCGCAGAAACACAGATGGGCTGTGAGGCTCACACCAGAACGACAAAGCCGTCCGCAGCGGTGGCACAAATGGCCTGGCCAAGCTGCCATGGAATGTTTGGCCTCGTGAACTCTCGTATACTATTCTCCTCTGCTAATGAAGCACCTTGCACAGTAAGGCCAGACAAACAATGTCATGCCCCCTTTGTCTTGTCTCTCTGGACCTCCAGACCTGATGACAAGTGGTGCACAAAAGTGCCACAGACCTGACTGGTATGGAAGTTGCCCCGTAGTGACAACTGACTTGCCGAGTGATGCCATCCATTGGCCATCTGAGTGGCTCTTCTGCATGCCATCTGGTGGTGCACCATTAACCCTGTTGGGTTCATCTGCCACATTGTACCAAAAAGCACCCTGCTGCCAGTGCCTTGTTGGTGATGTACTATTTAACCCATAGCTGGAACCCAGGCAGGTGCTACCACTCCAGGTCAGAGCGGACCTGGGAGCAATGGTGATTAAGGGGTAACTCCACTTTCCCCAATACTCAAGTCCTCCCGGACATGAGACTCACCACTGGTTGCAGTTTAGTCATACCCAGGTGTACAGTAGCAACATTATGGTGAAATTACACTGGCATAACAGTGTTATGTCTTGAAGTAAACATGGATGCTCATATATATATATAAAAATTTTTTCTTTTTTTTTTTTTTGCCATGCAGCAGACAAAGGTTGCACAAGTATTACACACAACTTGGAATACCAGCATGCTAAGCAATCGTAATCAGAACCATACGAGCACTGACATATCTAATGCTGGGGGATGTTAATGGACAAAGAATAGCTAGACAACTAAATTAACCTTACAAAACTTGAATGCCCCTGATATAAAGTGATGGAAACTTGTGTGGCAAGCTCACCAACAAACCTAGACAGCAACTGACTCAAGAGCACTTTTTTTTACCAGTATAGATGTCTGAGTGTTATCTCAGAAGTTTGCTAACATCACCTCGAGATGTAGCTCGCGGCTAAACCTTTGTAAAAATGGACTGACTTGGCTTATGATCAAAAGCTAGCGAGCTGACAACTTTGCTAACAGCCAAACATCAAACAAGTACAACAACACAACACATAGCCAGGCAGCTAATATAATATTACTTAATAGTTCAACAGAAAGAAGCGCAGCTTGGCATCTGTCTCCCACTAAAGAGTTAAAGCCAGTCCAAGATTTACTCTTGTCCAGTCTCTTGCTTGGTCCCTGTCTCTTTGTCTCTTCCTGGGTTCCTACAACAGTGTCTTCTTTGGTCTCTTTGCCTCTGCAACAATGACCTTACTGAGAATAGCAAGCTATCTTTATCTTATAGCTAGCTGAAGACCCATAGTCATTGACGTTCTTGTAGGAGGTCTCAGGGACACGCCACCAGAGTTATACAGTGTTACAACTGGCGTTTTGGGTGCAGAGTCAGGATGGAAGACAAGCCATTATCCCTATTACAAGTCAGTGTGCCATCAAAATTATTTTGCCGCTGATATTTTAAGGTAAACTCCTACATAATGCTGCTTTAAAGCCTTTATTTGAAATCAATAAGCGATATAAGCAGGGCAGAGCATTCTGCATTTGCGTCGACTACAGACAATTACACAATTTGAACCCGATAAATTGAGGTTTATATTACTGAGTCTGCTTACATAAATGTTATAAACCCAGGCGCGAAACATAGGATACAGATGTTTGTTTTCTTTCAAAACTAACTAGATTTCCATGAGCACCACATTTCTTTTATAAAGACTTCAGTGAATTTATTCAATTTATGAATTATTTTGCTCATGTCCAGTTTGATAACTGAGGCCCAATGCTGGGAAAATGAAATTTAATACATTAAGGACCAAAATTTACATGAATAAAAGCATAACATCCTGAAAAGAACAAAGAAATCCTTGGAAATGTAGTATTTTTTTAAAGATGAAATGAGTTGTAGAACAAGAATGATCAGAAATTCGTGCAATTATTATAAAGGTTGTTTTTTTTTCTATGAGCACTGGGTTATGCTGATTATTATACGTTAGCAAGAAAAGCATTACTTTTCAAAAAGGAATGCTCATATTCTTATTGTCTCACATTCAGGAAGGTTTTTTAATGACACTATAAATGAACATGCAGCTCGAGTCCATTTATTTGCATAAGGACCACAAGTCTTCCATCTTTAATGTGAGTTTAACTGTCAAGTTTACGTGATAGAGCTGTAGATGTTCCTTCCTTTCTTCTGGCAATTCAAGTTAATGATGCTTCGTGAGCTTTCACATCCGTAGCTACAGGAGAATCCATATTCAGAGCAGCTATTTGGTTTCTGTTTCATCGTTTGATCTTGTTAAAAGGTTTAAGCTGAGCAACTGCCATCTTCACTCCTTTGTTTTATTTTTTTTAAATGGGGCCTCAAGACTGTAATGTACGGATAAAACCCTCAGTGTCGTGTAGTTGGAGGAAAAGACTCATTTCTGCTTGAACTATTGTGGATCCATATTGAACATTCGGATGTCCGTATGGATATGGACAGAGACTTCTTTCTGTACTCTGCATTCATTTTGTCTGTATTTGTGCATGTTTTCTGAACACTTACGGATACGGATGAAATGGTGCAGTACCACCGGTACTACTTCTGGGGACAGTGTAGCCAATAGTTCAAGCAAGACGTGACTTTTTGAGAAGTTATGTGATTTTGTCAGAAAATTTTAACTTCTATATAATATGGACACAAGCATTTTACTGGGAAATCAAATCAAAGCCCTTCCCACACCATGCGGCGGCGCCGATCCCTGTTTCCGTAGCCCTGGGCCTCTTGCCTAGCTAGGGTAACAGTGGGGAGCTAGTCTTCTGGTAACCGCGAGAGTTTGACTCCCCACTTGCAGCATGCCTTGCCAGAAGGTACCATTTTTATGATGGTCTTTGGTATGACCCGGCCGTTAGTAGAACTTGCGATCTCCCAATCAAGAGGCGGACACGCGAACCACTAGGCCAACTTGCGGTTGATGCTGGGAAATACACCACTCGTATTTTTCATACAAGCTACATTTGGGACATGGAGAACCAAAACCGTAACATAAAGCTCTACTGTATATGTCACTCCTGAGGAAATCAATGAATTGTTTTGATAATTTTGGGTGCTTTTTGTTTGTGAATGTGTCGATAAAATAAAAAGAAACTCAAACATTGGCTTGAAGATATGAAGTTTATCTTCTCGTGTTGAAAAACTCGCCTTTTTCATCCGAAATACATCGCGGATCTGAGTGACATATTTAAATAATATTGGCTGCTGTTGAGTGGTATATCAGACCTATTTCATTCAGCTAGCATGATATTGAACAAGTCAAAGACGAGTTATAGCTGAATGGAATAGATCTGATATCCCACTGAAGGCCAGCCAATATTATTATTATTATACATGCACATTCCTTTTGGGTGTCCCATGCATCTTTCTCTTTTAAAATCCTTTCAAAATCTTCCGTATTTAACGAAGCAAACATGGCGACCGTGTTTGTTTACAAATTATCATAGTCGCTCGCTAATGTGGAATTTTTACGTCTCTGATGTGTGACGTCATGTTGTCTTGACAACCATGCAATATCATAAACCATATTGAACGCTCATTCTCCATTGGGTAGAGTGAGGTAATACATGTAGGATAAGCGACATGCTAACAGTACTGCATGCTATCAAAACAAATGAATGAAACCCACTAGAAGGGAATAGAATATATGTTTTTACTCCATCGAGAAAGGGTCTTGTATGTATAATATTTCCCAATATTTCACTCCGGCGGCACGGTGGTGTAGTGGTTAGCGCTGTCGCCTCACAGCAAGAAGGTCCTGGGTTCGAGCCCCGGGGCCGGCGAGGGCCTTTCTGTGCGGAGTTTGCATGTTCTCCCCGTGTCCGCATGGGTTTCCTCCGGGTGCTCCGGTTTCCCCCACAGTCCAAAGACATGCAGGTTAGGTTAACTGGTGACTCTAAATTGACCGTAGGTGTGAATGTGAGTGTGAATGGTTGTCTGTGTCTATGTGTCAGCCCTGTGATGACCTGGCGACTTGTCCAGGGTGTACCCTGCCTTTCGCCCGTAGTCAGCTGGGATAGGCTCCAGCTTGCCTGCGACCCTGTAGAACAGGATAAAGCGGCTAGAGATAATGAGATGAGATGAGATGAATATTTCACTCCGATGATGTCACTCCCAGTGTTTTCCCACTGACTTGATGCATGTTGTCAAAATGGCGAACCGGTTCAAAATTAAAATTCTTTTGATTAACTTGCATTTTTTTGTGTGTGGTTGTGTCCATATGGTATAAAGAACATTACACAGTGACACAAAGATATGAAATTTATCTTCTCATGTTGAAAATATTTTCATTCCTTTGCTTCACTCACATGTGAATATGTTCACCACTCAAAGATAAACTTCATATCTTCACACCTCCGTGCATATCATATATATATATATATATATATATATATATATATATATATACACCGGTATATATGCATGGAGGCGTGAATATATGAAGTTTATCTTCTGAAGATATGAAATTTATGATGAAAGAGATCATAATAATACATCTGTGATGTTTATAGCATCTAGAACGCTGCCTCTTCTTAACAGGTGTATTATTACGATCTCTTCCATCGTCACTATGTTTATTGTTGTCAGAGGCGTTTAACTCTGAACTGCCCTCTAGTGGAAGTTGTTTGGAATGCATTTATTTTTGTACGTTAAGGCAACGTAAACAAGCCCTTACAACACTAAATGTAATTAACTTTCTATAACAGCATGTTTGGATGTGCTTTATTCCTCTTGTACCAGAGCACTATGCCAATGAGTACGTTTTCTGTTAACAAAAGAATGACCCGTCGTACTTTTTATCCGTTTCAGTGACACAAACAGCCTAGAAATTAGAAACACAAGGCAATGAAATATAAGATAAGGGCATGTAGCAGCTCTGATAAAGGTTAGTGTGTGGAAAAAATACATGATGAAATGTCTGAGAAAACCGACTGTATGTACATCTTGCTGATTCTGTAACCTGATACACAATAAATGGACAGATTGGTGAAGATGAGTAATCATGGATGCATTGTTTCCTCTTTTTTTTTTCAAGCCCAGTTTTGAAACTCTGGAAGGTTGATACAGCAGCCAGTGGTTATCTTGCGCTGGTAATCTGCTGTGCACAGCAGTAGCCATAAGCCTCGCTGCGATAACGTTAGGGGCACACAGCGAGGAAACAAACGCAGAGAAATTGCCTTCAGGTCCACCAGTATAATTCCTCATGGTTTCTCATGGATTTAATTAAGCTTCCTTACTGTGATAGTCCTAATTATTCACACCAGGAACACTGAATGTTTCTTCTTGCTCGCTGTTTGTGTGGAGTAAACACTGGTTTTTAAATTTAGCAGGCTTTTTCACGAAATGTTCAGAATTATTATAAGGATGCTATAATATGATTTAAAGTGCATATCACGGGTAAATTCAGGAGCAAGATCAATGTAATTTTATATTAAACTTTGGTCAAATATCTGTCACATTTTGCATTTTGTGCAATTTTTTTACCTTGTACAATACCAGAAAAATTCAGTTGAAATCAAGCCATTTGAGGCAAATTGGTCTGCCTCTGAAAAAACTTGGCATTTGGATTTCCCGGGAAGCATTGATTTTCGTGACGTCGCGTGCGGGACGCCTCCCTCTGAATCCTATGCCAGCGCTGGTTTGTTTATGAGAAAACGACCTGGTGATTTTCTGCAAATTTCTTCAACGTTATCGCGTAATTATTAAAATGGTTAACAGATGTATTGTAGGAGGGTGTAGCAACATTACATTCTTCATCCAAAGGTGAAGTAACATTGCGCTCAGGTGACAATTCCATATTTCAATGCAAAATCACTCGCTGCTAAACTTGGTCTACACCAGGGCTTTGAACCAGAATTTTTTTCCTATTGGTTCGTTCCGAACAGAAACGGAATTTTAACGTTTCCGGTTTTGGGTTCCACCATTAAATAGACGTTCCCGAACCGGTTAGAACAAAAAAATTTCGTTCCCGGAACGGTTAATTACGTTCCCTGTCAGCTGTTTAACAAATGGCTATAAAACTATGTCTCTGTCTCATCCAGCTTAAGCCAAATGTAGGCTAATTCTATTACAACCTTCATTAAATAAGACAAGAAATAATTCAAAACAATTATTATTTCAAATGTTGGCGATTTGGATTCTCAGTATGTCTTCCCATCTACACAAACAGAAAAAGTGCCAAAAATGAAAGATAATTCGTTTAGTGTGTTACCAAAGGCTAGTCAGGCCCTATAGAGAGCTACCGCATGACATCACCGCGCCGTGAGATTTTGTTAGGCGCCATATTGGAAGACCAAGTACACATCTATGCAAGTACATACATTCATAAAACAAACTACACCTGAAATGTAGCCAGGGCCGGTTCTGCCCTAATCTGGACCCGGGTGCAACATCGCGCACCCCCCCCCCCCCCCCCCCCCCCAAAAAAAAAAAAAACACCAGTCTAAATCAGGACAACCATCACATAACTATAACTATAAACATTTTATATCAACTATTTTAACTAAATGGGCTATAATAAATAAGCCTGCAGGCAGCCACGGCGGGCTGCCTCAGAAAAGTAACCATTTGTCCTACCTTAAAACTTGTTTTGCATTTTCTGCCTCCTTTTTTGTATTTTCGACCCTCCGTTTATTTTCTTTCCTTTTCTGAAAACCCGATTTGTGTCCAGACATTTTGTTCTGCTACCAACGAACTAACTCGTCAGGTCTCGTCTCTCGAGCCCGCGATGATTCCCGTGGGAAGGGCAACAACTGATACATTTTTACAAACAGCCAATAGGGAGGTTGCATCGTTCAGGCTCTTCTTTGCTCAGACACTCAGTAATGGAGACGTGATAGTAGTCCACCTTCCCGCTCTCTCCATTCAGTCAGCGAACGTCACACAGGAAGTGAACCCCAGCGGGTCATAGAAACTTGCGCAGGAGAAGAATGGCTTTTTTATTTGTAGGCTACGGAAACTTTGAGGAACGAAATAAAAACCGGTATTAACCGGTTACCATTATTTTTAATAAGCGTTTCTGTTCCGGAACATAAAAAATAATAAAGTTTCTGGTTTCGTTTCTGTTCCATGTGAAATAGAAAAAGTTCCCGGTTTTCGTTTTCGTTCCTTGAACCGGTTCAAAGCCCTGGTCTACACAGGCTGTGCACTGAAACCATGCAAGCTCTTGCAGCCTGCTGGCGCTTCCGCGGGTGACATCACGAATCTGGCTCCAGACTCCCTTGGGATTTTTCCAGACGCGTTTTGTTATTTTATTTTTTTCTGCTGTAGACAGATAGCCTTGTGCAAAATTACCCTTCTGGATGAGTGTGTAAAGGGACATACTTTCATATTAAAAAAAAACGAATTTGGTCCAGGATATGCACTTTAAGGTGTAATTATTAGTAATTGTTAAGATTATTTTAACGATAATGATATTTTTATTGATAGCACTATTTTCTAACTCTTTATTGGAAGAGTGTGTATATCGGAGCTCAGTTGTAAGCACTGAATAATTATTTTCTGTTGTACTCATAGATGATTTGTAAGAAGCTCGTGTTAAACCTACTACTTTACGTTTTTCCCTGAATAGTTATTTTTTCCATAGTCATTTTTAAATAATAGTATTTTCTTTCAGGAATAGAATTTGCAGTTTGTGAAAGTCATTTTTTTTTCCAGTAACTTTATTCCATTGGCTTGTTAAATGGCTTGTTATAGGTCACTATTGGTCACATGATCAGAGACTAGTGTCTCATATTACGTGTGCAATGCTCTCTGTGTGTGTAAATTAATCATTTGTGTTCAGTGAACAGGTATCAAAGGTAGGGAAAAGACAGCTTGTATCTGACCTGTGCAATAGCAAGGGCAAAGACAGGTTTTTAATTTGGGCACCATGGCGAGCGTAGCGAGCCTAAAAAATGTTTTTTCTACTATTTTCGTGCGTAGCGTGCCGAAAATTTTTTTAGCTTTTGCCATAGGAAGATCTATATATGTACATACATCATGGCATGGGAAATCACAACAGCTTGCGCCAATTACAGTGGCCCCATTGTACCGAATTTGCATGTCTTTAAACTGTGGGGGAAACCGGAGCACCCGGAGGAAACCCACGCGGACAACATGCAAACTCCACACAGAAAGGCCCCTGTCGGCCGTGAGGTTCGAACCCGGAACCTTCTTACTGTGAGGCAACAGTGCTAACCACTACACCACCGTGCCGCCATATAATATAATATTAAATAATAAATTTTTGACGTATCGTTTTTAGTAATTTTTTTAACCAATTATAAATATCTCATCTCATCTCATTATCTCTAGCCGCTTTATCCTTCTACAGGGTCGCAGGCAAGCTGGAGCCTATCCCAGCTGACTACGGGCGAAAGGCGGGGTACACCCTGGACAAGTCGCCAGGTCATCGCAGGGCTGACACATATGGCCCTTTTCCACTACCCTTTTTCAGCTCACTTCAGCTCGCTTCAGCTCACTTCAGCCCGACACGGCTCGCGTTTCAACTACCAAAAACCAGCACGACTCAGCTCGCTTCAGCCCTGCTTAGCCCCTAAAACTCGCACCGTTTTGGAGTAGGGCTGAAGCGAGCCAAAGCGAGCCGAGTGAGGCTGGGGGCGTGAGCAGACACTCCCCTGTGCACTGATTGGTGAGGAGGAGTGTCCTCACACGCCCACACACGCCCCGCGAGCGCGCTGGGATCTGTAAACACTGCAAACCCGGAAGGAGAATAATTACGAATTACGAGAATTTCTGAAGCCTTATGCGCCTCGCCTCATCTATACGCTCTTGCCAGTATCTGTTGGCGTTGTCGGTGACAACAAGCCACAGCACCAAGACCAGCAACACTAACGACTCCATGTCCTCCATGTTTATTGTTTACTATTCGGGTCGTGAGACTACCGCTTAAAAGATCACTGACGTCACTGTTTGCGCTGCTTAACGACATCACCTGACGTCCACCCACTTTCGCTAACTCCACCCAATGTGTCCACCCACTTCCAGCCAGCACGGTTCAGCGCGGTTGTAGTCGAAATGCAACTCCAACAGCCCCACTCAGCTCGACTCAGCCCAACTCAGCACGGCACGGCTCAGCCCAACTCAGCCGCGTTTGTAGTGGAAAAGCGGCATTAGACACAGACAACCATTCACACTCACATTCACACCTATGGTCAATTTAGAGTCACCAGTTAACCTAACCTGCATGTCTTTGGACTGTGGGGGAAACCGGAGCACCCGGAGGAAACCCACGCGGACACGGGGAGAACATGCAAACTCCACACAGAAAGGCCCTCGCCGGCCACGGGGCTCGAACCCGGACCTTCTTGCTGTGAGGCGACAGCGCTAACCACTACACCACCGTGCCGCCCCAATTATAAATATATCGAGCAATAAAAATAATAGAAATTACATAATCATGTGCAAATATAAAGTAGTGCTGTATCTAAAAAGTCAAAAGTTTTCTCCAACATTCTGAATAAATAAAAAAGATAATATTTTGTAAGGGGCGGCACGGTGGTGTAGTGGTTAGCGCTGTCGCCTCACAGCAAGAAGGTCCTGGGTTCGAGCCCCGTGGCCGGCGAGGGCCTTTCTGTGTGGAGTTTGCATGTTCTCCCCGTGTCCGCGTGGGTTTCCTCCGGGTGCTCCGGTTTCCCCCACAGTCCAAAGACATGCAGGTTAGGTTAACTGGTGACTCTAAATTGACCGTAGGTGTGAATGTGAGTGTGAATGGTTGTCTGTGTCTATGTGTCAGCCCTGTGATGACCTGGCGACTTGTCCAGGGTGTACCCCGCCTTTCGCCCGTAGTCAGCTGGGATAGGCTCCAGCTTGCCTGCGACCCTGTAGAACAGGATAAAGCGGCTAGAGATAATGAGATGAGATGAGATATTTTGTAAGCGTAATTATGATCACAGCTTCTATTTGGGTGCACATCTATATCAATTCAACTTCCAATATAATTTGGTATAAATTAATTTGGGCATAAATGGGATAAAAATAATTTTCACTTAAGTTTAAAAATAAGCTGGTACAAAGCAGATTACATAAAAGTCTCACATTAAATATGTAATAAAAATCCATAGCGTACCTGGCAACTGTAAGGCAGCTGTTGCAGATGACAAGTCAATGACCTCGACCTTGTCAACAATATCGTCTGATGTCTTCTGACTGTTCTGTCGTGTGATAAACCTCCCCATTCCCCTGTAGACTCAATAATGCCATCGATTGTGCGTTTTCCATATGAACTGCTGTTCTTATTATGTGATTTACCAGTTGTCTTAGGCCTACCACGACCCGGCATGACGACCATTTGTCAATCTATACTATCAACAGTATCACAAACCGACAGCCATGTGTTATCATGAATCGTTGAGAATTTCACAACATAAACAAAGGAACTATATTTTATGACATTCAGACGTCAGAGACTCAGACGCGGTTTACGGTAATTGCTAGACGCATTTCATGTTCACTTCATGTTATGAAGCGACTGAACAACAAATTGAAATATATATGCCAAAAAATGGGGCGGCACGGTGGTGTAGTGGTTAGCGCTGTCGCCTCACAGCAAGAAGGTCCTGGGTTCGAGCCCCGTGGCCGGCGAGGGCCTTTCTGTGTGGAGTTTGCATGTTCTCCCCGTGTCCGCGTGGGTTTCCTCCGGGTGCTCCGGTTTCCCCCACAGTCCAAAGACATGCAGGTTAGGTTAACTGGTGACTCTAAATTGACCGTAGGTGTGAGTGTGAATGGTTGTCTGTGTCTATGTGTCAGCCCTGTGATGACCTGGCGACTTGTCCAGGGTGTACCCCGCCTTTCGCCTGTAGTCAGCTGGGATAGGCTCCAGCTTGCCTGCGACCCTGTAGAAGGATAAAGCGGCTAGAGATAATGAGATGAGATGAGATGCCAAAAAATTACATTTAACAATAATTTAAAAATATTTTGGGTTCTCCACCCTTATGAAACAAGATTTTTTCTTCTAATTTGAGCGATTTTCGTATGTTCTATTTTGGGCCTTTTGACAAGCCCGTAATTTGGGCGCCATTATACGGTATGTAATTGGGGCTGTATTTGCCCTTGAATAGTCAAGTCAGTTTATTTGTGCAGCGCTTTTAACAACACACTTTGTCGCAAAGCAGCTTTACAGAAAATTAAAGACTTTAAACCTGAGCTAATTTTATCCCCAATACATTTGTTTATCACTCATAAGCAAGCCTGTGGCAACAGTGGCAAGGAAAAACTCCCTGAGACATCATGAGGAAGAAACCTTGAGAGGAACCAGACTCAAAAGGGAACCCATCCTCATCTGGGTGATAACAGATAGCATGATTATAAATAGCTCGCTTCTATAACTGTGTCCTAGAGAGTCACAAAGTACAACTGGGTAACCAGGAAGTTCGTTATAGTTTTAGCTGCGCAAAATCTGAGACAGCTTAATTTTTTTTTTTTAATTAAATGAAATTGTTTTTCAGTTTAGACAAGCTTTAGGACAAATTTCTAAATCTGTGTTTATTTAATTATTTACTTGTTTATTTATTTGTTTGCTTATTTATTTATTTGTGGTATTTATGGACGATATAGTAAAGTTGCATAAAATTATGAAAAGTGAGCTTGGTCATAATTTTATTCATTATTGAAACACTGAAAAGTTTTTTTTAAAGATTAAATAATGAAAGAAAACAAGTGATCAATCAAATCCCTGAAATGTTCTATTCAATGACTTTTGAATTCCTTCCCCAATAAACATTCCCTATTCACTTACAGTACATCAGTTTCTGATTTAGATTTTTCCTCATCATACAGTATTTACCTTGACGTTTAACTGAAACATCTTAATGCAGGGAGCCACCAGTTAACAGTTCACAGGTTAACACCGTAACCCAATTCGACGGAGTTTAAAAAAAAAAAAAGAAAGAAAAAGGGAGTCAGCAGAAGGGAGTTACTGCGCTATCACAACAAAACCTAATATTTCTCCAGAGTTCCCGTGTTAAGAATCCAATTATGCGGCGTCTGTGTGGAGCAGAAACTGGCCGCTGTGCACAGGACTGATACGTTTCAGAAGGTGCTGACAAGCCACGTGGGAGGAGGGATATTAAGAATGAGCGGATTTTGCTAACCTTAAAAGGCACCGCTCCTGATTTATGGAAATGTGAGAGTTGAGTGAGGACGAGCCGAGGAAGTCGAAGTCTTTACAGGAGCTGAAAATGTGAAAAAAAGACATTGCTCTACCGATTTAAATCAAGATCGAGATTCTTGAGATCAGGGAGGAGTTAACTTTATTTTTTTTATTTTTTATTTTTTCCTGAACAGGACCAACATGAACTTGTTTCACAAAAACAACAAATTTCTTTGAAGATATTCAGGTCAGAGCAGAGTCATGCCTCATATTTCAGGAAAAATAAATGATTAATGATATTTTATATTTTAAACATGGTTCCACAGTTAAGGTACCATTTGCAGGGTTTCCCATACATAGACCATTGTGTTGCGCAGCGCCACACAATGGATTCCTATCGCCACACAATCAGACTCGCGATTTTGAAAAAAAAAAAATTCCGTTGCGTATCGTTCCGTTCATTCATAGTGCTCTTTCTTCTCGTTCACGTGCGCGTGCACCCACCCACACACAGAGACAGAGTGTGAGAGAGACGGAGAGGCGTGTACACAGGCCTGCCGTTGTGCATATACCCGGACTGCAAGTAGGCCTGTTAGGCTAATTAAAAATAACGCAGCCTTCTCGATTCGCCTTCCTACCCCTTATTTTAAAAGGTAGCCTACGTCGTGCTCATGATGAGCTTTATCATAGCCTTCTTGGCTTACATGAAACGGACATCCCTGACTCAGGCTATAAACCAATTTTGATGCATACAGTAGCAGCTTGATGCAAGGAACCGGCCTTATTGCATTATCCCGCTTATCCCGCTTCAGCATTCATGCAAGTTATTAATAATGGCTTGACATTCACAATAAATAAGGATTTCCCACTAGCCCAAATAAAATGTTGTTATACTCACGGGGATGCCTAGTTGATGCTATCTGAAGCATAAAATCTGAATATTTTAAGAAACATCTTTATTAGCTTTATTGGCGAAGTAGAATTGCGAGCGGGATTTCTCAGCTATAAATAGGGTAAGCACATAGAAATTCAGTATTCCTTTGTATACTTTTTCGATGTAATGGAAATTTTTAGTGCTTTGATGATGAAGAAAATGTACTTTTTTATCCATAGATTAAAACAGACCTCAGGAATAGGCTCCAAGGGGAACACCTGATAGCCTGCTTACGAATCTCCATAAATGGTCCTGAACCCAATGACTTCCCTTACGATAGGGCACTTGAGTTTTTTTTTCAGGAAGCCACGCAGAATTAAATGTTCTGATAGGGCATGCAGGCTTTGCACCAATTAGGGTAATGCTTTTTCGTTATTGTTAGTTGCCTTGGTGTTACCTTAAGTGGTTTCTTACATCTAATTATGATATTTTATTTTATTATTATTTTGTTGTTACATTATACTATTTATTTCATTTTATTATTGGTTGAGGTAAGTGTTGAGTTCAATATTTAAAATAAAAACCTCCAACTTGTTTTTTGCAATTTATTCCTTGAATGTCAACTAAAGAATGATTGAAAGATTGCCACCAAAAAGGCAAAAACTAAACTTTAACTTCAATTTTGGTGAGTAATTTTCATAAATTTAAAAGACAGGTTTTCCACCAACATCAAGCCCAGCAAACTAATGTCCTGCCCTGTAATGTAAAGTTGGGTCGAGGAATGAAACCAGGCAGGGTTCTGGTAAAAATTGTTTTAGCTGTCTTCTCTTAAAGAACTTAAAAGAATTTAGATTGAACTGAATAATCTCAAATGCTTCTTGTAGCTTTAAAATAGTCCCAGCAGGTGACTCTGAAGAAAAATGCTGTGTGTTTGAACACTGCCCGCTGTAAACACTTTGCATACACCACAATGACTGACTCCACCAACCGCCACGACACCACCGCGCACGATTCCCTCATCGGCACAGTGGAGCACCACAAATTGCTACCTGGTCTGTGGGAAACACTGCATTTGTATACTATTAATGATATATATAGTTATTTAGGCAGTGTCTAAAAGCAGAGCTCCTGATGAGTGGATGAGCAAAATATTTGCAAGGACACAAAATCAACCTGAATAGAATAATAATATTGCCGCATATGAACCATCGAATTGTGTAGTTTCGTGTATTTCGCATCAATAAATTGCTGCAGTGTCTTGTGACATTACTGTGACTCCAATAATGAGATACATATCGCAGGTACGAGTACATATTTGTTCCTTTCTTTGACAGCGCATGCCATGCGCCAAAAACAACACCACGATATTTATTCTGGTGTGACTCTGCTGGGTGCCTGGTGGACAGCAGTGAACCTGTGCTTTCATTTTACATCATCACTATATAGTTACAATTGAATATCATCAGACATAAGAACTAATCTATATCGAGCCGCGGTAGGTTTTGATTCTCTAACACTAAAGAATCATAATCACTATTGAACTTTAGGCATCCATCGGACGGTTGTCCATGGAAAGTGCGCCAAGGGCTTGACTCTTCGCTCCTCGCTGGTTGAAGTGCTTTTTTTAGTGACTGATAAGGCCAGTCTTTGACTGGCAGATGCGGTGGCAGCGCTGGCATATGAAGTCCAAGGTGTTGGGTGGTGCACTTGTGCAGGCCTTCCTCTCGTTGCGTTTGGCTTCAGCGGCTGCCATAATGTTGTCCTCGTCTCTTTGCAGGGTACATTTAAGACAAAAATGGAACCACAATTCAACACAGAAACCTTGTTTTCTAAGATTCACTCTTGAAAAATAATTTTAAACAAATGCAGTACAAGTTATAAATGGTACCATGAGCGAGGAGTACTGTAGTCAAGACCAAGTCATGACCAAGACCAGACTGTATCGAGACTGAGACAAGACCAAGACTTTGAGGGGTTGAGATCAAATCAAGGCCAAGACGAAGGCAGGGCGAGACTGGGTCAAGACCAGGACCAGACCAGTGTGTGTGAAGGGGGGAGGGGATGGGGAGGGGTGACAGCCGTTAACAGGAAGAAAAATTTCAAATTAGCAGTGAGTCACGTTACTGGTCACATTTGAAGCATTGAGTTTTATATTCAATCACAGTAACAATGTTAGAAAATAAATCAGACAATGCAAAGGAAAGTTAGTGAAATCTCCACAGTTATGGCCTTGACTGGTCTTGGAATAAAATCCTGAGTCCTCCATGTCTGAGACCGAGACAAGACTGAGACCTTCAAAAAGTGGTCTTGAGATCAAGACCGGTCTCAAGCGCTACAACACTATCATTGAGGTTTAGAAAACAATTTGAAAAAAACTATTCAGCAAGCTACATTTTCTGTTATTCATGTAAAAAAAAAAAGGATGTCTTGCATAATATTTCTGTTCACAAAGACACCATGACAGATTTCCCATCTCAACTCTCATCTTTTGATTCAGTTTTGTACAAGCCTGATTCCAAAAAAGTTGGGACAAAGTACAAATTGTAAATAAAAACAGAATGCAATAATTTACAAATCTTAAAAACTGATATTGTATTCACAATAGAACATAGACAACATAGCAAATGTCGAAAGTGAGACATTTTTAAATTTCATGCCAAAAATTGGCTCATTTGAAATTTCATGACAGCAACACATCTCAAAAAAGTTGGGACAGGGGCAATAAGAGGCTGGAAAAGTTAAAGGTACAAAAAAGGAACAGCTGGAGGACCAAATTGCAACTAATTAGGTCAATTGGCAATAGGTCATTAACATGACTGGGTATAAAAAGAGCATCTAGGAGTGGCAGCGGCTCTCAGAAGTAAAGATGGGAAGAGGATCACCAATCCCCCTAATTCTGCGCCGACAAATAGTGGAGCAATATCAGAAAGGAGTTTGACAGTGTAGAATTGCAAAGAGTTTGAACATATCATCATCTACAGTGCATAATATCATCAAAAGATTCAGAGAATCTGGAAGAATCTCTGTGCGTAAGGGTCAAGGCCGGAAAACCATACTGGGTGCCCGTGATCTTCGGGCCCTTAGACGGCACTGCATCACATACAGGCATGCTTCTGTATTGGACATCACAAAATGGGCTCAGGAATCAGGGCATCTCTGATGGTATGGGGTTGCATTAGTGCGTGTGGCATGGGCAGCTTACACATCTGGAAAGACACCATCAATGCTGAAAGGTATATCCAGGTTCTAGAGCAACATATGCTCCCATCCAGACGACGTCTCTTTCAGGGAAGACCTTGCATTTTCCAACATGACAATGCCAAACCACATACTGCATCAATTACAGCATCATGGCTGCGTAGAAGAAGGGTCCGGGTACTGAACTAGCCAGCCTGCAGTCCAGATCTTTCACCCATAGAAAACATTTGGCGCATCATAAAACGGAAGATACGACAAAAAAGACCTAAGACAGTTGAGCAACTAGAATCCTACATTAGACAAGAATGGGTTAGCATTACTATCCCTAAACTTGAGCAACTTGTCTCCTCAGTCCCCAGACGTTTACAGACTGTTGTAAAGAGAAAAGGGGATGTCTCACAGTGGTAAACATGGCCTTGTCACAACTTTTTTGAGATGTGTTATTGTCATGAAATTTAAAATCACCTAGCCTGGCAAGCCAGACTAAATGTGAATATTTAGTCTGGCCTCGATCCGTAGACATTTCCGAAGCGGGTAGGAGGAACAAACCGCTGTCTTTCAAACTGTCTCTGTGCGTATAGGCCAACGCTCTGACCAATCAGCGCAACAGTGACTGTGACGTAGTCAGAGCGACAGAAAGCAGTGGGGGAGGCCTTGAAATAAATAATTTTTCAAAATGCGTATTAATTAATAAACAGGTTCTAGATATTAAGAAGTTTGGAGATAATGACCACAAGTTTGGAGTCTGTACCACATGCACATTTTTTTCCAAGTGTTTTTCAAGGGTTTGCTTAAACTGTTTTTGAGAGTTTTTATTTAGTGGTGTTTGGTGAAATAATTTCCCTTAAATTTAAAATAACGGGAAAATAAGAAACAATCAAAAAGTAATGTTTCAAAGCTGTTTATTAATTCTTCGTACTGCACAAACTAGCCCCATCCTTTTGGCTACCAGCGGAGCCAGCTGGTAGATCAGACTTTTGCCATAGCCGGTCGGCAAAACAGCGAAAACGTCCTTCTTGAAAAGGAATAAGCGGAGAGCCTCTTCCTGCTCATGTTTCAACGAAAACTCCAAGTCTAATTCTTCTAAAACTGATTCCAAAGCGGAGTCAAACTAGCGCTGTTCACTAGCCGTAGCCATCTTTCCTGTTGTGCTTTCTCCAGCGTCGCGCAGCTTTGTCGTCACTCCTGCAAAAGCCCACCCAAAGAATCCAAACAAAAACCTTGCGTTGTGATTGGCGGGCACGATTTGATGCCCGGGGTGTTTTTGTTGATATGGTGCGAGGCTAGACCCATTCGCTAGGCAAAAAATATTTTTGGCCGCTAGGCGGTTGGGTCTAGTTTACTAGGCTAAAAATCACCTAATTTTTCTCTTTAAATGATACGTTTTCTCAGTTTAAACATTTGATATGTCATCTATGTTCTATTCTGAATAAAATATGGAATTTTGAAACTTCCACATCATTGCATTACATTTTTATTTACAATTTGTACTTTGTCCCAACTTTTTTGGAATCGGGATTGTACTTTTTTTTCGTCTCGTCTCGTCTTCTTCCACTTATCCGGGGCTGGGTCGCGGAGGCAGCAGTCTGAGCATGGAAGCCCAAACTTCCCTTTCCCCAGACACCTCAGCCAGCTCCTCAGGAAGAACACCGTGGCGTTCCCAGGCCAGCCGAGAGACATAGTCCCTCCAGCGTGTCCTGGGTCTTCCCCGGGGCCTCCTCCCAGGGGGACATGCCTGGAACACCTCCCCAGGGAGGCGTCCAGAAGGCATCCGAATGAGATGCCCGAGCCACCTCAGCTGATTCCTCTCGAAACATGAGAGGAATGTACTTTTTTTTTTTTAAATATTCACCTGTGGGTGGCACGGTGGTGTAGTGGTTAGCGCTGTCGCCTCACAGCAAGAAGGTCCGGGTTTGAGCCCCGTGGCCGGCGAGGGCCTTTCTGTGCGGAGTTTGCATGTTCTCCCCGTGTCCGCGTGGGTTTCCTCCGGGTGCTCTGGTTTCCCCCACAGTCCAAAGACACGAAGGTTAGGTTAACTGGTGACTCTAAATTGACCGTAGGTGTGAGTGTGAATGGTTGTCTGTGTCTATGTGTCAGCCCTGTGATGACCTGGCGACTTGTCCAGGGTGTACCCCGCCTTTCGCCCGTAGTCAGCTGGGATAGGCTCCAGCTTGCCTGCGACCTTGTAGAACAGGATAAAGTGGCTAGAGATAATGAAATGAGATGAGATATTCACCTGCAATTTGTTTTGGTTCTGTCCCATGAGTTGTATGCTACCTAATGTGTGCACCTTTTCCGAGTTTAGTCTTTCATTTGTCTATTTCCTGTTACTTTGTTTCAACGCGAAGCCGTGCCAATTGTTTCATGCATTGTTAAGCCTCGTTTTCTCATCTTGTGTTTCCTGGGTTGTGGATTATGATTCTTGGATCGTCAATCATTTTAAAAAATTGCTTAATTTACACATATTACAGATAGCTGTATGCACATTTGCAAATAGTTTTTGAATCCCAGCTTTTACAGGTGTGCAGGGTTTTTTTCAGAGTGATAAAGCAGCAGGACTGACATGTTGAAGTTGAGCCTACAGACAACTTTCTCACTTGTCCACTAGCTGCTAATGTATGATGTTCTTCAACTTCCATTCTCTCACACAGAAGAGGTGATATTTCTTATCTGAGGATATTATGTGTGTGTGAGAGAGAGAGAGAGAGAGAGAGAGAGAGAGTGCAAATAATAAAGTGAGGCTGCCACGCAGTCCATAAAGTTGATATACCAGTTATGCTCCTGTCCTTCTTTTCTATCTTCATCTTCTCCTTCATGTCTTGCTCTCTCGATGCACACAAACACACACCCAAGTCGCTCTTTATCTCCGCACCCTCTTTTCTCGTTCCAAATTAAACAGGCCCGCTGCAATAAAAGACGCCACTTTAGATTTGAATCTGTAATTGAAACAAACTGCGTATTGCTTTTCTAATTTTAGCTGGCGCATCTGACTGGGACTCGTGCGTGCGGTCCCCAGTGACCTTGCGCTCCTGGCTGCGAGAATGATTAAAGATCAAGGACTGGAACCATTTCCTTTCAAACAGGAAGATGAATGGATGCTGTTTGGAAGTGGCTGCATTGCCCCGAAGCAATTAGACTGTGGTCGTGAAGCACAGAGTACTGTATTTTGAAAGGGAATGAAGTGATATTACACTGACAAAAATTTAATGTATCGGTAAAAGATGGATAAATAGCTTAAAACGTGAATAAAATTGATCTACAGCGCATCGAAAAGCAGCATTTTTGCCCATCACAGTTTGTAAAGTCCACTTTACCTTTTGTATCAATGCGCAAATCCATTTAACATCTCATGCTTCGTTATGAGCACTCGTTGTAGGACTTGTGGCCTCGCTAGTCGATCGTTAGTAAGTCACATGACCATAATACTCGGACCATTCTATAATTGCAGGTATATTTCAAGTGTCGACTCTGTTATCGTCAAACTGGGCAATCCATTAGCAGAACTGAGGGCAACCGAGTTGACACTTTCCACCATTTTATGTCTTACAGTAACTCCACACGCTAACCTCAAATTAGCTGCAATGTGGCATGTACTATAAAACACGAATGGTATGGATTTTAATCATATTATTGTTCTTAAAAAATGAGTATGAGATTCACTCCAATATCACAATAACAGATTTGACAAATAATTAATCCAGTGTTGATGTAAAATCCTCAACATTTTGTTCAAATTAATGAGAGAAGAAACATAACATGGCAGCATGGTGGTGTAGTGGTTAGCGCTGTTGCCTCACAGCAAGAAGGTCTGGGTTCGAGCCCCGTGGCCGACGAGGGCCATTCTGTGCGGAGTTTGCATGTTCTCCCCGTGTCCGCGTGGGTTTCCTCCGGGTGCTCCGGTTTCCCCCACAGTCCAAAGACATGCAGGTTAGGTTAACTGGTGACTCTAAATTGAACGTAGGTGTGAATGTGAGTGTGAATGGTTGTCTGTGTCTATGTGTCAGCCCTGTGATGACCTGGCGACTTGTCCAGGGTGTACCCCGCCTTTCGCCCGTAGTCAGCTGGGATAGGCTCCAGCTTGCCCGCGACCCTGCATAGGATAAACGGTTATGGATAATGGATGGATGGATGGATGGATGGATGAAGAAACATAACACACCTCACTACCTTTCTGAAGTTTCCCACCAGAGGAAGTGACATCTCTTGGTGCAGGTGTCATGCGTATTGTTAAAAGTGTTTGTGGATTTAATGCGGTTTTATAACGGAGTTGACAAGAACGTTGGAATAGATTTTATATATATATATATATATATATATATATATATATATATATATATATATATATTACTGAAATTTCACATTATACAGAAAATAGAGTGATTCAATAAAGATTTATTTTGTGGAAAAGAACAAAAGGTTTATCTTAGAGACGCGAACCGTACCCCGAATTCTAGAATGAGCAATGTACATGTCCTTGGAATGTAGCTCAGTAACGTCGCACCAGCGGGAGAAGATAGAAAAGATGATAGAAAAGACACTTCCTGGAGTGTCTTTATACTAAAAAAAAAGAAAAAAAGCCCCAAATCTTTACGAACATATCAGTTCAGAAATGATATCCACAATATGACCAAAAGTTTGTGGACTCATATATTTTTCATATCACTGCACAGTCACTGCACAGTCCTGTTTCAGTGAACTTATTTTAATTAAGTTTTAAAATGTGCACTGAGACACACAAAGAGGTTGTTCAACTTGACACATATTGGACATGTGATCAGAGCCGCTGCTGGGGAGCGTTCATCGAGACGAGATGACAGGAGACAGAGCTGGGACAGAAGGGACAAGTCCACCTTTATTTGTTTATTTTTTTTAAAGGATCTTCTCCCTTGTTATTGATTCTGTGTGTAAGACAAGCCGCTCGCTCTCCGTCCTGTCAGAACAGAGATGGACACGATCGCATCGGTGCTCCCAACGGAGACACAGGCTCGGATCATTATCTCTCCCAGAAAGGAAAGTCGCAGTTTGACTTTCTCTTGCAGTCGTGTTCAAAGCAATGCTAAATCACTCGACACAATTCCGAAGAGGAGGTGCCGTGAGATCTATCTTAATCCTAATTACACGGTTGATTGAGATCTTAATAATTGAGGATGTCAGCTCCAACCTTGCCCAATGAGACAGGGGCTCATTATTTTTAATTTAGAAAATCCTGGATTTGGAGTCGAAGTCAAAGGAAGCAGCTGAGACAGAAACATTTTCATGGGATCGCTGGCGCACAGTGCAGGTTAAACATTTAGATACCAAATATTGTATCACCTTTTTTTTTAACCTTCACCAACTTTATTGGAGGAGGCTATGTTTTTGCCTCCATTTGTTTGTTTATTTGTTTTTGTTTCCACCATAACTCAAAAAGTAGTGAACGGATTTTGATGAAAGTGGGCCATGGGCCAAGCCGCAGTTTATTAGGTTTTGATGCCAATCTGAATATTTGCCTTGGCGGAGGTCTGCACTTGACCAAGTGCCCTTCTAGTTTGCATCTTGTATCTGAATGACCCTAACCCATAACTACATCATCATTTGTTTACCACAATGAATTATGGGCGATACCTGGGGCCAGCTCCGCTATATTGTTTACTTTTGCCTTTGTTAAACACTGCATTGTTGCGTGTAACCGGTTTTAACCATGCCACCTAAAGTGAATTCCTGTGTGCCTTACTGTGTCTCCACAACAAAGAGAACACCTCATATGAGCTTTTATCAGCTGCCAGTTGAAAAGAAGAGAAGAAAGAAATGGATAAGTTTAATCCGCAACAAAAACCTTCAAACTGAATTGAAATGGACGAGTGTTTGTAGCTTACATTTCTCTGGTGGGAAAAAGACAGACTTAAACTGTGACCCAGCAATATTTCCATGGTCTGCGGAACGGCCTTCGGTTATAGAAGATTATAACGATCGACACTGTTCATCGTCTGAAACTAGCGATATTCCAAAGCCTATAAAACACAGAAGCATTCTTTGGCCTTTGCCTCTCGACGTACCGAAGCACTCGGCAGCTGAACGAGCCTGTCGGACCGATAAAACTCCCAAACCACCAAGGGTTCTCTTTTGGGTGTGTATAATGTTCATTCTACCTCACTAGAGGCATTTATTGAAGAAAATGCATTTACACTGAACGTGACACGGCAGATCAACGGGTTTCCAAAGGTTTTTTTTTTGTAATGTTTCCTGATATCAAGTTTTATTTAACTAATCACTCATTTATCACTCGGACTCATTTATCTCACGAATCCCCCGCGAGAGCGCTGCTCCACGCCAATTCCCGATATTCAGATAGATTTGTTTTCTCGATAAAGTTTAGCTGGTGTAATATACGTCCTCAGAAATAAGACATTCTGAGATTTGATGTTGTTGTTGTACAGTGTGGTAGACTCGGACTAGACTCTTAACTTCTCACCAAGCTTGATTTGGATTCCGATTTTCCTGCTGTAAACCCTCGACATGTTCTCCACCTCTTTAAATCACCAATTTCATTGTCTTCCACGACAGAGCATGGCAAAATCGCTCCTCTGACATCACTCTCACGTAAAATTAATCTGACATCCGCTATATCACTCAACTACCGACCCCGGCGATCCCCCACAATACATTGCGGTAAACAAGTGATGATGTAGTTATGCTTGGGGATGATTGGACACTGGTCCAATTTTAACCACATGTATTTATATGTACATTTTATGGTTCATTTAACTGTTTCTCAATTTGTTCCTCATTCTCACTAGTTGCTCAGTATAAGAGATGGTTGGTCTGTTTAAAAACTGTTTTTAACTTATTCTCGAATTCTCAATTCTGATTGGCCAGAACATTTTGATTCATTTTCTGTAACAGTGACTCTGAAATATAACTGGTTAGCTCATGATGAGGCCAGATGAGCGTATGTGAGCCCGTGTCGTCCGTCATCGTCATCCATCCACAATTTACAAAAATCGCTACTCCTCCTACAGGATTGATCAGATTTTTATCAAACTCACATACAATGTTCCCCAGGTGGGTGTGCATAAAAGTTGTCAAGATGGTGGCACCACCTGTCATATTTACGATTTTATGGGTGTCTGAAAGTTCAAACTCACACACAACAACAGTGACCGGTATGAGCTCCAGCCTCATCGAGGCTTTGTTTTATTTTAACGGACTCAATCTAATACATTACTAAATATTTGACATGATGAAGTTTCCCGTCATTTATTTATCATTTATGGAAGGATTCTCCAGTGTCAGTGCCAGGCTTGTAGGACTCGAGTTCAGGATTCAGACTCGAGTCCGACTCATGCTCTAATTTTAAGGACTCGTGACTTGACTTGGACTTGAGCACTGATGACTCGGACTTGTGCATTAACTGCATTCAGACTCGTAAATTGGAGACGAGGACTCGGATTTTTTCTTTATTTTTTTGTAACATGCCATAATAATGTGGCATAAGATATTTATATCTATGTTAATTTTTGTACAAATTTTATGCAAGAGTGTCACACCTGCGCGTCTTGGCGCATGCATCAGATAGACTCTCAGGCACGCTCTGGACAGCACGCGCACCAAGGGGACTCTCTTGCGGCTGTAAACGACTTGCGCCTAAACAGGATTAAGGCGCAAACAGTGCGCCTATATAAAAACTGTGAAAATGCACTTACTTTGCGAAGTATTGAGTTGCGTTGCTGATACATTACCGAGCCTTATTTCCTTGTTTGGTTTCCTGATTTCCTGTTTCTCATCTTTGATTCTGCCGGGTCTACGATAGCCTGTTTGTACCTCACTTGACCTATTGCCTGTTTCACCGTTTTACGATTTTGCCTGCCATTCTGGATTGTTTACCTTCTTCAGTTATATTAATAAACACACCTTCTGCACTCACATCCGTCTCCCAACCATCTCTGACAGAATACTTCACACTCCCTGACAAAGAGACGCACATTCACCTGTTCATACGTCATGTTCAGGAACAAACTAATGTTAATGACGCTAAAACAGCCGCCATCAAATGGTGCGGTTGGGGTGTTGGACTTGACTTGGATCAATGGTGGGCTCGACTCAAATTTTTTTTAATGACTTTGACTTGACTCGGACACTGAGGACTCGAGACTGGACTCGGACTCGAGCTTTAGTGACTCGACTACAACACTGGTCAGTGCTTTGTAGCAGTCAGTAGCTGTGATATATTTTTGATTCAAAACAAGAGGCTGGTGAGGGAACAGTTTCTTGCTGCGATGACGTTGTTTCGTGGACATTCCACAATATTAACTGTAATTAGAAAAGGATAAGATCCTGGATGAAGTCATTCTTAAAAAAAAAACACCCCTGTAATAAATGGAAAGAATCACTGTGGTATAAAAGGAATAAAGCACTCCGAGGTTGTAGCAGTAAGTAACTCGGCTTCATCACACTACAACACTGTTGATTATTTTCCTGAACTGGTTTATTTCTGACTCAGCAGTCCTCCAGGTCGGTTCCTTTTTTATGAGACTTTTTTTTAACGATGAAGAAGTCCAAATTAGTCATCCATTAGTGTCTTAACCCCTTTTAATTTAACTAGTTTAATTCACAGTCGGTCTAATCTATACATCTTTAAGCACATTGACCATCGGGACACTGTAAATCAACGAGAGTGTAAAAACATGACACAGGGAACTTCTTAAATCTGCCCGATTATTCCACTGTCAGCGCTTTCCTCTCTGCTCTGTAATCGATTAGGAGTGGGGCCATCGCTGTGAAATGAACGATCTGACGCCGTTCTTGGCTCTAAATCACACTCCGGGTGTTATATCTATCTCGGTGATGTACGTCCGCAGGCTTTCTGCTGAGGACGCGCTGACGGATTCGCCCGTGCGTCTGAGCTGAGCTCGGCTCTAATATACGCATTCCGTAAATATTTATTTGCCTTGGGGAATGTTTGGAAATGTTTATGAAATAATTCCATTATTTTAAATGGTGGAGAGTACTTTTAGCTGATAACGTAAAAAAATGGCCTTGATATTTTTACGCCAAATTGAGTCATATTTGCCGTAAGAACGTCTTCGTAACGGTTTGGAAGTTGATTTAATTTCAGAAAAATCACTTCCATTTCTTAATTTGTAATGGAAGTAAATGTATTTTCCCGTCCCATTTTTATCAAGAGACAAGATAAATAAGAGAATGAATAAGTGGTGAGGTGTTCAGTAATAAACTTTAAGACTAATGGGTTTAAGACGTCTTGACTCAGCTGCAGTTTTATTCAAAACACTGAAAGTTTGACAAACTGAGCTCTCTGACCTCCATTAAACAACTTCACCAGACACGACGAGGACAAAGGAGTCATGTTTTAGCCTCCCCTTACATATACTTATCTTTTTTTCTCCCAAAAGATACAGAAGTTAGAAATTAAAGAAAGATGAAAGGAACCGTGTTAGCATCGAGGTTAAGATGAATCTGAAAGTTGTGATGATTAATGTGACAGGAGGGACTGGGATTCGAGCCGTTGTTGTTGTTGTTTTTTTCTTTTCTTTTTTTAGTTTGTTTTTGTAGGATTTTTTTCTTGTGTTATTTAGTCGCTCCATGTTACATTTGACACGTTTTTCACGTTTGACTTCATTTTTCACATTTCATTCATTTCCTTGTGCTTTTTCTAAAGATTATTCTTTACAAGATTAATTTATTTTTGCATGATTTTTATTTTTTACAACATTCAGAGACTGATTTTTTTTTTTTTTTTTTTTTTTCAAAATTCTCAAGATTTCCCCCCATGGTGCATTTTATAATTCCACACACATTTATTGCATGATTAATTTCTTTCCTTTTCATATTTGTTGTTTATTTCCCCCCAAGTGATTCTGTTCTACATCTAACTTGATGTTACATGATGAACATATTGTATTTTACAGTATGTGTAAATGTAAGGAAGATAAATAGATCAATGTCGAAACTAGATCATGATGCACTTGGACACAAAGGAGAAACGATTTATTTGCATTTATTAGTTCCTTTAGGCAATGATAACGTAAGAAGGACATTTTACTTTTTTTTCCTTTTCTCTTTATCTTTGTTTATGAGCCTCTGAATTTCCCTCTGGGATTAATAAAGTATGTAATCTAATCTTTTACATCTTTGAGATTACTCATCAGTGAAAATGCCCTTTTTTTTCTTAAATATTCTCAAATCAATGCATAAAAATAATACATGTGCTTAGGGAAATAAAAAAAATGGTGAAATAATTTATAAATAAGGAATAATGTCTGCTGAGGAAACAAACATTCTGCAATATAATATATCAACGCAGGTATTTCTGTGTGCACTTTAAAATACGCTTTAAAGGAAAGTCAGAAAAAGCCGTGTGGTTGAAATGACTCGAGATATTTATCACACTTTAGATAAGATACACTAATTCTTTTTTTTGTTTTTTGCTAACCCAGTTCATCTGACTTGTTATAAACCCTGGACGTTGTGTCCACACGTTCCTTCCTGACCGTCTGCTGTCATTTCATTCACCTTCTGCTTGATTCTTTGCTCCAGTCAACATCTGCTCGCAGTGTTAATAATGAGCCCTCTGCTCTGCCAGCCATGTCCTCCTACCAACACACATGTCAATAGAAGTACTTATCTCCTCAGGAAAATGTGCGCCAAGGGCTTTATTTGGATGCCGTTCAAGGTCAGCAGTCAGCAAAACCCTGCGTTCTGTACTACATGCTAATGCAGAGAAAAATCCGGCTTTGAGGGAAAGTTTTAGACGTGTATTAACAGTTTATTTTTCATATAAGCTCGCACCTCGTTTGACCTTTGTAGAGCATTGTAGAGGATTGTTGCTGGGGTTTTTTTCACTGTTGTTTAGAGCAGTTCAGTCTCTCTAATTGAGATGCTGCTGCTCTTCTGATACTCCATCATCCCTCAGCTCCCTTCTGCACCCAGTAGGACGCTAATATTTCTTGGCACCGCTCGAGCCAGGGCTGTCAGTTATCTTCCAGTCGAGCCACGGTAAATATCCTGCATTGATTAAGTCGATTTGCATAGGCTCAAGGCGAGGAGCTGAATACAAACCAGCATCATTTACACCCAAAATACCAGCTCGTGAAGCTCCACAGGCTTAGCACGCTGCCCAATCCAAGAGCTTTCTTTTCTCTGAAACTGTAGCACTCCCACCTGAAATGGTAGAGATGCATCCATAACATTTTTGAGACAGTATATGAGTACATGTTTTATTGTGTGTGGGTTTTTTTTGGGGGGGACACGTCATCTCACTTCTTTCAAAAAACAGTACAAACGGTCGCTTAGGGCCTCTGTACCACCCTGGGGTTGGTCCATCCATCCATTATCTGTAGCCGCTTATCCTGTGCAGGGTGGCGGGCAAGCTGGAGTCTATCCCAGCTGACTATGGGCGAGAGGCGGGGTACACCCTGGACAAGTCGCCAGGTCATCACAGGGCTGAAACATAAAGACAAACAAGCATTCACACTCACATTCACACCTACGGTCAATTTAGAGCCACCAATTAGCCTAACCTGCATGTCTTTGGACTGTGGGGGAAACCGGAGGAAACCCACACGGACACGGGTAGAGCCCCCATCAGCCACTAGGCTTGAACCCAGAACCTTCTTGCTGTGAGGCGACAGTGCTACCCACTACACTACGGTGCCGCCCCACCCTGGGGTGCCATTATTTTAAAACATGAATGAAGCACATTATTAATGGGCTAAAACGGTTTACGTATCAGGCGTTCACTTCGTTCATACACTTTTGGTGTGGCAAAAGATAGAAATTTACTATTTACAATTTAACTGAATTAGGTATGTAAAGACAAGATCATGAAGAAGTGGTGATGAAGTGATGATAACAGTCTGGGCTGGGGAACCCCCCCCCCCCAAAAAAAAAAAATCAGGAAGAAATGTCAATTAGTCAAATTGTTTGCACTCTTGTTTCCGCTTGTGAATGTAAGTAAAATGAAAAAAGTTCGAATCTAGCTAGAAATGAACTCGAGTAGGAAGTGTTTGGCGAACATGTTTAGTCATGTGCTAACTTGCTATTACTAGCTATGAAAACAGTAGTGTGTTGATTTGAAAGTAATATCTACCGTAACTAGCGAGCTAGTGTATATCTAGAGTAGAAAGTGTTCTGCTAACACACGTTTAGTTGCTAACGAGGCTCTTTGCAGCAAGAGGTCACATGCTTGGATCCTGCTTAGCAACACGAAAGCATTCAGGTAAACAAAGCCTTTTGTAAGGTTTTGGCTACATTGTGAAGATATAAATGAACAATTTATCGCGATGATAACGCAAACGGGCGGCACGGTGGTGTAGTGGTTAGCGCTGTTGCCTCACAGCAAGAAAGTCCAGGTCCAAGCCCCGTGACCGGCGAGGGCCTTTCTGTGCAGAGTTTGCATGTTCTCCCCGTGTCCACGTGGGTTTCCTCCGGGTGCTCCGGTTTCCCCCACAGTCCAAAGACATGCAGGTTAGGTTAACTGGTGGCTCTAAATTGACCGTGAGTGTGAATGGTTGTTTGTGTAAATGTGTCAGCCCTGTGATGACCTGGCGACTTGTCCAGGGTGTACCCCGCCCTTCGCCCGTAGTCAGCTGGGATAGGCTCCAGCTTGCCTGCGACCCTGTAGAGCAGGATAAAGCGGCTAGAGATAATGAGATGAGATAACGCAAACTTATTACAGCGCATCAATAGCTCATTGATCATTTTATGTGACATGCGTTTGTTCATTTTTATTCACTGAGAAAAGCGATCTTTTTAGATGGCAAGAATCACATTGCTATGGCAACAGAATTGTTTACAAGTATCCGTGTCAGTACTGCGTATGCGTTATCTATCCGAGTGAGATTAAAATTCATAAAAGTGAAGTCTGTTGGTTGGCGGATTTTGTTGGCAGTAAAAATCACACGGTTGCAGAAAATTTCTGATTAGATTTTTAGAATTACAAATCTTTGTCACATATATGCACACATGCAGCTGAGAGGAAGAGGGAAGCCGAACTTCGTGTTATCATTGCGGTAAATTGTTTGTTTATATCTTCAAGCTGTAGCCAAACATTACAAAAACTACTATATACGTTGAAAACTTTTATTATGGAGCTGCTTTGTTTGATCTATTAGAATTACAGTAAGTGCTTTTAGGTGTACATACCTTGCGAAATTGCCATGTTGTTTGGCCACAAAGTTCCAAACGCCATCCATTGAAAGCCCATGCCTTGGCGATAAAATAATTTTTTCCTGTAAAAATAAACCGAACGCAAACTAAGAAAACTATGTTGACAATTCTTCAAGAAAAGGAAAGAGATGAAGCACTATAAACTGCTGAAACTTTTGTACTTGACTTTGCCGAGGGTTTTGTTTGCCTGAATGTTTGCTCTCCACTTTCATGTTGCTAAGCAGTATCCAAGTACATGACCTCTAGTTGCAAAGAGCCTCTTGTTATTACTAACTATGACAGCAGTAGTGTTTTGATTTGAAAGTACTATGTAACTAGTGGACTAGCTCGTATTGAGAGTAGGAAGTGTTTGACTAACACATGTTAAGTTGCTAACTTGTTACCAGTAGCTATGACAACAGTACTGTGTTGATTTGAAAGTAGTATCTAACTAGTGAGCTAGCTCATACCTAGAAAAAGAAGTACTTAGCTAACACACATTTAGTCGCTAAAGGCCCGGTCCCACTGCACTTACGGATGCAAAGAGGATGTAAAACGTAAAAAAATCTTTGCCATCCGTTGGAAAACGCTATGCATCCGTTGTGTACTCATTGCATACGTGCTTCATACGCTCTATCCATCGAGCATCCGTCCACTGTGATTTCATCCGCGCAAAAAGTTTTGAGCTGCACAAAACTTTTAGAACGGATGAACTTTCCGCCGTGTATGATGTAAATCCGCGACATATACGAGCAACAAACGTTCTATGTCCGTTATCATCCGTTAAACGTCTGCTGTATCCTCTCTGCATCCTCTGGGCATCCTTGCAACTCACATCCGCTGCAGCTGAAAACGGAAAGAGGGAGGAAAGATAAGGTACATGAAACGTCTATTCATCGTTAGTAGCACGGAAATAGAAAGGATGTAAGCGTATGCATCTCGTATATAAAGTATTCAAAACGGACAAAGCGTTTATATCTGGGATGTATCTCGTATATTTAGGATGTCTGGAGTATGTCTAGAGTATGTAGAAGGACACCTAGCGGACAATCAATATTTTGTATAAAAAGGGGGACAAAATCATCTAGTAGTAGAGATGTATTGATGTAGCCGCCAGCACGTCTTTCCGCTTTATGCTGACGGCGTGCGTGCTGCATCCCTTTATATCCGCGGAGCAGACGCAATTCATACCCCCCGCATGCGCAGTGAACGGTCTGCATCCGATATACATCCGCGCAACATCCCCTTTGTTTCCGTTAGGCGTACGTGATGCATCCCCTTCACCCGCTATGCATCCGCTCTTTCTGCTATGCGTCCGCTTCTCAGTTATCACCAGTAACCCCTTCGGAGCTGTCATCCACTTCCATCCGCTTTCATCCGCTAGGCTTCCTATGAACATGCGTTTAACATCCCCGCTATATACTACCCACGTCCGTTCTTTTCCGTTCTATTTTCGCCAATTTTGTCCATTTCTGGAGCGGATGAAAACGGATAGAGCCACCCCCGAAATTTTGCTCATCCGCTGTGTCCTTTTTGCATACGTTTTGTGTCCATCGGCCAGTGGGACCGGGCCTTAACTTGTTATTACTGGCCATGACAACAGTATTCTGTTGATTTGAAAGTAGTATCTAATTATCGAGTTAGTGCGTATCAAGAGTAGGAAGTGTTCGGCTTACACAAGTTAAGTCTCTAACTTGTTACTAGTAGCTATGACAACAGTACTGTGTTGATCTGAAAGTAGTATCTAGCTAGCGAGCTAGCTCATACCTAGAAAAAGATGTATTTGGCTAATACGCATTTAGTTGCTAACTTATGACTTACTATGACAACAGTATTCTGTTGATTTGAAAGTAGTATTTAACTAGCAAGCTAGCATGTACCCGTATCAAGAGTAGGAAGTGTTCGGCTTACACAAGTTAAGTCGCTAACTTGTTACTAGTAGCGCTGACAACAGTACTATGTTGATTTGAAAGTAGTATTTAACTAGTGAGCTAGCGTGTATCTAGTGTAAGAAGTGTTTGGCTAACACACGTTTAGTTGCTAACTTGTTATTACTAGCTATGACAACAGTAGTGTGTTGATTTGAAAGTAGTATCTAACTAGCGAGCTAGTTCATACCTAGAAAAAGGAGTACTTGGCTAGCACACATTAAGTCACGAACTTGTTACTAGTAGCTATGACAACATTATTCTGTTGATTTGAAAGTAGTATTTAACTAGCAAGCTAGCACGTATCGAGTAGGAAGTGTTTGGTTTACACAAGTTAAGTCGCTAACTTGTTACTATTAGCTATGACAACAGTACTGTGTTGATTTGAAAGTAGTATCTAACTTGCGAGCTAGTTCATACCTAGAAAAAGAACTACTTGGCTAACACACGTTTAGTCGCTAACTTGTTATTACTGGCTATGAAAACAGTAGTGTGTTTACTTGAAAGATAATCAGCACTCTTGTGATTGCAACATCAATCTGCAGTTATTTTCAGAAATGGAGCATTGTAAATTATCACAACTGATAAGGAAATGATTTTCAAACCTGTTTTCAAACATTTTGACTCAATACTAAATAGTGTAATGGTTTAAAGGTTATTTTTTCAGCTGCATTATATATTTTGAGGTGCCACTGAGTCAGCGTTATTTATTTTACATCATTTACTTATATTAATTACCCTGGATTGAATAACGGGATTGAATAATGACCGGTTGCCAAGAACATCAAGAATCATCACCAAGAACAACATTCTGGCTCAGCGCTGTTAATTCCACTCACCTAGCCTTACCTGGAGACATTTCTTCTTGCCATTTGTTGCTAGTGATGAAGTCATTGTGCTAAGTTTCATGAATTGTACCATGGAAGTGTCTCAGCAGTGCTCAGTGCTCGCAGATGTGAACTGCTCGCTCTCGCATGCAACAGCTCATAGTCTGATTTGATTGTGAAATACGTCCAGATAGCTGTCATGTCATGTCATGCGTGTTGTCTATCTGTTAGCGTAACAACATATACCAGGCTTACATCACGTGGTATCACATAGTATTGGATGTTGTTATCTGAGTAGATCTAACTTGACATTGGTATCACTATCAACATATCGTTATCAGATCGCCAACATTTAATTTTAATAAAAACGTCTTTGTGAATGCAGCTCCAAAAAAAATCCCCAGCATCCTTCTTTCTGTTTTTGTTCTATGCTCATTCACGCTCCACTTTCAAGCTTCTTACCTCAAGGAGAGCCATGACACAAAAGTAGAGTTGGGTTTTAAAAGCAGAAAAGGGATTTTTTTTTTTTTTTTGGAAAGTGGCTAGCTTTTGATGCAGCCTCATTGAAGATGCACAATGAGCTTATCTCGACAGGATTGGAGTCTCTGGCCATATTGCAGAGTTCTCAGCTTCTCTTGTTTACCGATGCGTCTGTAGTAATTGTGTGGCTTTTTGCTTCCGTATACACCACCGGTTTTACCTAGCAGATTAGAGATTAGTGCGCATGCTAACAGTGTGCAGTTTTTAGAGATTTATTCCCAGACTAAGCAATCCAAGCACTTTTTTTTTTCCCAACAGAACCACAGGCTATTTGAACAAAATCTGCCGACTGAAAGAGAAGCGTTCGTGTGGAGGAAACGTCAGCGTTACCCCTAGCGAGCCGTCATCACATTTCAGAGTGTGTGCACTTGGCAATGAGAGGCTGGTGATCTCATCACTGAAACACATATTCTCATACTCAAGCCCTGATTTAGTAAGCGTTCATATGCGTGGTAGTGTTTGGAGTTAAAGGAGGAGAAGACAGTGTTGAAATCAGGTTGTTCAGCGTGACGATCGTCCTGTGGAGCCATGCAGAGTTTGGATACAGCCAGAATGCAAAAGAAGTGTGTAGATACGATGAGTGTGTTCTGTTAATGAGATAAATGTGAAGGGAAAATCTGCTGAAGGAGATCTGAACATGTGAAGAGAAGCAAGATTTGGGACTTGGCAGTGAAAACGATTACTTTGAGTTCCTTAGAGTAATAATTATGCTATAAATCTCTTTCGAACATGGTGCCGTGATCTTACTGTCACGTTTTACTTTCACGTCCTGGTCCTGGCTCCGCCCCTTGTGTTCTAGTCATGTGCATTCATTCCAGTTGTTTCCACCGGTTTCCTGTTTAGTTCCCAAAATCCTTTATCTATGTATATGCTTGTGTTTCTGTGTCTCTTTGCAATGTTTTGTTCCATGTTTTTACGCATTATACGTGTCTCTGAGCCATTGTTTCCTTTTGTTCCATTTTCTTGCTCTGGGGTTTATTGACTTCCTAATTTTGACCCGTTGCCTGTTTTGCATGTTCATGGTTTTAGATAATCCTGGTTTATTTCTGCCCGCTGATATTTTGGCACATGCTATGGACTCTGGCCACGATTTCTGGTTTGCTTACAGTAAAAGCCACATTGATTAAATACACTTGTGACCTGCTTCTGAACACACATTACAAATAATAAGAAGGAAGAAAACTTCATCCATCCATTATCCGTAGCCGCTTATCCTGTGCAGGGTCGCGGGCAAACTGGAGCCTATCCCAGCTGACTATGGGTGAGAGGTGGGGTACACCCTGGACAAGTCACCAGATCATCATAGGGCTGATACATAGAGACGCACAACCATTCACACTCACATTCACACCTACAGTCAATTTCATCTCATTATCTCTAGCCGCTTTATCCTGTTCTACACTGTAAAAAAAAAAAAGTGACCATCTCAACTTAAATTTTCTAGGCAACATGATGCAAGAGAATTTTGTGTTGAGATGGTCAACAACAAAAGGTAAGTTGGTTGAACTCAAATTTAAACACGAAAATCCTTCTTAAGTCAACAAAGATCCTTGTTAAGTCAACAAGGATTTCTGAGTTGAAATTTGAGATCAACCAACGTACTATTTGTTGTTGACCATCTCAACTCAAAATTCTCTTGCATCATGTTGCCTAGAAAATTCTAGTTTACTCAACCTGTCTCAATTGCTGTTGACCTAACAAGGATTTCTGAGTTTAAATTTGAGTTCAGCCAACGTACTATTTGTTGTTGACCATCTCAACTCAAAATTCTCTTGCATCATGTTGCCTAGAAAATTTGAGTTTACATTTGATTTCAACCAACGTATTTTTGCTGTTACCCAAATTAGGTTACTCTTCTTATAATAACAAATAAATGTTTGCTATAATAACATGTATTTCTACATTTCATATGATGTTTTTTTTTTCAAGTTACCTGTACCTTAAAACATACAATAAATCACTGGCGCAAAGAAGACACTTACAAATAATTGTCAAAGGAAAACACTTTTATTTGTAAGACTGTGTCTCTTGCAAATGAAAAAGAATTCTGCAATGTGCAGGAAAAAAGTGATCCACTTCCAGACAGATTGCTACATGTCAATCTCACATTTCAATTTTAGAATGAAGAACTAAAGACCTTTGTTGAAATTTACCTGAACATTAAAGTCAAGTTGGATTACAGACTATAATTTGAAATTTTGAACACATTTGTTGAATGAGTCTTTCACAAGTGTTCTGGAGTAAACTGACATTTATACCACAATAAAAAAGGGGCTCAGACTGCATCACAAACAAGTGCTCAGGCTCCATCAGCTACTTGCACTTGACAAAATAAACTAACTGTGACTGCTGTGTCAATTTCAAAATTCAATTTTACGACAAAAAACTAAAAAAAAAACTTAAACCTTTACCTGAGTATTCAAATCAAGTTAACCTTCACAGCTGAGCGTCAGTGTTAATATATGGACTACACAGTATGATTTGAAATTTTGCAAACATTTGTTGAATGATTAAGGCCTTTAAAAGTATAAAGTGTTCTGGAATAAACTGAAATTCTACATCACAAAAAAAATGCTCAGGCTGCATCACAGAAACAAGTGCTCAGGCTGCATCAGCTACTTGCACTTGACAAAATAAACCAACTGTGACTGCTATGTGTCAATCTCACATTTCAATTTTACGACAAAGAACTAAAAACCTTTGTTAACCTTTACCTGAGCTTTAAATCAAGTTAACCTTTACACCTGAGTATCGGTGTTAATACCTGGATTACAGACACTATACTTTTAAAAGCCTTAATCATTCAAGAAATGCGTGCAAAATTTGTAATAATAGTGTTCAATCCCCAAATGTTAGGGTTTTGCTGGGATTCGAACCTGGTTCATTGGTGTGATGATCCAGCAAACCCCCACTAGGCCACCAGGGGAATGACTCAAATGCAGAGGCGTGAGGCGGAAGTAGAAAAAGTAACAAAAGGTTTATTTATACTATGTACACTATATACAATCTAGGGCAAAACAAAAAAACAAAAACAAAGAGTATAATGCAAAAAGAAAAAGGCAAAAATGCAAAAGCTCAGAAGATCCACAAAACACAGCACAAAGGAAACTGGAGATAAACATAACAGCACAAAGACTCCATGACAAGAGGACTGAACTCAGGGGTATAAATACACAAACTAATTAAGGACACAGGTGAAGATAATTAGGACTAACAGGCAATTAACAAAAAAAAACACAAAACACAGGAACAGTGGCGGCCTCTAGAGGCCAAAATAAATATGACACGAAAAGGAAATAACAGCGGCCTCTAGAGGCCAAAACAGTCCAAGTCCTAACAGGACCCCCCCCTCTAGGAGCGTCTCCTGACGTTCCCAGGGCGATCCGGATGGGCCGAATGGAAGTCCCGACACAGTTCTTTATCCAGGACATCCCGAGCAGGAACCCAGCAGCGCTCCTCAGGACCATAGCCCTCCCAGTCCACCAGATATTGCAACCCGCCGCGGACCCGGCGGGAGTCAAGCAGGCGATGCACAGTGAAGACAGTTTGCCCCTGGAAGATGCGGGGGGGTGGGGGGTTCCTAGGGGCAGGGGCATACGTAGACGTCAGTACAGGCCGCAACAGGGAAACATGGAAAGTGGGGTTGATCCTCAGAGTCCGGGGCAACTGGAGCCGGTAGGAGACAGGGTTCACCCTGCGCACCACCTTGAAGGGGCCAATGTAGCGAGGAGCAAGCTTGCGGTTCTCCACCCGCAGCGGAAGGTCCTTAGTGGACAGCCAAACCCGCTGCCCAGGGTGGAAAGTGTGTGCAGGTCTTCTATGGCGGTTGGCCTATCTGTACAAGAAATCCCAGAAAGGAGACCTCGGGAACATGAAATTCGCATTTCTGGGCCTTGGCGAACAGATTGTTCTGTAGCAGCCTCTGGAGAACCTGGCGGACATGGTGGTGGTGCTCCTGCACGGTCTTGGAAAAGATAAGGATGTCATCGAGGTAGACAAAGACGTACAGGTTAATCATGTCCCTTAAGACGTCGTTGATTAGGGCCTGAAAAACAGCTGGTGCGTTGGTGAGTCCGAAGAGCATCACCTGGTATTCGTAGTGCCCAGACGGGGTGTTAAAGGCAGTCTTCCACTCGTCTCCCTGTCGGATACGGATGAGGTGGTATGCGTTCCGTAGGTCCAACTTGGTGAAGACAGTGGCGCCTTGGAGCAGGTCGAAAGCAGTGGACATCAGCGGAAGGGGATATCGGTTGCGCACAGTGATCTTGTTCAGGCCCCTGTAGTCAATACATGGTCGAAGCCCCCCATCCTTCTTGCCGACAAAGAAGAAGCCGGCACCAGCAGGTGAGGTGGAGGGTCGAATGAACCCAGAGACCAGGGCGTCTTTGAGGTATTCCTCCATAGCCTTGCGTTCTGGCTGAGAGAGGGAAAACAGTCTGCCACGAGGAGGGGTAGTCCCAGGGAGCAAGTCGATGGCACAGTCGTAGGCCCGGTGCGGAGGAAGAACGGCGGCCCTGCTCTTGCTGAATACTTCCTTGAGATCCCAGTACTCTGTGGGAACTTGAGATAACTCGGTGAGATCAGGGGGCTCGGCAGGAGACACAGGAGAGCTAGAGAGCAGACAAGAGGCATGGCATGCAGGGCCCCATTCCACAACCTGGCTTGTTACCCAGTCTATGCGAGGGTTGTGGCGAATAAGCCAAGGAAGGTCTAGAATAACTGGGAACTCAGGTGAAGGAATCAGGTGCAGGGATATTTCTTCCTTGTGACCTTGAGACTGGAGGAAGACTGGAGAAGTAACTTGGGTGACTCTTCCATCACCTAACGCTTGGCCATCGAGGGCAGACACAGACAGTGGGACTTCAAGAGGTGCAGTCGGAATATTGATGCTTTGGGCGAAGTGAATATCCATAAAGTTCCCAGCTGCCCCTGAGTCTATCAAAGCTTGACAAGAGTGGACAGACTCACCCCAGGAGATGGAGACCGGGATGTAGATTCCTTGGCCAGGGAGTCCGGGAGAGAGGGTAGGCCCCGTCACAACCCTCCCTCGGCTGGACGGGGCGGTCCTTTTCCCAAGAGTTCGGGACATGATGCTCGGAAGTGACCAGGCTTGCCACAGTAGATGCAGCACTTGTCCCTCCTTCTGCGCTCCCTCTCAGATGCGGAGAGGCGAGTACGACCCACTTGCATGGGTTCTGGACAGTCACTGAAGGAGGTAGACGGTCTCCAGGTAGAGGTAGGGAGGCTGGGGGGGCTCAAGGCTTGGTGGCGTTCTCTCATCCTGTTGTCCAGACGAATAGCATGTGAGATGAGGGTTTCGAGGTCACTTGGGCATCCAATAGAGGCCAAACCGTCCTTGATGGGGTCAGACAGACCATGGTGGAAGGCTGACACCAGGGCAGTCTCGTTCCATCCACTTACTGCTGCGAGTGTTCGGAACGAGATGGCGTAATCTGCGACGCTTCCTCCTTGCCGGATGGACATGAGCTTTCGGGCTGCGTCGGTACTGATGTCTGCCTGATCGAAGACCCGAAGCATCTCTTCAGAAAACAGCTGGAAATCAAAGCACTCAGGTCCCTGTCTTTGCCAGATAGCAGTAGCCCAGGCTCGCGCCTTACCAGCTAATAAGGTGATCACAAAGGCAATCTTGCGGCGATCCGTAGTGTAGGTGGTAGGCTGAAGCTCAAAGGTGAGTTGACACTGGGTAAGGAACTCTCGGCACTCACTGTGCTTGCCGTCATACCTCTGTGGTGCAGGAAGGCTGGGTTCGCGAGGTGAAGAAGGCAGCATGGCAGGAGGCACTGGAGCAGGAGTGGGAGCTGGATCAGGAACTGGATCAGGAGCAGGAGATGCAGGCAGAGATGTCAGGGTTTTCCCAATTTGCTGAAGTAGTTCCTCGTGGCAAGCAAGGGCCTCACGTTGGCTGGTGAGCGTACGTCCATGAGCGTCCATGGTCGCTCCGAAGCGTGTCAAAGCTGCCATAATTCCCTGAAGGTTGGCCGGGTAGACAGTTGAAGCAGCCTCTGCTGAGTCGGTCATGACGGAGTCTTTCTGTTAGGGTTTTGCTGGGATTCGAACCTGGTTCGTTGGTGTGATGATCCAGCAAACCCCCACTAGGCCACCAGGGGAATGACTCAAATGCAGAGGCGTGAGGCGGAAGTAGAAAAAGTAACAAAAGGTTTATTTATACTATGTACACTATATACAATCTAGGGCAAAACAAAAAAACAAAAACAAAGAGTATAATGCAAAAAGAAAAAGGCAAAAATGCAAAAGCTCAGAAGATCCACAAAACACAGCACAAAGGAAACTGGAGATAAACATAACAGCACAAAGACTCCGTGACAAGAGGACTGAACTCAGGGGTATAAATACACAAACTAATTAAGGACACAGGTGAAGATAATTAGGACTAACAGGCAATTAACAAAAAAAAACACAAAACACAGGAACAGTGGCGGCCTCTAGAGGCCAAAATAAATATGACACGAAAAGGAAATAACAGCGGCCTCTAGAGGCCAAAACAGTCCAAGTCCTAACACCAAAAAGTACTTCAGAACAAGCACGTTCCTCCTTGATGTGATTTGACCCTGCGCAGAGGTAAGGAAACCCCATACAGCACGTGTATATATGCGTCATTGGTTCTACCAACAAGGATACCAACATGCAGCATTGCAACAGGTTGCAGCTAGTTCTATCAACAAGGATATCTTTGATATTTGGATGTTAAAATTCTTGATAGCTCAACATGATATCACAATGAGAGAAAGTGTATTAGGCCGACCTGGTTTAGTTGGTTGTAAGTGAAAATGACATTTCTGAGTCAAATGATATGTAAAATCTATGTTCAATCAACACCCGCCCGTAAAATATTTTACAGTGTACAGGGTCGCAGGCAAGCTGGAGCCTATCCCAGCTGACTACGGGCGAAAGGCGGGGTACACCCTGGACAAGTCGCCAGGTCATCACAGGGCTGACACATAGACACAGACAACCATTCACACTCACATTCACACCTACGGTCAATTTAGAGTCACCAGTTAACCTAACCTGCATGTCTTTGGACTGTGGGGGAAACCGGAGGAAACCCACGCAGACACGGGGAGAACATGCAAACTCCACACAGAAAGGACCCTGTCGGCCACTGGGCTTGAACCCAGAACCTTCTTGCTGTGAGGTGACGGTGCTAACCACTACACCACCATGCCGCCAGGAAGAAAAAGTTTTTTTTGTTTTTTGTTTTTTAATTATTCTTTTTCATAAATACATTTAAAATATAATAATAATAATAATAATAATAATAATACATGTAAATCAGATGACAATATCAAAACCTTTTTCAAAATTTTTGCTGTATAAAAAAAAACATGAAAATGCAAAGAATATCCAATAGAATTTAAAACATTACTGCTGTTATATTCTTGTGACATACATCAAATTGTAATGCAACCTGGACACATCATCAGTGATGTAACCTGGGGTCCGCGAGTGTTTTGGGTCTTTCAGCATCATACACTCTCACCCAGGCGGTCCAGCCAGGGTGGATCAAGCCCCAACCTGTGTCCAGGTAGCGCTACCCTACCCACGGATCTCCTCTCCTTATCCACAGCCACATTGAGGCAACTTCTGCTGCTTTAGTGGCCTCCTTGATGGCTCTTCGCCTCCTGACTCCTGTGATGCCCAGCATGTTATAGGCCCTGCAGAGGGACTGGCCTGCGAACCCTCTGCATCCCACCTCAATGGGCTCACACCGTGCTTGCCACCCACTGCTCCGGCATTCCTCCAATAGCTCGGTGTATTTTGCCCTCTTCCTCTCATTGGCATCCTCGATTCGGTCCTCCCAGGGAACGATGAGTTCCAAGAGAACAACCTGCTTGGGCGTTTCCGAGATAAGCACCATGTCTGGCCTCAGTGCTATTATGGCGACAGTTTCTGGAAACTTCAGTTGCTTCGCCAGGCCAACTTTCAGCTCTAAGTCTTGTGTCGTTGCTAACAGGCCAGAATAGGTGGTCCTGGCAGCTGATGTTGGCTTCTCCCCAGCCCTGATGAAAACGATGGTGTTCTTCACTGGGCGGAGGTGCTTGCAGTGACTATTCCCACTGCTGATGGTATTCGCTATTGCCTTCAGGACTTGGTCATGGCGCCAGCAGTAGTGCCCCTCGCCTAGGGCTTTTGAACAGCAACTGAGGATGTGTTCTAGGGTCCCCCTCTTCAGGCACAAGGTGCAGGCTGGTGACTCCACCTTTCCCCAGCAGAACAAGTTGGATGGGCTTGGTAGAACATCATAGACAGCCTGGATCAAGACTCTTTTGTGATGGAGCTCAGCTTTCCACAGCTCCACTAATGAGACTTTGCGGTCCACTGCTTGTTCCCATCTCGTCCAGGCTCCCTGCTGCCGCATTCCAGCCGTCCTGCTGGCTCACTCCTCCTCCACTGATGCCCACACCTCTTCCTGAACCAGTGCTCTCCTATCCTTCCCCTGTGCCTTGTCATAGCGAGGTGTTATGCTACTACCTAGGCCCGCTCTTCCACGAGTTACTGCTCCCACCAATGCCCTGTGCCATAACCGTGACTCAGCGACATCCACAGCCTCTGCTGCCCTCCACTTCCATCCTGTCCTCACTTCAATCCCCGCCTGGGAGACTTTTGGGTCATTGGACTTTTGGTACTGCAGCACCTCCCTAGTATGGCTCACCTTGAATTCTTCATTCAGGCTGCTGATAGGCAGCTTCAGCTTGTTGTTCTGACCATACAGGGCGATGCTGCTCAGACTCCAGGGTAGACCCAGTCACTTCCGTAGGAACCTGCTGACTCTCCTCTCGAAGCCCTCGACCATGGAGATTGGAACCTCACAGACTAAGAGGGGCCAGAGTATCCATGGTAGGATGCCATGCTGGTAAATCTAGGCCTTGAATTTGCCAGGTAGGCCCAACTTATCCACTGCAGCTAGCCAGGCTTCCAGTTCTAGGTTGGTTGCATGGATGGCTGCCGTGTCTCTCAGGCTGCAGTCAAACACCTTTCCCAGGTTCTTCACTGGTTTCTCAGTGATAGATGGTATCTGGGTGCTGCCAAGTGCGAAGTGGAACTTGTTGGTGACCTTATCTTTCTTCAGCACCAGGGATCTAGATTTTGCCGGCTTAAAGCTCATGCGAGCCCAGGTGGTCATTTCCTCCAGGCCCTTCAGGATCCACCTGCTCCCTGGGACATGTGGTGTTGTCACAGTCAGGTCGTCCATGAAGGCCCTAATGGGCACCTGTCAGACACCGGACTTTGTGAGGGGCCCTCTGAACTGAACCTCAACAGACTTCACCAGCATGTTCATAGCGAGTGCGAACAGGATCACTGAAATAGTGCATCCAGTGATGATCCCCTTCTCAAGCTTGTGCCAGTCTGAGGTTGTAGACCCAGCAGAGACTCTCAGACTGAAGCTGTTGTAGTAGTCCAGAATGAGGTCCCTGAATTTGCCTGGGATATGGTGCCGGCACAGTGCCTCTTTGACCAGTTTATGAGGTATGGACCCATAGGCGTTTGTGAGGTCCAACCACAGCACCACAAGGTTCCCCTTGTTCTCCCGGGCTTCCCTCATCAGCTGGGTGATCACGCCTGTGTGCTCCAGACACCCCGGTACCTTTGGGATCCCTCCTTTCTGGACCAAGGTATCAATGTAGGAGTTCCTCAGGAGGTAGTCTGTCAGGCGCCTTGCAACAATGCTGAAGAATAGCTTTCCCTCAACACTGAGCAGCGAGATGGTTCTGAACTGATCGAAGGTCTTCAATTCTTTCTCCTTTGGAATCCACACCCCTTCTGCAAACCGCCACTGTTGGGCTACTTTTTCCCTCCTCCAGATCACCTTCAGGATCCTCCAGAGCCTGTGGAGTAACTTTGGGCAGTTCTTATATACCTTATAAAGTACCCCACTTGGTCCTGGGGCTGAGCTTGCTCTAGCCTTCGTGATCACCTCCTGGATCTCCTTCCAGCTAGGCTCCTTCCCATTGAAATCCAGAGTTGGTGCAGGTGGATCAATCAAAGACTGGCAGTGGCTCAGATCTTGCTCCCTGGATTTGTCACCAAACATGTCTCTGAGATACTGGTCGACTTCAGTTTTGGAGCATGAGAGCTGTCCGCTATGCTTCTGCCCAAACAGCTGTTTTGTGAACCCAAATGGGTTCGCTATAAAGGCAGTTTGTTTCCTGGCCCACTATTTCCTCCTTCTCCTGTGCCACTCAGCTCTCCTTAAGGCCATGAGCTTCTTGCGGAAGATGTTACGCAGCTCTGTGAGAGGTCCCCTCTCCTTTTCCTTTACCTCCTTGAACAGTCTCCTCAGGTTCTTCAGCTCCTGCCGAAGCTGGTGGATCTTATTCGCTCTGTTGCTCATGGTGTAAGGGAGCTTCATTGCTCTCTTCTCCTCCAGCCCAAATCTCTCAGCTGCTAGGCTGATGATGATATTAAATAATATTTTTGAGAAATGTTCTCATTTATGATCTTTTTTTTTACTTACTCCTGCATTTTAGTAGAAACACTCAAATTGCTCTAATTTGCTATATTACCCATTTGAGAAATGCAAACATCTGTAAAGGAAACATCTGTTACTAAATCAGCATACAGTATACTCTTTATTGTTTGTTGTGATTACAATTTTTAAAAATTTTCAATGAATGTCAAGTTTCACCATAACTTTTTTTATTCATTACCATTTTAATGCCGTTATTTTTCTCATGTTCACGGACATGTCTTTAATCAGTGACAGCCTCAGTGCTGAAAGCTGTAAGAAACTCACTTCAGACAGTATCGATTCTCTATATTTGAACTCAAGGTCCTAATCATTTACATAGAGCTAAAAGACATGAAGCGTCACTGCGTGGTCGGTTTGGCCCTTATCAAGAGATACCAAGAGGAATCAATAAAAAGCTTGGAATCTTGATTTCGACCTGAAAATCATTTGTCCTTTAAATAATGAATCATTTCTCCAACGCTGAGAATAAATGGTACGGATTTAGGTGGATTTGCTTATCTCTTGGACACCGTAAAGCATTACGCTCTCACAGCTTTGGAAAGCATTTGGAGGGGAAAAAAAAAGACGCTAATCTTCTGGGAATTTGATATAAACTTCCTGTCGCTGTCAAGTCAGTGTAAGAAAAGAGACGTGATTAAGCCTTGGTGCAGAGATGAATGCAGTGATAATCGAAAACAATTTCCCATTGTTTCTGTTGGAAGAAGTGCTTCTTCTGCCTGCCAGGAAAAAAAAAAAACCTGCTATAAATAAGTGATTATAAACTGCAGAAACTCGACTGCTCTGAACATAATGGAAAAAATACACAGGAGATATTTTCTACATTGGCAGATTGTGGATTTTTCCTCAAGTGTTATTTAATAACAGTTTTACTCAAGTGTGATTTTTGTATCACACTTCACACCTGCATAAGGCCTTCATTACACCTGCTATAAACCTACCAAACATTTGTAGATCCCTATTTCCGTATGCCTAAGCCATCATAAATACCGATTTTGTCAGTGACACTTTCCAGCTTGAATTACTATATGACGTCATGACACCTGACTGTGTAAGTCCGTGTTCTTCTGTCTGCTCCATCATTAGGCTATCATTCAGTTATCATAAGTACTCATAACATATTCAAGATTTTTTATTTGTCATATACACAATAACAGACACAGCGGTTTATTATTGGGTAATGAAATTCTTATTTTGCAACTGCCCTATATTTTATGAAATATAAAATATAAAGTGCATATGGAATGCAAAATATAAAGGTAGAGTGAAAAATGAAGATAACATTAAAAAAAGGAGAGGCAAACAATGTGCAAACATAGAGGTAGATACTGTATACTTTGCAATGTCTTGTGCAAAATTGCTAATATAATCCGTGGTTCAAAGCCTGATGGAAATATAGAGGTAGATGGTGATTATAATCCGTGGTTCAAAAGCCTGATGGCCTGGGGTAAAAACTGTTTGTCAGTCTAGTAGTCCTTGCTTTCACACTCCTGTAGCGTCTGCCAGATGGTAGGAGCATGAATAGTCTGTGTTGTGGGTGTGTTTGGTCCCCGATGATGCTCTGTGCCCTTTTTGTGACCCGGGTGTTGTAAATGTCCTGTAGTGGGGGGAGGACAGCTCCACAGATGAACTGTGCCATTTTAATGACACGCTGGAGAGCCTTTCTGTCCTGAGTTGTGCAGTTCCCATACCACACAGTGATGGAATTTGTCAGGACGCTCTCCACTGTGCACCTGTAGAAGTTGCTGAGGAGTTTGGTGGACAGTCCAAATTTCCTCAGCTTCCTCAGGAAGAAGAGTCTCTGTTGAGCCTTCTTGATGGTCTGCTGTGTGTTGTGTGTCCAGGTGAGAGCCTCACTGATGTGAGTTCCGAGGAATTTAAATGTTTTCACCCTCTCCACCTGTGTCCCGTTGATGTGCAGCGAGGCGTGCTGGTCTCTCCTCCTCTTCCTCGGGTCAATAATCATCTCCTTGGTCTTCTCAGCATTCAAGGAGAGGTTATTTTCCTGGCACCAGGAGACCAGCTGAGCCACCTCCTCCCTGTAGGCGCTCTCATCTCCGCCGGTGATCAGCCCAATGACAGTGGTGTCGTCAGCGAACTTGATGATGGAAGTGTTGCTCTGGGTGGGGGTGCAGTCGTAGGTGAAGAGGGTGTACAGGCGTGAACTGAGCACACAGCCTTGGGGGGTCCCTGTGCTCACTGTCTTGGTGCTGGATGTTCTGGTACCGACTCTGACAGCCTGGGGTCTGTTTGTGAGAAAGTCCAGGACCCAGCAGCAGAGGGAGGATGTCAGTCCAAGGGTGGAGAGCTTCTCTGTCAGTCTGCTGGGGATGACAGTGTTGAAGGCTGAACTGTAGTCCACAAACAGCATTCGAACATAGGTGTCCCTGTGTTCCAGGTGTGACAAGGCTGTGTGGATGGCTGCATTGACGGCATCATCAGTTGAACGGTTCTGACAATATGCAAATTGAAGGGGGTCTATTGTGTCTGGGATGCCCTTTTTGATGTATGACATGACTATCCTCTCAAAACACTTCATTACAACTGAAGTGAGTGCAATTGGGCAATAGTCATTCAGGCATGTTATATTGTTTTTCTTTGGGAGGGGCACTATGGTGGTGGTCTTGAAGCATGTAGGCACAGAAGACATGGAGAGGGATAGGTTGAAAATGTCTGTGAAGACCTCTGCTAACTGTGTGGAGCAGGCCCTCAAAGCACGGCCGGGGATGTTGCCAGGGCCGGCTGCCTTTCGGGGGTTAGTCCTCCTGAAGACCTTGCTCACCTCGGTTATGGTCACAATAGGTGAAGAGCTCTGTGCTGCCTCTGTTGGTCGAATCCCTCTGTGTTGGTTGGTGTTGAGGGTGTCGAAGCGAGCATAGAACTCATTCAGCTCATCTGGTGATGTGTTGTGGTTGGCTGTGACCCTGCTGTTCTTCTGCTGGAAATTGGTGATGTGTTGCAGGCCCTGCCACATGCATCTGGAGTCTGAGGTGTTGTAATAACCTTCCAGCTTCAGTCTGTACTGCCTCTTGGCTTCCCTGATGGATCTGCGTAGGTCATATCTGGCCTTTTTATATCCATCTGCGTTGCCAGAGGCAAAAGCGGTGGAGCGTGCATGTAGCATGGAGCGTTAATCCAAGGTTTTTGGTTAGGATATATTTTGCAGCGCTTGGTGGGGACAATGTCATTAATACACGTACTGATGTAGCTGGTGACCGCAGATGCATATTCCTCTAAATCCACAGAACAGTCTTCTCTCAAAGCAGCAGTCTTAAACACATCCCAGTTTGTAGAACTGAAGCAGTCCTGGAGCACTAGATCAGTCTCTTCATTCCAAACTTTAACAGTTTTACTCATTGGGGGGACTTGTTTGAGAAGGGCCTTGTAAGCTGGGTAGAGGAACACAGAGATGTGGTCAGACTGTCCAAAGTGGGGGCGGGGCACAGCCTTGTAGCCATTTCTCACATTGCTGTAGACATGGTCCAGGATGTTGTTGTCCCTTGTCGGAAAGCTCACATGTTGATGGTACTTTGGTAGCACAGTCCTGAGGTTGCAATGATTAAAATCCCCGGCCACGATGAACACAGCATCTGGGTGTGTGGTCTCGTATTTGCCGATGATGTCATGTAGTAGTCCTAGCGCTGTAGTGCGGTCGGCCCGCGGCGGGATGTAAACAGCCAGCATAAACACAGCACTGAACTCCCTTGGTAGATAAAAGGGTCTGCACTTCACCATCAGCACTTCAATGTCCACACAACAGTGTTTTTCAACCACCTGTACGTCTGTACACCATCTGTTGTTAACATAAACACACACACACCGCCACCTTTGTTTTTACCGGAAGCAGATGTGCGGTCTCCGCGGTGCATGGAGTGGGTCTGTAGTTCAATGGCCAGGTCTGGCAGGCTTGCAGTAGTCCAGGTTTCCGTAAAAATCAGGGCACAACACTCTCTGATCTCACGTTGAGATGTTATCCTGGTTCTCAGCTCATCCATCTTATTCTCGAGCGAGCGAACGTTAGCTAGCAGAAGGCTAGGTAGCAGTGGTCTTGTAGCTCTAGCCTTTAGCCTAGCATGTAGCCCGCCTCTCTTACCGCGCCTCCGTTTCGGGTGCGTGGATCGTCGGCTGTTTCACCTACTCGAGTCTGGTGATGATGTGGCCTGCCGGATGGTGTCGGTTTAGCTTCGGTCGGTGTCAGCGATGAGAAGAAAGCTACAGTCCAGAAGGACTGGACTGGGCCCATGGTGAATTTTACCAATGTCCAGAAGTGTGTCTTTGCTGTAGGTGATCCTAGTGTACAAGCACTGAGCATTTGTCACAATCAAAATTACTAAAATAAACAATAAAGACAATCGGTGTCGGGAGCGCGTCACAAACACGTTCGCCACGGGGGGCGCCATTGTGCAGTCATAAGAAACACTATACTCAAAAACTAGAGAACATACATAACCCTATTGTTACCATGTAATGACTGTCACTGTTAACCCTTCTCTATGGAACAGTGTTAGAAAGCATCATTAGCCCTATTAACACCAAAAGTCATGTTAGCCAGACATTGCACAGAATCTTTTTTTTTTCCAAGTGCTAACTTTAATTCATTTTCTAAATCCAAACCTCATTTTAATTTCAGTGACCCTGGAATACCAGAAGTACACAGTACAAAGTCAGTGGTCATATAAGTGTTATAATGCAGCTTATCGCAATAAGAATCTTTCAGTCGGTACACAAACTTGACATCAAAATAGGTGGTATTTATTCCAGCTGGCACATTAACAAACACGTTTTTATATATCTAGGAATACAGCATGTGATATTGTTATAAGGGGCATATGTAGCCCTATGAATGCTATATTGAATAATGTACGACCTTTTTTTTTGTGTTGTTGCTGAAATGCTGATTTGGCTTTGGATACCCTTTGAAATGTGGATGGATGTTTGATGGATGGATGGATGGATGGATGGATGGATGGATGGATGGATGGATGGATGGATGGATGGATATATTAAATTTTCACTTTCTTAAATAAGTGATGGAAAATATTGAACTTTTTCATGATATTCTAATTGTTTGAGATGCACTTGTAGATAGATAGATAGATAGATAGATAGATAGATAGATAGATAGATAGATAGATAGATAGATAGATAGATAGATTGTTTGGTGGATAGATAGATGGATGGATGGATGGATGGATGGATGGATGGGTGTTTGGTGGATAGATGGATGGATGGATGGATGGATAAATTGAATAATTTTCTGTATTGTTACACAGATTTGGCTTTGGATATCTTTTTGAAATATTTTGAAACAGTTTTAATTAAATTAAATAATTATTTAATTAATAGATAAATAAATAGGGTGGCACGGTGGTGTAGTGGTTAGCACTGTCGTCTCACAGCAAGAAGGTCTTGGGTTCGAGCCCAGCAGCCAGCGAGGGCCTTTCTGTGCGGAGTCTGCATGTTCTCCCCGTGTCTGCGTGGGTTTCCTCCGGGTGCTCTGGTTTCCCCCACAGTCCAAAGACATGCAAGTTAGGCTAATTGGTGGCTCTAAATTGACCGTAGGTGTGAATGTGAGTGTGAATGATTGTATGTCTCTGTGTCAGCCCTGCGATGATCTGGCGACTTGTCCAGGGTGTACCCCGCCTCTTGCCCATAGTCAGCTGGGATAGGATCCAGCTTGCCTGCGACCCTGTAGAACAGGATAAGTGACTACAGATAATGGATGGATGGATATTTGCATATTATTGTGTATTAATTTGTAATAGTTATTCATAAAGCATTGTTATTATTTCTGTTTATAAAGGGTTTGGTTTTTTTTTTTTTGCATTCACAGCATTTAACACTGAATAACGATTGTGGGTCAGAGTTCTTAAGCTGTTTTTGATATTTAACGTCCTTCTCTCATTCCGAGCAGGAAGACTGGAGATCATTTCAAATTTTCTCTGGAATCAGTCAATTACCTTTCTCATCACCTTCTCAATCTGCATTCTCTCTCTGTCTTTCAGCCACAAGATGAGTCATTTGCCACACTAAATATAAATTCAATGAATAATTTTATATTTACTCCGAGCCATATTCCACAGCGCTCCTGCATGGAGAGCCACCCTGTCTGCCATCTCACGTCTCTCTGATGCGCATTCAAATGCATTTTATCGCTCAACTTGGCCAAAGTGGGGGAAAAAATCTCTTCCTCAGTCATCCAAACCCATCAGCAATGTAGAGGGGAAGAGGAAGGGTAATATAGGGCTGAGGTGAGAGTGAAGGGGGGCACTTATTTATTATCTAGGCAAAGCCAATCGTATTTACGATTGTGCGCTTTCACAGATGAGCGTACTCTCCATTACGTCTTCTGTTATTTATAATTTCATAAACCCGCTCTATGACAGTACTTATTTTATCCCGCATTCGAATCTGCACCTAATAAAGACATGCCAAGCACAATGTGCATGTGCGTGCGTGCGTGCGTGTGTGTGTGTGTGAAAAACGAGCTTTCAGCATCGGCTGATGTGAGCCACTAAAGGTTTTGAAAAGGGGGTAAATCAGAAGCAGAGACGATGCGGTCCGGGCATCCATGAAAATCCAAGGAAACTATTAAAATACCAAATGGAGGTGACGACCAGAAATGATCGGAGGCAGCAATCCTTCAGAATGAGTTTTGAAATAAAGCCAGAGATGAAATATAGAGCTTTGAAAAGGGTGTATTTATGAAATATTTATGATTATTTTAAAGTCAATTAAGTCATGGGGTCAGGTACCAATATTTGGTGTTTGGTGGGACGAAACCCACGCAAACACGGGGAGAACATGCAAACTCCACATGGAAAGGCCCCTGTCGTCCACTGGGCTCAAACCCAGAACTTTCTTGCTGTGAGGTGACAGTGCTAACCACTACACCACCATGCCGCCCTGTTCGAAGTATATTTTACAAATAAATAACAAGAAGGACTGAACTTACTGGAGCCTGAGGCATCTGCGTCAAGGTCTATTTTTTGATCATTTTTCTACAACAAATCTAAGAAATCATGCAATTTTTTTTTCCATTTGGAAAAATGTGTCATTTTTTGCAAGGATTCTTTGCTGACAGTGCTGCCTCACTCACTACAAACAAATTTATTTGCAAATAATTTGCAGGAGCATTTGCACAAGACATCTAGGAATAGGATTATTCATGAAAATTCATAAAAAAATTATTCATGTGAGTTCAAAAAGATTCACCTTCTACATTTTGCTCTCGAGTTCATCCTTCCATCCATCCATCCATCCATCCATTATCTGTAACCGCTTATCCTGTGCAGGGTCACGGGCAAGCTGGAGCCTATTTCAGTTGACTATGGGTAAGAGGCAGGGTACACCCTGGACAAGTTGCCAGGTTATCACAGGGCTGACACATAGAGACAAACAACCACTCACACTCACATACACACCTACTGTCAATTTAGAGCCACCAATTAACCTAACCTGCATGTCTTTGGACTGTGGGGGAAACCGGAGCACCTGGAGGAAACCCACACAGATACGGGGAGAACATGCAAACTCCACACAGAAAGGTCCCTGTCAGCCACTGGACTTGAACCCAGAACCTTCTTGTTGTGAGGTGACAGTGCTAACCACTACACCACCATGCCATCCCAAGTTTCTGTAATTTATCTCACTATCTCTAGCCGCTTTATCCTGTTCTACAGGGTCGCAGGCAAGCTGGAGCCTATCCCAGCTGACTACGGGCGAAAGGCGGGGTACACCCTGGGCAAGTTGCCAGGTCATCACAGGGCTGACACATAGACACAGACAATTATATTTAAGCAAATTCACGAATGTAAATCTCAATCAGTCGGGTTCAACTCATATAATTGGCCGTAGTTGACGCAGATGCGGAAAGTGTGATCATGCTTCCATCGCTTATTTATTTCACACACATAGTTTGTGAAACTTCATCATTTCTTATTAATGTCTTGAAAGTAAGTGATCCAGAACACAGCCAAATTATTAAAACAAGCAAGTCTAGCCATTCAACTAGGGCAAAAGTAATGGCACCCAAAACAAGAAGGAAGCGTGGCTAGATGTAAATCAGCTGGACTATGAACATACTTGGTCATTTTAATCTGACTGATCAACAGTATGAAGAATACTGTCATTGTGGGACTCCTCAATTATGCCCATTTCAAGCATGGCCTTGAGTTCGGCCCGGACCACATTTTTTGTGTGTTTGGGCAGGCAGTAAGGGTGGCTGCGCACTACCACCCCCAGGGGTGTCTCAATGTGGTGTTCTATGAGGTGGGTGCGGCCAGGCAGGGGCAAAAACACATCAGAAAATTCCTTCTGCAACTGAGCTACCTCTGTGAGTTGGGCCAGGGAGAGGTGGTCTCCACAAGGGACCAGAGGGGTTGGAGATGTCAATTTTTTATTTTTTTTTTACCTCCAGCCCCAGCTCCGCCTTCTCCAGGACTACTGACACCAACGTCACAGGGACCTCCTCATTCCAGCATTTTAACAGATTGAGGTGGTAAATTTGCAATGCCCCACCCTTGTCCATTTGCCTCACCTCATAGTTGACGTCCCCAACTCACCGTGTGACCTCGAAGGTTCCTTGCCACTTGGCAATCAATTTGGAGCTCGATGTGGGCAATAATCCGAGCACTTTGTTTCCCGGCATGAACTCTCTAAGGCACGTGCCCCTGTCATACAGTTGGACTTGACGTTCTTGTGCCTGCCACAAATTCTCCTGGGTTAAGTGTGTGAGTGTGTGGATTTTGGCGCGCAGGTCGAGAACATATTGAATTTCATTCTTACTTGGCGAAGAGTCCACCTTCCAATTTTCATGGAGCACATCCAAAATGCCATGCAGTTTACAGCCATATAATAATTTGAATGGAGCATACCTGTGGAGGCTTGCGGAACCTCTCGTACTGCAAATAACAGGGCTTGAGCCATTTATCCCAATTACATGCATCCTCACTTACGAACTTACGAATTATGTTTTTGAGTGTTTGATTAAAACGTTCCGCTAAGCCATCCGTTTGTGGGTGATAGACAGTGGTGCGGATAGGCTTAATCCCCAATAGCCCATACAGTTCACGTAATGTGTGTGACATAAATGTAGTGCCTTGGTCTGTCAGGATTTCTTTCAGAATCCCGACCCAGGAGATAATACGGAAGAGTGCTTGCACAATACTGCATGCTGAGATATTGCAGAGGTACTGCTTCTGGATATCGCGTTGCATAGTCCACCAGAACTAAAATAAAGTGATATCCCTGTGCTGACCAATCTAATGACCCGACGAGATCCATCCCAATTCTTTCGAAGGGGTCTCAATCAAAGGGAGGGGGCGCAAAGGCACTTTTGGAGTGGCTGTGGGATTTACTAATTGGCATTCGCGGCATGTCGCACACCACTGATGGACATCCCCGCAAATCCCTGGCCAATAGAACTGGGCCATTATTCGGGCTAGTGTTTTGTCCTGCCCTAAGTGTCCGGTCATGGGATTAAAGTGAGCCGCATGGAATATGAGTTCCCTACGGCTCCTTGGGATTAATAACTGTGTTATCTTTTCGCCAGTTTGAGTGTCCTGCGTCACTCTGTATAACCTATCCTTAATAATAGAAAAGTAGGGGAAGGCCAGCGTCGCATTTGGCTGGAGAATTTGACCATTGATTACTCTCACTTGGTCAAATGCATGCCGCACAGTCTCGTCTCACAACTGCTCTAACGGGAAATCCTCAAGGGAATCCCCGAGAGAGGGAGGAGGGGCGGGGTGCTCCTCGCTCCACATATCACCTTGATGTGGTGCTGACATCGACAGATCTGTGACAGCTTCTCCTGCCAATGCTAGTCCAGGATCTTCCCGAGATGTATTACTACAGGACCCACTTCTTACTACGTGTTTCATTAACTCTTTAAATCCTGGCCAATCAGTCCCCAAAATCAGTGAGTGGGTGAGACGAGGATTAACCGCCGCCTTTACACTATGCTTTTCTCCCCAAAATAGAATGTGGATGGACACTAAAGGGTAGTTGTGAACATCCTCGTGTACACACAACACCTTCACCACTTGTGCTCTCCCCAATGCCTCACCTTGCACCAGGCTTTGGTGGATTGAAGTCTGGTTACAGCCGGAATCCACCAAGGCCTGGTATGTATCCCCTCGGACACTTACCAGTATACCGATATGCCCAATCTAGGGCGGTTTCTAGCGTGTTGGGAACCCAGACCACCATGCCCACCTCCATCGCGGAGCACTGATTTTGGAGATGTCCCGGCTCCTCGCAGAGCCAGAACACCGGCCCAGTCTCTCCCTCTACACTGGTGTTACAGACATCACTCACCTGGAGGGGAGAAGACACAAACAAGGAAGGGCGAAACAGGAGGACACCACGGGTGCATCAGGCTGGCTGGGGGGGAGCCAGCCCCCGCCTCCACGTTGGGGGAATGGGGCAAGAACGGGAAGCAAAGGGAGAGAGAGAGGAGAAGGAGAAGCATGTCTTCCTGCCATCGGAACTGCCGCCATGTGGTCCTTTGCCAGCTCAATGGCTTGATCCAGCGACGCCGGGCGATGACACTGGACCCACTCCACCGTTCCTTCTGGAAGTCGCACAATGAACTGTTCCAGTGTTATCAAGTCGATAATTCCCTCGGCGTCAGGGTTGTCTGCCCTCAGGCACCACCGGCAGGCATCCACGAGTTGTTGGCCAAACATGAATGGCCGGCCAACGTCCTCCAAGTGCAGCAAGTGGAAGGGCTGACACTGTTGCTCCAGGAAGCAGCCAACACGCTGGCGAATGGCTTTCTTGAGGTCCACATATACGAGCCGGCTGTTGGCAGGGAGCTGCAGTGCGGCGAGCTGCGCCTCGCTCGTCAGCAGTGGAAGGAGGCGCACTGCGTGCTGCTCGACTGGCCAACCCCATGCCTCCGCTGCTTGCTCAAAGAGCACGAGAAAAGCTTCTGGATCATTGTCTGTGAAGATTCTCAATTATCCAGGTCATAGTAAACTGTGGGTGGTAGAAAAGGGCAACTGGACTTGCTTGAAGATTCTTGAAAACGTTTCACCTCTCATCCAAAAGGCTTCCTCAGTTCTGTCTGACTAATAGGGAGTATCAGATATTTATCCCCTCCTGGATCAGAATCAGAATTCTGATGACCAGCTCATCTAAGGTGTCATTGAGGCATCATGTTGGTGTGGGTCACTGGAGGCTGGGTGTGAACGGCGAGTCATTAGGGTGATCAAAGGATTGCCCATTAGGGTGATCAATGGAAATCTGACTCTCTCTGTCCTCCTGTGAGTCACCGAAAACAGCTGGGTCCTGGCGTACACCCAGCCGTCTAGGAAGAGTGTCCAAGACCGCATTGTAGATGGTTGATAAATGATGTCTTAGACCCCCACCTCTGTTCAGTGATGGCCGTTCCAGGTTGACAAAAATGGCTTCTTTAACTCCTCGCTCATACCAACGATCCTCTCTGGCTAAAATAGGGACGTTACAATCCTGAAATGAGTGTCCTTTGTTGTTAAGATGAATGTAGACAGCTGAGTCCTGGCCTGAGGAGCTGGCTCTCCTGTGTTGAGCCAAGCGCCTGTATAGCGGTTGTTTTGTCTCCCCAATATACGAGTCCGTGCAATCAACACTGCACTGAATTGCATACACTACGTTGTATGCAAAAAGAGAAGGAGCAGAATCATATCAAGAAAGCACTTCAGAATTGTGGTTATCCCAACTGGGCTTTCCTAAAGAGCATAAAAAGGAACATAACTGACAAGGATGATAACAGGAACAAACGCAAGAACATTGTCATTCCCTACATTTCTGGTCTATCTGAGAAACTCAGGAGGATCTTCTACAAACACAACATTCCGGTACATTTCAGACCCAGTAACACCCTGAAGCAGAAACTGGTCCACCCTAAGGACAGAATACCCAGACACAAACAGGACAACGTAGTGTATGCAATTCAGTGCAGTGATGATTGCACGGACTCATATATTGGGAAGACAAAACAACCGCTATACAGGCGCTTGGCTCAACACAGGAGAGCCAGCTCCTCAGGCCAGGACTCAGCTGTCTACATTCATCTTAACAACAAAGGACACTCATTTCAGGATTGTAACGTCCCTATTTTAGCCAGAGAGGATCGTTGGTATGAGCGAGGAGTTAAAGAAGCCATTTTTGTCAACCTGGAACGGCCATCACTGAACAGAGGTGGAAGTCTAAGACATCATTTATCAACCATCTACAATGCGGTCTTGGACACTCTTCCCAGACGGCTGGGTGTACGCCAGGACCCAGCTGTTTTCGGTGACTCACAGGAGGACAGAGAGAGTCAGATTTCCATTGATCACCCTAACGGGCAATCCTTTGATCACCCTAATGACTCGCCGTTCACACCCAGCCTCCAGTGACCCACACCAACATGATGCCTCAATGACACCTTAGATGAGCTGGTCATCAGAATTCTGATTCTGATTCTGATCCAGGAGAGGATAAATATCTGATACTCCCTATTAGTCAGACAGAACTGAGGAAGCCTTTCGGACGAGAGGTGAAACGTTTTCAAGAATCTTCAAGCAAGTCCAATTGCCCTTTTCTACCACCCACAGTTTACTTCTGGATCATTGTGCAGACCCATCTTTGTTAGGATGAGGTGGGGAGGGTCCGCTACAGTGGCGGTCATAGAACCCACCGATGTGAATAGGTGCCAGAACGCCTGGCAGTCTTCTTGTTGGGACATCAAGAAGCATCAAGGCTTCGAACCGTTGCTCCTTCTCCTTTCGGAGGGCGATCAGCACTTGATGCTGGTTCTGCTGTGCCGTGGCAAGGGTATGGATGAGGTCTTTAAAGGGCAAGGACTCCATGGGGGGGGTCCCTTCTGCACTCCCAGGTTTCGGCACCACTGTAGAAGCTGCCCGGATGTGGGTGGAGCACAGAAGTACTGCAGGCTGTTGTTAGTGTTCTGATTTGTCTTTTATTTCTCTTTTCAGCACAATACTTTCTCATTTGGGACACACACTCACACAGACACTCAGACACACACACACACCATCATGCTCTGGTCCCAATCTCTCGTCCTCTGCTCTCTTACTCCTTTTATGGAGTGCTGTCACTGCAAGAGACACACAAACACACATTAATTGACAACAGGTGTAGCGATTTGACCACTCACCTTCCCCAACTCTGCCCTCCATTCACAAACTGACGCTCAGCCACGCCCTCACTGCCACAAACAGTTTTCTTTTCCGATGATCTTCAGGAAGTTTGCATGATCCAACTTCCTGTTGTGGAATATTCCAAATATTTCTCATTAGGGATGAATGTGATCATGCCACAGGGTCAAGTGGATGAACTACTATGAACTCTTTTTATGGAAAAATATTTCAAGCATGATGAGATGATAAACATATTCACACATTAATGCAAAAATATGATTTTTAAAAGTCTGTGTTATATTTTATTCATCTCATCTCATTATCTCTAGCCGCTTTATCCTTCTACAGGGTCGCAGGCAAGCTGGAGCCTATCCCAGCTGACTACGGGCGAAAGGCGGGGTACACCCTGGACAAGTCGCCAGGTCATCACAGGGCTGACACATAGACACAGACAACCATTCACACTCACATTCACACCTACGGTCAGTTTAGAGTCACCAGTTAACCTAACCTGCATGTCTTTGGACTGTGGGGGAAACCGGAGCACCCGGAGGAAACCCACGCGGACACGGGGAGAACATGCAAACCCCACACAGAAAGGCCCTCGCCAGCCCCGGGGCTCGAACCCAGGACCTTCTTGCTGTGAGGCGACAGCGCTAACCACTACACCACCGTGCCGCCCCTATTTTATTCATGTTAAGTAAAATTAAATTAGAAGGGCACGTGGTAGAGTGTATACCTCCACCAAGCCATATATTCAGATTTGCATCAAAATCTAACCAGTTGTTCCTTGGCTCATGGTCCACCTTTACTCAAAATTTCGTCCAAATCCATTTACTACTTTTTGAGTTACATTGGGAAAAGACAAACAAACTGAGGCAAAAACAGCATTTAATCAGCATTTTCTCTCTCTGTGTCTGTTTTTTTAGAGCACAGATGATATTGTAACGTCAGCCGAGTGCTCCAACGACGACGAGGACCTGGAGGAGTGCAACTTCGAGCACGCAGGTGGGCTAGGTCAGTTTAATTCTGCTTGCTCCTATGTGGTGATCTTTCATTTTGCAACAGAGGATCAGATCCTCAAAGCATCGCGCCCCCCCCATGGATTGATAAAGTGTAACTTCCTGTCTAGCTAAGCAAAGCCAACTTCCTGTCTAGCAAAGACGACCCATCATTCATTCAGGCTCGAGCTTATCTCTAAATTCCACTCAGTAAGTCTTAAGAGATCCCCTTGAAATAAATCGACACCTATTACGAGCTACACTTGGCCATGGGGTTTTCCGAAGTGGTTAACATGCTCACGTTTCCTGCTAATTTTGTCTTCCCCATCTCTCATGAGGATGTACGAGCAAAATTAGTACAGAGACGTGACATGTTCTCTGCATTGATGCTTCAAAATGTATCATAATCAGAGGTTTTCTGTCATGTGACACTGGATTGCATTTTACATGATACATTTTGAGATGTCTCAATTTTATTTTGTTTTCTTTCACGCCAAGTTATAGTGTGATATGTAGAAGAGTAATTGTGATGGAAGTAGTGTTCCTGGTTTATTTTGGTTCCCTCATTATTTTGAGGCTTAAGTTAAGCATTTTAATAGAGAACAGATATCATCGAATTTCTGTGTACAAATTGTTTCTTTTTTCATTTTCATTTTGTTTTGTTTTTTTTATGTAATTTTTGAACAAGTTATTCTGCTGAGAATTTTTCCCCTCAATCCATATACGATATTAATATAAAATATATAGAGAAATATAAACCAGATTTAAATTCAGAATGATTTTGAAAGAAGTTGGGTTTTGGCCTTTTTTTGGTAGTTATTAAAAAAAATAAAGAAAACTAGGTTTCGTCTGTCTTCTCACCGTAAAACTCTCAAATGTGAAAAGTTCCATGTTCATTTATTTTTTAAACCAAAGTCAAAGATCATATTGTTTATAAGAATTAATGAAAATGTAATTCTGTGTTTCTTTCTTCTCCTTGTAAAAAATATTAAAAAAAGTAAAAAAAGACAAAATGCTAGTGCCGAAAAAATAGGTTTGCCTTTTTCATTTAATTAAAAAAAATAATGTTTTGATAAATTAAAGAAATGTGTTTTATATATATATTCCCCCCCACGATCTTTTTTTTATTCAAAGCCAAAGATGGCATCACTGCAATTTATTTTTTTAATTATTAAAAAAAATAAATGTAATTTTGTGTCTATTTTGGGTTTTTTTGTCTTTTGATTGGATAAAATCCAATATAATGTCAAAGAGCACATAACTTTGTCTTTATTATTATTATTATTATTATGGGAAAACATTTTTTATTGAAAGTGAATGATCACATAGAAAAGGAATGAAAGAGTGTTAAGTAATTTTATATCTACAGTCAATGTCTCATAACTGTAAATAAATACATAAATAAGATTCACCTTTGTCACTTATATCAAATTTAAAGCATTGGCTTTTTAAATTTTAATATATCAATTTTAAAGCAATACAATGGAAGTGTATATATATATATATATATATATCAGCTTGTTGGTCTCAGTGATGGTTGTCTCTGCACAACATGGAAGGCCCTGTCAGGCATCATTGCGGCAAAAATGAGTAAGCATGTGGCTCAATACATGAGCGAGGCACAGAAAGGGATTGGCAGTAACACCAGAGGAGCCAAGCACCAGCTACTGGTCGATAGAACAGTTGCCCGAGACTGTAAGAAGAGACAGACCAACCTGTGCACTGCCTGGATTGACTACAAGAAAGCCTACGACTCAATGCCACACACATGGATACTGGAATGTCTGGAACTGTATAAGATCAACAGGAACCTAAGGACCTTCATCCAGAACTCAATGGAAATGTGGAAGACAACCCTAGAGGCCAACTCAAAACCCATTGCCCAAGTCAACATCAAGTGCGGCATATACCAAGGAGATGTGCTATCACCACTGCTGTTCTGCATAGGCCTGAACCCCCTCAGTCGGCTCATCACGAAGAGCGGCTACAGGTACCAATTCCGTAGTGGGGCAACAATCAGCCACCTGCTCTACATGGATGACATCAAGCTGTATGCCAGGAACGAGCGAGAAATAGACTCGCTGATCCACACCACCCGGATCTACAGCGATGACATAGGGATGTCATTCGGATTGGACAAGTGTGGCCGGATGGTCTCAAAGAGAGGCAAGATGATCCGAACTGAGGGGATTGACCTACCAGAGGGCAACATAGGTGATATCCAAGACAGCTACAAGTACCTTGGCATCCCACAGGCTAATGGAAACCATGAAGAGGCCACAAGGAAGTCAACCACAGCCAAATACCTCCAGAGAGTAACGCAGGTCCTGAAAAGTCAGCTGAATGGTAAGAACAAGGTCCGAGCCATCAACATGTACGCACTACCAGTCATCAGATACCCCGCTGGTATCATAAACTGGCCAAAGGAGGAGATAGAAGCCACAGATATCAAGACTAGAAAGCTCCTCACCATGCATGGAGGGTTCCACCCCAAGTCCAGCACCCTGAGACTATACACTAAGCGGAAAGAGGGAGGCCGAGGGCTAGTGAGCATCAAGACCACGGTCCAGGATGAAACATCGAAAATCCAAGAATACATCAGAAAGATGGCCCCAAAGGATGAACTGCTAAGTGAATGTCTCAGGCAGCAGAACCCTGATGAGAGTGCAGAGGAGGAGGAGGAACAGATAACCTGGAGAGACAAACCCCTACATGGCATGTACCACCGTCAGATAGAGGAAGTGGCTGATATCAAGAAATCCTACCAGTGGCTGGATAATGCAGGACTGACAGACAGCACAGAGGCACTAATCATGGCAGCACAAGAACAGGCCATAAGCACAAGAGCCATAGAGGCCAGGATCTACCAGAGTAGATCAGACCCAAGATGCAGACTGTGCAAAGAAGCCCCTGAAACAGTCCAGCACATAGTAGCAGGGTGTAAGATGCTAGCTGGATCAGCGTACATGGAGAGGCACAACCAAGTGGCTGGGATAGTATACAGGAACATCTGCAACCAGTATGGAATAGAAGTACCCAAGTCCCAATGGGCCATACCACAGAAGGTGGCCGAGAACAACAGGGCCAAGGTTCTGTGGGACTTCAGCTTTCAGACTGACAAACAGATCCTGGCTAACCAACCGGACATAGTGGTGGTGGACAAAGAACAGAAGACGGTGGTGGTGATAGATGTGGCGATCCCAGCTGACGCCAACATCAGGAAGAAGGAACATGAGAAACTTGAGAAGTATCAAGGGTTGAAAGAGCAGCTGGAACGGATGTGGAAGGTCAAGGGTTGCGTGGTCCCCGTGGTAGTGGGGGCACTTGGGGCAGTAACCCCCAAACTGGGAGAGTGGCTCCAGCAAATCCCAGGAACAACATCTGAAGCCTCAGTCCAGAAGAGCGTAGTCCTAGGAACATCGAAGATACTGCGCAGAACCCTCAAACTCCCAGGCCTCTGGTAGAGGACCCGAGCTTGAGGATGACATGGATACCACCCCCCCACCGGGGGTGAGAAGGAGATTTTTATATATATATATATATATATATATATATATATATATATATAGTGTATCACAATCAGAGCTCACACAATTTTGGCTTTTAAATTAAATATTTTTAAAAATATATTTTAAAACAGTAATTTTTGAATCCATCAATCTACATTTCTCCAATATGAAAAAATACCTTTTCATTCGATGTCAAAGTCAGCGCTCTTACTGTTCCACTTTCCCTAAAGTGCCCTATGTATCATATTAATATTAACACCGTTATTACAATAAAAAATCTACAGCGTGCCGTGCCCTCGAGTTCACCGCTCTCTAAAACACTCATCAATTATCGCTGTATAAAGAAGGTTCGAGGGCTTTTAGCGAGCTCGTATCCCACGCAAATGGCTTTTTGTCCCCTACAAATTAGACGTGTTGAATGTTTTACGCGGACGAGACAGACAAGTCAGAACATTGATTCACTTGGAGTTTCACTCCTGATTGTCAATCCCAATTTCTGTCAAATTTTTATTTTTTCAGCTGAGATAGTTGGAGAAAGTCAGAGCTCTTTCTGATCTGTATCTGTATCATGAAGAAAAATCGCTAGGGCCCCAATCATCCAGTCACGTTTACACAGAAATTCATGCCATCATTTCTAACCCCATCAGTTGATGTTGGACAGCTGCATGAGATGCTCTTGTTCTGGGGTTGTTGTCTTTTTGTTTGGTTATTATTTGGTTTTGTTTAGCATGTCTGGCTGTTTTTGTTTGGTTTTGTTTTGTTTCTTTTTTCTCCTCAAGGTCCGTCGTTCTGTTTTGATTCGTTTCCACTGGGTTTCTTATCTGTTTCATGGCTACGACATTCCTGTTGTCTCGCCTCATCTTGTGCCGCATGATTTGTTGGTGTTGGTCGAAATTTCTTTTCTTTTTTTTTGGGCTTCAAATTTGACGTTCCCATTTCTGATTAAAAAAAAAAAACTGGCAACAAAATCTTTTCTTGCCATCAAAAATAAGCAAGTAATATTAAGAAAGTTGTGTAAAAGAATGATAAATATTATCCCCTTTTTTCTGAAACCCTTCCCCTGCCGTTCTGCATAAACTAATATGTAAATGCAGATGGCATAAAAAGAATTTTATTGCCACAAAAAAAAAAATCATCTCTCAATCAGTCATTTGTGGCATGTTAGAGTGTATGTTAGCTTCTCGGCTAGAACCATCTTCCGGAGAACTTTCCATCGTCATGGTTACTGCATGGCTCCGTGTCGTATGCTCCACACACCATCCACACTAACCCCATTGGCTTAATATATATATATATATGACTCCATTTTGTTTTTAGTTTTATCACCATTTTTATTTCAGGACTGCGGTTGCAAAAATTGCTGCTGCATCGTCTCTGTGTGTGTAGACTTCCTGTCTGTCCACATGTCCGTGTCTTAAAGTGTTTCTGTCACGTGATTCTGTTCTCTGTTTGTAAAACTGTTGGAATTTTTTCCCCTTTTTCCCTTATTTCTCCTTCAGGAATTCCATAAGAGGACTGTTAATAAAACAATACTTTATTTCCATTCTAATCTCATTACATTCAAATAACTCGCAGCACAACTTCATCCGGAAACGATGCTCATGTCAGGGACGGCTGGTGTGAACATGGTAGCAGTGCTGAGGTTTCATTTCCTCATGCACACATCAGATTATTTACTGTTAAACACCTTAAACTGGATTATTTTGGATTTTTGAGGACCTGAACACAAGAAAGTGGCACAGAATGGTGAGGAGAAACGACAAGGCTGCAGTCCAATCAGTGACAGTCGTGTCCGGTGATCACACACAGAGACGCGGCCCCTAGATTTGACAAATTTGGGTATTTTTCACACACATCCATAACACATCACCAGCAGTCCAATCAGAGGCAGAGTTACACAGAAAGTCCTGTTTTATGGTTTAAAGTCAGAATGAAAGAGTTACAAGGGTTTTTGTTGTTGTTTCCTGTGAAGTACGACACAAACCTGGTAGAAGAATAAATAAATAAATAAATAAAATTAGGAATCACAAATGAAGTTGCTGATTTAACTTTTAAGGAATGTCTATGTTGAGTTTAAAAAGAAGGAAACAACATTTTATTGTCAGATAAAATTTAGTAATCTCGAAGGAATTTCTTGGTCCAGCTGCTCAAGATTATTCAACATAGCGAAGATAACAATAAATACATTTTGTTTATATATAGAACTAAAATAAAATAGAAATACATATTAGCAATTGAACAATGCAAATAGAATTAAAGCAAATCGAAATGCAGGTGTAGAAATGCACGTACTGACTCAACAGTATTTAATTTATTTTTTTCGTAGTGCAGAGTAAAACCAAGAATTCACTTTTTCATAAAATGATTTCTAAAACGTCGAAGATTGGGTTGTTTTTGTTTTTATTTTTTCTACTTGTTTCCGGACACAAAGTCTCTCTCTCTCTCTCTCTCTCTCTCTATCTCTCAATCTCGCTGTCTCACACACACTCTCTCACACACTTTCAATCTCTCACTCTCTCTCTCCCTCACTCTTTCTTAGTCTCTCTCACACATACTTTCTCTCTCTCTCTCTCTCTCTCTCTCTCTCACACACACACACACACACATCTCTCTCTCTCTCTCTCTCTCTCTCTCTCTCTCTCAGTTCTGTTGGACTTATTAAAAACTTTCCCAACACATGATCAAAGCGCCTCACAACCGAGGCAGAAATCAATCCAAGGACAAAGACAGCAATGATATAAAAGCTTCCGGAATCCAGCTACAGAGAAAAATGAATTTATATAAAATCTCGGTTAAAAAAAAAACCAGAGAGACGCAGCAGTGTTGTGTAGTCATAAGAGTGACATACTGAACCATGACCGTAAAAGATCCATCCATCCATCCATCCATTATCTGTTTATCCTGTGCAGGGTCATGGGCAAGCTGGAGCCTATCCCAGCTGACTATGGGCGAGAGGCGGGGTACACCCTGGACAAGTCGCCAGATCATCGCAGGGCTGAGACATAGAAACAAACAACCATTCACACTCACATTCACACCTACGGTCAATTTAGAGTCACCAGTTAACCTAACCTGCATGTCTTTGGACTGTGGGGGAAACCGGAGCACCCGGAGGAAACCCACGCGGACACGGGGAGAACATGCAAACTCCACACAGAAAGGCCTTTGCCAGCAATCCACCGACAATAATTAAGAATAAATAAAATGTATTAAATAAATATACAAACAAATAAATAAACAGTGTATTAGATGATATGTAAGATGTGGCATGTTGAAAACTAAACCTTTGACCTTCATAACAATCCTCACTTTGAACACCAGATGGCATGATCTGGTCAATTCAGACCCCGAAGCCTCGAAGTTTCTGACACTCTTCTGAGTTGTCACCTTCCTCCAGATGTTTCCTCGCACACGCTGGGAAGTATCTTTTGAAGTTTCGTTTGTTTTTGCCCCGTTGTGATCTCTAAGGTGATACAGCCTTCAGACAAGAAACACAATTCAGCACCTCTAAAACCCGCGAACAGCAGATAAATGTCAGGAGGAGTGGGAGCGACAGCGGAGATGGAGGAGACTGAGGTGTTTGGCTCCATCCTGTGCAGGAGTGTGTGTGCTTATCACATGTCAGCAGGTGGCAGATCAACAGCGCAGGTTCTGCTTAATTTACCCCTCTGTAGTGCAGCCATTGATAAGATTTACCAATGCGATACACACTTACACCTGATGAAAGGAGGAAGAAATGCAGTCAGGGTACTGAGAGAATTACATTAAAGGTTTTTCACAATATAGTACAATACCCCCCTTGACCTTTGTGTCATGTCATGTTGGACTTGTTGGGATCATATCTCATGAAAGTATGCAAAATACCTCATGATATTAAACTCTGTATAGCTATTAAATGCAAAATTATTTACAAATGTTAAAAAAACACTTAAAAGTTCACAGAAGTGCTGTATTCTACCCATTGGTGTGAAACTGTGTGTGTCGTTGGCATTAGACGTTACATAATTAGTTGATTTTGTTGCGGTTAAAGAGGCCCTGCAAGAGGTAAATGTGTTTTTGAGCCGTAAAGTAAATGATATGACTGTGTTGCAGTGTTGTAGTCGAGTCACTAAACCTCGAGTCCGAGTCCAGGCTCGAGTCCCCAGTGTTCAGGCTCGAGTCCCCAGTGTTCAAGTCCGAGTCAAGTCCAAGTCATTAAAGAAAATTTCAAGTCGAGGCCAAATCGAGTCCACTACTGATCCAAGTCAAGTCCAACACAAGCCCCGCCCACTATCAACAGGGCATATAACATGAGACAGGTGAGTTCACTAGTGAGTTCATCGCTCAGTAAGCCCCGCTATCAACAGAGCGATGAGCATAGCGTGTCACTCACTTCTCTGGGTATAGTCTTGCCAACTGACGATTGAAGTTCAAACCTGTCCCTGTCATCTCCTCGATAGTTCTTCTACATACAAAGAGTTTGCTTCCAAAACACGATAAACGCCAAATTTGAAAAATTGAAACTCCCGCCACCAAACCATCAGCAATTATCATATCTTACTTGTACCATATTCAGTTTTCGCCAAAACGCAATATCTGCCATTCATTTACACACTGCATTATGGTCTTTCATTCCAAAACACAACAAGTGCCATCACCGATTTTTCTCAAAACCAGACATATCCATTTGGCCAATCAGAGGCCGCCATTGGTGCGAAGTCTTCTAAGATGGCTGAGCCCATGAAGTAGGAAATCGCTTCGTCACTTCTCGCATTTATTGGACAATTTCACGCTGAATTATGAATATAATTTCAACGGAACGGAGGAGGCCGTGATGGTTTCACCAGTGGGGAAGAAACATAGGCCGTCAAAAGCAAATCATAATCAAGAACACGTTAAGAAAATGCGGCATTCGGGTGCCGGGAAAATACCAGACGTTGTGTGCACGCATAAAGCACGTGCATGTGTGTTTTGCCGTGCTGATAAACTCACACCAGCTGACATTGTCCATTTTTCAGGATACTAAAGCACATTATATCTCCAGTTTCAGATATATCTGTCATGAAAGAACACAGTTAAATGCACCTTAAATAGAAAGGGATATGTAGAAAGCCCTGCAATAACCTGGAGACTTGTCCAGGGTGTACCCCACCTCTCGCCCATAGTCAGCTGGGAGAGGATCCAGCTTGCCTGCGAGCCTGTAGAACAGGATAAAGCGGCTAGAGATAATGAGATGAGATGAGATGAGATGAGATGAGATGAGATGAGATGTAGAAAGCCCTGCGATAACCTGGTGACTTGTCCAAGGTGTACCCCACCTCTCACCCATAGTCAGCTGGGATAGGATCCAGCTTGCCTGCGACCCTGTAGAACAGGATAAGCGGCTACAGATAATGGATGGATGGATGGATGGATGGATGGATATGTAGCATTTGGGGAAAAACGCTGTGGCGTGCCGTGGATATGTCGTGACTTGACAAAAAAAATAATTACTTCGTTCAGTTAAAAACTGTTAATTAGTTCTGGATTTCATTTTTGGAGTTTATTATCATTAAGGAGTTAGTCAATAAACTTTAAAACAGGATACAGTGGTTTTCCTTTTATCACTTCCTGTAATCCGAAAAAGTGATTTTTCTCGAAACAATGGAACTGGATATATAGTGTTTTGGAACCAAACTCTTCATATGGAACGCATATCAGTGCATTTTTTTCCCACTGCACAAGAAGTCTGTATAAGCAAAGCGGACAATCCTAGGGGCTTCTCTCCAGGCATTTTAGTGCCATTAATGTTAGTTTGTTCCTGAACATGACGTACAAACAAGTGAATGTGCATTTTCTTGCACAAAATTAGTATAAAAATTGATGTAAATATAAATATCTTATGCCAAATTATTATGGTATGTTACAAAAAATAAAGAAAAAATCAGGGTCTCCAATTTACGAGTCCGAGTCATCAATGCTAAAGTCCGTAAAGTCAAATCACAAGTCCTTAAAATTAGGGCATGAGTCGGACTCGAGTACTACAAGCCTACTGTACCGTAATGAAACACATCAACGTTGGTGTTAATATTGACAAAATTAATTGTGTCACGTGATCTTGATATAAATGTAGAATGTGCCAGAATTTATAAGTAAGTAAGTCGGTAAGTAATAATTTATACTGCTATCAACTGTGTTGGAGGAGGTTATGTTTTCGCCTTTGTTTGTTAGTTTGTTTGTCTGTTCCCAGTGTAACTCAAAAAGTATTGAACAGATTTTGATGAAATTCTGAGTAAAAGGTGAACCATGGGCCAAGAAACCGTTGATTAGATTTTGATACAAATCTGAATATGTGGCTTGGTGGAGGTATACACTCTACTGAGTGCTCTTTGACCTGCCTAATGCAGTTAGTACGAGCACAAGTACGATGGAATTCTTCGATACTGATCTTACTGTTGCTTGATGATGTAAAACTGAAATGTGAAAGTATGGACAATGCAGTACTACAGCAAAGCTTTTACTGCTAGAAGTGTAACAGGTCATAATTTAATTTTTACTTGTAAAAGTACAATTTTTACGACTCAATTTACGATATCTGTAATTCATTTCTACTGGTATATTTTTACTATAAGTGAAGATTTAGAAAAACAAAGTGTACTTAAAGCAACCGATTATAAATCAGCAGCAGGTGGTATATAGTTTCAAATGTGACTCTTGTGATGAGAGTTATAGTGGTTACACCTGTATTAGGCATATCAGACGCTCGCTGGCCATGTTGTGAAAATTGTGCATGCAGATGCTGATCTAAGTTTCCAAATCTGTCATTGCTTAACTCTTGAATATTTTCTATCATGAATACTATCATTAAAAAGCTTATAATCTCTGCTTTCCAAAGAAATTCATCTCGTTAAGATCTGTTCAGTACTTTGGGAGTAACGGCAGGTTGAAGTTGGTACAACAGAGTACACTTTGCTTGCGGGAAAATGTCGGTGCTTTTTGAGTCACGGGAAAGCGGTCAGTCTCTCTCTCTCTCTCTCTTTTCTGATTGGGTTCCCACTGGATTACTTGTCAATATCAATCAGATAACTTTAATAGGGATGTTCTTTCACTCTCACTGTTTCTAATGAAGTATTCAGCAAAGTTTTCCGTCTGCTAGTTTTGATGTTATGATTCACAGCAGACTTTGAAGTGAGTTTTCACAGCTTTACCTACTCATTTTTTGTTTTAAATCAAACTGATTCATAAATAAATACATAACCAGTTTAGAATATATAAGTTGTTTTGATGAAAAATATTGAGATCTTAGTGGTCAGAATGAGATTTTAAAAACCTGAAAGTCAGAAACGCGAGTATCAATTTCAGTTCAAGTGCATATCACGAGGAGCAAGATCAATGTAATTCTCCTATTTTATATTAAACTTTGGTCAAATATCTGTAACATTTCTAAATTCTCTGCAATTTTTTACCTTGCGCAATACCAGAAAAATTCAGTTGAAATCAAGCCATTTGAGGCGAATTGGTCCGCCTCTGAATAAACTCAGCATTTGGATTTCCCAGGAAACATTGATTTTCGTGACGTCGCGTGCGGGACGCCTCCCTCTGAATCCTACGCCAGCGCTGGTTTGTTTATGAGAAAATGACCTGGTGGTTTTCTGCAAATTTCTTCAACTTTATCGCGTAATTATTAAAATGATGAACAGATGTATCATAGGAGGGTGTAGCAACACCAGTCATGATGGGATTAGTACTCATCGTTTTCCAAAAGACCGGACAATGAGGGAGAAATGGGAGCGCTTGGTCTACACAGGCTGTGCACTGAAACTGCACAAGCTCGTGCAGCCTGCTGGCGCTTCCGCAGATAACGTCACGAATCTGGCTCCAGACTCCCTTGGGATTTTTCCAGACGTGTTTTGTTATTTTATTTTTTTCTGCTGTAGACAGATGGCCTTGTGCAAAATTACCCTTCTGGATGAGTGTGTAAAGGGACATACTTTCATATAAAAAAAAACACTAAATTGGTCCAGAATATGCACTTTAACTGGAATTGTTTATTGGATGTGGATCACACAGTTTTTTCGAGGTTCGCTTTGAAAGCTGTGAATATTATCATTTATATTCTTTCATATAAACACGAGTAGGCCCTACTTTTGAGAAATACAAAGCCTTACAGAGCACAAAGAGGATATTAGGAAAATTATTTTATCACTTTTTTACTGAGTGTACCGATTTAACATTTAACTTAATACTAATTAAATACTAATTTCCATAATTTGTTTTTACTAATTTTTCAGACTTTGCATTCAGTATACAACCATCTATGTGCCAAAATTTCCATATTGAAAAAAAAAGGTTATTAAGAAAAAAACATTTGATCTCATTCATTAATGAGGCCCATTTTGGCCCATGTGATCCTCTTACAGAATATTACGGCAGTTTTCTAAAAATTAAGCCGTTTTTTGAATCTTTGATTTGTAATATCTCAAGAACAGATAAACATATTTTAATTCTGTAAAAAGTCTGTTGTTCTGCATTCGATTCTGAATTCAGTGAGAGCAGTTTCAAGCAATTTGGATTGAATTTCAATGTTCACCTGATATGCCAACCTGTAGCCATTTGCATGAGCGTATCGAACAGCGTAAAGGCGTGTCTTCAAGCATCGGTAAACACTATAGGACAGCACACAGTATTGCACCCAAAGACATTAACAAGAACTTTGTTGTCTTAAGAAAGTATCAGAGTAAATTTGAGTGCTTATTGTACGAAATGCTCTACATTCGAGAAAGAAGACCAGCTCTCCACATGCAATCGGATTCCCTACAGGCTAAACTTTTTGTTTTGCATTATGCTAATCTATTTATATATGGTTTGACATTAACTTAGCTTACGGACACTCGCTTCATAACGGTGTCCGAGCGGCACCGAAACATCACACTTTTTTTCCTTCATATTTTTACTAAATATGTTTTTGCATGCTGGAGATAAAAAATATAATGACATATATCTGAAAATTCAGTTTTTATCAGTAGAAATTCACAAATTTCTGAAGTACGGTTTATTTGAAATTCTATTTTAACGAGCCAAAATGTGGACCTGGAATTGGCACTGGACAAAATTTACAATGTGAATTTCTACTAATGAAAATTGTTTACTGTGGATGTGAACAGCAGGAATTCACTGTATGTCTATAGCAATGTAGGACTCGTTGAAATGAATTATAGTGACCCTCAATATGGAATTTGACGAGTTAAACTAAATTCTTACTAAAAATATTCTTAATACTAGAAGTTAAATTGCAGTTGTCAGACATTTGAATTCTGACTACTAAAAGTTACACTTCTGCCATTAAAAGCTAAAACAGCTTGTTGTACAGTACAACACAAATTAAAAACAAAAAACAGTCCAACAGCAAACGAACGTACAATCTAGAGGACACACCTTATAACAGGGTATACTGAGCTATCGCAATAATTCTGGGAGAAATCCTGAGAATTTTTTTCATAGTTTGGTTTAAAAAACAATCCAGATCTTTAAACATCCCACAAAGTGAAATTAAATCCATTATTTTTAAAAATGTCAAGAATACGCTACAACCACGAGGAGGACATCCATCAAAAATCAGTGACTGAGTAAATAAAGAGGGGTTTAATCAGAAAAACAACCAAGACGCCAAAAGTAACTGTGAACTCTCATGATGCTTCCACCACCATGCTTCACCATGAGGATGGTGTCCTATTTAATTAATGTCATATTTTTCATGACATAAAATCCCAACTAAATCTATTTCAGTTCCAGGTTGTTCAGAAAAGGGGTGAATACTTATGCAAGACACTGCACAAGATAAATGTTGCCGATCTTTGAAACATTTTCAATATAGGAGCATATGAATGTTGCAGCGTGGCTCGTTATTAGGTTCAAGATTTACACCACTAATAATCAGAGTAGGCGGGGGAAAGGGGCGTGGCTTGGATAGTGGCTTTTGGCAGTTTTTTTTTCCCTCCTCAGTTTGTATACTCATACATATTTATTTATGCATTCTCATAGTATGAAGGTACAGGTCTAGTCTTCAGCATGAAAAATGATATCAATGCACTGATGAATCCTGGATCGTGATTGGTCAGAATGGTTGGTGCTGATGAATTTTCTCAAACAGCAGCTCCAACAGTAGCAGAGCTGCAAGTCACAGGTTAATGTTAACGCATTTGTTCAATATGTTTCTATAGTAACAGCGAATTCACAGGCACTTTACTTATAATAAACATTGAAATAGTTCGCATGGTAAAGTTTATGGGATGTATGGAAGGAGACTCTAGTGTGAGGTAAAGCTGTAACTTTATGACATCTTCAAGAACGAGGAGCTTCAGTTTCACAACATTTATATTCCAGGACATTTAATGTAATTCTAAATGGATAAAAAGTATTAATGAATAGAAATCGTTGAATCATCGGTAAGTTCAAAACCAAACACTATTTCGCTGTTTATTCCTGAATTAATTTTCCTGATCTGTAGGTTTTTAAGTCCTCTGGCCTCTTGTGGAATTCTGATTATATCTAATGTACAACTTTCTTTAGAACCAAAGTCTGTCGGTGTGGAGCACAGTCACCCTCTTACCTCACTCTTACCTCACCTCACAAACAAAAAAACAAAATGACAGCGAGCTCATTCAGCAGCCATTAAAGAGGTAAACTCTGTGCTGGAGTGGCTTTGTCGCCTACAGGCTTTGGTTAAAGCGGCTCATCTGAGCCCAAATCTCTCTCCGTGTTTAATGTTGTACCTGAACGCTGCTTGCTCTGTCGTTTGTCTACTCTCCCTAAATGCAACTTACTTTAAGCATGCATCAACAACATCTTGCAGTACAAAATTAACCCATTATCAGCCCAATTTTCCTCGCTCTTTGACGTACATCCAGACTGCACGCCTGTTTACATGTTTAAGACTAACAATGACAGATAGATTTTGTCTTTCGGGTCACATGACAGAGACGGCAGTCGTGTATCGGCTGTCCGGCTCTCGACCGTGTCCGTTTTTTTAATAGTTTGTGCATCTGGTTGTAGTGTGTGAAAGTGAAAGTTTTAAATTGCTTTGTTCTTTTTTTTTGTATGATTTTTCCCCTTTTTTTTTACACATAAAACAAATTATGTGTGTTTTTTTTTTAAATAGCAGTGTTTCAAACTTAAGAAAGATGTAAATACAAAATTAGAAATTCATTTTTTTTTTTCAGATTTGGAACTACTTCATCGAATACTCTATGTGCGTCTAATTATTATTTTTTAAGGAAAAAAAAGTCAAAAATGAATTAAGGTTTAAACAGTACGAGTAAAATAACATTTTAAATATGTATACTTTTTTAATTGAAAAATTAAATGAATCATCGATCCAGCACATATGATTGTCGGTGAAAATGTTCCACATCTCAGTACTGTTTTTCATCAAATTCTACCAGCGATCTTGATAAACAATTGACTTTTGAACTGGGTTTTTTTTTTGTTTGTTTGTTTGTTTTTTGTTTCTTTTTTCAAAACTGCATGGTGAAGAAGTTGCAGTTTAGGGTTTGTCAGATTGTCAGTGTTAGAGTTTTGTTCTTTTTTTCGTAGATGGGCATGTATATGCTCATTGTTTGTATATCCCCATCCCTTCCTTACAGCCAAAAGCTCTAATGCCGCCCGACCGCTTCGTACTGCCTTTACATGGACATGGCAACTGACTTACACAATCACCCCCATCATTATCATCTCCTATGTAGTATGTTCATAGGTCCAGAACCTTCCTCACCTTCCTCCTCCTCCTCTTCCTCCTCCTCCTCCTCCTCCTCCTCTTCCTTCCCCTTAGCTATGGCAAAATATGTACAGTCATCCATCCATTCAGAATTGATGATTATGAACTCAATCCAAGCAAAAAGTTTAATTACTAGAATGTAGATATTTATTTAAAAATGCTATATATAAATATATATATATCAAATCCAAGGCTCAAATATGTACAGACTTTTGTATTTTAACAAAGAAAAAAAACAAAACAGAATAATGGTGAAGTTTATTTTTCATGTTATGTGGTGTGGATGTATGTGTTGTTGCCTCCCTGTATACTCATGTCTGAAGATTCTATTTATCAAGAAATACAGTGGCTAGTAAATTTTCTTTTCACAAGAGAGAAAAAAAAAATCTTGTCCAAGGACATTCTTACACAACTTTCTTTTGTGCATTTTTTCTTCATGCCAAAATCATGCGGGCAATTTGTTGATGTAAGTTAACAAAAATCTGGTATGCTTATTTTTCCTTGAAATATTGATTTTATGTTTATTTGAAAGCCTTTTTATTTTATTTTGTTGTGCAATAAAATGTTATGATTGATTTAGATTGTGCTTGTCTGTGAATAGTAATATGGCTAAACTAGTCGCTTTTTTCAATATATTTTCATATATTTTTTCCTTTATTTATATTTTGCCTTTTAATTAAGGAATTGCAATTAAGCGAGTGGACTTTTTGTATTATTATTTTTCTGGATCAATATTTGGATATTTGCCTTTAACTTATTTAGCCTTTTAATTCTGAAGCTGCATTAAATTAAGTAAACTGACTTTTTATTTTATTTCTTTTTTATTTTATTTTATTTTATTTTATTCTCAAACTGCATACACAGTACTCAAACCTGAATGGCAGGACTCTCTCTCAGTTACAACAACAGCCCCCCCCCCCCAAAAAAGTTCCAGGGTCAGATGACCTGGGAGCGGCTACCGTATGTAAGGGCTGGACGATATTGACCAAAATATCATATCACAATTTTTCAATGATATTTCTACAACGTGCTAAGTTTAATGATACTTCCATTTAACTTCACCCAGCCCGAGACTGTGTCTCATTCCTGTTCTCTACCTCACGCCGATGATATAAATATAAGATTTAAGACATATTCCTACTTAGCTATGGATTTGCTATTCTAATTAATGATATATTTCTGCCGCAGTACAGCTGCGCTTTTATTTCAGGAATGCGATTGGTTTATTCACTCCAGGTTGATTTCGACATGCACTTGTGTGCTTTTGGCAGTGGATATAAACACGCAGATTGTGTTTGAGAGAAGAAACGGTGGCGATATGATGCGTATGAGGAGCTAATTAATCCCCCATCACCTCCGCAAAGCAGCTTGTTTGTACACTGCACGCCAAAACGTTTTATGTTAATCAGCTTCCTGCTCAGATTTTCATTTGTTGATAAACTCTTAACGGCAGACGCCTAAGTCTTTGTGACAATATTTAAGGGGGGGGGACAAACCTGTATCTGGAGATCTTTAAAGCATGCTTTAGGTTTCCAGTTGCCTCAGCATATGCTCCTCAAATGACTGCTTTTTTGGCAGCAGATTAATTTTTGTAATCAGAAAGTTTTCTCGAATGCGGAGAGATCCATATTCCACCGAGTATTCAGGGTTCGCACAAATTTAATTTTCCAAGTTCAAGGTGGATAAAAACACTTTTCCCAGTATACCGCAGATCAACATGTCAACAGTGCAAGAGTGTTAAAGACAGGAGTTTGGTTTGTAACAGGAAGAAGTCGTTTACGTGTAAATTATCAACATTGCCATGAACTAGTTAGCTAGCATTATTCCCTGCCGTGGGAAAAATTCCTAGTGGCCCTGATAAAAATGGAAACAATTCCGTAATGATGGCGAAATGGTTAATATGAACCAGTGGGGATATTGTTCAATAACTAGCATTGTTTTGAGGCATTCAGATTCAGGACCTAACTTAATATGATATTTGTTATTATTCTATTCACATTCACTGGATATGAGCAATCACGCGCTCTGATTGGCTACTCTACTACTAGGATATCAGCTCATATACCATGAGTAGAGAAAAACAAAATGCCGACTTTATCAAGTATTTAAAAGAAACAGAAATAGCTAAAAGAATATATATTTTCCCCCCAGTATCTCCTGTTCCACACTCCAGCCCAGTCGGTGGCAGTAATGCACCTTTAAGTTGTTTTGCCAACCACCCAAAAAAAAGCCTAAAGAAGAAGAAGAAGAAGAAAATGGCAGAGCGTGTTGCTGAACCGAGGGCTAAATAAAAACTCTACTCGAAAACAAAATCCCCCCCCCCAAAAAAGCAACAAAATATGGAATAAAAGTATTTGATGGTAAGAACGTATCTTTTTTTATTTTTCAAGAATTATTATTATAGCGTTTTTAACAAATTGCTACTATCATTTCGCCGATTTGTTAGCATTCTAAACGGAAATGATTTTGTCAGATGTTTTGTATAAAGTTTTTGTTTACCGAATTTGCAACAATAAAAATAAAAATGTTCCGTTTCTCAAAATCCAGTGAATGTGGAAAGATCAATCTCGTCGTACATGGCTTATAGTCAACTCGGTGCTACGTGCCTCGTCGGCTATCAGCTCATGTACGACTCAATTTCGTGGAATAACTGTTTCTTATAAATTTGAGACCAATTTATTTCCTTGTAGGTTTTGCAAAAATAAATAAATAAATAAATCACCCAAACCTGCAGCTTTCATTTTAAAGCTATTTAAAATTTTATACTCTCTGAAAAAAAGGTTACAAACTTAAGCAGAGGTACTGACATTGCGAACAAGAGAAAATGACAAATCTCTAGTGTGTGTCAGTAGACGAGTCTGCTGATGCTTTTTACAGATTCGCACCAAGAAATTTGATAATAAGCAGCTTTTTTAACGGAAGTGAAAGTAACTGTTGCTGAGAAATGTGCGTCTTTTACATCCTGCTGTAACGTGTGGAAGTTAGGAGAGGTAAAGGGAGAGGCAGGACACAAATGCACAAGTGCATGTGTTCTGTTCAGGGAAATCCAAGGATCATTATCAACATCCATACACAGGAGTTCGGTCAAGTCCCAGAAACATGGAACTTGGAGTGACAAGCAACAGGAAACACAGGTTCAAGAAACAAGGCTTAGAACTTAACAAGGCAAATGCCTGATATACTATAAGACGTAAAAAACCAAAGGCAGTGGATGGTCGAGAAACTAATCAAGAACTAAACATGCCCATCTGGAAACGAACCAATAACAAAATCGAGCAGAGACATGAAGCAGAACCACATGATGTGAACTCAAAATAAAACAACACACCTCCATCCACCAGGTGACTTAATTTGCGTTCGTCCTGACCGTTGGTTTATTAAAAAAAAAAAACAGAACAGAGTAGTTTCATGTCTCTTCCATGTTGTAGGAAAGAAACAAGTCATAAGTGCTCCATAAATATTAGCACCTCTGCTTAATGGATTGTTGTGTTGATAAAAGAAGCCTTCAAGGTTCTAAGTAGATCTCTGCAACAGAGGTTGCTTCTAATATGTTTTATGTCCAGTGCTAAGTGTTAACATTTAGCCGAATTAAGAGAACTGATACACCACAATATGCACAGAATGAAACTTGTGAAATTACAAAAAAAATAATTGGTCATTATTTCAAAATCATTGCCATTCAAGAGCAGACAGCATGCTGACTTGTATCAAGGCTAAAAATATCAGTTTTCCATTTACGAGAATGTACTGTAATGTACAGTGGTGCTTGAAAGTTTGTGAACCCTTTAGAATTGTCTATATTTCTGCATAAATATGACCCAAAACATCATCAGATTTTCACACAAGTCCTAAAAGTAGATAAAGAGAACCCAGTTAAACAAATGAGACAAAAATATTATACTTGGTCATTTATTTATTGAGGGAAATGATCCATCCATCCATCCATCCATCCATCTTCTACCGCTTATCCGGATCCGGTTCGCGGGGGTAGCAGCCTAAGCAGAGCAGCCCAGACTTCCCTCTGCCCAGCCACCTCCACCAGCTCTTCCAAGGGAAGACCAAGGCATTCCCACCCTAGGAAAATGATTCAATATTGCATATCTGTGAGTGGCAAAAGTATGTGAACCTCCAGGATTAGCAGTTAATTTGAAGGTGAAATTAGAGTCAGGTGTTTTCAACCAATGGGATGACAATCAAGTGTGAGTGGGCACCCTGTTTTATTTAAAGAACAGAGATCTACAGTATCAAACTTTGATCTTCACAGCATGTTTGTGGAAGTGTATCATGGCACAAACAAAGGAGATTTCTGAGGACCTCTGAAAAAGCGTTGTTGATGCTCATCAGGCTGGAAAAGGTTACAAAACCATCTCTAAAGAGTTTGAACTCCACCAATCCACAGTCAGACAGATTGTGTACAAGTGGAGGAAATTCAAGACCATTGTTACCCTCCCCAGGAGTGGTCGACCAACAAAGATCACTCCAAAAGCAAGGCATGTAATAGTCGGCGAGGTCACAAAGGACCACAGGGTAACTTCTAAGCAACTGAAGGCCTCTCTCACATTGGCTAATGTTAATGTTCATGAGTCCACCATCAGAAGAACACTGAAAAACAATGGTGTGCATGGCAGGGCTGCAAGGACAAAGTCACTGCTCTCTAAAAAGAACATTGCTGCTCATCTGCAGTTTGCTAAAGATCATGTGGACAAGCCAGAAGGCTATTGGAAGAATGTTTTGTGGACAGATGAGACTAAAATAGAACTTTGGGGTTTAAGTTTGGAGAAAGGAAAACACTGCATTCCAGCATCAGAACCTTATCCCATCTGTGAAATATGGTGGTGGTAGTATCATGGTTTGAGCCTGTTTTGCTGCATCTGGGCCAGGACGGCTTGCCATCATTGATGGAACAATGAATTCTGAATTATACCAGCGAATTCTAAAGGAAAATGTCAGGACATCTGTCCATGAACTGAATCTTAAGAGAAGGTGGGTCATGCAGCAAGACAACGACCCTAAGCACACAAGTCATTCTACCAAAGAATGGTTAAAGAAGAATAAAGTTAATATTTTGGAATGGCCAAGTCAAAGTCCTGACCTTAACCCAATCAAAATGTTGTGGAAGGACCTGAAGCGAGCAGTTCATGTGAGGAAACCCACCAACATCCCAGAGTTGAAGCTGTTCTGTACGGAGGAATAGGCTAAATTCCTCCAAGCCGGTGTGCAGGACTGATCAACAGCTACCGCAAACGTTTAGTTGCAGTTATTGCGGCACAAGGGGGTCACACCAGATACTGAAAACAAAGGTTCACATACTTTTGCCACTCACAGATATGTAATATTGGATCATTTTCCTTAATAAATAAATGACCAAGTATAATATTTTTTGTCTCATTTGTTTAACTGGGTTCTCTTTATCTACTTTTAGGACTTGTGTGAAAATTTGATGATGTTTTAGGTCATATTTATGAAGAAATGTAGAAAATTCTAAAGGGTTCACAAACTTTCAAGCACCACTGTAGCTATGTGTTAACCAATAGGAGACAGTCAGGGGTGGAGCTTTAGACATCTACGCCATTTCTGAGTTCCCTGAAAGAGAAACTTTCACTGTCTGTGCTTGGCACCTTGTTATTTCAGTTATAGCACAAAATACATCAAATTTATATAAAATCATCTGCATGGCAATGCATTTTCTGAAATATATTCAAAACACGCTAGTGAATTCTCCCGTAAGCGCATGTTTATACCACAGAAATATCCAAAATGAAGCATTTCTGAGGTAACGGCATGAAAATTCATCATGAAAATCTTCAGCAGAATGTGTTTAGACAGAACTCGGCCTTGAGCTTGGAGATCATTCAGACGTCGCCGTGGTTCTGAGACAGGCCCTGCCATTTCGGTTTCAATATACGGGTATTTAAAAGGCACGAGGCCCAGAGGGGCAGCTGGGGAGCCAGACCGACCCTCGGAGAGATTACATCCAAATCCTGCAGGATCTCCTCAACGCTTCCTCAAACACAGAATTCTCTGATTTGTGTGTGAAGGAAGATATTTTGTCCTTTCTGATATTCTATCTTGGTGGCAGGAAATCTTATGGACAAACAACCAGAATGAAATTTTACCAGAAACACGAAGGTCATAGTGATAATGAACTGTCAACACTTTGCTGCATTTATAAGGCATTATGCACATCGGATATCATTATTTATGAAAAGGCATTACACTTTGTAGCTGTCTTTATGCATTATGAAATGCATGGTACGTTATAAAAGGTGTTCATAACATGCTATAATGCTAATACCAGAGAAGCTAAGTGCATTTGTCTTGATTTTTTTTTGTTTAGATTATGTTTAGTGTATATTGTTTATGGCTAAACACAGTAAAGTAAACTGGGACTGAATTTCTTGGGTACTGGTGAATATTCAACAGTTATTCCACAAAATTGATTCGTACATGAGGTGATAGCGGCTATAAGCCGTGTACGACGAGATTGAGGGGAATAACTGTTTTATTCTATCCACATTCACTGGATTTTGAGAAGCGGAGCATTTTTATTTTTATTTTTTGCAAATTCGATAAATAAAAACTTTATACAAAACATCCGACAAAATAATTTCCGCTTAGAATGTAAACAAACCGGCAAAATGACAGTAGCAGTTTGTGAAAAATAATAATCCTTGAAAAATAATAAAAAAGATATGTTCTTACCATCAAATACTTTTATTCCACATTTTGGGTTTTTTTTTTGTTGTTGTTTTTTTGGGGGCTTTTTTTGTATTTTTGGGGTTTTGTTTTCAAGTAGAGTTTTTACTATCCCCCACTGGCCAAAAGGTCCGGAGGGGGATTATGTCGTGGCGATGTCCATCCATCTGTCCGTCCCGGGAAGGGTGTTCATCTTCTGAAATCAACTCCTCTCACAATTTTTGGAGGAATTTCACAAAACTTGGCAGGATTCTTTTTTATATGTCGGTAATACCCATATTGTAATTTTGTTAGATTTGGTCACATTTTACCAGAGCTACAGCCCTTGATTAACAAAATTATACTTTTCCAATTTCATAAATGTGTTTTCCTTCTGAAATCAACTCCTCTCGCAATTTGTGGCAGAATTTCACCAAACTTGATAAAAGGCTTTGTTATATGTCGGTAGTACACACATTATAATTTTGTTCAATTCAGTTGCATTTTACCAGAGTTGTGGCCCTTGATTAACAACCTTATACTATCACAATTTCATGAAGGTGTGCTCGCCTTCTGACATCAACTCCCTCTCACAATTTTTGGATGAATTTCTCGAAGCTTGGCAAAAGGCCTTGTTATATGACGGTAATACGCATAATGTGATTTAATTTTGTTTGTGAAAATTTTACCAGAGTTTTGACCCTTGATTAAATAACTTGTACTTTGACAGTTTCATGAGGGTGTACGTTCTTCTGAAATCGATTTCCTGTCACAATTTGTGGAGGAATTTCACCAAACTTGGCAAAAGGCTTTGTTATATAACAGTTATACGCAGATTGAAATTTCGTTTAATTTGGGCAAATTTTACCAGATTTATGCCCTTGATTATTAACAAACTTGTAGTTTGGCAATTTCATCAAGGTGTGCTTGCTTTCTGAAATCAACTTCCCTCACAATTTTTATTATCCCCCGCTGGCCGAAAGGCTTGAAGAGGGATTATGTCGTGGCGATGTCCGTCCGTCCGTCCCGGGAAGGGTGCTCACCTTCTGAAATCAATTCCTCTTACAATTTTTGGAGGAATTTCACAAAACTTGACAGGATTCTTTGATTTAAGTCAGTCACATTTTACCAGAGTTATGGCATCGTTGCCAGTGGGGGATATTGTGCTCTCAGAGCACTCTTGTTTCGTCCTCGGTTGGTTCAGCAACATGCTCTGCCATTTTGTTTTTCTCTACTCACGGTACAGTATATGAGCTGATATCCCAGTTGTAGAGTAGCCAATCAGAGCGCGTGATTGCTCATATCCAGTGGATGTGGAAAGAATAAAACTTGTTATAAACACTGTTTATAATGCAAACTGCCAACAATTTATAAATGCACTATAAACATTGTTGTAAACTGTAATGCCTTTCATGTATAATTATAACAAATGTGAGTAATGCCTTATCAAATGTTATGAATACATTCATATGTCGTTGAACATATGACTTTCAAGGAAAGTGATAACTTATCTTTCATTTAATAAATAAATGCTATGTCTGATTAATTTTAGACCTGGCAGTACCTGGCTCTCTCATGAAGACCTCTCAGGGCCCAAACCTTTGTTTATTTATTTGTTTTTTTTTTTTTTTTCATTTGTATTTGTGTTTGAAATTTACGTTGAGCTTTATGTTCAGTTGCTTTGTCTGAGTTTTCTGGTATCTCCTTTATTTTCCTTGTTGTCAGTGTGTTCCAGGTTCTGCAAAATGCCTGCTCGCTGATACAATCTGTTATCTCTTCTCCATCCTAGGAGGTGAATTAGATCCCTTAGTACTCCCTCCTGTAGCTACACGTGCACCCTTCATCCCTCCCCCCCCAACCCTCCGCCCCCCCCTCACCATTATTGAGACCACCAAAGAGTCCCTGTCCATGGCCACTGAGGCGGGCCTGCCCTGCTTGTCGGACCAAGGCAGCGATGATTGTGATGATGGTGATGATGATGATGATGATGATGATGGTCATGATGATGATGATGATGATGATGATGATGGCTTGGTGATATCTGGGTATGGCTCTGGGGAAGCATATGACTCTATTCTGCCCCCTACTGATGATGAAGATGTTTACACCACCTTCTCCTTGGTCACAGATAAGACCTTATCCACGTCGGCCTTTGAAGGTGGCTACAAAGCTCACGCGCCTAAGTGGGAAGCCAAGGACTTTAGACCTAACAAAGCCTCCGAGCACGGTAGGACTACTACTACCGCGTCTTTTTCCCCCAATCCAAGCCGCTCCACCACCACCACCTCCGCCGCTGCAGCGCCGGCCAAATGGCCTGCGGGCAAAATGAATAACCGAGACCATAAACCCCAACCCGACATAGTCTTGCGTCCATTGCCCACTTCCTATGACATAGACCGCAAAAAGCTGAAGAGCCCGTTAATAACCTCCCCCATGTTCCGTAATGTACCCACAGCGATCCCCACGGAGCCGGGAGTCAGGCGCGTTCCCGGGGCCTCCGAGGTCGTCCGGGAATCTAGCAGCACCACCGGAATGGTCGTCGGGATAGTTGCTGCTGCCGCTTTGTGCATCCTCATCCTCCTGTACGCCATGTATAAGTACAGAAACAGGGACGAGGGGTCGTACCAAGTGGACGAGAGCCGCAATTACATAACCAACTCAGCGCAGAGCAATGGCGCGGTCATGAAGGACAAGCAGCACGGCTCGAAAGGCAGCAACAAGAAACAGAAAAACAAGGACAAGGAATATTACGTGTGAGACTGCGCGACGGTGAAGCGGGTGACGCTGAGGCGCATCAGGAGCCGCGCTCACAGAAAGAGAGAGAGAGAAAGAGAGAGATTTTCAATTTGGCACTGTGCTGAGGCACTGAGCTCTCACACCAACTGTAATATAAAGCACACTATTGTGTAAGCATACCACGATGGTAAATAGCGACATTAGTGAACTTTATTCTTCGATCCGGTCAACGGCGTTATCAGTGTAGAATATTTCACCGCTACATCATTATCCTAAAAAAAGTGACTTTTAAAAAGGTATGTGATCCTTGGCATTTTTTTTTTTAATCCTGTAAAAAAAAAAAAAAAAGGAAAAAAAAAGAAAAAAGTGAGAGAGCGAGGAGATTATTCCGGCCATTGCAAGCATGTGAGTGACACATAGTATTATGTGTTATAAGAGATGGACAAAAAATATATATAGATACATAAATATATATATATTGTGTGAATGAGAAAGAAGGACTCTTGCCAAAAAATATCTATATAAATACATATGAAAGATTTGTATTGTTTATACAGTATATGTGGTGTCAATTTTTTTTGCTCTCTGCAAAAAAAAGAAAAAAAAAGAAAAGTGATCAAATCAATGTAGTAAATCAGTGAAATCAGACGAGCGAGGACAGCTCACCGACGCTCTCGCAGCACTGTTACTCAAACCTCGACCAAATGATTCGGATTTTACAACCAACTGTGACGTTTGAGGAAAAAAATAATAATAATTTGTGAATTTGAGCGAAGTGGTGCATTTTATCTTTGTCTCAGTAAAGCGACTGATTGTAATGCATGCCATCTTTACACTACGATGTATGACGTTCAGCTGAGGTTGAACAGACCTGCCAGGCCAGTCGATCCATCAGACACATCTTTTCCTCATTTTTTTTTCCTCCCCTCTCAATGTGACAACGACTCTGACGAACGTCATATTTCCTCCGCAGCCGGTGCCGGCTTTGATCTTTTTTGCGATCATGATGTATGTTGATCCACTTCCTCTTGTTCTCTTTTTTATGAAAAGCTGTCTGGTGCACACTGGCACTCCTACTATAACGCTGTTACGGATGTCTATACGGAAAAATAAATCTAACGTGAAAAGTGTGAATTCTATCTGTTGTCACAGTCGACTGTGTCAAACGACAAAAAAAACAAACAAACAAAAAAAACAAACAGTTTGTTTACATATTTTATTACATTATAACAATATGATGATAGCGGTTGTACTTTTTAGGTAGATAATGTACATATTGAACTTGAGTTGTATTTTTTTTAGTAATTCTATTGTACAGAGAGATCATCATGATCATCTTATTCCGTGTGTTTCATGAAGAAAAAAAATTGACGTTAATGTGATGAGAGACTCTGAAGTCACAAAAAAAGAAAATAAACACACACACAAATATATATACCATATATATATATATATATATATATATATATATATATATATATATATATATATTACACAAACACACACACACACAAGTATTTTGTAATGGAAATCAGAGATTATTGTTAGATTAGAGGTCTAATCTTTCTGGCAGATGTTTCTAAGTCGCATGGATATTTGATTACGCTGTCAATCAAATACAAGACACACTTCTTTACCTGTACTGAGGTTTCCTTGTTATCAGTTGTTTTTATTTACTTAAAAAAAAGAATCAACAGAATATGTAACAATAAAAACAGTCATATGGATGCAGATATGCAGTTCACAACTTTTACATAAATTGTGATTCTTGTTGTCTCCGGGTTTTGGAATGTGAGTATGTGCAAACGTGACCTTTGGGCTTCTGTGTCATTGCACCACAACTGATTGGTGTGTCTAGGTTCTTCGTGTGCTCTTCACACACTTCCTGGAGGCATCGTCGGATCAAAAGTGGCGGAGCTTTGCTTCAACCTGGTCATCAAATATCGATTTTTATCACTTTATTATCACTTCTTCACCTCGGTTTGTGTCCACTCAGACACATTTATGAACAAAAGTTAGATTTATTAGCATATTATCTATACTTATTGAAATAAATGTTATGGTTATATTTTCTATGAAGGTCATTATAATGAGCTATACGCACATTCATATCATGTTATAATGCATTCATAAAGCATTGAGTTTATTATTATTATTATTAACATATCATATTAATGTTTATGCAGGTTTATATTGCTTGTCTTGCACATCATCTTAAAGTTTTACAGATTTTACTGGATTCCTGACTTTTACCATTAAAGTAAACAAATATATTTGCTGAAAATTAATAAAGTCATACTTTGTGACAGCTTATTAGGGCCATAGTAGATAAAAAAAAGTGATGGGTAATATTCTAAAAAAAAAAAAAACCCTGAAAATTTCCATGACCAAAGTTGAAATTGTATGAAAAAAAAATCAGAAATTCTCTGAGATTATCAAGTCATAAATTTGTGAGGAAAAAAAACTGAAAAACTCAGAAATGTAAAAGCCAGACATTTCAAGATTAAGAAATCACAAACTTACTTCATGCTTCCTGGCTGCAGTGCATTCTGAGAAATGTCGTTGAAAATCTCTTCGTGCTTTATTCTTTTATATTGTGTGATCCAGGAGGAAAGACTGCATTTATTATAGCTCTCAGCTCAGCATCTGTGGTGTGATTACGTTGGTCCAACCCTGCAATTTGACGCAATCTGGTTTCTTGACAAATAAACACTTTCACTATTTTCACACTAGTTTGTTTGTTTGTTTTCATAAATTTGTCACTTTTTAAGCTCTGTATTTCTGAGGGTTTTTTTGTTTTGTTTTGTTTTGTTTTTTCTTACAAATTTATGACTTGATACTCAGAAAATATGAGTTTTTTTCTCATACATTTCTGACTTTTTCCAAGTTTTTTTCTCTCTCGAAGTATTGCCCTCTCTCTCAGCTCTGTATTTATTTATTTATTTTTATTTATTTTTTTATTATTTACAATGGCTCTAATACCCCATCATAATACATTATACCACTTATAAAAAAAAAAGTTAAAAAGAAAGTTACACATCACCTTTAAGTAAATAGTGGAAAATAGTGGAAAAAATTGTGTAAAAATACTTTCTATTTTGAAGTACTATGACTGGATGCTAATGTTTACCTTTGAAAGAAAGTCAAGTCAAGTTTATTTGTATAGCACTTTTAACAATAAACATTGTCAGAAAGAAAGAAAGAAAGAAAGAAAGAAAGAAAGAAAGAAAGAAAGAAAGAAAGAAAGTCACTGAAGATGAATGAAGACATTTTTCAGTATGTTTAAGTTTTATATTATTGCATCTAGTACATGAGCAGCCATTTTCCCCATTTGTTTGATTGATTGATTGATTGATTGATTGATTGATTGATTGATTGATTGATTGATTGATTGATTGATTGATTGATTGATTTTATGCACACTATTTCTGGGCCTTGTTTTCTCTTTTTTTTTTTTTGGTTTTGTTCTTTGTTTCACAACACCACAAATATCAAACGTACCTGAAGGTCAACATCGATCTTTAGTTCGTTCCACCACACATTTCAGACTTAATCTAAAACCTGAGCCCCGTCTGATGATCTGAAGATTCTTTCACACTGATTTTCTCACACACACACACACACACACACACACACACACACACACACACACACACACACACACACACACCTCCTCTGCAGGAAAAGCAAAGTGTGAAATGTACATTTTCAAAAGGAGCACCTTATTACATGGGTGGCTGACTTATTGAACCACATCGACCGACGCTCGGGCCGTTCTGCAGGCGAGGAGAAAGTTAATTAAAATTCAGCAAGGGCTTAAAATTCAATAATCCCTCCACAACTTTCAGATGAGCTCTGGTGATTAGGAGGATTCATTACAGCGCACCTTCTCTTTGCTAAGACTTCACCAGACTTCCTGCAGAGACGATGTCCGGCTGTCTTATATGAACAAAAAGACATTGTGCTGAGGTTTTGTTTGCTGTGTTTTGTGCATGGCAGATGGACCAGCTTTGCAGGTGAACAAGTTGCACAACAAAACCCTGTGATTGGGTGTTACAAATTAGACATAGCCAAGCCTATTCGTGTCATGTACAAACCCAAATCAGAAAAAGTTCAGACGGTAACAAGAATAACAACATAAAATTTACCAAACTGGCTTGGCAAGGTCAGACTTGTGGTACTGAGCCGACTGTCTCACAAAGCATGAGTGCAGCTGAGTCTCTTTTAAAGTCCTTGGCATGATTGTGGCTGTAGTGCTACTGAACCTGGAAGTGTCGCACCACCACATCATGCTCACAAGGTGCACGATAGGGCCCATGATAATGTACAGCCCCAAATCAGAAAAATTTGGGATGGTATGGAAAATGCAAATAAAAAAGAAAGCAGTGATTTATAAATTTACTTTGACTTGTATTTCATTGCAGACAGAATGAACCTAGGATATTTCATGCTTTTCTGGTCAACTTCATTTCATTTGTTAATATACATCCATTCCTGCGTTTCAGGTCTGCAACACATTCCAAAAAAAGTTGTAATGGGAGCAATTTATGGATAGCAATGAGGTAAAACTATTAAATACTGATGTGATTTGAAAGAAGTGATGTCAACAGGTGATTGAAATAATGATTTTGGACAAAATCGGTATACAAAATTATTGAAATGTTTAAAAACAATGTTCCTCAAAGAAAGATAGGAATGGATTTGGATATTCACCCTCTATGGTGCATAATATCATTAAATGATTCAAGGAATCTGGAGGAATTTCAGTGCGTAAAGGGAAAGGGCACAAGCCTAAGCTGAACACCCATGATCTCCAATCCCTCAGACAGCACTGTATCAAAACCATCATTCATCTACAGCTGATATAACCACATGGGCTCAGGATTACTTTGGCAAACCCCTGTCAAGCTCTACAACATGGAGTTACATCCACAAATACCAGTTAAAACTTTACTTTGTAAAAAAGGAAGCCTTATGTTAAATGTGTCCAGAAACAGCATCAACTTTTCTGGGCTAGGAGGCATCTGGGATGGACTGTCACACAGTGGAAACGTGTATTGTGGTCAGACGAATCAGTATTCCAGGTCTTTTTAGAATAGTCAAGTTCAAGTCAAGTTTATTTGTATAGCGCTTTTAACAATAAACATTGTCGCAAAGCAACTTTACAGAATTTGAACGACTTAAAATATGAGCTAATTTTATCCCTAATCTATCCCCAATGAGCAAGCCTGCGGCGACGGTGGCAAGGAAAAACTCCCTCAGACGACATGAAGAAACCTTGAGAGGAACCAGACTCAAAAGGGAACCCATCCCCATCCAGGCAACAACAGACAACATGACTATAACATTAACAGTCCTAACATAAAGTCAGCTTCGTTGATGCTATAAACCCCCCACTGACGGAAACCCGAGCGCAAAACCGTTCACGACAACCGTAGTCCTAAAGTCAGCAAGTCAACTGCAGTCCTAATAAATGGACACCACGTGCTCCGGACCAAAGACAAAAAGGACCATCCAGATTGTTACCAGCAACAAGTCCAAAAGCCAGGGTGTGTCATGGTATGGGGTTGTGTCAGTGCCCTTGAGGAAGGTAACTTACACTTCTGTGATGGAGCATTAATGCAGAAAAGTACATTGAGATTTTGGAGCAACATATGCAGCCTTCAAGACGACATCTTTTCCAGGGATATTGCAACAAAGCAATGCAAAACTACATTCTGCACACATTACAAAGGCAGGGCTGTGGAAGAAGAGGGTGCCTGTTCACTCTGTCCCCAATAGAGAATGTGTGGAGAATTTTGAAATGAAAAAAATATGACAATGATGATCATGCACTGTTGTACACTTTATGACCTGTTTGCAGGAAGAACGGGACAAAATAACACCTGAAACATTTCATCGCTTGGTGTCTTCAGTCCCTAAACATCTTTTAAGTGCTGTGAGAAGGAATGGCAACATTATAAAGCAGTAAATGCTTTACCATCACAAGATTTTTTTGAAATGTTTTGCAAGAATCAAAATTGAAACGTTTGTTTTGGGGGAAAAATCATGGGGTAAAACATCAAATAATGTGCTTTTGTATTGTTTTGAATGCAATACAGGTCAAAGATTATTTACAAATCATTGTTTTCAGTTTTGATTTCAATTTCAACATACCGTCCCAACCTTTTCTGATTTGGGGTTGTATCTCATACTGTAGTTTTCAGTCGCATGCTAAACTCACCATGCTCAACTGTTATGCCTCATGGATTTTTTTTATTTCTGTTGTCCCATTTTTTTTAATATGGAAGAAAATAACCAGTTCTTCTTCCTCATGTTCTAAAATTTGTTTATTCGCTTCCAAGGAAGCACCATAGTTTATTCTGCTTCGAAATCTCTTTCCTATCGCTGGGTTTCAGTCACGTGACTTTTCTTAGTGGTTTTACCAGAAGTGAAATAGCTGGTGGTCTAAATGGCTGCTGTAGTGCAAACAACTAGCGATAACTTATCAGAGTACGCTCGTAATCTAGAAGCCACTGCTGGCTTTAGATATATTCAGAAGATTGCTGTGTGCAATGGAATCGACCCCTACAGTCTGGGAAAGAAGGATTTGTCATACGATCTTGAAAACGACCCTTCGGTCGAGTTCCCTGACATCTCGAACTATCTGGTGTTGCAGACGTCCTTCTACACCGCAAAACAGATGAAAGCGTGGAAGAGTATGGAGGCTTACAACTTTTGTGTATGTGGCTGGGTAAAGGACCTCGCTATCAAGTCGCTGCCCAATGAATCCTGTATTGTTTTTGCCCGTGTATTTTTTTTAAGCTTTTCGTTCACGTCTTTACAACGAAGCGCTGCAAGTTGAAGTGTAAACAAACAACAGTTCACTTGATTCTCACTTGTGTTGGCTCTTATCTCTCAGGTAAATCATTCACAAAGATCATCAGAAACCCCTTTAAAGACCTGGAGCTTAGTTAAACAAGACGGAGAAGTGATCACGGCGCATTGTAACTGTACGGCTGGGAAAGAATTTTGTCACGACCTTCATGCATATGGACTTTGTGAGGCGTAAACAAAGAAACAGCTGGGGACTTTAGTGCTTCGTGACTAAAAAAAGTACCGTAAAATAACGACACATAGCAAGAAAAGCACTTGGAAAACACTAAGGACATCGCTGAGAGGGAAACAAACCTTTCACCAGGTGATCACTGCAAATTCGAGCATGCTTCGACTCGGCTCCCTTCCATTTCACTGAGAGGTTCAGTTCAAAAGCCGCCTTTCTCGACGTCTTTTTGTGAAATCCTGTGTCCGTTCAGCCTTTTTTATTAGTTCATGGAGAACCCTGAAGAAACTTTTATCAGTTTGACGGTTTGATCGATTTGAACAACCTAAAACAATGCAAGTGTGAGGCATTTTTCATGCGAGCAATGCACCTTCTCCGTACAAACGCTTTGTCAACTGAGCTTTGGTAGACCACCAGCTAAAGTTTTGAATAACTAATGAGGCAGACATGATGTCACGTGAAACCCAGCAAAAGATGTTGAAATTTTCATGAAATTTGTGCAGTGCCACCTGCAGTACTGGAGCACACGCACACCATCTCATCTCATCTCATTATCTCTAGCCGCTTTATCCTTCTACAGGGTCGCAGGCAAGCTGGAGCCTATCCCAGCTGACTACGGGTGAAAGGCGGGGTACACCCTGGACAAGTCGCCAGGTCATCACAGGGCTGACACATAGACACAGACAACCATTCACACTCACATTCACACCTACGCTCAATTTAGAGTCACCAGTTAACCTAACCTGCATGTCTTTGGACTGTGGGGGAAACCGGAGCACCCGGAGGAAACCCACGCGGACACGGGGAGAACATGCAAACTCCACACAGAAAGGCCCTCGCCGGCCACGGGGCTCGAACCCGGACCTTCTTGCTGTGAGGCGACAGCGCTAACCACTACACCACCGTGCCGCCCCCACGCACACCATACAGAGTATAAAAATGCTTAGACTTGAGGCATATGCAAACTTTAACAAAGGTGGTTTTGTGTGCACATTTGGGATCATATTCAGAGTTGAGTTGAATACATGTAGGGAGAATTTAATGCCGAAATTGCATGCACTGGTGTTCAGACAGAAGATGGAACTCCAGCTTTGCCTATTAGCGCTATTCAGAAATCATGAGAGAGTTACACATGTAGGGCAGAGTTCGAGTGAGACTGATGTATCAGTTTTGTATGCGATTCTGACCTTGAACTTGAGCACATTTTTGTTTGCAAGATATCGGCTCGAGTGAGGAGCAGTATAAAGTCTAACACTGCTCTCTGGAAGTTTGATGTAAGCACATGCTGAAAGTCATGTTTTGGGCTGCAACTACATTCAAAAATACTATGGAATGCAATTTGAGTTTGACTTCCTTTAATCCAGAAACATCTGGCAACCTCACAGGCTTAAACTGCCTGCAGGTACAGTCATTTTCACAATCCAAATGATGAGCTCAGAAAGCGAAGCTGTTGTGTAACTCGACTCTGAATCAACGTAACTTTCCCCTCGTTACACGTAACTTTCCCCTCGTTAATACTGATCTAACTTTTGGATTTAAGTCTCTGAGTCTGAAATATAACCCTCAGTATTGTGCATAGTGCGTGTCAGATATCAGCGTTTAATCACACCGCTTTCACAGTGTACAGGTTTGGAGAAAAGGTTGAACGTTAATATATGTATTTTTTTGAAGCAAAAGGGCGAGAGTGTCTGGAATTTGAGTGTATTTGATGTATTTGCTCTAATTACACTGAGCTGTAGAGGATGAAGTGGATGTATGATACAGTGATGTTTGCTTTGATAAATTAGAGATGCTGAAACATCAGTTAAAATGACACATATGGCAGATACAAAGTGCACTGCATTTCCACATTTCCACAGTCCATCAGCAAAAAAAAAAAAGGCACACACTATTAAACTGCATATGTCCTTGAGTTGATGCATGAGGAGCTCAGAAGTTTCTAATACTTGTTGAAAGTTCTTCCCAGGCCACATCAGGTGGCACTGATTTCCATTTCAGTAGCCCTCAGGCTCTCACCTATTGCATAACTAGGGTTACAGTGGGTGTGTTAGTCCTCTGGTAACCTCTGGAAAGGGATTGACTCCCTACTCACAGCTGCATTGCAGCATACCTCACCAGTAGGTACCATTTTTATGATGGTCTTTGGTATGACCTGACCATGAGTCGAACTCACAATCTTCTAGTCAAGAGACGGGCAAGCTAACCACTAGGCCAACTTGCAGACTAAAATAAAAGACATTTCAAACAAAAGGTGTCATTATTTAACAAATAAAAGGTGTAATCACCGACATGGTGAAAGTGTTTGCTTCATATTTTATGGAAGGAGTCTCCAGTGTCAACATTCGGAATATGAGGCTGATGAAGGAGCGACTGTTTCTAGAGGCTATAACGTAAGTAAGAACAGGATCTAACGTTTCACAGCATTAACCTAAGTATACTTTTATCAAATAGATACAAAGATAAATGGTGTGTCATTCTTTTATTTAAAAAGGCTGTAGTATAAGACAAAGTACTTCCTTTTATTTTAAAGACATGCCCTGTGTCCGAAATCACTCCCTACTCACTATATAGTGGACTATATAATGAAATCGCCATTTTGTAGTGTTGTCCGAAGGTATAGTGAGGATTATTTACACCCTATATAGTGCACTCAAAGTATCCCACAATGCATCATGAAAAGTAGTGTACAACCGATGGTCATTAACCAAGCAATATAGCCAATCATGCATTGTGGTTGTGCTGAAAGAAATCAAATCAAAAGCCTCAAATTTGATGAAGCAGCGGCAAAGAAGAAATTATTCAGCCTTGATTTAAAATAACTGAAAGATGCAGCAGACACAAAGTACTTTGTATTGATTAATGTGGGAAATACGCTCAGTAGCTATAATATGGATTTATCACAACAAATGCATGTATTTTTTATTTTGAAAACCCACCAGCCGACTGATCTGGCATGTTTTAATCGTATGACAGTAATGACGTAAATAACAGCGCGACAGAGGAGTGTCCGAAAGTGGGGTTTTTTTTTTCATTTTATCAATGAGCTCACTATATAGTCCTCTATATACAGTGGGGCAAAAAAGTATTTAGTCAGCCACCAATTGTGCAAGTTCTCCCACTTAAAAAGATGAGAGAGGCCTGTAATTTTCATCATAGGTACACTTCAACTATGAGAGACAGAATGGGGGGAAAGAATCCAGGAAATCACATTGTAGGATTTTTAATGAATTAATTGGTAAATTCCTCGGTAAAATAAGTATTTGGTCACCTACAAACAAGCAAGATATCTGGCTCTCACAGACCTGTAACTTCTTCTTTAAGAGGCTCCTCTGTCCTCCACTCGTTACCTGTATTAATGGCACCTGTTTGAACTCGTTATCAGTATAAAAGACACCTGTCCACAACCTCAAACAGTCACACTCCAAACTCCACTATGGCCAAGACCAAAGAGCTGTCAAAGGACACCAGAAACACAATTGTAGACCTGCACCAGGCTGGGGAGACTGAATCTGCAATAGGTAAGCAGCTTGGTGTGAAGAAATCAATTGTGGGAGCAATTATTAGAAAATGGAAGACATACAAGACCACTGATAATCTCCCTCGATCTGGGGCTCCATGCAAGATCTCACCCTGTGGGGTCAAAATGATCACAAGAACAGTGAGCAAAAATCCCAGAACCACACGGAGGGACCTAGTGAATGACCTGCAGAGAGCTGGGACCAAAGTAACAAAGGCTACCATCAGTAACACACTACGCCACCAGGGACTCAAATCCTGCAGTGCCAGACGTGTCCCCCTGCTTAAGCCAGTACATGTCCAGGCCCGTCTGAAGTTTGCTAGAGATCATTTGGATGATCCAGAAGAGGATTGGGAGAATGTCATATGGTCAGATGAAACCAAAATAGAACTTTTTGGTAAAAACTCAACTTGTCGTGTTTGGAGGAGAAAGAATGCTGAGTTGCATCCAAAGAACACCATACCTACTGTGAAGCATGGGGGTGGAAACATCATGCTTTGGGGCTGTTTTTCTGCAAAGGGACCAGGACGACTGATCCATGTAAAGGAAAGAATGAATGGGGCCATGTATCGTGAGATTTTGAGTGAAAACCTCCTTCCATCAGCAAGGGCATTGAAGATGAAACGTGGCTGGGTCTTTCAGCATGACAGTGATCCCAAACACACCGCCTGGGCAACGAAGGAGTGGCTTCTTAAGAAGCATTTCAAGGTCCTGGAGTGGCCTAGCCAGTCTCCAGATCTCAACCCCATAGAAAATCTTTGGAGGGAGTTGAAAGTCCGTGTTGCCCAGCGACAGCCCCAAAACATCACTGCTCTAGAGGAGATCTGCATGGAGGAATGGGCCAAAATACCAGCAACAGTGTGTGAAAATCTTGTGAAGACTTACAGAAAACGTTTGACCTCTGTCATTGCCAACAAAGGGTATATAACAAAGTATTGAGATGAACTTTTGTTATTGGCCAAATACTTATTTTCCACCATAATTTTCAAATAAATTCTTTAAAAATCAGACAATGTGATTTTCTGGATTTTTTTTTCTCATTTTGTCTCTCATAGTTGAAGTGTACCTATGATGAAAATTACAGGCCTCTCTCATCTTTTTAAGTGGGAGAACTTGCACAATTGGTGACTGACTAAATACTTTTTTGCCCCACTGTAGTTATTCCCTATATAGGGAGTAGTGAATGAGTGAGAGATTTTGGATACAGGGATGCTGTAATAGGAAAATAATCAACTTCAGGGTGGTAACAGTGATTCCACTTCATCGCACCAATCCCATCACTGATTACTATAATTGCACATGTGAACGTGTTATATTCCTTCCATAGTTTTGAGACTTTCTTATTATTTAGACGCTGAGACATGACATTATTTGAAAAAAAAAGAAAAAAAATTTTTTCTTCAGTTGGCCAAAAGTGATTTCTGCAAATATACTACTAAATATAATACCTTACCTTCCAGGTGGTGCACATCATCATCAGTTTGCTTTTTCATTAACTTCAAGAAAGAAAAAAATGAAGTGTTGACGAGGGAAAATGGCTATCATTTTTGGCTGCTATGACTGTCAATGAATGAAAAGTGACATTTCAGTGATTAATAGATAAAAAATAACAAATTGCTGTGGTGTAAGAGGAATAAAACACTTCACAAGGTTCAGTAATAGGAAAATAATCAACTTCAGGGTGCTGCTTAAGTTCACTTGATGAATTAATAGCTTTAAGATCTTCTTAAAGTATCCTAAAAGTTTTCGAGATGCGAAATTTCAGTGTATTTACTTACAACTTTAAAATTCTTATGATATAACTTTCAGTGATGGCTTCTTAAAAATAACTAAATGCTGTTAAAAAGAACGTTTAAGATGTCACTTAAAGCTATTAAATTTAACATTTAAATGTACTTAAAGCTAGACGGCCTTTCGATTTCATAAAATCAGTGAAATGTAGTTCCTTCTGAAATTTGGTCATTGTGATTTATGTTTATTTCTGTAATATCAAACAAAAATCCAGGCCATTCTGTGGCTGGGAAGTTATTTAATTTGAGGGGATTCCCGAGCAAATAATGTGCATGAAATCGCTCGCTTCATGCAGTCAAGCAGACAGAGGAAGTCCGTGTGCACATGTGCAGGTTTACCTTCTTCTTCTTTTGGGTTTTACAGCAGCTGGCATCCACAATGTTGCATTACTGCCATCTACAGGTTTACCTTGATAGTGCACTGACAGTTCCATCATTCCGTCACTAAACAAACCGCTGATCACACCGAGGTGCTCGCTGACCGCCGATATTTATTAGTTTGATCCTGTGTTTCCTTTCCTTCATATATAACATAACGTCTTTTCTTCTCGCTTCCCGTTACTGTAGTTGGTCTTTCACGTTTCATTCACACACTCACGTCCTCCATTTTTCTCTCCTGTTTCAAATTTGTATCCCACAAAGCCTTGCGCGAACAGGGAAAGCCCACCTTGTGATGCATGACGTAATATCTTGTATTGCGTCATGGTGAAGCAGGAAAAAATAGCAGAGAACTTAGGGCCACGTGGAGATAAATTCATTAATTGTTCTATTTTTAAAATCCTAATAAAATTGGAAGTCTGTGATTTGAATGCAGTAGCTTCCAGTTCACTAAACAAAAATAACTGGGTGTCGGGGAAAATTCTTTTTATGACCTAGACTTGAAAAATCTGAAAGGCAGTCTACAGGTACCTTTAAAGTCACGACTACTTTTAAGAATACCAATAAAGGGTCTTAAAGTTACTAGTATATTTAATGAATTTAAAAAGTTCAGTAAGGTAACTTAAATACACTACTCAGCTGAAGGTTCTTTTACGGTTGAGATTATCTCTCCTCTCATCTCATTATCTCTAGCCACTTTATCCTGTTCTACAGGGTCGCAGGCAAGCTGGAGCCTATCCCAGCTGACTACGGGCAAAAGGCGGGGTACACCCTGGACAAGCCGCCAGGTCATCACAGGGCTGACACATAGACACAGACAACCATTCACACTCACATTCACACCTACGCTCAATTTAGAGTCACCAGTTAACCTAACCTGCATGTCTTTGGACTGTGGGGGAAACCGGAGCACCCGGAGGAAACCCACGCGGACACGGGGAGAACATGCAAACTCCGCACAGAAAGGCCCTCGCCGGCCCCGGGGCTCGAACCCAGGACCTTCTTGCTGTGAGGCGACAGCGCTAACCACTACACCACCGTGCCGCCCCGGTTGAGATTATATGCAATTAAATTAATATTTTCACCTAGTGGTTCATTGTTGATTATTTTTCTTTAACAGCACACGTGGAGAGTGGGCACATGTTCTACGACTCTGTTTCAGGTTTGTGTAAAAGAAAAATGCCTTCACATTTAGCAAACATGTCATCTAATTTTTTACCCTCATCTTTAATCTGAACTACACAATATCCCCAGATTCATTGGGAATCAAAGATTGATTCGATGTCATCTTATTTCCTTGCACACCTTGTTGTTTCAAGTGAAATCATTTATATCTCCGAGGTGTTGTTCATTTACTATATTCCCAACTCAGTATGTTCTTCTCAGCCACACACTGACCTTTGGTTTCCATGTAAATTAGAGCTCGAACTCAATGCATCACCCCTCAGGAAACCGAAGGATTCACTAGTGTGACCTTTCCTCAAATGAAACGCCACAATTCTGTTCTCCTTGTGTCTTTTTTCCGCACTGAGAACAGAATCTCAAAATAAATGTAAGAAGAACATCTAAAAACTAATCATGGGTAATTATGAAAGGAGAACAAACGTACTGTGCATGAGGGCAGGAGGTCAGAGTCGCTGTCCCACTTCATCTCAGCTGGAAGCCCCGGGACCATAACCCTGTGTCTTTGGTATTATCAATGTGTTATTTTGCAGCAGTAATGAAGAGCTGACTGCATGCTGCACAGCAGGACCATGGACCATGGTGCGTCGGAGAGAAATTTCTGCAGTGATGATGTTTTATTTATTTATTTGTTCTAATTTCTTTTTAGGTCGGTGCATTTCTGTGGATCTTCTTCTGAGAAACAGTGAGGTTGAACGCTGAGGTTCTGATTTACTAAACATAAAACATGATTGAACCTAAACATGATCATGCCTGTAAAAAAAAAAAAAATCTGTAACCTGATTTATTAACAAGAACAGGACAGTGTATTTCAAATGAAAAAAAAAAGTTTAAAAAAATTGCAGTGGTGATTTTGTGTCTAAGCCTTAATAAATGCTCAGATTCTTGTTGATTCTACATAAATGTGTAAAACACAGTATGGAGTCAATGGAGAAAGATTAATTTAGCATGAGCAATGTGGTTTACAAATCCCAAATTGTTTGTAAATCAATGCGAATGAATACAGCGTGGGTTTCCTCCGGGTGCTCCGGTTTCCCCCACAGTCCAAAGACATGCAGGTTAGGTTAACTGGTGACTCTAAATTGACCGTAGGTGTGAATGTGAGTGTGAATGGTTGTCTGTGTCTATGTGTCAGCCCTGTGATGACCTGGCGACTTGTCCAGGGTGTACCCCGCCTTTCGCCCGTTTTCAGCTGGGATAGGCTCCAGCTTGCCTGCGACCCTGTAGAACAGGATAAAGCGGCTACAGATAATGAGATGAGATAAATATCCCAGAAACTACACAGTCTCGGCAAATGAAACTGAACAGGCTTAATGTTGAGCAATATAAGATTTATTCCTCAAAATTTGAATGAGAAATGCAAAGGTATGTAGATTCCATGAACGATTTCAGAAATTTTCAATATGTGCACCACCTGAGACATGGCACAGGTCAAGTCGGTAAAGTCCAGCACCTGCCAAACACACTGCAGCATGTCTTTGGTAATAGTCTTCAGTGCTTGCTCTTCTTATGGACTTCTTGGGGCTTCGCAAGAGTTTTTTACAAACCCGCTCAACTGTCTCTTTCGATGCTGGTGGTTGTCCAGATCCTTTTGCCCTGCACAGACAGCCTTCCTCTTTGAATGTTTGGTGCCGTGTCCAAATCTGCATTGCAGTTGATGCATTTGTAGAGAATTCTCTCATAAATGCATGCTGCACAGTCTTGTTCGACTGTGTTCGAGCGTCCTCTAACACACAAAACGCCTTTTCTTTTGCAGTGAATGGCATTTCTATACTAAAAAAGATAAAAACATTAAACATAAAATTTTGACCTGTTTCCACACATGCTGTTAAAATTTGAGGTCAGTTGAATGAGAATTGGCAACGTTATTAGATTGTGAAATGATATCAATTTTTTAAACACCCTGTATTTATGATAACCTGTATTTGCCAGCTGAAGAAAAATCAGAATTAGAATTGAGATGAGATGAGAATCGAGTTTATTGCCAAGTACGTTCCCACATACAAGGAATTTGCTTTGGTGCTTGAACAGTTAAAATAGAAGAATTTAGCAAAGACAAAAGTATCTATATACATAGAATACAAAATAGAAGAATCTGAAATATACAAATTGAAAAGTGGACATAATTAAGGGGTATGTGCATGAGTTGTTGGAGTCCAAGCTGTACAGTATGTCCAGGAATGTGCAAAATCATAAGTCACATGGTGATGATGAAGATGGAGAAGAGGATATGTGTCGTGGGCAAGTCAATAACCAAGCTGTACAGTGTGAGCTGGAATGTGCAAGAAAGGTTCACAGAATGAAGCTGTATGACATGATCATGAAATGTGCAGAATAGCAGTTCAGAGACGATGTGCATCAATATCATAGATTGGAAGTGTGAGGTTAGAGTCAGTGGGGTCTCTGACCTTATTGATGAAGTGGGGAAAAAGCTGGTCTTATGATGTGAGGTTTTAGTTCTAATGGACCACAACCTCCTAGCAGAGAGGAGTGGTTTGAAAAGTTTGTCTCTGGGGTGAGAGGGGTCAGCCACAATCCTTTCTGCTCTCCTCAGGGTCTTGGACTCCTACAGGTCATGACAAGACAGAAGGTTGCAGCCAATCGTCCTCTCAGCAGAACGAATGATGCGCTGCAGTCTGCCCTTGTCCCTGGCAGTGGCAGCAGCGTACCAGACTGTGATGCAGGAGGTGAGGATGGACTCAATGATGTTGGGAAGCCATGGCCAAATGGTTAGAGCTTTGGGATCAAGAGGTCGCTGGTTCAATTCCCTGGACCAGCAGGACTGGCTGAAGTGCCCTTGACCAAGGCACCTATAACCCCCAACTGCTCCCAGCAAGAGCGGTGGTGTACCTTGTGTCTGACTAGCCAAAGAAAAGCTGATGATGTGATCATCAGTTTGGTCGGTGCCTGACCGTGATGTAAAAGTGCACTGTTATTGCCTTTGGCAGATCAAACTTCTTTAACTGCCACAGGAAGTATATCCTCTGCTGTGCTTTCTTGGTGAGAGAGCAGGTACACAGCTCCCACTTAAGGTCCTGGGTGATTATAGTGCCCAGGAAGTGGAAATACTCCACAGAGATTACTGGGGAGTCAAACAGGGTGCACCAGGATGTAGCAAAGCAAGAGAACAGTCACCTTATCCTGCCTTGAACCCAGGTCTACAGGGTGCCAAACCTGCACCCTGACCACAACACCAAAGAGCCATGCTTGTTGGTATGGCAGTCCCACTTTGTACACACAGGCATCCCTCATGTATCCCCCAACCATACTTCTCCCATACCAGGGTGCCCCACACACTCATGCTTCACCCATCTCTGGGGTCCCTCACACATCTCACACACAGGCCACACCTCTGATGGCCTCCCAGCAAGCCATCCCACTTTTGGCACCATCTGTAGCAAAGCAAGATAACAGTCACCTTATCCTGCCTTGAACCCAGGTCTACAGGGTGCCAAACCTACACCCTGACCACAATACCAAAGAGCCAGGATCATTAGTATGGCAGTCAGAGTACATACTCAACCGTAGTGATGGGCACTCCATCACACAGGACATCAGATGGTCAATCTCCCACATCAATTTTTATTAACGCTTCTTGAAATTACTTTTGTAAAGAATAAAACACTCTATGTTGTGCTGTTAAGGGAAAGTAATCAACAGTGGGCTGGTGGGATGAAGCGGAGTTACTGTTACCACCCCAAAGTGGATTATTTTCCATGATTATTACAACACGTCCTGAAGTGTTTTATTTATGAAAGAGTTAGACTTTTTATCCATTTATAGTGGCATTTCATGATGTGGAATGTCCACGAAAGAGCTCCTCAACTTGTAAGCTATCACAAACTCTCTAAAAGTTAATGACACGCGCGCGCGCACACACACACACACACACAAAACCCCCACAGCTTGTCATGTTACAATGAAACTCCACAGTGTAAGCTCATATGTGCTGAAGATGTTGGGAAACCGAGCTCCAGCTTTACTTCTGACTATTACAAAGTGCTGACACTGGAGACTCCTTCCATAAATGTGAAATAAATGTGTCCTTCCAGAAAATATCACCATACAATATATTATCCATTTATGTGGAGTGCAAATATTTATAAAAAATGAAACAGTGGGTCTGAAATAAATATCAAATATTTGAATCGACAGGAAAGTATTGATTAAAGCTTGAATCACCTTTGGAGACTTTTTTTTTGTTATTTTAGCACTCTTACTAACACAGAATGCATTACTTCAGAACAGCTTTCATACCGGTAGCTTTCACAGTTTTTCTATGCTGTTCTGTAAATAATGACTGGCAGCATTGTGAGACTCATTTGATGTGAAGTTAAACAGTGTCACCACAGTGAATTTTCAGCACAACAGCAGCATAAAGCATATACACAGTAGTGTGCAAAAGTCTTAGGTCTTAAAGTAATGTAATGTAATGTAAAGTCTTAAAGTAATGTAATGTAATGTAATGTAAAGTCTTAAAGTAATGTAATGAAATGTTTCAACATTAAAAAAATACTATAAACAGCAGTAAGCCATAATAAATTAAACAAAATCAATATTTGGTGTGAGACGACCCTTTGCTTTATATAAAAAAAATAGTAGTCTCAGGTACAGTGAGTGCAGTTTTATGCGGAAATGAGCTGTAGGTTTTACTGAGCATCTTACAAAACCAGCCACAGTTCTTCTGGACACTTTGACGGTCACACTCGCTTCGTAATTTTGCACCAAAACCCAGCAGCCTTCATTATGTTTTCTTTTTTAATCTGAAAAGTGCTGTCTTATGGAATATGCTGCTCAGATACAAACTTTGTTTTTCTGTAACATTTAATTTTGTGCTGAAAAACGAACATTTGGACTCTAAAATGTTTTTTGACTGACTTAATAATGTAGAAGTTATAAAATAGAAATCTATAACAAAGTTTAAATATATTTGTTCTATCCATATTCACTGGATATGAGCACTTGCGTGCTCTGATCAGCTACTCTACAACTAGGACATCAGCTCATATACCATGAGTAGAGAAAAAACAAAATGGTGGAGCGTTTTGCTTAACCAACTGAGGATGAAATAAAAACTCTACTCAAAAACAATACATAAAAAAAATACAAAAAAGCAAAATATGGAATAAAAGTATTTGATGGTAAGAATATATCTTTTTTATTTTCAAGAATTATTATTATAGCATTTTTCACAAATTACTACTGTCATTTTGCTTGTTTGTTTACATTCTAAGTGGGAATGATTTTGTTGGAAGTTTTTATTCATCGAATTTGCAAAAAATAAAAATAAAAATGCTTTGTTTCTCAAAATTCAGTAAATGTGGAAAGAATAAAACAGTTATTCCACTCAATCTCATCATATATGGCTTATAGCCAGCTCGGTGCTACGTGCCTCATTGGCTATCAGCTCATATATGACTTGATTTCATGGAATAACTGTTTTATATATACTAGTGCATCTCAAAAAATTAGAATATTGTGAAAAAGTTCAATATTTTCCATCAGTTATTTAAGAAAGTGAAAATGTTATCTATTATAGACTCATTACACATAAACTAAAATGTTTCAAGCATTTTTCTATTTTAATTTTAATCAGTATGGCATACAGTACAAAAAACATAAAAAAAAAATCTCAAAATATTAGAATATTTCATTTCAAGTTTGAGTAAAACAGTATGAACACAGTGTATCTCTCGGTCTAGTTCAGTACACACAACCACAATCATGGGGAAGACTGCTGACTTGACTGTTGTCCAGAAGATGATCACTGATGCCCTCCACAAGCAGGGTAAGCCACAAAAGGTCATTGCTGAAAAGGGTGGCTGGAAAAGGTGCACAAGCAACAGGGATGGCCGCAGTCTTGAGAGGATTGTCAAGAAAAGTTGATTCAAGAACTTGGGAGAGCTTCACAAGGAGTGGACTGAGGCTGGTGTCGGTGTATCAAGACCCATCACGAACAGACATCTTCAAGAAAGGGGATACAACTTTCGCATTCCTAATATCAAGTTACTCCTGAGCCAGAGACAATGTCAGAAGTGTCTTATCTGGGCTAAGGAGAGAAAGAAATGGACTGTTGCTCAGTGGTCCAAAGTCCTCTTTTCAGATGAAAGTACATTTTGCATTTAATTTGGAAATCATGGTTCTAGAGTCTGGAGGAAGAGTGGAGAGGCACAGAATCCAAGGTGTTTGAAGCCCAGTGTGAACTTTCCACAGTCTGTGATGATTTGGGGTGCCATGTCATCTGCTGGTGTTGGTCCACTGTATTTTATCAAGTCCAAAGTCAACACAGCCATCTACCAGGAGATTTTAGAGCACTTCATGCTTCCATCTGCTGACTAGCTTTTTGGAGATGCTGATTTCCTTTTCCAGCAGGACTTAGCACCTACCCACAGTGCCAAAATGACTATCAAATGGTTTGCTGACCATGATATTACTGTGTTTGATTGGCCAGCCAACTTGCCTGACCTGAACCCCATAGAGAATCTATGGGGTATTGTCAAGAGGAAGATGAGAAACACCCAACCCAAAAATACAGATACGCTGAAGGCCACTATCAAAGCAACCTGGGCTTCAATAACACCTCAGCAGTACCACAGACTGGTCACCTCCATGCCACACCGCATTGATACAGTAATTCATGGTAAAGGAGCCCCAACCAAGTACTGAGTGTATAAATGAATATACTTTTCAGAAGTTGGACATTTCTGTATTGTAAATCCTTTTTTTGATTGATCTTAGGGAATATTCTAATAATTTGAGATACTGGATTTCTGATTTTCATGAGCTAAAAGCCATAATCATCAAAATTAAAAGAAAAAAGGCTTTAAATATTTCACTTTACATGTAATGAATATAGAATGTATGAAAGTTTACCTTTTTGAATTAAATTAGGAAAAAAAGGAACTTTTTCATGGTATTCTAATTTTTTTAGATGCACTAGTGTGTGTGTGTGTGTGTATATATATATATATATATATATATATATATATATATATATATATATATATATATATATATACACAACCCTGATTCCAAAAAAGTTGGGACAAAGTACAAATTGTAAATAAAAACAGAATGCAATAATTTACAAATCTCAAAAACTGATATTGTATTCACAATAGAACATAGACAACATATCAAATGTCAAAAGTGAGACATTTTGAAATTTCATGCCAAATACTGGCTCATTTGAAATTTCATGACAACAACACATCTCAAAAAAGTTGGGACAGGGGCAATAAGAGGCTGGAAAAGTTAAAGGTACAAAAAAGGAACAGCTGGAGGACCAAATTGCAACTCATTAGGTCAATTGGCAATAGGTCATTAACATGACTGGGTATAAAAGGAGCATCTTGGAGTGGCAGCGGCTCTCAGAAGTAAAGATGGGAAGAGGATCACCAATCCCCCTAATTCTGCGCTGACAAATAGTGGAGTAATATCAGAAAGGAGTTCGACAGTGTAAAATTGCGAAGAGTTTGAACATGTCATCATCTACAGTGCATAATATCATCAAAAGATTCAGAGAATCTGGAAGAATCTCTGTGCGTAAGGGTCAAGGAAAACCATACTGAAAACCATACTGGGTGCCCGTGATCTTCGGGCCCTTAGACGGCACTGCATCACATACAGGCATGTTTCTGTATTGGAAATCACAAAATGGGCTCAGGAATATTTCCAGAGAACATTATCTGTGAACACAATTCACCGTGCCATCCGCCGTTGCCAGCTAAAACTCTAAAGTTCAAAGAAGAAGCCGTATCTAAACATGATCCAGAAGCGCAGACGTCTTCTCTGGGCCAAGGCTCATTTAAAATGGACTGTGGCAAAGTGGAAAACTGTTCTGTGGTCAGACGAATCAAAATTTGAAGCTCTTTATGGAAATCAGGGACGCCATGTCATTCGGACTAAAGAGGAGAAGGACGACCCAAGTTGTTATCAGTGCTCAGTTCAGGAGCCTGCATCTCTGATGGTATGGGGTTGCATTAGTGTGTGTGGCATGGGCAGCTTACACATCTGGAAAGACACCATCAATGCTGAAAGGTATATCCAGGTTCTAGAGCAACATATGCTCCCATCCAGATGACGTCTCTTTCAGGGAAGACCTTGCATTTTCCAACATGACAATGCCAAACCACATACTGCATCAATTACAGCATCATGGCTGCGTAGAAGAAGGGTCCGGGTACTGAACTGGCCAGACTGCAGTCCAGATCTTTCACCCATAGAAAACATTTGGCGCATCATAAAACGGAAGATACGACAAAAAAGACCTAAGACAGTTGAGCAACTAGAATCCTACATTAGACAAGAATGGGTTAACATTCCTATCCCTAAACTTGAGCAACTTGTCTCCTCAGTCCCCAGACGTTTACAGACTGTTGTAAAGAGAAAAGGGGATGTCTCACAGTGGTAAACATGGCCTTGTCCCAACTTTTTTGAGATGTGTTGTTGTCATGAAATTTAAAATCACCTAATTTTTCTCTTTAAATGATACATTTTCTCAGTTTAAACATTTGATATGTCATCTATGTTCTATTCTGAATAAAATATGGAATTTTGAAACTTCCACATCATTGCATTCCATTTTTATTTACAATTTGTACTTTGTCCCAACTTTTTTGGAATCGGGGTTGTGTATATATATATATATATATATATATATATATATATATATATATATATATATATATATATATATATATATATATATAAAGAGAGAGAGAGAGCGTACATGAAACGCCATAACCAAGTGGCTGACACAGTGTACAGAAACATCTGGGAGAACAAGGCTGTGGTGATAGATGTGGCAATACCAACTGACAGTCACATCAGGAACAAGGAACTTGAGAAGCTCAAGAAGAATCAAGGGCTGAAAGAAGAGCTAGAAAAGATGTGGAAGATGAAGACAACAGTGGACCCCATGGTGATAGAAGCCCTCGGTGCAGGTTAGCACTGTCACCTCACAGCAAGAGGGTCCTGGGTTCACACCCAGAGGTTCCCCCACAGTCCAAAGACATGCAGGTTAGGCTAACTGATGGCTCTAAATTGACCATAGGTGTGAATGGTTGTGTGTCTCTGTGTGTCAGCCTTGCGATAGGCGACTTGTCCAGGGTGTACCCCGCTTCTCGCTCATAGTCAGCTGGGATAGGCTCCAACTTGCCTGCGACCCTGTAGAACAGGATAAGCGGCTACAGATAATGGATGGATGGATATGCACACACAGACATACATATCACACATTTGTTCATGATCAGTGATCAACTCTATATTTAATACTAGTCATGTCAAGTCAAGTCAACTTTATTGTCAAATATGCTACACATGCTCAACATACAGCACAGATGAAATTTCAGTCCTCTCTGACCCACGGTGCAAACAGGCAATGCAATAAATAAAAATAGAATAACTGAAATAAACAATATAAACAGTATAAACACTCTAGATAAGAAATAGACATAGACTAAACACTCACAGGTATATATATATACACACACACACACACACACACACACACACACACACACACACATACAAATAAATTGGAGCAAAGGGACATAAAATACCAGTCGTCACCAGACCCTAACTGTTATTTTTGTTTCTTGTTTATTTATTTAATCCACTTTAATTACTTCCCTTACTTTTATTCATTTTATATTTTTATTCCACACTTTTGTCTATTTTCCTTTTTTTCCTGTCACTGCTATTATTTGTATTATTTTTATTTTTGACTACTTTAGCTTTATTTTATTTGCTTTAGTTTGTGATTGTTTTACTTTGAGGTGCATTTTAAATATATATTAATTGCCTTATATAAATATTGTATTATTATTATTATTATTATTATTATTATTATTATTATTAGTAGTAGTAGTAGTACTGGGAGTTGCAGTCCCTTACAGACTAAAATATGTCAATGTACATGAGACAAACAATAGAACAGAATATACTGAAACCAGTTTTGAGCACACAGTGCCCTCTAGGGTTTACATGTGCATGTGTGTGTGTGTGCGTGACAGAGAGAGACAGACTGAGGGCAGGAGGAATGCTGCTGATGGTGCCCAGTGGAAGAGGAGGAGGAGCGGCATGCCAGGAGCTTTGCTTCTTTGCCCCCATGTTTCTTTGTCTCAGCACAATGCTGCAGTTCTCCCAAACACTCCCCTGCACCGAGGAAGTGGAATGACACTTCGGTCACTTGATATTATCTCTGTAAACACAACCTCCCTTTTCATCACTGGATATTACAGCAGCATTTCTGAGCTTTTGTTGTTTTTTCCAACAGGGACCCTGCCACAGGCCCTAAGGATGTTACTCAGCAAAACACAATCAGATCGGTCTGTGTGTGAGCGTCACACTTGGGTCTTCTTCACATTGCTAACAACAAAGCGCTGTTTCATGCTGATATTTAAGTGGTCCATCAGACATTTTGGGTGTCTAGCAAAACTACGGATTACTGGAACAAGAACAATTTACCAGTCCAACTAATGCACTGGGGTAATTTGCAAATTTGCTTTCGTGTATTTGGGACAGAAGGAGTATCAGTCATAGCTTTTATTAGCTCTTTACTCATATGAAGCCCAATAACACCTGTCTGTTTGTGAGGCTTAGCTCGGGGAGGATTTTATAAAATGTTTTATGACTAGAACAAATCCTTCAAATCTTCAAGAGTGGTTACCATAGCGCGCGCGCGCGCACACACACACACACACACACACACACACACACACACACACGGCTCATTAGATACATGATTAGATAATATTGTTTTATGCAGTAATGATTATGTTCATAAAAGGTCAATAAAGTCATAATTACAATTCTTCTATGCATAACCATCCCAGACATCAAACAAACAAGTTTGTTTAATCACATTTTTTTGTCTACCAGTTGCATGGGGGGGCAGCACGGTGGTGTAGTGGTTATCGCTGTCGCCTCACAGCAAGAAGGTCCGGGTTCAAGCCCCGTGGCCGGCGAGAGCCTTTCTGTGCGGAGTTTGCATGTTCTCCCCGTGTCCGCGTGGGTTTCCTCCGGGTGCTCCGGTTTCCCCCACAGTCCAAAGACATGCAGGTTAGGTTAACTGGTGACTCTAAATTGAGCGTAGGTGTGAATGTGAGTGTGAATGGTTGTCTGTGTCTATGTGTCAGCCCTGTGATGACCTGGCGACTTGTCCAGGGTGTACCCTGCCTTTCGCCTGTAGTCAGCTGGGATAGGCTCCAGCTTGCCTGCGACCCTGTAGAACAGGATAAAGCAGCTAGAGATAATGAGATGAGATGAGAAGTTGTAAAATGAATATAAAATATAGTCGAGACATTTTTCTGGCCATTTTGAGCATTTAATCGACCCCACAAATGTGATGCTCCAGAAACTCAATCTGCTCAAAGGAAGGTCAGTTTTAGCTTCTCTAAAGAGCTCAACTGTTTTCAGCTGTGCTAACATGATTGTACAAGGGTTTTCTGATCATCCATTAGCCTTCTGAGGCAATGAGCAAACACATTGTACCATTAGAACACTGGAGTGATAGTTGCTGGAAATGGGCCTCTATACACCTATGGAGATATTGCACCAAAAACCAGACATTTGCAGCTAGAATAGTCATTTACCACATTAGCAATGTATAGAGTGGATTTCTGATTAGTTTAAAGTGATCTTCATTGAAAAGAACAGTGCTTTTCTTTCAAAAATAAGGAAATTTCAAAGTGACCCCAAACTTTTGAACAGTAGTGTATGTGTTAGTAGGACTTGAGAGCATTAAAAAAAAAAAAATTGCTCGGTAAGTGCTCCAGTACTATTTGGGTATTATAACAAGCTCAAGTTATTAAAACTCATGGTACTTGGTATTAAGATCTAGAGTCTTATGTGCATCACTGGGTGGTAGTAAGATTCCCGGGGTGTTATTCATATATCAGCAAGTTATTAGATATTTTATCCCACATCAAAAAAAAAATCCTGCGCAGCGATTGGCCAAGGATGGCTCACGTGACATTAAATATTTCACCGTTGATTAAGCAATGTATCTCGTGATGCAAAAAAAAAAAAAAAGGATATGGTGTGAGTCAGTGATGGTGTTTCCTCGATATACCATGAACTGATATCACAATTTCAAGCTATACAGCCAACTCGAGTCACAGCTGTGGCTCCGTGAGCATTTTTGTGTATGTAGATCTACGTATTACCATATGATCCTGCCTAGCAAGGCAGGAGATAGCATGGTATATTGCACATGTGCAGGTCGAAGGTCACTCCAACATAAACAAACATGGCTGCCTCCAGTGAGTTTATGCTGAGATTCAATCTTAACACTTTTAGTTTGGGATTTTTTGATGAGGGATATAAATCAAATATAGCATGCACTGAAAGGCGCTGGTAATTATGGATTCTCTTTGGTGACTGGTCTAGTATTATTTTATAGTACTTCAGTGACTGGTATAAAACTGTTCGAACCTGTGGTGGAGATGTTATTAGAACCTTAGAGTTTTATTGCTGTTATAAGTGATGTTAGCACTGTTACCTCATAGCAAGAAGGTTCTAGGTTCGAACATCATGGCTAACTTTCTATGTGGAGTTTGCATGTTCTCCCCATGCCTGTGTGGGCTTCCTCTGGGTGCTCTGGTTTCCTCCCACAGTCCAAAGACATGTGGATTAGCTCAATGGGCTACTCTAAATTGCCCACAGGTGTGAATATGAGTGTGAATAGTTGTTTGTGTCTGTGTGAGCCCTGCGATAGATTGGTGACCTGCTCAGGGTGTATCCCGCCTCTCACCTGAAGTCAGCTGGGATTGGCCCAAGCTTCCCCATGACCCTGATGGATAAGCGGCATAGATAATGGATGGATGGATGCGATTTCTAGCAAATCCACAACCATGAAACCATATTAAACCCCAAAGAACCACCAACTGCTAATGATATCATATCATACTGTTTTGCATGAACATGTTCTTAAGACGATGACACGGGAGGTTTAATATAACCCAGGATGCTTGTTATTAGCACCTATTAGCAATGTTTTTTTTTTTTTTTAATTAAGGACATTGGTGTCGCTATAACTTCAGGATGCTCAGTTGCATACATCATGTAATGCATTTTATATAGAATGGCAATTTGCACCTAAAGAATACTGGAAACATGCAGCAGCCATCTTGTATATACAGAGGTAAAAACAGATAAACCTGCTTTAAGAGTGCATATGAATTGGCTCATGTAATGTGTAGTGAATTTGCAGTCATGCACAGTATTATGAGCTATTATGAGCTCAGTATATAATAGTTCATTGAGTGTGGGTGTTTGTTCAACCCCATGATGCTATTAGAACCAGTGTTATTATTATTATTATTATTATTATTATTATTATTATTATTATTATTATTATTGTTGTTGTTCATGAACCTGCTGCTTGAACCGACAGAAACCAAAGCTGTATTTATTTTAAAACACTCTGGCTTTTTACTAATACCCTGGTGTCTTCTTAACACTCTTGGGGTCTTATTAACACTCTGAGTGCTTGTTAACGCTCTAATAACATACGCTCTGGGATTCTAGTAACACTCTGGTTTCCTATTAAAGATATCAAGTTTAATAACAACCAACATATTGAGTTTGTAATTCAGCAGTTGGTTCTTTATTAGAACTATGGAGATCTAATTAACATCCCTAGTAATCCCACTGGCCCTTCTATTACCCCCAGGATCCGAAACTAACACTATACACTGGGTTATAACTAATACTGTGCATGATTGCAGATTCAATAGACGGCTGAATGGCTGCAACAAATATCCACTGTTTATATGTTCAAAGAATTAACTAGACGTACCAATGTACTCTAAGATTCTAATAAAAACTCTGGGTTATAATAACACCATGGATGGAAATAGCATTCTAGAGTTTTAGTTCTAATAATACCTGATATACCTGCTAACCATTCTGGAGCTTGAATTAAAACACTCTGGAGCCCTATTAATGCCCCAGAAAGTACTCCTGTTGCTATTTGTAGCAATTTGTGGTTCTATTAACACCCTAGGGTCATACTAACTAATATGGTTTCATGATTGTGTACAGTGGTGCTTGAAAGTTTGTGAACCCTTTAGAATTTTCTATATTTCTACATAAATTTGACCGAAAACATCATCAGATTTTCACACAAGTCCTAAAAGTAGATAAAGAGAACCCAGTTAAACAAATTAGACAAAAATATTATATTTGGTCATTTATTTATTGAGGAAAATGATTCAATAGTACATATCTGTGAGTGGCAAAAGTATGTGAACCTCTAGGATTAGCAGTTCATTTGAAGGTGAAATTAGAGTCAGGTGTTTTCAATCAATGGGATGACAATCAGGTGTGAGTGGGCACCTTGTTTTATTTAAAGAACAGGGATCTATCAAAGTCTGATCTTCACAACACATGTTTGTGGAAGTGTATCATGGCATGAACAAAGGCAATTTCTGAGGACCTCAGAAAAAGCGTTGTTGGTGCTCATCAGGCTGGAAAAGGTTACAAAACCATCTCTAAAGAGTTTCGACTCCACCAATCCACAGTCAGACAGATTGTGTACAAATGGAGGAAATTCAAGACCATTGTTAAACTCCTCAGGAGTGGTCGACCAACAAAGATCACTCCAAGAGCAAGGCGTGTAATAGTTGGCGAGGTCACAAAGGACCCCAGGGTAACTTCTAAGCAACTGAAGGCCTCTCTCACATTGGCTAATGTTAATGTTCATGAGTCCACCATCAGGAGAACACTGAACAACAATGGTGTGCATGGCAGGGTTGCAAGGAAAAAGCCACTGCTCTCCAAAAAGAACATTGCTGCTCGTCTGCAGTTTGCTAAAGATCACATGGACAAGCCAGAAGGCTATTGGAAAAATGTTTTGTGGATGGATGAGACCAAAATAGAACATTTTGGTTTAAATGAGAAGTGTTATGTTTGGAGAAAGGAAAACACTACATTCCAGCATAAGAACCTTATCCCATCTGTGAAACGGGTGGTGGTAGTATCATGGTTTGGGCCTGTTTTGCTTAATCTGCACCAGGATGGCTTGCCTTCATTGATGGAACAATGAATTCTGAATTATATCAGCAAATTCTGAAGGAAAATGTCAGGACATCTGTCCAAGAACTGAATCGCAAGAGAAGGTGGGTCATGCAGCAAGACAATGACCCTAAGCACACAAGTCATTCTACCAAAGAATGGTTAAAGAAGAATAAAGTTAATGTTTTGGAATGGCCAAGTCAAAGTCCTGACCTTAATCCAATGGAAATGTTGTGGAAGGACCTGAAGCGAGCAGTTCATGTGAGGAAACCCACCAACATCCCAGAGTTGAAGCTGTTCTGTATGGAGGAATGGGCTAAAATTCCTCCAAGCCGGTGTGCAGGACTGATTAACAGTTACCGGAAACGTTTAGTTGCAGTTATTGCTGCACAAGGGGGTCACACCAGATACTGAAAGCAAAGGTCCACATACTTTTCCCACTCACAGATATGTAATATTGGATCATTTTTCAGAATAAATAAATGACCAAGTTTAATATTTTTGTCTCATTTGTTTAACTGGATTCTCTTTATCTACTTTTAGGACTTGTGTGAAAATCTGATGATGTTTTCGGTCATATTTATGCAGAAATATAGAAAATTCTAAAGGGTTCACAAACTTTCAAGCACCACTGTTAAGTTGCAAGAACTGAATTGTCAGGGACACACATTAAGAGCTCTAAGGTTCTAATAACATTGCTTAATGCTAACATAACATAATGCTATGGTCTCAGTAGCATTCTGAGGTTTTAATATGACCAAAGATCTTAATAAAAACCCCAGGGTCCTACCACCATCCAGTGGTGTAACTCATGCTCTGGAACTTAATAGCAATGACCCTGGGTTTTACTAACACCCTGAGGTTGTTATAATACCACAGGGTACTATTAGCATTGAGTATTAACTAAGGAATATTCTTTTAATATTGAAGCCGTTTCATATTTATGTTGCAGAGGCCTGCTAATTGTAATCAACACTGCTCATCACACTGAAAGCCCCATCTCTGCAGTGAAGCATGGTGGTGGTGGTAGCATCATGTTAAGTGTTACCATTGTTGTCTTGGTTGCTTCTCTGACTGATCTCCTCCTTACCTGCTCTGGACTTTTGTTGAACTTTTTGTTTTTCCTGTTGGCAAAAGTTTGGGATTTATTTATTTTACAACAAATTATACATTTTAACCCCAACTGATACTTTTCCAGAACTTTGTACCAGATTTGTACTAGATACCCAAATGAGGGTGGGTTCCCTTTTGAGTCTGGTTCCTCGCAGTTTCTTCCTCATGTCATCTGAGGAAGTTTTTCCTTGCCACCATCGCCACAGGCTTGCTCATTGGGGATAGATTAGGGATAAAATTAGCTCATGTTTAAAGTCATTAAAATTCTGTAAAGCTGCTTTGTGACAATGTCTATTGTTAAAAGTGCTATAAAAATAAACTTGACTTGACTTGATTTGTGGTGATAGCTGGTTGGTCTTTATGATGCAGTTTGGGCTCTTCCAGGAACAGGTGTATTTATATTAAAAAAAAAAAAAAGTGACACCTTAATTGCAGTTGACTCATGTCAGCTCTATCAGTTAATTCTGTTACTTCTGATGGTACTGTTTGCACTAATATTAATTTGTGTGTGTGTGTATGTGTTCATGACATATAATCCCAATTAAATCCATTTCAGTTCCAGCTGGTAACACTACAAAATGTGCAAAAGTGAAATAATTATCCAACCTACTGTATTTTCCTTGCATCTTACATTTTGTATGTACAGTTTAGGGCACAGAAATTCCTCTTGGACAAAAAGGATTTTGAAGTTGGAATTAGGTTAAAAACAAACATAAAAGTTTGATCCTAAACTACATGTTGAAGACGGTAAGTCAAACATAATACAGTACAATAAACACATTAGTCTTTCACTAAACTGTCAAATTTGTTAATAAATCGTTAATACTTGGTATACCATGGGCCTCTTTTCTTCAAAAGAGCAGAACACAGCCATGTTCACACGCAAGTGTTTTTAGTTACACTGCCGTTCAAAAGTTTGGGGTCACCCAGACAATTTTGTGTTTTCCATGAAAAGTCACACTTTTATTTACCACCATAAGTTGTAAAATGAATAGAAAATATAGTCGAGACATTTTTCTGGCCATTTTGAGCATTTAATCGACCCCACAAATGTGATGCTCCAGAAAGTCAATCTGCTCAAAGGAAGGTCAGTTTTATAGCTTCTCTAAAGAGCTAAACTGTTTTCAGCTGTGCTAACATGATTGTACAAGGGTTTTCTAATCATCCATTAGCCTTCTGAGGCAATGAGCAAACACATTGTACCATTAGAACACTGGAGTGAGAGTTGCTGGAAATGGGCCTCTATACACCTATGGAGATATTGCACCAAAAACCAGACATTTGCAGCTAGAATAGTCATTTACCACATTAGCAATGTATAGAGTGGATTTCTGATTAGTTTAAAGTGATCTTCATTGAAAAGAACAGTGCTTTTCTTTCAAAAATAAGGAAATTTCAAAGTGACCCCAAACTTTTGAACGGTAGTGTATGCTCCTCAAGATTTTCATGATGCAATAGAAACCATGGTAGATGGTGGAGCAGAAAGTGGCATAGGCGTCTCTGCCTCAGGCACTGAAAAATGTGTTAACTCCTATCTTATTATCTGAATGCAATATAATATTCCTTTACATAATTCTGTCATTTCTGATTTATGGAATTTATGCATGTTGAAATTTTGGAGATGCATGTTTGGGCATGGGATTTCTCCTCAGGAATACAGATTTTGAAGTTAGGTTAAAAGTGATCAGAAAAATGTCTGATTTCAACAAAGGTACGTTCAATGATGAGCATTCAACTGCATGCATGCTTTAGCAGTGAAATGAGGTTTGTTTATAGAGTACCAGGGCAACACCTTGTGGCAGCGGGGGCATGGCCTAGCGTCGGTTTGTGAATGGAGGGCGGGGCCAGGGAAGGTGAGTGGCAAAGTCAATGCACCTGTGTCTAATTAATGTGTGTTTGTGTTGCAGTGACAGAGGATAGAAAAGGAGGGAGAGAGCAGAGAGAAGGGAGCTCTTCTGACTAGAACATGTGTGTGTGTGTGTGTGTGTGTGTGTGTGTGTGTGTGTGTGTGTGTGTGTGTGAGAGAGAGCGAAAGAGACTGGGAGAGTGTGAGACGCTGAAAAGCATAAAATAAAATAAAGAGTGTGTGTGAACATCAATTCCCGCTTGCCATGCTTCTGTACTCCACCCTCATCAAGGAACTGTTACACACCTTTTACTGAAAGCCCAGTTAATTTATTTCAACTTGATCATTACATTCAGTCCCATAAGACAAATGGCTCTCAAGTATGGACTGGAATCTAGAACATCTGAGGAATGCCTATGGTCCAGCGACAGTTGTATTGTAAATGTAAAAAGTGTAAAGATTGACAGATAATGACCGACATCCTTTGGAATAAATGAAGAAATGCTATTTCAGAGTATTTTAGAACATACAGAACTGAGAGTCCAACCAGAGGCCCAGGAATCATTTATTCATCTTTGGTAACCACTTCATCCTCATCTGGGACATGGTTTATCTGATTCCAGGGCACCATATGATGCAATTTATTTGTCTTATTAACTTAAAGAGAGTGTATAAACATGCCAGTAGGTAGAATGTGACTCTAAATTGTTCCTTGGTATGAATGAGTGGACTGTGAGTTGGCCTACTGGTTAGCATGTCCACCTCTCGACCAGGAGATCGCGAATTCTACTCACAGTCAGGTCATACCAAAGACCATCATAAAAATGGTACCTACTACCATCTGGCAAGGCACGCTGCAATACAGAAGCGAGTGGGGAGTCAAACTTTGACGGTTACCAGAGGACTAGCCCCCCACTGTAACCCTAGCTATATAGGTGAGAGGCCAAGGGCTACTGAAACGGAAATTGGTGCTGCACCCATATGCCTTAAAGAGTTGGTTAGTACTGGGACAGGAGACTGCCTGGGAAGACCAGTTTCTGGTGTGAGAGGGACTTTGACTTTTTTTTTTTTTGATGAATGATTGGATACATGTGTGTGCATGGTGTCCTGTGATGGAATGAGATTCCTCTCCAAGGCTTATTCTAAATGGTCTACGGCAACTCTGATTATGAAAATGTGCTTAATGAAGACGAATAAATAAATGATCATTGCAACTGATACTTCTTCAGTTTGCTTCCTAAAGGGATTCAACTTGGATCTACTTAGATCTCAGAAACGGAAAAGCCTCTGCTATAGGGTTCTGCATAAGATGTTTAAAGATTGTCTAAAGGGACAAACCAATGAATGAAAGGTTTTAGAGAGGGTTATAAGGCTTTCTCCTTGGAAAACAACCCAAGTTTCATGTCAGCACTGGGTTCTGCTTCCCAGAGTTCATCACAGCCTCACAATATGGCCACAATGGACTTCATTACACAACAGATTACTACAGATGACATGACCCTGTCACATGCCCTCTTGATTATGTTCAACTGTTTAACATTTCCCCTGATTAGTGTCCAAGTTCGTATTACCTCACCTGGGACGGAGTCCACCAGGGGGCGAGGTATTGTTATCAGTGGGGCTTCTTTGTTCGTTTATTTTTTTGTTTCTTTGTTTTGTTTTTGTTAGCAATGGCTGGACCAATCTTCGTGAAACTTTCAGGATAGATGGGCATTGGTCTCAAACAGAACCTCCGACATTTTGAGGGTCATCCAGTCAAGGTCAAGGTCACCAAAAAGGTCAAAATCATTTTTTCACGATATCTTCCTTCATATTCATCATATTTACTCCAAACCAAATTCAAAAGTGTCCATCTTTGAATTCTGCTTCCATTGATATACTACTTGATGGGGGTATCTCTCATAGTTTTCTTCATAGTTGGGGGTCAAATGTCAGAGGGGGTCAAGGTCATTGCTAAAATTTGCATATTTTCCATGATAACTCGAAAACAGTTAGAGATAGAGAGATGCTTGTCATTATCAACATATAGGAAGTCATACGGTATATTGACTTTCATTTGGCACCATGACCTTTGACCTTGTTTGTTTGTTTGTTTGTTTGTTTGTGTGTTTTAACAATTTAGTGTCTAGATAGTTGCACCGATTGACTTCAAATTTTCAGGGTAGGTGAGCAATGGTCCATAGATTACCTGATTAAATTTTGGGGGTAACTGGATCAAAGTGAAGGTCAAAGTCACCAGAAAGGTCAACCTTTTGGTCAAAATAACATATTTTCCATTATAACTCAAAAATGGTTGCTGATATACAAATGTTTACTATTATGAGCATATAGGAACTCCCATATGGCCTTTCATTTGGCACCATGATCTTTGACCTTGAGTGACCTTGAGAGGTCAAACTCAAGGTCACGAATTTTCAGAGGGCTGTAACTTGAAAACGGTTGATGGTAGATAGATGTTTACCATTATCAACTTATAGGAAGTGCCATATGGGCTTTCATTTGGTACCATAACCTTTGACCTTGAATTACTTTGAAATGTCAAACTCAAGGTCATGGATTTTCATAGGACTATAACCTGACAGCTGATGATTGAGAAATATTACCATTATCAACATATCGGTATAAAATAAGTGCTGCCAGGCGAGGTTTGTTTTGCCTGGCAACACTTGTTTGTCTTTTGTTTCATTAAAAGCCTTGCATCCATTTCCACCACTTTGTGACAGTAATTACCCGTAGTTGTTCTTGATTTCACCTTGTAAAAGTGCAAGTGAAATAATATTACATGTGCATGAAATGTACAAATGGCTCTCAAACATGGACATGAATCTTGAACATCCAAGGAATGCCTATGGCCCAGTGACAGCTGTATTGTAAATGTGAAAAGTGTAAAGAGTAGTAATCTGTTGTGTAATGAAGTCCATTGTGGCCATATTGTGAGGCTGTGATAAACTTTGGGAAGCATAACCCAGTGCTGACATGAAACTTAGGTTGTTTTCCAAGGAGAAAGCCATAGCCCTCTCTAAAACCTTTCATTCATTGGTTTGTGAAACTAAGTACCCTTAGTTATTCTTGATTTAACCTTGTAAAAGTGCAAATTAAATAATATTACATGTGCATGAAATGTACACTTGTAAAGTAAAATGGTTCCTCAAGGGTTCTTTAGACAGTTGATTATTCTAGCTTTCTAAAAGGGAGCTGAAAACTTTTCTAAAAGGAAGAAAAACACCTGTACAGTTCGATGTAGAAACTGTCAAGGCTCCCCTTTTAAAAGGCTCAACCAAACGATACTTAAGGGTGCTAGATGGAACCTGTTGTGGTATTTTTTTTAATTAATTCTTAATGATATGTACTCACAGGATTTTTTTTTGCTTCACTATTAAATATTTTATAAAAAAGTTAATAAATATGCAAGTATTTATTAAAATTAGTTCCTTTATTTATATAGTTTATTCATGGTTCTCTTTGGTGTTATTGTATAGCCCTGAGATATCATTCTAAAAGAATCTGTGATTCAGAAGCAGTTTTTGGAGGCTCAAGGAACAGGAAGTTGCATCAGTAATCTGTACCGAGTCTTTCTGTCCGGGAAGATGAGGCTCCAGAGAAACGGGTTCTGACTGCAGGAACATGGACTGCACTTCTCCAGCACACTATTCACTTCAGTCTGTGAAGCTGAGACGTTTTCCTGAATACTGATGTTCTACTTTTCATCCAGAACCAAAATTAGCTCATGCCATGGACTGCATGAGCGACAGATTGTTATACGGGTAAGTCTGGGGTGTAGAGAGGGAAATAATGATGTATGTCCAAAAATAATTTTAATCCACATACAGTAATGAGGGTCATGAAGAGAAATAATTCAGGTTTGTATATGATGTTCTGGATTGTGATTGGTCAGAATGGCTGGTGTTGATTAATTTTCTGTAACAGCAGCTCTGACAATGGCGCTACCTCAAATCGCAGGTTTTTATTAATGCACTCATTAACTTAAAGACAGGGTATACACATGCCAGGAGGTAGATTGGTGAATCTAAATTTCTCCTAGGTGTGAATGAGTGTATAAATGGTCTCCTATGATGGAATGATGTTTCGTTCCAGGGATTATTCCAAACTCCTGATCTACTGTGACCCTGATTATGAAAGTATGCTTATGCTTGGTCATAATTGATTCCTCAAAAGTTCTTGAGCTTGCTTTCTAAATGGGGTTCTCCTTGGATCTATTTAGATTTCAAAAAGGGAAAACCCTTTTTATTTTAGGATTCTCCAGAAGACCTTTAAAGGGACAAACCAATGAATGAAGCATTTTAGAAAGGCTGTCTCCTTGAGAAAGTCAGCACCGGGTTCTGCTTTCCAAAGTTCATCTTGGTCTCGTAATATGGCCATCATGGACTTTGTTACACATCAGATTACTCAGATTACATGACCCCGTTACATGCCCTCTTGATTGCACTCACCTATTTGGCATTTCCCCTTAATTAGTGCCCCTATTCAAGTACTTCTCTTTCCCTGTGTCCGAAATCGCTCACTCGTTCACTACTCCCTATATAGGGAATTACAACATAGAGGACTATATAGTGAGCTCATTGGTAAAATGAAAAAACACTTTTGGACACTAGTCCATCGTGCTGGTATTTATGTCATTACTGTCGCACAATTAAAACGTGCCAGATCAGTCAGCTGGTGGGTTTTCAAAATAATAAATACAGGCATGTATTTTTGTGATAAATACATATTATACTGAGCGTATTTCCCACATTAATCAACACAAAGTACCTGCATCTTTCAGTTTTTTTTTAATCAAGGCTGAATACTTTCTTCTTTGCCGCTGCCTTTTATTAAATCAAATTTGAGACTTTTAATTTGATTTCTTTCAGCGCAACCGCAATGCAGTGGTTGGCACTGTCACCTCACAGCAAGAAGGTCCTGGGTTCGAGCCCAGTGGCCGGCGAGGGCCTTTCTGTGCGGAGTTTGCAGATTCTCCCCATGTCTGCATGGGTTTCCTCCGGGTTCTCCGGTTTTCCCCACAGTCCCAAGACATGCAGGTTAGGTTAATTGGTGGCTCTAAATTGACCATAGGTGTGAATGTGAGTGTGAATGATTGTGTGTCTCTGTGTCAGCCCTGCAATAACCTGGCGACTTGTCCAGGGTGTACCCCGCCTTTCGCCCATAGTCAGCTGGGATAGGCTCCAACTTGCCTGCGACCCTGTAGAACAGGATAAGCGGCTACAGATAATGGATGGATGGATGGATGGATGGATGGCAACTGCAATGCATGATGGGATATATTGCTTTGGTTAGTGACCATCGGTTGTACGCTACTTTTCGTGATGCATTGTTGGATACTTTGAGTGCACTATATAGGGTGCAAATAATCCTCACAAAGGTTTCGGACAGCACTACAAAATGGCGTCCCCACTATATAGTGCCCTATATAGTGAGCAGGGAGTGATTTCAGACACAAGGCATGTTTAGTGGCTAAGCTTCTATTGTGTATAGCCTGTTCCATATTCTGTGCCATACTTCCCAAACCCTTTTTTCTCTTGATGTATGATTCTTGTTTTGACCTTATTTGTTTTGCTTGCCTTTTGTTTAATTAACACAGATAAAACAGAAATCATGCTTATCGGACCCAAATCTTCATTGTCCAAATCCTCCAGCTTCAGTCTTAACACCGATGGTGGGTGCACTTGTTAAATCTTCACCTGTTGTTAGAAACCTCGGAATACTGCTTGACCCCTCACGCAACTTTGATCCCTACATTAAATCCCTCACCAAGACTGCTTTCTTCCACCTCTGGAACATTGCTCATCTTTGCCCCTTTCTTTCCATTAGTGATGCTTAAGCTTTAGTCCACTTTCATTATGTCCTGTTTGAATTATTGTAACTCCGTTTTCATTGGCACCTCTACTAAATCCCTTCAAAGACTACAATACATTCAGAACTCTGCAGTGAGACTCATCACCCATACCAAACAATCTGCTCATATCACCCCCATTCTTTCTCAACTTCACTGGCTACCTGTTCCATCCAGAATTAAGTATAAAATCTTACCACTCACCTGCAAAGCTCTCCATAACCTTGCTCCTTCTTACATCAGTGATCTCCTGACCCTTTATACTCCATCCTGCTCTCTCGGATCCTCTAGCCATAATCTCCTTGCTGTTCCTCGCACTAGACTGTCTACCCTGGGTGTGAGGTCCTACAGCGCCATAGCCCCAAAGCTCTGGAATTCCCTTCTTCAACCCCTCCATGACTGCTCTTCTCTTCCTTTCTTCAAATCTCATCTCAAAACCTTTCTGTTTCATGAACACTTCTCCTCCACCACTGCATAAACTCACCACTCTTTAGCAACTTTGTGTGTGTGTTGTTTTCTTTGACCTATGTAAAGCAACCTTGAGTTTGAGAAAGGCGCTATACAAATGTAAATTATTATTATTATTATTATTATTATTATTATTATTATTATTATTAATTAAAAGCCTTGCACTTGTCACTACCACTTGGTGACCCTAAGTACTGTGGAGTAGTGGTTCTTGATTTAACTTTGTAGAGAATGTGTGTGTGTGTGTGTGTATATATATATACAGTATATATATATATATATATATATATATATATATATATATATATATATATATATATACAGTATACAGTGTGTGTATATATATATATATATATATATATATATATATATATATATATATATATATATGCCTTGTGATGACCAGGCGAGTCCAGGGTGTACCCCGCCTTTCGCCCGTAGTCAGCTGGGATAAGCTCCAGCTTGCCTGCAACCCTGTAGAAGGATAAAGCGGCTACAGATATGAGATGAGATGATATAAAGGGATATAATAGATGATTGTGTGAAGTTTTCGATGATGAGACATTCATTTCAGACATCTTTTATAGCATGTCTGATTCAATGTTTGACATGTTGTGCATTCTGAAATGCTTTTCTGTTCACCATGGTTGTATAGAGTAATTTTTTGACTTCCTGTAGCCTTCCTCTCAGTTCAAACCAGCCTGGCCATTTTCCTCTCTCATCAACAAGGCATTTCTGCCAACAGAACTGCTGCTTACTAGATTTTTTTTTCATTTTCTGCACCATTATGTTTGCATAAAAATCCTAAGAGATCAGCATTTTCCAGTCCAGTCAAAGTCACTGAGATCACATTTATTCACTGTACTGATGTTTAATGTAAATATTATCTGAATCTCTTGACCTGTATCTGTATAATTTTGTACCTTGTGCTGCTACCACATGACTGGCTCATTGGATAAATTGCATGAATGCAATGCAAGTGTCCAGGTGTTCTTGTGTTTGTTTGCAATCAGTGCACAAGGTTCTTGTGGCAGGTTTAAAGGGTTAAAAATAACTTTTTTTCTCCTCTTTCCTTGCATTCATCAGCGTTTGGGGCTGATTAACATCAAGAAAAAAATAGACAGACACCAACTGAAAATATTACTGAACAGACAAAACCAAATACCTTATATATATATTTTTTTCTTTTTCATATATACATTCTGTGGGGACTTCCTAAAAGATTTCCATGACAGAAAAGGGGTGGAGTAGGAATGATTACAATGTTCAGAATCTCAGAGAGAGAGTCCAAGTTGATTTATAAGCAATATTGATAGCAGGCATGATTTAGTTTTACTAAGATGTCGGCCATCCAAATCAAATAACGTGTTGTATACGTTAGGACAAAAAAATGTCTTCCATTTAAACATTGCATCAACATTGTTTTAATTTATAGAGACTGTTTTGGCAAACTCCAGCCATTACGGCACTTTATGTCTCTGCTGTAGCAAAATAAATTGGAGTCGGTTTTCCCCCTCCTTGCTCCAGGGGGGTCAGAAGAAAATATAGAATCTGTCCAATGTGGGCTTATGTTCCTAAAATGTATAGTGTGAGAGACTTTCCTGGACTGCCGCTGCTATTTTGAGCTCATGTCTTACCATCTTCATCCTTGATGTTGGCAGCATCACTGTTCGCTCCATTCCAATACCGTGAATTAAAACCTCGGCTATTCCAGTCTTCTGGTTCCGCTCGGATAAACAACGCACAGGTTTCTGTTTCACAGCGTTTCCGTGCCGTGGTACATGTTCTCCCCAAAGTCTTCGTTCTTCAGGTTATTTGGCAGCCTCTGAGGTGGAAAAGTTCAGCCAGAAGGCTCTGCATCGCACCGTTTCAGATGGTGCTGCACATGTTCAGACCCATCACTGAGAGTACGCCTGCAGACATCGTTTTAATGGGAAAAAAAAGCACCCACAGCCACACATGCCCTCCTCCACCTTTGAGATGTTACATTGTAGTAATTTCTGATTTTTTTTTCCTCTCCTGATTTTATTTTCCATTGATTTATATCACTCAAAGGATGGCATCTGGAATCTTCTAGGACCTTTTCCCTCTGTTCATCTATCACCATTCCAACTCCAAGTTCTCCATAAAACTCTCCCAGATCTAATAGGGGGACACAAAAACTCACACAGTCAGGAGCAAAAGTTTCAGCTTTATTTTTGTACATTTGCAAGAAAGTTACCAGTTGCACAGCATGCATCGGGGGAAAAAATGCAAAGTGAAGTAAATACGAAAAGCTGATTTTGGTGTATCTACAGGAATGCTCATTTCGGGTCCAGACAAAGAGATGTGAAGTTTCATCCAACCACAGACAGGAACTCAGGATCCTTTCGTCAGTGGCCTTCATTCACACACCGGTTTGTCTTTGACACAAATGAGCATCTGTAGTTAGTGTGTGTGTGTGTGTGTGTGTGTGTGTGTGTGTGTGTGTGTGTGTGTGTGTGTGTGTATGGACATAATGACATTCAAAATGCAATGTGTCAGCAAAACCATGAGGAAAAACATTCTGCAACACTCCATGAAGGCCATAAATACATTCATGGCATACTATAATATATTTATAAGTAATTATGCATGTTTATTATTATTTATGAAATGCATTGCAGTTTATAGCAAACTACGTTACGTTTGACTTTATCTCCTCAAAATATTTTTTTAATTTATTCCATTATATATTTTACTTTCGACATATATTTGCAAATATTGAGTAAAGGAAAGACAGAATTGATATAAATCTTTCATAGTGCAAAATACTGACAGATGTATTATGGCATATTTATAATCTTTATACCAAGTTCTAATTATGAGCTTGAAGTTAAAATGAGATGAGCACAGCGATAACCAGTTGACTTTCAAGCAGTTATTAACGGACATAAGCCTTATTCAGACTGGATGAGCTTTACATGGGGAAATGGAGTAATGTCATTATTACCAGAGTTTCTCAGTGATTTTTGTTCCATCCGAATGCACCCAAACAGTAATTGGTATGGACTGCATGCTCCTGTGTCAGTACAGATTCCAGCACCTTTTACCTTCTCTAAAACAAGCCATAGAAATAACCCCAGGTTATACTAATCCCACGTGAACAGATGCGTGTAAATATTCCATCATGTCCTGAGGAAAAGGAGTTTTTCACATTTTTTTTTTTGCTCAAGTATGGAGGCACTTCACAGATATCTTAGGTCAGCCAAGTATGAGGCAAATCTCAGAAATCGTCAGTAGGAAGGATTGTTTCTTTTGTTTACATCACTTGCAGTGTCTCAGTGGAATATGATGAAAAGTTACTGTAAAGTACCCGAGTAACTGCCATACAATGGACTGACATTAATTTGTGCTAGCAGCGTGGGCACAAACTGTTACTCTCACTCAGGATCTTTCTACTTCATTATTATTATTATTATTATTATTATTATTATTATTATTATGTTTTTTTAGGATGATATTTCTCTGTTTTCTGTACTACTTCAAAAGCATCACCAAATTTCACATGAAGAATACCTCTGGGCTGAATTAGGTTGTTATGACTTTTGGTGCTGATCTGGATCACTGATCTGCTGATCAAATGATCCATGAAAAACTGTTTTTTTTTTTTTTTAATTACTTATAACTTTGTCAATTTTCATGATTTTTCAATTTTAAAAAAAATTGTTCAGGGTGGCAGGGTGCAACGTTTCTTCACTAAGTGTCATTCTCGATCTCTTACCATTACATTTAAAATTACATTACCTCACCTTCCCATGTAAAACTAATCACATCCAAATAGGGCTTTAGAATAATAAAGATTGAATAACCAAGACAAGTGAAACCGTGTTTCTTTGAGTTACAAGCTCTGCTTATAATGTACCATAGACATTGCTATAAAGTGTAATACAGTTTCCTGAATAATTCAAACAACACCTATTCAGCCTTAGCAATGTATTATAATGTTTTAGGAATCTCATCTCATCTCATTATCTCTAGCCGCTTTATCCTTCTACAGGGTCGCAGGCAAGCTGGAGCCTATCCCAGCTGACTACCGGCGAAAGGCGGGGTACACCCTGGACAAGTCGCCAGGTCATCACAGGGCTGACACATAGACACAGACAACCATTCACACCTACGGTCAATTTAGAGTCACCAGTTAACCTAACCTGCATGTCTTTGGACTGTGGGGGAAACCGGAGCACCCGGAGGAAACCCACGCAGACACGGGGAGAACATGCAAACTCCACACAGAAAGGCCCTCGCCGGCCCCGGGGCTCGAACCCAGGACCTTCTTGCTGTGAGGCGACAGCGCTAACCACTACACCACCGTGCCGCCTGTTTTAGGAATGTGTTTATAATTCATTATATATATATGGCCTTCATAGAAACTATATTTCTTATTTTAAAAAAAAAGGGTTCTTCAAAGGTTATGTGAATGTTTAAGGTATCAGCTTCCTAAAAGCACCTTTTCTAAAACATGTCTGATGAAAGGTTCTATGTACTGTAGAATAATAGAGACAAACTGACAAACAAATAGCGTATTTGTGTATTAGCCAGGTTCAGACCTCATGAATGACTTTTTTTGACTGTGGCAGATGTGCTAAAGTGTTAATCAGGCATGCAAACGCTGATAATACATATAAAATGTTGAGTAATACGCATGATTGTCAGCTTCAAACATGGAAGGAAAAAAACACTGGACGTAAACATGTCACATATTTAAAACAACAAACATAAAGATTGAAAAAATAAATTATATTTCTTCTGTATATTAATAGCCATGAGCTTGTGCTTTCTTCTGGGATCAGCAATTTGGTTCTGCAAACCGATGCATGTTATTTAGCATAAAAGAATTACATGCTGTTCTACTACTTTTAATGCAAATGACGTGGTTATTGATAATGTTTAAAGGTGTTTATAGTGCATACGCAGGTTTGCTGTCAGAGATATCTTATCAAAGTATAAAAGTCGAAGTGCAATGCTTGGTTTCGTCTCTGTAGCCGTTGTTTGTAAAAGAAAGGCAGGAATGTTTGGATTCCACCCAGGAAATTCGTTGATCATTGACAACGATGATCTTCAGAGAATTCAGACAACTTCCAGGAAGTTCACGTTACCACTGGAGGCAGGAGAGGTGTAAAAATGTCACCTTCTTTTTTGTCCTTTATTAAAAAATAAACTAATCCACCATTCACCAAAAGATTACCGCTTCCCATAGCTCTGTTCAAGCCAGTTCTGTACATCTTTAAGGCTGTAATAAAATGGACCCTTCCCTCCCAAATAAGTGATTTTATTCTTCTGTACGATACACACCCTTTCGTATGCGACGCCGTACGCCACGTTGGTGTTGTTGTCCATGCAGTCAGCCACGAGCCGGCACTGAGGTGGCAGAGAGAAATGCTCAACGAGCCTCTGCGCCGCCACCATGCGCTCCTCCAAGCTGCGGTGTTTCTTCACCTCGAAGGGGAAAAGTTTCATGGGTGGGCCCGCCCATCCATCAGACGGGTGAGCCTCGTCGATGTAGACGAGCAAGAAGTCTGCCACGTCCGAGAAGTTCTCCACCAGTCTCCGGAAAACCGGCATCTGGCTTATAAATGGGGGTCAGCTGGCTGAGCCGAAGTTGACCACCAAGGGCCGATCAGACGATTCAAAGTCCAGTAGGCGACACTCATCCGTCGTCTTTCCATCCTTGCTGCTCCACTGGCAGCCAGAAATCCCGGGAACCTTCACCACTTTTGAGTTCGGCGCTGCCTCGCCCAATTTCACCTGCAATCACAGAGTTAAGCTTTTATTCTTGCACTGTATTTCTTCTTCCCATTATTTAAATACTTCAGACTGTGATCTTGACACATCCTCAATAACAGGAAAGCTCATTTAATGCTATGAATTTGACAGACAACAGCAAAACACACATTGGCAATACAGACTTGATTCATTTGGTCAAAGTGTGGCTTGGTTTTTCTGCTTCTATCAAAAACTACTGACATTTCTGGAGTAAAGCGAGCTGAAAATATGGGCTCAAGCACACAATTTTCCAAGGCTAAGAAATTTATAGCTCTACAAGGTTTACTAGCAAGGAACAAGTGACTGTTCATTTTCTATGTATGTTCACGACACAGAACCATGATTTCAGCGATTGCAGCAAATCGCAGAGCAACGATGCAACAAGAAAATTTTGATTTGAGGTTTTCTCATTCTTTGCAAATTTGGTATGACACTGTAAATGACTGTAAATGAGAATCTCTCATTAAGCACGTATAGACACATAATGAAGAAAAATAATACTTGGATGGACGTAGCAGAGATCATTGGTGACTCAAGTGCTAATCTTTGCTAATCTGAGAATGTAACTAGTACAAAACCGAGCATGTAACAAGAAAAATCAAACAACCAATTTTCATACTGATTAGTGCATTATTTATTCTCTACCTAGTTAGTTTTAGAAACTAAATATAGCTACTACAGTGTCTTGCAAAAGTATTCATCCCCCTTGCTGTTTATCCTGTTTTGTTGCATTACAAGTTGGAATTCAAATAGATTTTTGGATGGTTAGCACTATTTGGTTTACACAACATGCCTACCACTTTAAAGGTGAACATTGTTGTTTTATTGTGACACAAACAATAATTAAGATGAAAAACCTGAAATCTGGAGTGTGCATAGGTCCCCACACACACACACACACTCCAAAAAAAATTAAAAAATAGTCAATCTTTGCACGTTTTGCTGCAATTATAGCTGCAAGTCTCTTGGGATATGTCTCTATTAGCTGAGCACATCTAGCCACTGGGATTTTTGCCCATTCCTCAAGGCAAAACTGCTCCAACTCCTTCAAGTTAGATGGGTTGCGTTGGTGTGCAGCAATCTTCAAGTTATGCCACAGATTCTCAATTGGATTGAGGTCTGGGCTTTGACTAGGCCATTCCAAGACATTTCAATGTTTCCCTTTAAACCACTCCAGTGTAGCTTTAGCAGAATATTTAGGGTCATTGTCCTGCTGGAACGTGAACCTTCGTCCCAGTCTCAAACCTCTGGCTGACTCACACAGGTTTTCCTCCAGAATTGCCCTGTATTTAGTGTCATCCATCTTTCCTTCAGTCCTGACTGTCTGTTCCTGCAGATGAAAAATATCTTCACAGCATGATGCTGCCACCACCATGCTTCAGTGTAGGAATGGTGTTCTCAGGGTCTTGGGTTTGCACCACACATAGCGTTTCCCATGATGGCCAAAAAAGATCAATTTTAGTCTCATTTGACCAGAGAATCTTCTTCCATGTGTTTGGGGAGTCTGCCGCATGCTGTTGGGCAAACTCCAAACGTGTTTTCTTAAGCGATGACTGACTTTTTTCTGACCACTCTTCCATAAAGTCCCGCTCTGTGGAGTGAATGGCTTAAAGTGGTCCTATGGACAGATACTTCCATCTCCGTTGTTGACCTTTGCAGCTCCTTCAGTGTTATCTTTGGTGTCTTTGTTGCATCTCTGATTAATGCCCTCCTTGCCTGGTCTGTGAGTTTTGGTGAGCGGCCTTCTCTTGTCAGGTTTGTAGTGGTGCCATATTCTTTCCAGTTTGCTGTAATGGATTTAATGGTGCGCCGTGGGATATTCAAAGTTTGGGTATTTTTTATAACCCAACCATGATCTGGTTTTCATGTTGCTTGCTTAGTAGTGTTGCAGAGTCAGGGTCCTTCCAGAACAGGTTGATTTATACAGACAACATGTGACAGATCATGTGACACTTTGATTGCACACAGGTGGATCTTAATCAACTAATTATGTGACTTATGAAGTGAATTGGTTGGACCAGCTCTTATTTAGGGGTTTCATACGAAAGGGGGTGAATACCTATGCACACGCCAGATTTCTGTTTGTTCATTTTAATTATTGTTTGTGTCACAATAATTAAAAAAAAAAACAATTTGCACCTTTAAAGTGGTAGGCATGTTGTGTAAATCAAATGGTGCTGACCCACCATAAATCCATTTTAATTCCATCTTTTAATGCAACAAAACAGGACAAACACCAAGGGGGATGAAAACTTTTGCATGACGCTGTAAGTAAATGCTATGCTAAAAAAGATTTAAGGATATGTTATGAAATGTTATGTAGCACTGGCAACTATTGGCTGGCAGCCACTGACAAATTACTCTCAGTGTCTGTTCATTCTGATTGCATTTAACAATGAATATGGTCACACAGCAAATTTACAGAACTCAATGAGGAAGTCAGAGGTGATGTTGGTGAAGAAATACTCAGAGGAATTTACAAACTACCAACCATGTTTTACCCTATTCTAGGACATCATAAAAACCAATGCCTGTCTTCTGCTGGCTCCGTTTCATTGTTTCCACCATTAACTCATCAGCCGAGGAATTTGACGCAGTAACGACCCGGCAGTCTTTAAATGTGGGGATGCTGAAAGCATTCATTTTGGCATGGGTACTTACTACTTACTATGGTCTGTTAGGCAATCACTCCCTGAGTGTGGGTTAAAAAGTAACGCTCACGGAGACCCAGACTTTTACAACAAATTTAAAGGTCATCGTCCCATGTCGTGCGAGTTCATTGACCGTCTGGGGATCAAAGTTCATCATTCTTTCTACTGAATGGATTTATCTTTGACTGAGAAACAGAAATCGTTTTGCATTTTATTCTCTGTACTACTTCAAACACAAACCAAATTGCTACCAAATACAGTGCACCAAAAACTCCAATAAAGCTTCAAAGAAAAGGAAAAGTTTCAATTGTTTAAAGATGTGAAGTATGGAAAGATCACACACCGCAAATGAACCTCGGTGTAATGATAAACAGTTGAAATATATGTATATTTTTTAAAAGTGCCCGTTTTGATTACTACAACCACTGCAGGTGATCGAGTTCAAGTTCATTCACGTTCATCTTGCTGTTAAAAAACGTCCTACAGTACACTGTCAGAAATCGGGGTACAGTAGGAGTCCAGTTCTGTCCCCCAAGGTACAATCTATACTGATGTACCCCTTAGTGCTAATTATTGGATCTCAAGGTAACTATGTGTACCTTTTTAGGGCCAAAAAGGTGCATACATGTTCCCAATTAGTATATAAAGGGTACAAATAAGTACCTTAGAGGGCACTGCCCCAGTGACAAGCCATTGTACCCTTAAAGGTACAATAATATACTTTATTTTCTAAGCATGTAAGGACGCACTTCAGGAATAAAGGTACCAAACTGTACTTTTCCTTTAATCTGCATATGGAGTACCCTTAATTAATGCTGCCTCAGAGGTCTTTAAGGTCCAGTTAAATTATTTTCAGTTGTATAAAGATACATACTAAAGGCACAAAAGATATAGCCTTGACAGCATCATGCCAGCGACAGGTCTAGTGGTTTCGATTGTTCTGAATTGTTGCACACTTTCAGAAAAAGAGAGTACTCGGTCAGGTGGAACCCACAAGCGCACACCTTTTATACAGTCCACCTAAAAAGGTAGTGTACATTTTCAACTTCACTCTAAAAGGAAATGGCGTACCTTAAATATCCATGTTTCCAGATATATTAAAGGTGAAAAAAGCGTACGCTTGATAATACAACACCAGCAACAAGGATTTTTTTTTCTCTTTGTAATAAAAATTGTACTCATTTTTCTGAAAGCCGACTGCAATATTCTCTCGCTGTGTCTCGATAATTATAATGCAGAGTCATTGAGGCCTACAGCCATCCATTATGTCCACTGAATTTCCATTAAACCACAGCTTATTACCATAAAGTCATCATCAGAGACCAGAAATCATGCCTGCCAGTGACCCTTTTACATTTTATATTTATATTGTGATATCAACCTATTCAACCTACGTTACACGCTCTCAGAAACAAATGGACCAAAGTGTACTTTTCTTTATCGCTGATGTGGTGCTGTATATTTTCCTTGGGAAAGTGCACATACCTTTAATTAGCTTATCTTTTGAGTTGCAAGAGTGGTTCATAACATCCAGTATCATTTTTATTAAAGGTACAGTACATTTACATTACAAGCTTTTAGCAGACGCTCTTATCCAGAGCAACGTACAACATACCCAGAGCAGCCTGGGGATTAAGTGCCTTGATCAAGGGCCCTTCAGTCATTCCTGCTGGTCTAGGGAATCAAACTAGCAACCTTTTAGTCCCAAAGCTGCTTCTCTACTCATTAGGCTATGACTTCTTCATTTCCATGTACCTTTTACCTTTAATTAGCTTATCTTTTGAGTTGCAATACAGACTAGCAGGGTTATCATATGTTGTACCCTCAGTAAAGATTGAGTCAAATGTGTATGATAATATTTTGCCTGTTTATTGGAGCTTGTTTATTCTGGAAATGTCCAATTTCTGCATTATTTTTGATTTAGAGCTTTGCCACATAAAATTCAACTTCTTAGTTCAAAATGGCTACTACAGTAGTGTTAACGACATCATTACCAGACATGGCAATCAATATTACTTTTCAGGAATATAACTTTTTTTTTTAAATATGAAAGCTCATCAGATGATGAAGAAACAGAAGAAGGGAAGCCAATTTTAGCAGAAACACCTTTAATGGGAATGTAGTATAATGGGCTATAACGTGAGCGTGGCTTCTTTGAGATATATTTCTGCAAGCGAAGCAAAAATAAACAGAACATTGGACCATATTGTGTCTGAAATGTCACTTACTCAGTATAATATTGAACTGTTGTATCACAGCAACATCACACTGTCGTACTGAATATAAGCACGGCTGTAATTATCTTTGACCCGTGCTGATGTTCAGTCCAACAGCACTCCTGCTTGTGATATTTTCTTAATTAATAAACATGATACAACTGATACATGTTTGAGAAGCAGTGTTCTAGAAGGTACCGCTGCAACAAGCAACGGTAGACCTAACTGCTGAAGTGGTACATTTTAGAACCGTGGTTCTCAAAGTCGTATCAGTCTACTACACTCTCAGAAATAAAGGTAGCATTAGTCCTTGTCAAATGAATTGCACTATCAAGCGTACACCTTTTGCACCTTTAGTGTGTATCTTTTACCTGTAAATGTGCTTGTGGGGTGCCTTTAAAGTGAATCAGTAGAACTTAACATTTAGTAATGCACACTGTCAGAAACAGGGGTACAGTAGGAGTCAATTTCTGTACTTCATCATACAATCCACACTAATGTACCCCTTAGGGCTCATTATTAGACCTCAAGGTCCAATGTGTACCTTTTTAGGGCCAAAAAGGTACATATATGTGACTAAGTGGTATATAAAAGGTATAAATAAGTACCTTACAGGGTACTGCCCCACTGACATGCCATTGTACCCCTAAAGGTATAATAATATACTTTTATTTTCTGAGCATGTATCATTACATTCTACAGATACACAAAGAATGTAAAAGGTACAACAATGGAGCACTCATACCTTTATTTCTGAGTGTAATAGGCACAAAATACCATTTCTATTGGAATATCATTGTATTCAACAAACATTTCAACACGTATGCACACTTCTGTAATGGCATTCGTGCTATTAAAGCTTACGTCTTTCACATATATGACTTTTTGGAGCTATTTGGTGTAAAGTAGTTGCTTAAAAAAAAAAAAAAAATATATATATATATATATATATATATATATATATATATATATATATATATATATATATAAAATGGCAAAATTAGACTTTTGTAGGTTCACAGATTAGCACAAAAAAAAGTTTTGTTTTCTTTTAGGTAGTAAATAGTAGACCTCATTAGAAAGCTGTATTTATTTCACTATGCAGTACTGCGCAAAAGTCTTAAGCACTGGAATTATTAAAAAAAACAACATAATAATAATAAAGGCTCTGAGGGTTTAGATGTTAAAAGACAATTAATTAAATAATAACTTAAAAAAAGTTGCAAGTGTGACAGTCTCTAGAAGATGCTTAGAAACACTTACCGAGCTGATTTCTTTCCAAAACTGCCCATATTTTCAAGGCCAAGAGTTAAATTTATGTTTAATACTAATTCTTACTGCGATTTATATTAATTTTAATGTTATGTCATGTTTAATTCCATAATTTTTGAAGGAAACTTGCTTCACAGTGTTGTTGCTTGTTTTTTTTACACGCACGCTAGGTTTTTGCACAGTATGTTTTGTCAAGTGTAAAGTTTTGTGTTTAAAAGAAAAATTAAAAGCTATTTACAATGAAATGCATCGAAATGCTGAAACTTTCTTGATGTAAACATAAAATAAAAACACATTCAGGAGGTTGTTCACAAGATGAATTATTGCGTTCCGAGTGGAATATTTGCTATCTCGGTCTCCATAGTCATAAAGGATTGTTGAGACAAGTTATTTACAGTCTGCACTGAAATGCTGAAACTTTCTAGCCCACTTCCATCAGTTTAAATCCAAGACAGTTTAAACCCAGGATGATGTCGTACTGAAGTCTCGTGTACCTTCTGGAATATTTGCTAAATCCAGATCATAAAAGATTATCAAGGCAACGTTTAAATCCAGGATGATGTTGTCCTGCAGATTTGTCATGCATCTAGTGGAATATTTACCAGCTCTGTCTTGATGACTGTCAAGACAAGTTATATACAATGTGCACTTATGTGCTGGAACTTTCTAGCACACTTCCTTGTCCTAAAATGGTTTAGATGCAGGCTCACTGGATGACTTGATAGCTCTATCTTAATACTAGTGAAGATGATCACAAGTTATTTACAGTGAACATTGAAATGCTGGGACTTTTTTTTTTTGTCCCCTAAGTCCATACTGAACTGGGGAAAAGGGCCTTGCTTGGAACCAGTTACGGAAACCTTCAGGAGCTGGTTTCACTAAACACTTTTTTTAAAGGGATTTTAAATGACTTGGATCCATCTGGTCACAGATGTTTATTTTATTTCTCTCTTTTTTTGTGTGTAATGTTTTATGTTTGTGTCTCAAACTGTTGCGTGCTGCTGTCTTGGCCAGGACGCTCTTAGAAGAAGAAACCTTTATTCGTCACATGCACACTTCAAGCACAGTGAAATTCATCCTCTGCATTTAACCCATCTGAAGCAGTGGGCAGAGCAGTGGGCAGCCACACACACAGCGCCCGGGGAGCAGTCAGGGGTTCGGTACCTTGCTCAAGGGCACCTCAGCCCAAGGCCGCCCCACGTTAACCTAACTGGACTGTGGGGGAAACCCACACAGACACGGGAAGAACATGCAAACTCCACACAGAAAGGCTCTCACTGGACACTGGGTTCGAACCTGGAACCTTCTTGCCATGAGGCGACCGTGCTAACCACGACACCACCGTGCTGCCCTTGGCAAAGAGATTTTTAATCTCAATGAGTCTTTTACTGGGCGGCACGGTGGTGTAGTGGTTAGCGCTGTCGCCTCACAGCAAGAAGGTCCTGGGTTCGAGCCCCGGGGCCGGCGAGGGCCTTTCTGTGTGGAGTTTGCATGTTCTCCCCGTGTCCGCATGGGTTTCCTCCACAGTCCAAAGACATGCAGGTTAGGTTAACTGGTGACTCTAAATTGACCGTAGGTGTGAATGGTTGTCTGTGTCTATGTGTCAGCCCTGTGATGACCTGGCGACTTGTCCAGGGTGTACCCTGCCTTTCGCCCGTAGTCAGCTGGGATAGGCTCCAGCTTGCCTGCGACCCTGTAGAAGGATAAAGCGGCTAGAGATAATGAGATGAGATGAGTCTTTTACTCCTGGTTAAATAAAGTTGATTGATTAGCAAAACATGGTACAAATACATCCAAGATGCTTAATAGTTCAGCACCTGTTGGAATATTTGCTAGATCTGTGTCAGTACTGGACTTGTAAGTTATGTGCACTGAATTTTTTTTTTTTTTGCACACTTTCTTGGAGCAAATGTATATAAAGGGTGAATCCAGATGTTGTTTAGGCGCGCATGCATGCTCACTTGCTCACCTGCTTATAGGCGTCCAGTAGAAAGCTGTTCCAGATGGAGCGCACGCCGGCCGAGGTGAGCATGCGCTGCTGCCACGCGCCTCCGCCGCCGCCGCACGACAGACTCACGAGCGACACGACGCGCTTCACGAGCACCACCGAGTCGTAGAGCACGAAGAAGAGACAGTTGGAGAAGAAGCCGGGCAGAATCTGCAGGGTAACCCGCAGGTCCGCGCTCAGCACGCGCATGCTTTATCCCGCAACAGGTGACCCGCACCAGCTCCTCACCGCCCCAGACGCATCTTTCTTTCTTTCTTTCTTTCTTTCTTTCTTTGACTCTTCTAAGTGCTTTCAAAAGCCACACATGCACAGCTTCAGGGCTGATGGACTGAAGGTTCCCGGGTTCCCCACCACAAAAGAACCAGACACACAGAGCGTCAGAGCGCACGAGCCACGGGGCTGGACCTCAAGCACTCCCTGCCCACTTTTTTTTTTTTTTTTGTTCTTACCCTTTTCACAAATTCCCCTGAAGTGCATTAAACGAAGGTGCAGCAAATGCTCCAGTCTCACGCAGAGCCCTTTTTAATACCCCTTTAGAATTTGACTTAAATAAATAAATAAATAAATCTCCAGCGCTTTCTCGAGGGTAGGAGTGACGACACACTTGGACCCTCTCACGCGCTCCAGGACCGGAAACAAACCCGAGCCAGGGCTAAATTAACACTTAACTATCACAGAGTAAAACTAACAGGGCACTGAGTGGAGTGCAGACCTCCGCCAAGCCACATATTAGAACATCCAGATGTTTACTAGTCTGGGATGTGGATCCATACAGTATAATTATATTACTACCGTTCAAAAGTTTGGGGTCACTTTGAAATGTCCTTATTTCTGAAAGAAAAGCACTGTTCTTTTCAATGAAGATCACTTTAAACTAATCAGAAATACACTCTATACATTGGTAATGTGGGGCGGCACGGTGGTGCAGTGGTTAGCGCTGTCGTCTCACAGCAAGAAGGTCCAGGTTCGAGCCCTGTGGCCGGCGAGGGCCTTTCTGTGCGGAGTTTGCATGTTCTCCCCGTGTCTGCGTGGGTTTCCTTCGGGTGCTCCGGTTTCCCCCACAGTCCAAAGACATGCAGGTTAGGTTAACTGGTGACTCTAAATTGACCGTAGGTGTGAATGTGAGTGTGAATGGTTGTCTGTGTCTATGTGTCAGCCCTGTGATGACCTGGCGACTTGTCCAGGGTGTACCCCGCCTTTCACCCGTAGTCAGCTGGGATAGGCTCCAGCTCGCCTGCGACCCTGTAGAACAGGATAAAGCGGCTAGAGATAATGAGATGAGATGAGACATTGCTAATGTGGTAAATGACTGTTCTAGCTGCAAATGTCTGGTTTTTGGTGCAATATCTCCATAGGTGTATAGAGGCCCATTTCCAGCAACTCTCACTCCAGTGTTCTAATGGTACAATGTGTTTGCTCATTGCCTCAGAAGGCTAATGGATGATTAGAAAACCCTTGTACAATCATGTTAGCACAGCTGAAAACAGTTTAGCTCTTTAGAGAAGCTATAAAACTGACCTTCCTTTGAGCAGATTGAGTTTCTGGAGCATCACATTTGTGGGGTCGATTAAAGGCTCAAAATGGCCAGAAAAATGTCTCAACTATATTTTCTATTCATTTTACAACTTATGGTGGTAAATAAAAGTGTGACTTTTCATGGAAAACACAAAATTGTCTGGGTGACCCCAAACTTTTGAACGGTAGTGTATACACAGACACAAGTGCTTTACTGGGAAATACACCACTCATGTTTTTATACGAGCTCCATCCGGGACATGGAGAAGCAAAACTGTGACATAAATCTCTGTATGACAGTTGTGAGGAAATCCATGAATTATTTTGATAAATTTGGGTACTTTTTTGGGGCGGCACGGTGGTGTAGTGGGCAGCGGCCGGCGAAGGCCTTTCTGTGTGGAGTTTGCATGTTCTCCCCGTGTCTGCATGGGTTTCCCCCAAAGACATGCACTTAGGTTAACAGGGGGCGGCCTCGGGCTGAGGTGCCCTTGAGCAAGGTACTTAATCCCTGACTGCTTCCCGGGCGCTCTGGTGTGGCTGCCCACTGCTCTGGGTGTGTGTGCACGTGTGTTCACTGCTTCAGATGAGTTAAATGCAGAGGATGAATTTCACTGTGCTTGAAGTGTGCATGTGACAAATAAAGGCTTCTTCTTTTTGTTTGTGAATGTGTCGATATAATAAAAAGAAAATCACACGCTGGCTTGAAGATATGAAGTTATCTTCTCGTGTTATATTTTTCATATGAAATGCCTCATGGATCTGAGTGACATATTTCAATAATATTGGCTGGCTTTGAGTGGGATAGCAGATATATTCCATTCAGCTAGCATGATATTGAATGTGTTGAAGACAAGTTAGCTGAATGGAATACATCTGATATACCATGAAAAAAAGCAGCCAATATTATTATTATAATTATTATCATTATGATGGCACGGTGGTGTAGTGGTTAGCACTGTTGTCTCACAGCAAGAAGGTCCTGGATTCGAGCCCAGTGGCCAATAAGGGCCTTTCTGTGTGGAGTTTGCATGTTCTCCCCGTGTCTGTGTGAGTTTCCTCCGGGTGCTCCGGTTTCCCCCACAGTCCAAAGACATGCAGGTTAGGTTAACTGGTGACTCTAAATTGAGCGTAGGTGTGAATGTGAGTGTGAATGGTTGTCTGTGTCTATGTGTCAGCCCTGTGATGACCTGGCGACTTGTCCAGGGTGTACCCCGCCTCTCGCCCGTAGTCAGCTGGGATAGGCTCCAGCTTGCCTGCGACCCTGTAGAACAGGATTAGTGGCTACAGACAATGGATGGATAGATTCTGATCGAATGTAATTCAATGTTCTCTCAATCCAATATACATGTACAAAGTCAAAGTTCTAACAATAAAAATGGTACAAGTCCAAAAAGCCTGAACAACAACCCAACTTATATACAAGCTATATACAGGCTGACAGTTCAAGTTCAGTTACTTTTGGTCGTAGTTCATTGTTACATTGCAGTTGTTCAGAACAAAAGGGCTTTGCTGAGTGAAATCCACGAGTGAAGTCCTCTTGTTAAAGACTCCATCACTTTTCCTCACCTCCAAGTAGAACTTTGACAATATTTCCGCTATTGCTCTCTTTTCCAGTTTTTTGATGTCCATTGGTATGTTTTTTCTCTTGTAAATATGCGTGAAGAATATCCAGGGAAGTTTTTGTAGCCTTTCAGGTGTTCAACATGTCTTTCTCGTTAAATATTCTGCTTTTAATGAAGCAAACCTCGCAGCCATGTTTGTGTACAAACTGTCAGTCACTTGCTAGCATGGAAGTTTTACGTCTCCGACATGTCTCTTTTCCAGTTTTTATCTTATAAATATACATGAAGAATATATAATTAAGTCTTGGTAGACTTTTGGGTGTCCAGCGCATCTTTAGTTTCAGTTTTCAGTTTATTTATTTCGTGCTTAATCCAAGCACTAGATTAACCCCGTCTTCTCTCTCTCTCTCTCAGCTGACAAAGAAATGATTGTGCACTTGCGCAACAGAAAAGTTTTGTCATTGGATCCTCGCATGAGCTCTGATGTATGATGTCGTGTTGTCTTGACAGCGTGCAATATTATAACAATATTGCACACTCATTCTCCATTGGGAGAGTGGTGTAATACATGGGGGATAAGCGATATGATAACAATATTGCATGCTATCAATAAACCCACTAGAAGGGAATAGAATACATGTTTTTATTCCGTGGAAAAAGTAGCCCGTATATATAATAATTACAGTTGGGTCCATATATATTTGGACACTGGCACAAATTTTGTTTTTTTACCTGTTTACTGAAACATATTCAAGTTATAGTAATGGACATGGACATAAAGTCCAGACTTTCAGCTTTCATTTTAGGGTATCCATGTTAAAATTGGATGAAGGGTTTAGGAGTTTCAACTCCTTAACATGTGCCACCCTGTTTTTAAAGGGACCAAAAGTAATTGGACAATTGACTCAAAGGCTATTTCATGGGCAGGTGTGGGCAATTCCTTCGTTATGTCATTCTCAATTAAGCAGATAAAAGGCCTGGAGTTGATTTGAGGTGTAGTGCTTGCATTTGGAAGATTTTGCTGTGAAGAAAACATGCGGTCAAAGGAGCTCTCCATGCAGGTGAAACAAGCCATCCTTAAGCTGCGAAAATAGAAAAAAAAAAAAAAGCATCCAAGAAATTGCTACAATATCAGGAGTGGCAAAATCTACAGTTTGGTACATCCTGAGAAAGAAAGAAAGAAAGCACTGGTGAACTCATCAATGCAAAAAGACCTGGACACCAACAGAAGTCAACAGTGGTGGATGATCGCAGAATAATTTCCATGGTGAAGAGAAACCCCTTCACAACAGCCAACCAAGTGAACAACACTCTCCAGGAGGTAGGCCTATCAATATCCAAATCTACCATAAAGAGAAGACTGCATGAAAGTAAATACAGAGGGTTCACTGCACGGTGCAAGCCAGTCATAAGCCTCAAGAATAAAAAGGCTAGATTGGACTTTGCTAAAAAACATCTAAACAAGCCAGCACAGTTCTGGAAGAACATTCTTTGGACAGATGAAACCAAGATCAACCTCTACCAGAATGATGGAAAGAAAAAAGTATGGTGAAGGCGTGGTACAGCTCATGATCCAAAGCATACCACATCATCTGTAAAACACGGCGGAGGCAGTGTGATGGCTTGGGCATGCATGGCTGCCAGTGGCACTGGGTCACTAGTGTTTATTGATGATGTGACACAGGACAGAAGCAGCCGGATGAATTCTGAGGTATTCAGAGACGTACTGTGTGCTCAAATCCAGCCAAATGCAGCCAAACTGATTGGTCGGCGTTTCATAATACAGATGGACAATGACCCAAAACATAAAGCCAAAGCAACCCAGGAGTTTATTAAAGCAAAGAAGTGGAATATTCCTGAATGGCCAAGTCAGTCACCTAATCTCAACCCAATTGAGCATGCATTTCACTTGTTAAAGACTAAACTTCAGACAGAAAGGCCCACAAACAAACAGCAACTGAAAACCGCTGCAGTAAAGGCCTGGCAGAGCATTAAAAAGGAGGAAATACAGCGTCTGGTGATGTCCATGAGTTCAAGACTTCAGGCAGTCGTTGCCAACAAAGGGTTTTCAACCAAGTATTAAAAATGAACATTTTATTTACAATTATTTAATTTGTCCAATTACTTTTGAGCCCCTGAAATGAAGGGATTGTGTTTAAAAAATGCTTTAGTTCCTCACATTTTTATGCAATCATTTTGTTCAACCCACTGAATTAAAGCTGAAAGTCTGAACTTCAACTTCTTATGAATTGTTTTGTTCAGAATTCATTGTGGTAATGTACAGAACCAAAATTAGAAAAATGTTGTCTCTGTCCAAATATTTATGGACCTAACTGTAAACAATATTGGCTGGTGTTGAGTGATATATCAGTCTTTGACTCGACTCATTCAACATCATGCTAGCTGAATGGAATATATCTGATATACCATGATAAAAAGCCATTATTATTATACATACACATTCCTCTCAGGGGCGGCACGGTGGTGTAGTGGTTAGCGCTGTCGCCTCACAGCAAGAAGGTCCTGGGTTCGAGCCCCATGGCCAGCGAGGGCCTTTCTGTGCGGAGTTTGCATGTTCTCCCCATGTCCGCGTGGGTTTCCTCCGGGTGCTCCGGTTTCCCCCACAGTCCAAAGACATGCAGGTTAGGTTAACTGGTGACTCTAAATTGAGCGTAGGTGTGAATGTGAGTGTGAATGGTTGTCTGTGTCTATGTGTCAGCCCTGTGATGACCTGGGGACTTGTCCAGAGTGTACCCTGCCTTTCGCCCATAGTCAGCTGGGATAGGCTCCAGCTTGCCTGCGACCCTGTAGAAGGATAAAGCGGCTAGAGATAATGAGATGAGAATGAGATTCCTCTCAGGTGTTCACCGCATCTTTCTCTTTCAAAATTCTCGCAAAATGTTCTGTATTTAATGAAGCAAACCTGGTGGCCATGTTTGTTTACTAATTGTCACAGTCACTCGCTAGTGCTGAAGTTTGTCTCCGATGTGTGATGTCATGTTGTCTTAACAACCATGCAATATCGTAAACCATATTCAATGCTCATTCTCTGTTGGGTAAAGTGACGTAATACATGTAGGATAAGCGATATGCTAACAATATTGCATGCTATCAAACCAAATGAATGAAACCTGCTAGAAGAGAACAGAATACATGTTTTTACTCCATCGAAAAAGTGTCCTGTACGTATAATAATTCCCGATAATTCTCTCCGATGACATCACTCCCACTGTTTTCCTGCTGACTAAGTGTGCATTGTCAAAATGGCGAACCTGTTCAAAATTAAAATTCTTTTGATTAACTTTTTTTGTGGATGTGTCTATAAAAATTTGTTCTCGACACTCCCTCATGAAATTTGTTCACCACTCAAAGATAAACTTCATATCTTCACACAACCATGTAATATCCATGCCTACTGAATATACAGTTTCGTACTGATTATACAGGGGTTTGATTATACCATCCATCCATCCATCCATTATCTGTAACCGATATCTGTAACTGAGCCTATCCCAGCTGACTATGGGCGAGAGGCGGGGTACACCCTGGACAAGTCTCCAAGTCATCACAGGGCTGACACATAGAGACAAACAACCATTCACACTCACATTCACACCTACAGTCAATTTAGCCCATGTATACATTAGACCGTATCAGCGGATCATCAGATTAACGTTTTTAAAACGATTAGTGTGCACACAGCAATACCAATACACGATTTGCATGCACACAGCAATACCAATACACGGATACGCTCGGCTCCGCAGGCATCCTGCGCTCCAAATCACTCCGCCCTGAACAGCGAGTGCCCTCTGGAGGGTGCGCACTCCGGCCCTGCGCAGCTCACAGAGCACGCGAGTGAAGTGAACAAGCTGTGATTCGGGACTGAGCCGCTGTGTGTGTGATCCCAGCGCATATCACTTACCACTTGCAAGTGGAAGGATGGCAAGCCTAAAGACAATCATAACTACACAATGGGCAGTATTTGCATCAGTATTTGCAGTATTTTCATACTTTTATACTCTTTAATGAAAGGTGATACAAGGCGGAAGTCCGCGCCGTTTTTCAGCAGTCGCGTCACATGACCAATGCCAGCGAATCAGGAAGGTGGATGTCACAGTGACGTTGTCCAATGAGACGCCAGCTAGAGCTCAGCACAGCGTATCCGCGTATTCTCAATGTTTACACAGCACCGGAGCTGACACGATCTGGATTGAATACGTGGATGCTGGCGGATTCCCGTTTCCTGGCGTTTCCAGGCGGTTTAATGTAAATGGACAGTGCATCCGCGAAGAAAACGAGACAGATACGGTCTAATGTAAACGTAGCCTTAGAGTCACCAGTTAACCTAACCTGCATGTCTTTGGACTGTGGGGGAAACCAGAGCACCCGGAGGAAACCCACGCAGACACAGGGAGAACATGCAAACTCCACACAGAAAGGCCCTTGTTGGCCACTGGGCTCAAACCCAGAGCCTTCTTGCTGTGAGGCGACAGTGCTAACCACTGGAAAAAAAAAGCTACATACCAAATTTCATCAAAATCAATTCACTACTTTTTGAGTTATCTTGATAGAAAAAAAAAATCCAGATACTGATCTGGATCAAGATCAAAATCAAATCACTTGAACCTAGGATAATACTAAAGCTGTACGCCAAATTTCATCAAAATCCGTTCACTATTTTTTGAGTTATGTTGGGAACAAACAAACAAACAAACAAACAAATGAAGAGCACGATACTTATGAAAATCACAAAGAAATGGAATTTATGGCCGATTAGGTGTTTTTACAAGATTTGACCTTGGTGACCTTGACCTTTGACCTTGACCCACCAAAAACTAATGATGTCTTTGTGTGACCCTAGTGAGTTGTCCTGTGCATTTTGGTGAAGATTGGTCAAGAAAGATTGGACGCTAGATCACCAACAAACGGACAAATGGAAAAATCCACATACTTGCAAAAATCTCCAATTTTCGCAAGTAACGAAAATTTCTGATTTTTGCAAGTAACAAAGGGAGTTGAAAACATAACCTGGTCCAAAAAAGTTGATGGAGATAATTACTTCAGTATTAGGTGGCCTAAAGTTACAGTCATACGGCAATGTGTAACCATAAATCTAATAACTAATATCATTAATGTATATATGAGTATATATCAGTAGTATTTATTTATTTTAATGGTTTGACCCTGAGCTCAGGTTGCTCACTGTGTGGAATTCTACATCTTCTCACGTGTCCATAAGAAGACCATATGGTCTTCCACAAGACCATATTTGTCCATGAGGGTTTCCTCAGGTTCCTCTGGTTTCCTCCTCCGTCACAAAACATGCTGTTTATTATACTGGCTGCTAAATTGCCCCTGTGTGTGTGAATGTGTGTATGCATGGTGTCCTGTGATGTACGGTACTAGGGTATATTCCACTTATAAGCTTTGGACCCATGAGTCTCCGACTGAGTCTCTGAACACATGTTCCACAAGACCCTGTTGTTTGGCATTTGACTCATGGTAACAGAAGGGTGAACATGTTTATCTCTGGCTTGTTCACTGGGGTCTTTATGTCCTGAAGAAGAAGAAATAAACCTTTATATTTGTCACATATAGATTAGGGCAGAATGGAATTCTTTTCTTCATATATTCCAGCTTGTTAGGACGTTGGGGATAAAGCACAGGTCAGCCATGATACAGAGCCCCTGGAGAGGGTTAAGGGCCTTGCTCAAGGGTCCAACAGTGGCAGCTTGGTGGTATCAGAGCCTTAACCACTGAGTGAGATGTTGAACTGTAAGTCTGTATATGGATTTTTGCTGTTTTGTGACAGTGTCTATTATTAAAAACTTTGTATAAATAAATTACATTGAATTAATGAAACCAACAAGACATTGGGGTTTACATGCAATTATTCATTCTCTTATCATAAGTAACAAAAAATGGTCAAAAGTGTCTGTTGAAATATTACTAGATTTTGGAATGTGATATAAATGGGCCTGGTGTTTGTGAAGGATTGTTGGGAATCTCTCTGGCCTTTTCCCCCCATCTTATATTTCTCTCATTTTCCACAGTCACTTAAACATCTTTTTTATTTCTTTCTCCATGTGTGGAAGGTCATTATTTTCTACTTCAGGTCAAGTCGTTTTGTTTTTCCTAGCCTCATTGTCTCTTAATTGCTCGCAGCAATCTGCCTGAGAGTTTGAACCTGTTGAACCTTTTATGTCCTGAAAAAGATGGGCATGTGCTGAGTGTTTTGAAGTCATTAGGTCCTTTAAGGAGACACATTTGAATGAAAGACAAGCAGAGCATGTCAAGGGGGGTGCAAACTTTTGAATTTGCTAATTTAAAAAAAAATGCAATTTACATGTACTTTTTAAATACAGTGGTGCTTGAAAGTTTGTGAACCCTTTAGAATTTTCTATATTTCTGCATAAATATGACCTAAAACATCATCAGATTTTCACACAAGTCTGAAAAGTAGATAAAGAGAACCCAGTTAAACAAATGAGACAAAAATATTATACTTGGTCATTTATTTATTGAGGAAAATGATCCAATATTACATATCTATGAGTGGCAAAAGTATGTGAACCTTTGCTTTCAGTATCTGGTGTGACCCCCTTGTGCAGCAATAACTGCAACTAAACGTTTCCGGTAACTGTTGATCAGTCCTGCACACCGGCTTGGAGGAATTTTAGCCCATTCCTTTGTACAAAACAGCTTCAACTCTGGGATGTTGGTGGGTTTCCTCACATGAACTGCTCGCTTCAGGTCCTTCCACAACATTTCCATTGGATTAAGGTCAGGACTTTGACTTGGCCATTCCAAAACATTAACTTTATTCTTCTTTAACCATTCTTTGGTAGAACGACTTGTGTGCTTAGGGTCGTTGTCTTGCTGCATGACCCACCTTCTCTTGAGATTCAGTTCATGGACAGATGTCCTGACATTTTCCTTTAGAATTCACTGGTATAATTCAGAATTCATTGTTCCATCAATGATGGCAAGCCGTCCTGGCCCAGATGCAGCAAAACAGGCCCAAACCATGATACTACCACCACCATGTTTCACAGCTGGGATAAGGTTCTTATGCTGTAATGCAGTGGTTTCCTTTCTGCAAACATAATGCTTCTCATTTAAACCAAAATTCTATTTTGGTCTCATCCATCCACAGAACATTTTTCCAGTAGCCTTCTGGCTTGTCCACGTGATCTTTAGCAAACTGCAGACAAGCAGCAATGTTCTTTTTGGAGAGCAGTGGCTTTCTCCTTGCAACCCTGCCATGCAGACCACTGTTGTTCAGTGTTCTCCTGATGGTGGACTCATGAACATTAACATTAGCCAATGTGAGAGAGGCCTTCAGTTGCTTAGAAGTTACCCTGGGGTCCTTTGTGACCTCGCCAACTACTACACGCCTTACTCTTGGAGTGATCTTTGTTGGTCGACCACTCCTGGGGAGGGTAACAATGGTCTTGAATTTCCTCCATTTGTACACAATCTGTCTGACTGTGGATTGGTAGAGTCCAAACTCTTTAGAGATGGTTTTGTAACCTTATCCAGCCTGATGAGCATCAACAACGCTTTTTCTGAGGTCCTCAGAAACCTCCTTTGTTCGTGCCATGATACATTTCCACAAACGTGTTGTGAAGATCAGACTTTGATCAATCCCTGTTCTTTAAATAAAACAGGGTGCCCACTCACACCTGATTGTCATCCCAATTGATTGAAAACACCTGACTCTAATTTCACCTTCAAATTAACTGCTAATCCCAGAGGTTCACATACTTTTGCCACTCACAGATATGTAATATTGGATAATTTATCTCAATAAATAAATGACCAAGTATAATATTTTTGTCTCATTTGTTTAACTGGGTTCTCTTTATCTACTTTTAGGACTTGTGTGAAAGTCTGATGATGTTTTAGGTCATATTTATGCAGAAATATAGAAAATTCTAAAGGGTTCACAAACTTTCAAGCACCACTTTACCTAGAATTTGGCACAAAAATGTGCATTGTCATAATAATCATAACAGATAATAATGGAGCAAATATACTGTACAGATTAATATTACACTTTATCCATCCCCTTATCCTGTGCAGGGTCACAGGCAAGCTGGAGCCTATCCCAGCTGACTATGGGCGAGACGCGGGGTACACCCTGGACAAGTCACCAGGTCATCACAGGGCTGACACACAGAGACAAACAACCATTCACACTCACATTCACACCTACGGTCAATTTAGAGCCATCAATTATCCTAACCTGCATGTCTTTGGACTGTGGGGGAAACCGGAGCACCCAGAGGAAACCCACGCAGACACGGGGAGAATGTGTAAACTCCACACAGAAAGGCCCCAGTCAGCCACTGGGCTCGAACCCAAAACCTTCTTGTTGTGAGGTGACAGTGCAAACCACTACACCACTGTGCCACCTATTGCACTTTATTATTAAACACAATGTATAAAAGTGGCACATCTGTGTTCAGTTTGTCAGTGTGAAATGGAAGGGATCTGTTTTTTCTTCCTTCCATGATCCATTATTTTTTACCTCTGCCAACTTTGCTGCAGGACGTTCTGGTTTTGCCCTTGTTTATTTGTTTGTTTGTCTGTCTGTTCCAAACGTAAGTCTAAAGGTAGTGAACAGATTTTGATGAAATTTGGAGGAATGGTGGGCCATGGGCCAAGGAACAATTCATTAGATTTTGATGCAAATCTGAATATGTGGCTTGGAGGAGGTATGAGCTCTATTGAGTGCCTTTCTAGTTTGTTTGTTTGTTCGTTCATTCATCCATCCATGTAGCTGTTTGTTTGCCCATCCATTCATTCATTCATTTATTGATCTATCCATTAATGTATTTATCCCTTGCATCATTCATACACCCTTCATCCATCCATTATCTGTAAATGCTTATCCTGTGCAGGGTCACGGGAAAGCTGGAGCCTATCCCAGCTGACTATGGGCGAGAGGCAGGGTACACCCTGGACAAGTCGCCAGGTCATCACAGGGCTGACACACAGAGACAAACAACCATTCACACTCACATTCACACCTACGGTCAATTTAGAGCCAACAGTTATCTTAACCTGCATGTCTTTGGACTGTGGGGGAACCGGAGCACCCAGAGGAAACCCAAGCAGGCACGGGGAGAACATGCAAGCTCCACACAGAAAGGCCCTCGCCGGCCACTGAACTCGAACCCAGGACCTTCTTGCTGTGAGGTGACAGTGTTTGTCTCTATGTGTCAGCCCTGCGATGACCTGACTACTTGTCCAGGGTGTACCCCGCCTCTTGCCCATAGTCAGCTGGTATAGGCTCCAGCTTGCCCGCGACCCTGCACAGGATAAGCGGTTATGAATAATGGATGGATGGATGGACATCCATATATTGATTTGTTTGTTCACTCATTCATCCATTCATGCAGCTGTACTTTCATTCATTCATTCATTCATTTATCCATCCATCTTTTTATTTATGCCTTGCTTTGTCAACTCATTCATTCATTCATTCATTCATTTATCCATCCATCTTTTTATTTATGCCTTGCTTTGTCAACTCATTCATTCATTCATTCATTCATTCATCCATTTTTAATTATTAATTAATTAATCAAGCCATCCATCTATTTACTTTACTCCATGCTTTATCAATCCAACCATTTGTTTATTTATTTCCTTATCCATCCATCCATGCATCCATTTTTTCCACTTTTTATTAATCATCCGTTCATTCACTTGTGACCATGCTATGTGCTAAGCAGTGTGTAAGTTAATTTCATACTTCTGTTCCATGTTATCCCGAGTGGCTTCATCTCCAGGCATCAGTGTCACCTGGACAAACACAGCTGATGTATTTCAGGAGAGGAATCAGATCCAAACCATACGCGTCGTTTACATTCCGAATGAATCGTACTCTCATTTTCCACACAGTCAGAAGGTCAGACAGTTTCTGTACAATTCCACAGTAAATGTCTACCAAATCCAGATGTCACTATGGAACCCAGGATGGCTGGGACTGAATATCTGTAACAGCAGCTCTGACAGTAGTGCAGGTTTACATTAATGCGCTCGTTCTAGTATGTCATTGTTTCTACTGTAACAGCTTATTCAAGGGGATTTGAATGGCAGATGCTCCACAAAAATGGATTAAACACGTGTGACATGGAGAAGGTTTGTGTAAGGTGACATGTATTAACATTTATGGAAGGAATCTCCAGTGTTAGAGCTTTGTACCAGTCAGATGTAAAGCTGCAGCAGAGGAGTTTGGTTTTTTTTTCTATTTATTATTAACTTCAAAAGTGAGAAAAACATGAGAGGATGACTGTTTATAGCTACTATAATGTAGGCGACAACTGGATATAACTTGTTACCAGACATTCCTCAACTACAAATGGATAGAAAGTAAGATTTTTAATCAATAGAAAATTGTAAGTCTTTAGAAATTGCTGTGGTATTAGAGGAATAAAACATTTCGGTATGTGCTGTTTTAGGACAATAATCAGTGTTCAGGTGGTAACAGGAACTCCACCTCATCATCATGCCACACCATCCATCCATCCATCCATCCATCCATTTTCTATGCTGCTTATCCATTGCTGGAGTTGATCCCAGCTGACTTCAGGTAAGAGGTGAGAGGTCCTGGACAGATCGCAGTCTATATATACGCCATAACCCGACACGGGTATTCACACATCAATTAGAGTTTTCTAAAGTTCCTAGCTCCTTTGCTTCTCATGTCTCCTTCTCCTAAGCTCCATGTTTCTCTCTCTCCTGTCCGCCTCCAGCTTCTTACAGATGTCTTTAGACAACCTTCTCCAGGCAGAGCGATCCTTGACAGTGTCGCTCCAAGAGTGCAGGACTCCCCCGCGCCTGAGAATGTCCTTAAGCATGTCTTTATATCTAAGAAGGGGGCGCCCGACTCTCCTGGTGCCCTCGTTCAGAACTCCGTACAGTAGTGATTTCACAGGCCACTTGTCAGGCATACGGGCAACATGACCAAGCCAGCGCAGTCTATTTCCAATGAGCAAGATCTCGATTTCTGTGGTTTTCGAGTGGTCCAGCACCTCGTCGTTTGTGACGAAATGGTCCCATCTGATGTTGAGGATGGATCTCAGGTGGCGCTGCTGGATTGTCCTCAAAAGCTTGATTTGGTGACGATATAGGGTCCAAGTTTCGCTTCCATACAACATCAGCGGGATGACGCATTGATTGTATACCTTAAGTTTTGTTTCTACTGTCAAATCCCTGCAGTCGAAAACCCTGTCCCTGAGTCTCCCCATCGCACAGGACGCAGCCTGTATCCGTGCTGTTATCTCATCATCTAGCTTGCAGTCGTTTGACACGTAGCTTCCTAGATATTTGAACCGATGTACTCTCTTCAGTTTGTGACCATCAATGTAGAAGTCCAGCTGTTCACCAACACTCATAGTTTCTGTTTTCTTGATGTTGATCTTGAGCCCCATTTTCAGCGACAGGTCGTTGTAGGCAGATAGCAAACACTGTAGTGCAATACCATCGTTTGTAAATATGGCGATATCATCTGCATACTGAGCTTCTCGTACGTATTCGGTGAAACTCTTGGTTTTTGATTTTAAGCGCCTAAGGTCGAATAGGTCGCCGTCGTATCTAAAGCGAACCTTAATACTGTAGCCGGGGTCTATGTCCTTGAAAGCAAGGTAGATCATAACTGCGGCATACATCCCAAACAGAGTAGGAGCTAGCTTGTCTAGCAGATCGCAGTCTATCATGGGGCTAATGCAGAGAGACAGACAGCCATTCACATTCACATTCCTACCAATGAGCAAGTTCGAGTAGCCAGTTGACCTAAATCGCACATCTTTGGATTGTGGGAGGAAACAGGAGAACCTGGAGGAGACTCACATAGGCATGAGGAGAACATACAAACTGCACACAGAAAGACCCCATTCGGCCATGAGGTACAAACCCAGAATCTTCTTGCTATGAGGTGACACTGAACCACTGTGCCATCCTCATGCCACTCTGTTATTGATTATTCTGATAACAGCACATCCCTGATACTCAATTAGTGTTTGAATCATTTTCAAGATGCCAGGAAAAGTAATGCCTGATTTAAGAGGGAGGAGAATTGAAAACTTGTGCAGCTGTGACGTTGGACTTCCCCTAGAAGCTTTCCTTAAAGAGTGAGCTGGGATTAATAGTGTGTCATTTGGCAGGATAAACCTGCTAACCCAAAGCGGGCGCGCATGCACACACACACACACACACACACACACACACACACACACACACACACACCCATGAGCTGACTGTGAAAGACGACCAAACAGCTGGACACACGAAAGAGGTTAAAAAAGGAACGCATCGGCCGCTGTCCACCCCGCTCATCAATCCCACTATTGTTACAGCACAAGTCATCTGGGAGTCACTGAGATTTAAGCAAAACATATTTTCATATGGCTTTCAACCCCTACTATCCTTTGTGATTTCTTTTGGACTGAGATCTAAAGCCGACATGTTTATATGTCACATCCCAGATAAGCACTGTACATACGAGGAGAGATTGATATTTACATTTGAGATGCAAATTAATATCGGACAAAGGAATCCTTGTGCTGTGGATGTTGATCGGCTTGGATGAGTTTTCTGGGTCAGTGGCATATGCAACAATACTGAAGCAGGGGCACAGAACCTCTGACCTTGAGTACATATTAATTACTTATAGCAAACTGTTGCTTAGTGAGTTCTTCATTTTTGTTTTTGTTTTTTCTTTTATGTCAGTTGCGACTTTTATTGCTATTACAAGCTCAGTTTTAGACATAATTCTTTTAACAGAGCTAAAAAATCTCACATAACTACCCAGCTGTTGAGTGGTTTATGGCAAAAATACACACTCTAGCAATAAAAAAGACACTTAAAAAGGGGGCAATAAATGAAATGCATTTGTATTTATATTCATACCTACCAAAATGTGTTGAGATTCAATTTAATAAATACGCAATATGTTAATTATCCATCCATTATCAGTAACTGCTTATCCTGTGCAGGGTCGCGGGTAAACTGGAGCCTATCCCAGGTGACTATGGGCAAGAGGCGGGGTACACCCTGGACAAGTCGCTAGATCATCACAGGGCTGACACATAGAGACAAACAAACATTCACACCTATGGTCAATTTATAGCCACCAATTAGCCTAACCTGCATGTCTTTGGGGGAAACCAGAGCACCCGGAGGAAACCCACACAGACACGGGGAGAACATGCAAACTCCACACAGAAAGGCCCTCGTCGGCCACTGGGTTCAAACCCAGAACCTTCTTGCTGTGAGGTGACAGTGCTAACCACTACACCATCGTGCCGCCCATGTTAAGTAGTCATAATGTATTTACATTCACAGATACATGTAGGCAATTTGTTCATATTCATATCTATACTTAAGCTTTAACCAGATGATTTATTTCATCACACACACACACCCCAGCATTTTTTTTTTCAATCATGAAGCTTTACTTTCCAGCTGTTGTGTAAAATATTTAAAAATTCCCAGAGGTCATTGCATTAATTCATAAAAATGTGTTTTGGCTCCAAAACTGAGTGCTGCTCATGTGCTGCAGTGACGCACATTGTTCAACCATCACAGGAGACATGAAGTGAGTCAGTGTTCAAACTCCAGCAGCAATCATTGTAACTTTAAACTCTGTTACATTGCAGCATTAAAGGAAAAATCCACCCTGAACAACTCACATATTCATCTTTATCATTAATGTGATTATTTTCATCTTTATCTTCAAGAGCATCCACAATTTATTTTGTGGTAAAACGTTCAGTCAACTTTTTAGTTTAAAATGTTTTTCATTGGACGGCATGGTGGTGTAGTGGTTAGCACTGCCGCCTCACAGCAAGAAGGTCCTGGGTTCGAGCCCAGTGACCGATGGGGGCCTTTCTGTGTGGAGTTTGCATGTTCTCCCTGTGTCTGTGTGGGTTTCCTACAGGTGCTCTGGTTTCCTCCACAGTCCAAAGACATGCAGGTTAGCTTAATTGGTGCCTCTAAATTGACTGTGAGTGTGAATGGTTGTTTGTCTCTATGTGTCAGCCCTGTGATGATCTGGTGACTTGTCCAGGGTGTACCCTGCCTCTCGCCCATAGTCAGCTGGGATAGGCTTCAGCTTGCCTGTGACCCTACACAGGATAAGTGGCTACAGATAATGGATGGATGGATGTTTTTTATTGACTTATCAGCCTCTTTTCACATTTAATTGGTGAACAGTTTACATTACCCACAATACCATTCAACTACATGAATGATGCAGCAGAGCTTTATGCTAAGGTCACACATAGCCGGTTGATCCGCGAGAATCGTGGCTGGGACCTATCGTGGCCATTCTGGCAGATTTTGGAGGTGATCTGTCACATAAATTTGGGCGGCACACGTATGCAAATGAAGCCATGGTAGCTGTGACGGTGGCGACAGAAGACGCCATTAAACCAATGGCAGCAGCAACGTATAGCGACTTATAGCAATGTATGACCTTATGGCAATGATGGCAGTGTGTATGGTTTTCATGGCTGCAGATGAACTATATCATGCCCCAAGGCAAACTTTTCACTTCTGCAGAATGTTGTTCCATGAACATTTTGAGCTCGATAGTTGTGGCAGAATGCTATGGTAACCCCCAGTAGCCCATGTAAGCCTCACATATGCCTCAAGATTGCTCACGGATGCCTTCATGGTTGTGATGGATCAATTCATCCGGCGCTTGACCCACAGCAATTTTCAACACGATGAAACTTTCCAGGGTTGGAAGCCACACCCTCCCAGTTGTCAGGGTATCTTCCCGGCTCTCGTGTATTCCAATGGAAGGACTAGGAATGCGTGCTGATTGACCCCTAGAAGAGTCAAAATCGTCTACCAGCGTCTACCCTGAAATGATTCCAGCTATGTGAGACCTTCACTTTAGATTTTTTTAAAGTCTAGCTCTCTCACCACCTCATCTGTACACTCTGTTCAAACAGCTCAGCTGCCAAAGCTTCAACTTTCATGCTAATACCACCATCTATGCCATCATGCTCATTATGTCAATGATCATTAACTAGCCAAGCTGAGTGTCAGCTGCATTGCATTCTGGGACTTTGAGTTCAGAGTTAATGCCAATGTCTCCTCGACTAAAAATGCCCCTTCTCTGGTGGCGTGTGCTGATCCAGTGGTCATGAGCCTAACTTGACCTTCAGAGTAAAGGCCATTTTAAGTTATCTTTACCTAATTTATGTATATTTTGGTAATGAAGTAAGAAATGCTATCAATGTTTGATTGTTGATCTCTTTTTCAGAAGGTCCCCTTACATATGATTACATGAACAATGTGTGAAATAAATTAATTGTGAGAAAACTCATATGCGGAAAAATAAGTCTCTAGAAAATTCAAATAAGAAAAGAAATTAATTGTTTGTAAAAATCATGTGTCAAAAATACCTGCACTACTTCTGAAGCATGTGAAGCATCTAAAAACCCTGTATGTGTCTGCTACTTTTCATGTGGCTTGATTAGCAGTTTTAGTTATTGAACTTATTTTGGATTCAGAATGTTGCCCATCGGTGGCATGGTGGTATAGTGGTTAGTACTGTTGCCTCACAGCAAGAAGGTTCTGGGTTCAAGCCCAGTTGCCAACGGGGACCTTTCTGTGTGGAATTTGTATGTTCTCCTCGTGTCTGTGTGGGGTTCTTCCGGGTGCTCCGGTTTCCCCCACAGTCCAAAGACATGCAGGTTAGGCTAACTGGTGGTTCTAAATTGACCGTAGGTGTGAATGTGAGTGTGAATGGTTGTTTGTCTCTAGGTATCAGCCCTGCTGTGATCTGGTGGCTTGTCCAGGGTGTACCCTGCCTCTCGCTCATAGTCAGCTGGGATAGGATAATGGATGGATATTGACCATCAACTGTGCCACCCAATCTTTAGGGGAGAGTGGGGAGACTTAGGACAGTTTGAATTCCCATAAATTAATTTCAACCAATCAGGTTTGAGATTACATCAGAAGTTAGATGTTGTCCCTTAGAGTAACCTACCTTCTTTGGGGCCACGAAGCTAGACACTGTTGTAAGGTTTGTGCTGTTCAATATTTTTGTCAATCAAAACCTGTATTTTCTACTTCACAATCCACCTACATTCTATGGTGTAATACATGCTGTTGAATTGTAGATTTGTTAGGAATTAAAGTATGTAGCCTAGAGTTAACATATATAGCATTATTTATTAAACTTAAACTCTGGGGAAAAAAACATTTAAGGATTTTTTTTTTCAAAATGGCCAGATGAGGACAGTTGGCACAGTTCATGTTACAGGCATATAGTAAAAAGATGCCAGCGCGCACGGATGCAGCGGCTCCAGGCTCACTGATTAGGTGTATTACATGTATAGTAATTGTGAGTGCAATGTGTATTGCACTCACACTGTATGGTGTCATGCCAAACATGTCTACAGCCACACAGAGCTCCAGAACATCGGACTGCGGTGTCAAATTGCAATTACAAGTGACTTCCAGTGGACCCATAAAATCCCACTGGACATACTGTAACAAGATCACTGAAGTCTCTGTGGATTGTGTCAGGTCCAGCAAGCAACTCAGTTGGTGTAGGTTGGTGCAAGTAGAAACGGGGATGCCGGGCAGGCCTACTAGCTAGGCTAAGGAGGCAGCCACACAAACCGCCGCTACCAAGGATTTACGCCAGCTCCATAAAACAGAGGAACTAGAGCTACAGCTTGTGGCAAACTCCCTCATTTGCAATTGCGATGCAGTGGTTATTACAGAAACATGGCTGCACCCACTGATCCCAGACACTGCAATACAGTTAGCAGGCCGCATCACTGACCGCTACGACAGAAACAGAGACACCGGTAAATGCAGAGGAGGGAAACTATGTGTCTATGCACATAATGGCTGGTGCACAGACAGCAAGATCACAGACACCCATTGCTCTCCTGACATAGAAGCAATGACGGTTGCAGGCAGACCCTTCTACCTGCCCAGAGAGCTAACAGTAGCGATCATCACAGCTGTCTACATTCCTCCAGCTGCTAACATTAGCACTGCTCTTGTCCATTTACATGACTCTATAACCAGACAACTGTGGGCCCATCCTGACGGAGTCCATATAATTGCTGGTGACTTCAATAAAGCTTGCTTAAAGACAGTCTTTCCCAAATTTGTACAGTATGTATAGTGCTCTACCAGAGGGAATAATACACTGGATTGTGTCTACTCCAACCTGAAGCATGTTTACAGAGGACTTGTGTCCTCTTCCACATCTGGGCCTGTCAGACCATCTCTCACTGCTCCTTATCCCAGCATACACTCTTCTCAGGAGGAAATCCAAGCCAGACACAAGGGTTATTAAAACATGGCTAAAGGGTGCACTCTACCAGCTGCAGGACTGCTTTGCACTCACACATTGGAGCATCTTTGAACAGCAAAGCTTGCAGGCATTTATGGATACTGTACTGTCCTACATTACGAACTGCACTGACATTATAATGGTTGATAAACGCATCTGTATATCCCAACCAAAATCCATGGATGACAAAGGAAGTACAGTCACTCATCCAAGCCCACAACTCTACCTTCAGGTCTGTAGACAGGGTCTTGTACAGCAAGGTGAGAGCAGACATGAAGAGAGGCATCAAAGGCGCCAAAGAGGCCTATAAAAAGAAGGTGGAGGAACACCTAAACCATAACAATCCAAGGCAAGTGTGGCAGGGATTACAACATTTAATGAACTATAAAGAGAGATCCCCTGTGACTGTCAGTGCTGGCGCCTTGCTGGCTAAGGAATTGAACAATTTCTTTGCTTGTTTTGAATCATCTGGGCCCCACACAGTCACACTGCCTTGACCAACCAAAAGCACACATTCATGCTTCTTGAACACCAAGTGAGGTGTGCACTGAGGTCAGTGAATCTGAGGAAAGCTGCTGGACTGGATGGAGTACTCAGCAAAGTACTCAAGGCTTGTACTGACCAGCTCTCAGGGGTCCTTACCAAGATCTTCAATCTTTCCCTGGTGCAAGCCATCATTCCATCCTGTCTCAAATCAGCTACCATTATCCCTGTCCCCAAAAAGCCAACTATCAGTGACCTCAATGATTACAGACCCATTGCACTTATATCTGCAGTTATGAAATATTTTGAAAGACTCATCTCCCACCATATCAAAGCTTGCCTTCCTACAACCTTTGACCCGCCCACCAGTTTGCAGAGAGACCAAATAGATCTACAGACAATGCCATCTCCATAGCCCTCCACGCTGCTCTGACCCACCTGGAACACCCGGGATGTCTGTAAGGTTGCTTTTTGTTGACAGCAGCTTAGCCTTCAACACAATCATCCCCAACATCCTCATTGACAAGCTGGCTGCCCTGGACCTTCCCATTCCATTTGTGCCTGGATTAAGAACTTCATTTCAGACCACCCACAGACTGTCAAAATTGGACCTCACAACTCTATCACCCTTACACTCAGCACTGGCTCTCCACAGGACTGCATGTTGAGTCCACTCCTGTATGCCCTATACACCTATGACTGCAGTCCCTCCCACCCTGCCAATGTCATCATTAAGTTTGCAGATGACACTTCTGTCTTGGGGCTCATAACTGGAGGAGATGAGTCACCCTACAGGGACAAGGTGCAGCAGCTAGCAGAGTGGTGCACCAGGGACAACTTGGTGCTCAACACCAAAAACAAACAAACAAATAAATGGTCATTGACTTAGGAGGCGCAAAACTGAATCTGCCCAACTCCCCATCAGTTGTCGGGTGGAGATGGTCGCCTCCTTCAAATTCCTGGGAACCTACATCTTGGAAGATCTCTCCTGGTCTGCTAACATGACAGTGGTGGTGAAAAAGGCCCAGCAGCAACTCTCCTTCTTGAGAGTGCTCAAAAGGAACAGACTGGAAGAAAAGCTGCTGGTGTCCTTCTACTCTTCCACCATCAAGAACGTACTGGCATACTGCATCACTGTGCGGTACGCCAGCTGCTCAGCCACAGACAGGAGAGCCTTGCAGAGGATGGTTAAGACTGCTGAGAAGATCATCAGCTGCCCTCTGCCCTCCTTTGAAGGCATTGCCAGCTCTCTCTGCCTGTCCAAAGCCAGGAACATTGCAAGTGACCACTACCACCCTGGACACTACTTGACTGGCCTCCTGCACTCTGGCAGGAGATACAGCAACATCAAAAGCAGGACACACAGACTGAAAAACAGTCATTGTGCCCCCCCGCCCCCCCCAGGACCCTGAACATCAATTAATCCAGTGCAATATAATTACTGTATACTTCTACAGACACTATAATTTGCTACTATTTTAGTGTTGTTGCTGATATTTTAGTATTGGTTGTGCTTGATTGTTTTTAAACGTACGTCTGTGCTTTTTTTATGGGTGATTGTGTTTTAATATTCTTAATTTGCAATAATCAGTCGGAGCACTGACAGTTTCGTTGTACATATTTCAGTGATAATAAAGACTTATCTTATCTTATCTTATCTTATCTTATCTTATCTTATCTTATCTTATCTTGTGGTTTACAAATGTAAAATTGTTTGTTTGTTTGTTTGTTTGTTTGTTTGTTTGTTTGTTTGTTTAAAACGTGTGTCCCCACATGAGCTTATTTCATTCCTTCTTGAAAATGGAACTGTTTTGTCTAGTCAGGTTTTGGATAAACTGACATTTTTCTATCGCTGTAGCAGTATTGCATGTTCATACAGTTTATATGATACAAGTTTTGATAATAAATAAAAATTAAACATGTAGGCTGAGGTATTTTATTTTTGTTCCATGTCCCCCCACTATGTTCCAAGTCTCCCAACATAATGTCCCATATCTCCCCTCAATGTCTTATGTCTCCCCACAAAAATAATTACAGAAAAAGTGAAGCCTGAAGGCCAGTATATGTGACACGCTGAGAATCTAATGTTGTCGTAAGAGGTTATAGTAAATACTCTGTAATTCAATATGAATGTGACACTACCTGCAAAGAATTTCACACAATCTACAAAAGCTGAAAACTTGTCCCAAGTCTCCCCGCTCTCCCCTACATGAGTGCATAATTCCTAGCAGACTCTGGGCCAGATGTTTACAGCTGTTTGCACCTCATACATGCATATATGGGAACAAGTGAGAAGATAGCATAATAAACAGGTGGAGAAACAGGGTATAATACATGCTCTGTTTGATGTGCGTGATTTTCCCCGCATCCCAAAAGTATTGCATGGAAAGTTATAGGCTTATAGTGTTGCCAGGTGCCCCAGAAGCCCTCACAATGGGACCATAATTAAACAGCTTATGTGAGGATTTTTTTTTAAGTTCATTAATATAGTGGATTGGATTCATGAATAATAATAATAATAATAATAAACACATGATTTTGTGGGCGGCACGGTGGTGTAGCGGTTAGCGCTGCCGCCTCACAGTAAGAAGGTCCAGGTTCGAGCTCCGTGGCCAGCGAGGGCCTTTCTGTGCGGAGTTTGCATGTTCTCCCCGTGTCCACGTGGGTTTCCTCTGGGTGCTCAGGTTTCCCCCACAGTCCAAAGACATGCAGGTTAGGTTAACTGGTGGCTCTAAATTGACGATAGGTGTGAATGTGAGTGTGAATGGTTGTCTGTGTCTATGTGTCAGCCCTGTGATGACCTGGCGACTTGTCCAGGGTGTACCCCGCCTTTCGCCAGTAGTCAGCTGGGATAGGCTCCAGCTTGCCTGCGACCCTGTAGAACAGGATAAAGCGGCTAGAGATAATGAGATGAGATGAGACATGATTTTGTTGACCTTGGTGAGATAATTTAGACTCTTTTTTTTCTAAAATACTGAATATGTATGAGTGATTTATTTAAAATCTGGCAATCCTATCCATAGCACATCTTGCATTTTACCATGAATTTCATGATATTAAACATGACTTTTGTGTCACTAGATCTTTTCAAAATGTTAAAAACAAAACACTTTAAAAAAACAACCAGCTGTTTCTGTTCCTTCAACAGTTTATTCTTCTGACACAAGAGTAAAACTATGAGGGCCGAAACATGGATAGCTACATTTTAAATCCCTCAGTTTACTCACTCTAACTCATTTTGTCCAACTCGTAGAACTAGACAATTAAGGAAATGTAGGCTACTTTTCTTTATATTAAACCTAATTCAGTTTTTCTCTCATGAAATGTTGCATTATTTGGGGCTAATATTGTAGAATGTTTCAAAATATATTCCATGGTGCACTGTGTCCAATAGGATGTGTCTAACTTGATCACATGACGTAGAGGCCACTAATTGGCCCCGCTGTGTTTAATTAAAGTGGTTTGTTTGTAACAGTGCAGAATTGTCAGTATGAGGTCCAGAAATGTATATAAACATAGAAGTGGAGTCTAAAAGAGAAGAGAGAGGAAAGTGAGAGTATAACACATTTAATTTTCTTGTTGTAGAGGATTTAAATGTGACTGTTTGCAGAAAGGAAAGTGGAATGGATGGAGGAGCCACGTGACTGGCTTTGCAGTTATTTGCTAATGGCCGCATGCGAGTGTTTACATAAGAAGAGTCTGGTTCCAAAACACTATAAATCCACTGTGATTAGCTTGAGAAAAAAAAATTTCTTTTCAAAAATTTTCTGTTTTCTGTTTGAAACTTTAATATAACACAATAAGGTTGCAATAACGGTAAAAATACAAATCCAGATTTTTATTTTTAAAATTTTAATTAAATATATATATATATATATATATATATGGTGGCACGGTGGTGTAGTGGTTAGCGCTGTCGCCTCACAGCAAGAAGGTCCTGGGTTCGAGCCCCGGGGCCGGCGAGGGCCTTTCTGTGCGGAGTTTGCATGTTCTCCCCGTGTCCGCGTGGGTTTCCTCCGGGTGCTCCGGTTTCCCCCACAGTCCAAAGACATGCAGGTTAGGTTAACTGGTGACTCTAAATTGACCGTAGGTGTGAATGTGAGTGTGAATGGTTGTCTGTGTCTATGTGTCAGCCCTGTGATGACCTGGCGACTTGTCCAGGGTGTACCCCGCCTTTCGCCCGTAGTCAGCTGGGATAGGCTCCAGCTTGCCTGCGACCCTGTAGAAGGATAAAGCGGCTAGAGATAATGTGATGTGATGTGTGATGTGATATATATATATATATATAGTTTTTTTCCCAAAATGTGATAAATCCATAACATCAGTAAAAATAATTTTTGTGTGAAATATAACTAGAAACAAGAAGTAAAGTCGTTCTACACATATGGTAGCCTCTGAACTTGGACCATCTCTTATAATGGACCACAAATTTTCAAATTGCATTCATCTTGTTGTCTACAAGCCCCGGTCTCTTTTACACACAAAGCTCTGAGGAATGTTACATTACTTTACATTAATGGCATTTAGTAGACACTCCTATCCAGAACAACATGCAGCATACCCAGAGCAGCCTGAGGAGCAGTTGGGGCTTAGGTGCCTTGCTCAAGGGCACTTCAACCATTCCTACTGGTCCAGGAAATTGAACTGGTGACCTTTTGGTCCCAAACTGCTTCTCTAAACATTAGACCATGGCTTTCCATGTTAATAAGCCCAGTCAGATGTTTACATGGAAAATAACTTGTTGTGTCTACTGCCTCATAGAAGCGAAGCGAGGCAGTAGCCACTATGTCATCATGTTGTAAGAATGAGTGTAACAATAGCACACTGTGCATAAGCAAACGCATAAGCATTACAATCACCAGAACTGTGAATCATGATCTCATGACACGAACAGTTGCTCTCACGTTATCAAAGGTACACAAGAACGAATGGTGAAGCAACTATGTCATTGTGTTGTAAGAATGTAAAAATGAGTGTAACAATAGCGAAACTTCGTAACCAATCAGCACTTATCCTGATCAAGTTCGATTACCTGTTCTACTTCTTGATAAACTTCGGAACCAATCAGCACCAGAAACAAAATAAAAGAAACCTCGTTATAACTTCGTAGTATCGGAAGATAACCGGCAGATAAAAAGATAAACGAAATTCACCTCGTGGTTCGCCAAGCCTACTGATTCGATATCAAGTAAGTGGTGTTTATTTTAAGAAAATTTACCTTTTGATTATCACAGCTTTTGTTTGGTCCTTCTGAAAGGTCAAATGAAAGGTTTTGTAAGTTTTTTTTTTTAGCTTTTTGGCAGATACATTGAGAAGCCGATATCAAACTTCTGCTATTCGCTTTCATTTTTTTATTTTATTTTTTTTATTTTAGAGTCTTTACACTACACTTGTGAAACAAAATGAGCTCATTAGTACTAAATAATGCTTCTAAGACAATTCATGAACAAGTGCTTTCTTACTCTTTTGAAAATAGATCTAGTTCACAGCACTGTATTTTGAACAAAACACAGTCAACAAACTTGGTAACCAAAAGACTATAAGCCCTGATGAAGCCTTGGTGATGCTTGCAAGAGATGAGGCAAGTATCATTGATAACATGTATATATGCTATATTTACTGTATGGACATGGGATCAGAAAACAACTTTATTTATAAGCAGTAGCCACATGCACCCATAGGGTACCTATTTTTTTTAAAGGACAAACTTTTTATTCTGAAAAATAAATGTAGAAATCCGGACACCTTGTACAGCATGTACAGTTACATTCATAGTGGAGTGGAATGGAACTCTATCGTGAAGAGAATATGGTAAAGCATCGACCTGATTTTTGATGGCTTTTGCAACCACAGGGAAATGTATCCTACAGTAAGTGCAAGCCAACGTATATCAAAAACACTTAACCACCGGACAATGAAATTTGTATCTTTATTTACATAAGATGGATGGGGTTTTATCCAGCTCTTATTTTTTATTTGCTTTTTAAAAAATAATGTGGGATTATTTACTAACACATTTTACACTCATTGGGAGCTCTGCTTTTTGGCCGTGCCTATATATATATATATATATATATATATATATATATCATCTCATCTCATTATCTCTAGCCGCTTTATCCTGTTCTACAGGGTCGCAGGCAAGCTGGAGCCTATCCCAGCTGACTACGGGCGAAAGGCGGGGTACACCCTGGACAAGTCGCCAGGTCATCACAGGGCTGACACATAGACACAGACAACCATTCACACTCACATTCACACCTACGGTCAATTTAGAGTCACCAGTTAACCTAACCTGCATGTCTTTGGACTGTGGGGGAAACCGGAGCACCCGGAGGAAACCCATGCGGACACGGGGAGAACATGCAAACTCCGCACAGAAAGGCCCTCGCCGGCCACGGGGCTCAAACCCGGACCTTCTTGCTGTGAGGCGACAGCACTAACCACTACGCCACCGTGCCGCCCATATATATATATATATATATATATATATATATATATATATATATATATATATATATATATATATATATATATATATATATATATAAAAAATCAGATGTGCTCAAAGTGGAAAATAACATTGGACCGCATTCTACTAGAATAATAATTCACATTCTACTGGAATAATAATATAAAACATGAAGATAAGAAAGAGTCCCTCCACAAACATCAAAGTTATTCATTTATTTTGTTCAAAATCTCACTAAAAGACAGGGGTCCTCTGTGATGTTGAGGTTCAGTGGAAGCTGCAGTTACTGTTTCTGTATTTGAATGGTGCAAATGTAGCTAATTTGCTTGCCCAAGGAAATTTTATTAATCAAACAGGAATGTGTTGATAGTGAACTTGCATTTTCTCCTTTCAGGCTCCAGCTTTTTAATATCTCTGTGGTTGACCTTGTCCACCACTGCTTAAACCCACAATTTGTGCTTCATGTATGGAGGGGTTTTTTTTTGTCTATCTTTTAATCAAGAGTGTGGTCTTTCAATTTGAGGGAAGTATTTATTGATTTCATGTTCAGATTTTGCATTGTTTTCTCCCCTCTCTCATAGCCCCTGCTCGAGATCTGAGAGAGCATGCAGAAATCTGTGAGCAGAAGATCCGCAAGTGCACAAAAGCAGTCTGAGTACGAGCAGAGCAAATTTGTACATGACTGAGATATTTGTTTGGAATGCTTGCAACTGGTTTTTGCCAGTTTGCTTGCTACTTGTTTTGGCTAGTTCCAGTTAAGTCCTTGAAACTTATCTTCGCTCACACATCTGCTGTCTGGTTTTCATAAGGCAATCCTGATCAGTAACATCACGCTTCAACACCCATTGAAGCTGCCCTATCACACACGGACAACTCAGCTTCTTAAATCACATCTTCCAATCATATAGCTACGCCACACTTTTAAACATGGATATTTCACCTTACTCATGTTTGCTTCTCAATAAACTGAGGATCATCTCTGAGCAGCTGTGTCTGCATCAGTAACAGTTGCTCCTGGATTGATCCATGAGGCAGAATGTCCTGGACGGCAGAGGATTTATATTTCTTGACAATTATCAATTCAACTTTCTTTGTGGGGTGGCACAGTGGTGTAGTGGTTAGCGCTGTCGCCTCACAGCAAGAAGGTCTGGGTTCGAGTCCCATGGCCAATGAGGGCCTTTCTGTGCGGAGTTTGCATGTTCTCCCCGTGTCCGCGTGGGTTTCCTCCGGGTGCTCCGGTTTCCCCCACAGTCCAAAGACATGCAGGTTAGGTTAACTGGTGACTCTAAATTGACCGTAGGTGTGAATGTGAGTGTGAATGGTTGTCTGTGTCTATGTGTCAGCCCTGTGATGACCTGGCGACTTGTCCAGGGTGTACCCCACCTTTCGCCTGTAGTCAGCTGGGATAGGCTCCAGCTTGCCTGCGACCCTGTAGAACAGGATAAAGCGGCTAGAGATAATGAGATGAGATGAGACCAACTGTCCTCATTTCCTCCTTCACCACATCCATAAATCTCATCTTTGGTCTTCCTCTTTTCCTTCTACCTGGCAACTCCATCTCCAGCATTCTTTTCCTGATATACCCTGGATCTTTCCTCTGTATGTGTCCAAACCACCTCAATCTCACCTCTCTGACTTTGTCTCCAAGCCGTCCTATTTGTCCTGTCCCTCTAAGATAATCATTTCTAATCCTGTCCAACTTTATCACTCCCAATGAAAATCTCAACATCTTCAACTCCGCTACCTACAGTTTGGCCTCCTGTCTTTTTATCAGTACAACCATCTCCAAACTATACAACATCGCTGCTCTTACTACTGTCTCGTACACTTTCCCTTTCACTCTTGCTGGCATCCTTCTGACACAGAACATTGCACTGCAAAATCTGAACACAAAATGAATTTCATAGACATGTCTGGCAGCAGTTTTAGTACAATTAATGTTACCTTTTGTGCTGCATCTCCTGATTTACTTACTACACACAATTATACAGTGGGGCAAAAAAGTATTTAGTCAGTCACCAATTGTGCAAGTTCTCCCACTTAAAAAGATGAGAGAGGCCTGTAATTTTCATCATAGGTATACTTCAACTATGAGAGACAAAATGAGAAAAAAAATCCAGAAAATCACATTGTCTGATTTTTCAAGAATTTATTTGCAAATTATGGTGGAAATTAAGTATTTGGTCAATAACAAAAGTTCATCTCAATACTTTGTTATATACCCTTTGTTGGCAATGACAGAGGTCAAACGTTTTCTGTAAGTCTTCACAAGGTTTTCACACACTGTTGCTGGTATTTTGGCCCATTCCTCCATGCAGATCTCCTCTAGAGCAGTGATGTTTTGGGGCTGTCGCTGGGCAACACGGACTTTCAACTCCCTCCAAAGATTTTCTATGGGGTTGAGATCTGGAGACTGGCTAGGCCACTCCAGGACCTTGAAATGCTTCTTACGAAGCCACTCCTTCGTTGCCCGGGTGGTGTGTTTGGGATCAGTGTCATGCTGAAAGACCCAGCCATGTTTCATCTTCAATGCCCTTGCTGATGGAAGGAGGTTTTCACTCAAAATCTCATGATACATGGCCCCATTCATTCTTTCCTTTACACGGATCAGTCGTCCTCGTCCTTTTGCAGAAAAACAGCCCCAAAGCATGATGTTTCCACCCCCATGCTTCACAGTAGGTATGGTGTTCTTTGGATACAACTCAGCATTCTTTCTCCTCCAAACACCACAAGTTGAGTTTTTACCAAAAAGTTCTATTTTGGTTTCATCTGACCATATGACATTCTCCCAATCCTCTTCTGGATCATCCAAATGCTCTCTAGCAAACTTCAGACAGGCCTGGACATGTACTGGCTTAAGCAGGGGGACACGTCTGGCACTGCAGGTTTTGAGTCCCTGGTGGCGTAGTGTGTTACTGATGGTAGCCTTTGTTACTTTGGTCCCAGCTCTCTGCAGGTCATTCACTAGGTCCCCCCGTGTGGTTCTGGGATTTTTGCTCACCGTTCTTGTGATCATTTGGCCCCACGGGGTGAGAGCTTGCATGGAGCCCCAGATCGAGGGAGATTATCAGTGGTCTTGTATGTCTTCCATTTTCTAATAATTGCTCCCACAGTTGATTTCTTCACACCAAGCTGCTTACCTATTGCAGATTCAGTCTTCCCAGCCTGGTGCAGGTCTACAATTTTGTTTCTGGTGTCCTTTCTGGTGTCTTTGACAGCTCTTTGGTCTTGACCATAGTGGAGTTTGGAGTGTGACTGTTTGAGGTTGTGGACATGTGTCTTTTATACCGATAACAAGTTCAAACAGGTGCCATTAATACAGGTAACGAGTGGAGGACAGATGAGCCTCTTAAAGAAGTTGTTACAGGTCTGTGAGAGCCAGAAATCTTGCTTGTTTGTAGGTGACCAAATACTTATTTTACCATGGAATTTACCAATTAATTCATTAAAAATCCTACAATGTGATTTCCTGGATTCTTTCCCCCCATTCTGTCTCTCATAGTTGAAGTGTACCTATGATGAAAATTACAGGCCTCTCTCATCTTTTTAAGTGGGAGAACTTGCACAATTGGTGGCTGACTAAATACTTTTTTGCCCTACTGTACGTCCATGCTAACAAGTGACAAAGCCACAAATGATGATGATGATGATGATGATGATGATTTCATTCTCTCTGTATATTCCTCAGGGTGCTTTCATGGATACAGTATATATTGTGTTTGAAAGGAACCCTGATTCCTGATTCTCCTTCTTATAGTGGTTCTTTAGGCAGCAATCACACTTGGGTCTGAGTGAACTCTAGTGAAGGTTTCTGCCACAATATTTTTCAGGTGCTTGGTGCGATCCACTGAAGCATTCTGTATGATGAGCTATAGCTTCAGAAACTTAAATTCATTCCAGACGTTTTGTGAGTGCATTTTGAGGCCACATCAAGTTGCATTTTGTGCTGTGGCTATTAACGTATGGACGTCCTGCCCTTAGTATCTGATATCAGTGTGTCTGTTTTATCGCAACTTAGAAATAATTTTGGTTTATTTTTGTGAGTCTGGTTTTGACTGTTGTAGCTTTCTTCCATTTTGTTTAGATTGTGCTATTAAATATCTGCAGGTCTGCGTTTACGTTGCTTGAATCAGGTTGAAATGATTAATATATTAGTGTATCCTCTGTGTTAAACATGGTGTGAATATACTCAGAAACTGATAATGGGGTTAAAGCAGCTTTGGGAATACAATATCCTCCCTCATTTCTTTTGGGAGACATGGGCTATAATTTTAATACCAATTCATGCTATTGTGTTGAAACCTGTTATAATGTAAAAAGAACATCCTGGTCTTTTTCTCATTTGTTGTGGTGTGATCATGACAACCAGTTCTCTTAGAAACCAGTTTTAAATGTTCGGGCATGAACATATTGAAATGCTTTCTGAAAAAAGTCACTTAATTAAATGGCAGGTTTGAGTGTAAAAAGTAATTAATCTATGGAATTAGAGCTACTTTGTCCATGTCTTTTGTAGTCAGCAAAGAACATTGATGACGTAAAAGAACCTTCCTTCTTTTTCAGCTTCTTTACACAATAAAGTTGGAGTGACAGTTACAGAAAGAATTCAGTATACCGTAGGACCTTTGAGGGAGAGTCAGGCTTTCTGTCAAAGCATAAGGTTAAGGAAAGAAAGAGAGTGAGGAGGAGCTGCATGAATCTGCCAAGAGCAGATGTCCATCAATCAATAGACAGTTCACTAGAAGTCCCATCCAGCAATTTATTCCTGTTAAGCTAAGGCCTCGCAGATCAAAATAGTTTGTGATAGCCAATAAAACAAATTTTCTGGAGCAGTTTTAGAAGTGGACCAATTGTCCAATTATCTTTCCTTTAAACATTTAAAAATTTAATGTTGTCAACTTTTTTAAGAACACTTCTCTAATAAGACCAGAAAGAGTAAATTAAGTAATTGAAAACTCATTCCCATTTCCTAATGAGCTGCTTTAAGCGAAATAATTAACATCAGTGTAACAAAAAATACAATCACTGAATTATGGCCAGTTTTTTTTTTTTTTAAACATTGATGTCTTTTTGCTACAGTATTTTTTGAGAGCTTGGTTTGGTCCACAGAAATACTGGACAATCTGGACCGCATTCTGCCATTTGATGATTCCTGAGATGAATGGGACCAAAGGACAGGGCTCTAGTTCCACAGAAATGCCAAGGGTTCTAGAAATTGGGACCAATGAACAAAGAGAAAATAAATTAATGTGTTGGTGGTAAAATGGTATGCATAGCAAAGAACATAAGTCAGAGGAACACCAAATTTGGTGGAAAGGTACAGTATGGCCCCTACTACTTAGACACCAGAAGGGACCCACATCGGCCTAATGGTGGCACAGTAGCACAAGGTTTTATGTTTTGGTCCATACCTCATGACTGTAAGTTGTACAGAGATAATTCTTCCCCCCCCCCCCCCCCCCCCAATGATTCCTTGGAGTCTTCCAAACAACATTGTTTGACTTAATTTGAATAATATGCAATGTGAACTTGTCCTAGGATTTTGAGCCCATGTTTACAAAATTGGTGACTCAAAATTATAAGGAATATGGCCATCACATGCCAATCAATAAGGTGGAGCCTAATCTACTCAAACAGCTCATGATTGGTTGCATGGTTTTGCATAAGTGAACCTTTGATGACCTGTTTTCTTTAAAAACACGGCATCATCAGACAGTCAGATTTCAGCAGGCATTTAACAGGGTTACCTATTCTCATGAAACTTGAAGACTTGGTTCCTCACCTTGCAACTTACAGGACTAATATTTTGTTATGACCCAGTCTAGGGTTGGGCTGCACTGCACAATTAAAAGGCAAGGGGTTATGTGTAAGGTGGAGAAAGTGAGCATATGGTGCCCTAGAGTTAACCAGGAATAAGACACACACAGCAGTGGCTCAAAAGTGATATACATTTAATGAGTTGCTGCACATGCAACAAACACCAGGGGCATTATCATCATTCAGTGATTCTGGTTGAGGTGCCCCAAACAATCTTACACCATGCCCTACAGTCCATCATCGCATTAGCAAGGTCCACCCTGTCAATTCCCAAATCTCTTGTAATCACATCTGGGAATGTCATTTTCCTTGAATGGACAGGGCTGCGTGGTTTCCATAAAAGGAGGGATTGGATGATTTCACCCTTTGCTCATTGACAGTGGCTGGCAAATTGGAGACAGCACTTTGTCAGCTTCTGAGAGATTGGGGGAAGTTTGCCATACGGTATATCCGCTCACGTGTGGCATGCTCTGACACGTCAAAGTAGAATAGTGTATGGCCCATCTAGCTGCAGTTGTTGTTGCATAGTTAGTGTCCACGTCTCAGATCCATAAAGCAGGATCGGCTCAATCAACATTTCAAACAGATAGAGCTTCTTTTCACTGGTGATGCTAGAGTGCCATATGTTGTTGAGCTTGTTACATGCCACCCACATTAATGCCTTATGAGAATTCATATCATTTGGGGACAACTTCAAGGTGGACCAAGGCCAAAACAAACATGAACTACTGTTTTAGGGACCTAACTTACCTAGAAAAAGAAAATAATTATCTTCCGTAAAATCCCTTAACAAAAGTGGAGATCAAAACCCACACCCAACAAAAATGGCAGTTGTACCCCGAATACCGGTGAGTTTACACAAACTGTTGATAATTACAAAGGTGACTATTTCCACATCTAGGCAGCTACAAAACCAAGGGGCAGGTCAAACTTGTACTGGCTTTTGACACAGTTGCCCAATGCTGACATCATCTTGGAGTGGCAGCAGCAACACACAGCTGATGGAGTGGTAGCTGAAGCAGAGTAGGAAGGTCCAGACTGGAATCTGAAATGGACCAACCTGCACTGACTGTTGTAACAATATACCCTGATCAGCCATACCATTAAAACCATCTGCCAAATATTCTGTAGGTCTACCTTGTGCTACCAAAACAACTGCAGAATACTGTTCCCAGTCTGTTGCCATGTACTTGATCTGCGACAATGTTTAGGTAGATGGTATGTGTCAAACTAACATCCATGTACAACCCCGATTCCAAAAAAGTTGGGACAAAGAACAAATTGTAAATAAAAACGGAATGCAATGATGTGGAAGTTTCAAAATTCCATATTTTATTCAGAATAGAACATAGATGACATATCAAATTGTAACACTTTGAGCAGGTGGGTGGAGCACAGAAGTGCGGCAGGCCAGAACTGAGTTTTCAAAAACTCTTTATTAGCAGCTTTTCAGCATTCACACTCTCCCAGTTCACACAGACATGCACACACATATCATCCGTCTGGCTGGGGAGAGAGCTCTCTTCCTCGGCTCTCTCTCTCTCCTTATATAGGGCGCGGTCACTGGGGAAGACACACAAACACAGATTAACAGACATCAGGTGCAGTGATTCTGCCACTTACCTTCCCTGACTCTGCCCTCTGGTCACCGACTGACGCTTGACCACGCCCCCGCTGCCACATACCCCCACCGCCCAACTCAGGCCAGGCAGCCATCCGGCCTGCAGCCGACTCCCCCCCCCCTTGACGGGAGAGGAAGTCCGCCATGACCATCTGCGCCCCCAGCCTGTGGACCACCTTGATATTAAAGGGCTGGAGTGCCAGATACCAATGGGTGATCTGCACGTTGGCATCCTTCATGCAGTGGAGCCACTGGAGGGGCGCGTGGTCCGAACAAAGGGTGAAAGGGCACCCCAGGAGGTAGTAGCGGAGGGCGAGGACCGCCCACTTGATGGCTAGGCACTCCTTCTCTATGGTGCTGTAGTGCCCCTCACGCACTGACAGCTTTCTGCTGATGTACAGCACGGGGCGATCCTCCCCCTCCACCTCCTGGGACAAAACAGCCCCCAGCCCTCTGTCCGACGTGTCCATCTGCAACATAAAGGGGAGATAAAAGTCAGGGGAGTGTAACAGTGGCCCCCCACACAGTGCAGCCTTCACCTCAGAGAAAGCCTGCTGGCATTGCTCTGTCCACTGGACCGGATCTGGTGCCCCCTTTTTAGTGAGATCAGTCAGTGGGCTGGTGATGTCTGAATAATTAGATATAAACCTATGATAGTAGCCAGCCAGCCCCAGGAACTGTCTCACCCCCTTTTTGGTCTTGGGCCTCAGGCAGGCCGCAATCGCTGCTGTCTTATTAATTTGGGGACGCACCTGCCCATTGCCCAAGTGGAAGCCCAGATACTGTACTTCTACCTGCCCAATTGCACACTTCTTCGGGTCGGCTGTGAGACCCGCTCGCCTCAGTGACCTAAGGACGGCCCTCAGGTGTTGCAGATGCCGCGGCCAGTCATTACTATAGATTATGATATCATCTAAGTATGCGGCTGCATAGGTGGCGTGGGGGCAGAGGACCCTGTCCATAAGCCGCTGGAACGTAGCGGGCACCCCAAACAGCCCAAAAGGAAGTGTGACAAATTAGCGTAAGCCAAACGGTGTGGAAAAGGCCGTTTTTTCTCGGGATAGTGGAGTCAAGGGAATCTGCCAATAACCCTTTGTTAAATCCAGTGTCGAATAAAAGCGAGCCGTGCCTAGTCGATCCAGCAACTCGTCAATATGAGGCATTGGGTACGCATCAAAATTAGACACCGCGTTGACTTTTCTATAGTCCACACAGAACTGGACCGACCCGTCGGCCTTGGGAACCAATACCACCAGGCTGCTTCAGTCACTGTGGGACTCCTCGACAATGCCCATTTCGAGCATGGCCTCGAGTTCTTCCCGAACCACCTTTTTCTTGTGTCCGGGTAGCCTGTAAGGGTGGCTGCGCACTACCACCCCCGGGGGCGTCTCGATGTGGTGTTCTATGAGGCAGGTGCGGCCGGGCAGGGGCGAGAACACGTCCAAAAATTCGGTCTGCAACTGGGCAACCTCCGTGAGTTGGGTCAGGGAGAGGTGGTCTCCACAGGGGACCAGAGAGGTAAGCGATGTCAGTGTTCCTTTTTGAACCTCCGGCCCCAGCTCCGCCTTCTCTGGAACCAACGACACCAATGCCACGGGGACCTCCTTGTTCCAGAGTTTGAGCAGATTGAGGTGGTAAATCTGTAGCGCCCCACCCCTGTCCATTTGCCTCACCTCATAGTCAACATCCCCGACTCGCCGTGTGACCTCAAAGGGTCCTTGCCACTTGGCGACCAATTTGGAGCTCAACGTAGGCAACAGTACGAGTACTTTATCTCCCGGTGCGAACTACCTAAGGCGCGTACTCCTGTCATACAGGCGAGTTTGCCGTTCTTGGGCCTGCCGCAAATTCTCCTGGGTTAGGTGTGTGAGTGTGTGGAGTTTTGCGCACAGGTCAATAACGTATTGAACTTCATTTTTGCTCGGGGAAGGTCCCTCCTCCAAATTTTCCCGCAGTACATCTAGGATGCCGCACGGCTTACGCTCATATAATAATTCTAACGGGGAGAACCCCGTGGAGGCTTGTGGGACCTCTCGCACTGCGAATAACAGGGGTTCGAGCCATTTATCCCAATTACGTGCGTCCTCACGTACAAACTTTTTAATTATATTCGAGTGTGCAATTGAACCATTCGACTAAACCGTCCGTTTGTGGGTGATAAATGTTGGTGCGGATTGGCTTAATTCCCAGTAACCCATACAGTTCGCGGAGTGTGCGTGACATAAACGAGGTGCATTGATCAGTCAGAATCTCTTTGGGGATTCCGACTTGGGAGATGATGTGGAAGAGTGCTTCCGCAATACTGCGTGCTGAGATATTGTGAAGAGGCACTGCTTCTGGGTATCGCGTTGCATAGTCCACCAAAACTAAAATAAAGCGATACTCCCGTGTTGCCCGATCTAATGGCGTGATGATATCCATCCCAATTCTTTCGAACGGGGTCTCGATTAATGGTAGAGGGCACAAAGGCACTTTTGGAATGGCCGCTGGATTTACTAACTGGCATTCGTGGCACGCTGTACACCACCTACAGACATTGCCGCGAATCCCTGGCCAATAGAACTGGGCCATTATTCGGGCTAGTGTCTTATCCTGCCCCAAGTGTCCAGCCATGGGATTAAAGTGAGCCGCCTGGAATACCAATTCCCGGTGGTTCTTTGGAATCAAAAGTTGTGAGATAATTTCCTTAGTCTGAGTGTCCTGTGTCACTCGGTATAATTTATCCCTCATAATGGAGAAATAGGGGAAGGATGGGGTGGCGTTTGGCTGGAGCGTTTGACCATCGATTACTCTCACTTGGTCAAACGCATGCCGCAGAGTATCATCTCGTGACTGTTCTAATGGGAAATCCATGAGGGATTCCCGAGAGAAGGAGGAGGAGCCTGCAGCTCCTCACTCTGATGCAGTGAGGATGTAGACGGCTCTGTGACAGCTGCTCCCGCCAATGCCACACTGGGACTTCCCCCTGCTGAACTATGGCAGGACTCACTCTTCACTAAATGAGTCATTAATTCCCGAAATCCCAGCCAATCAGTCCCCAAAATTATCAAGTGGGTAAGGCAAGGATTAACCGCCGCCTTTATTCTAAATTTCTCCCCTCAAAATAGAATGTGGACTGACACTAAAGGGTATTTGTGAACATCCCCATGCACACACAACACCTTCACCAATTGTGCTCTCCCCAATGCCTCGTCTTGCACCAGGCTTTGGTGGATTGAGGTCTGATTACAGCCGGAGTCCACCAAAGCCTGATAACGTATCCCCTTGGACACTCACCGGTATGCGATATGCTCCAGCCTGATCGAGGGCGGTTTCTGGTGCGTTGGGGATCCGGACCACCACGCCCACCTCCATTGCCGAGCACTGATGCTGGGGGTGCCCCAGCTCCCCGCAGCGCCAGCAAACCAGCCCGGGCTCTCTCTCTGCACTGGCACTCTGGGGCTCACTCACCTGAGGGGGGGGGGAGACAGACACAGAAGCGGGAAATGGGAGGGCACCGCAGGTGCGGTGGGCCGGCTGGGGTGGAGCCGGCCCCCGCCTCCGCGGTGGGGGAATGGGGCGAGGACGAGACACAGAAGGGGAGGGGGAGAGAGGAGAAGAGGAGATCTGTGATCCTGCCCCGGGAACAGCCACCAAATGATCCTCTGCCAACTCGATGGCATGATCCAGTGACGCCAGGTGATGGCACTGGACCCACTCCGCGGTCCCTTCCGGAAGTCATGCAATGAACTGCTCCAGTGCCACCAGATCGACGATTCCCTTGGCGTCGCAGTTGTCAGCCCTCAGCCACTGCCAGCAGGCATCCCGGAGTTGCTGGCCAAACGCGAACGGCCGGCCGACCTCCTCTAGGCGTAGAGCGCGGAAGCGCTGACATTGTTGTTCCGGGGTGCGTCCCACACACTGGAGGACAGCCCGGCGCAGGCCCGCATAGACCAGCTGGCTGTTGGCAGGGAACTGTAGTGCGGCCAGCTGCGCCTCACCCGTTAGCAGGGGGAGGAGGCGCTCCGCGTGCTGTTCCACCAGCCAGCCCCAGGCCTCGGCTGCTTGCTCGAAGAGCGCTAGGAAGGCCTCGGGGTCGTCCTGCGGGCCCATCTTCATTAGGGTGAGGTGGGGAGGGCCCGCGGCGGTGGAGGTGGTGGACCCCGCCGACACAAGGAGGTGCCGGAACGCTTGACGATCTTCCTGTTGCGCCAGCACCAGGGCCTCGAACCTTTGCGCTTGCTCCTTTCGGAGGGTGACCAGTGCCTGGTGCTGGCTCTGTTGGGCCGTGGCGAGGGCGTGGATCAGGTCCGCGAAGGGGGAGGACTCCATGGGACTGTTCTCCTCTGTGCTCCATCCCGGGTTTCAGCACCACTGTAACACTTTGAGCAGGTGGGTGGAGCACAGAAGTGCGGCAGGCCAGAACTGAGTTTTCAAAAACTCTTTATTAGCAGCTTTTCAGCATTCACACTCTCCCAGTTCACACAGACACGCACACACATATCATCCGTCTGGCTGGGGAGAGAGCTCCCTTCCTCGGCTCTCTCTCTCCTTATATAGGGCGCGGTCACTTGGGAAGACACACAAACACAGATTAACAGACATCAGGTGCAGTGATTCTGCCACTTACCTTCCCTGACTCCGCCCTCCAGTCACTTACCGATGCTTGACCACGCCCCCGCTGCCACACAAATGTTTAAACTGAGAAAATGTATCATTTAAAGAGAAAAATTAGGTGATTTTAAATTTCATGACAGCAACACATCTCAAAAAAGTTGGGCCAAGGCCATGATTACCACTGTGAGACATCCCCTTTTCTCTTTACAGCAGTCTGTAAATGTCTGGGGACTGAGGAGACAAGTTGCTCAAGTTTAGGGATAGGAATGTTAACCCATTCTTGTCTAATGTAGGATTCTAGTTGCTCAACTGTCTTAAGACTTTTTTGTCGTATCTTCCATTTTATGATGCGCCAAATGTTTTCTATGGGTGAAAGATCTGGACTGCAGGCTGGCCAGTTCAGTACCCGGACCCTTCTTCTACGCAGCCATGATGCTGTAATTGATGCAGTATGTGGTTTGGCATTGTCATGTTGGAAAATGCAAGGTCTTCCCTGAAAGAGACGTCGTCTGGATGGGAGCATATGTTGCTCTAGAACCTGGATATACCTTTCAGCATTGATGGTGTCTTTCCAGATGTGTAAGCTGCCCATGCCACATGCACTAATGCAACCCCATACCATCAGAGATGCAGGCTTCTGAACTGAGCACTGATAACAACTCGGGTCATCCTTCTCTTCTTTAATCCGAATGACACGGCGTCCCTGATTTCCATAAAGAACTTCAAATTTTGATTTGTCTGACCACAGAACAGTTTTCCACTTTGCCACAGTCCATTTTAAATGAGCCTTGGCCCAGAGAAGACGTCTGTGCTTCTGGATCATGTTTAGATATGTCTTCTTCATTGAACTGTAGAGTTTTAGCTGGCAACGGCAGATGGCACGGTGAATTGTGTTCACAGATAATGTTCTCTGGAAATATTCCTGAGCCCATTTTGTGATTTCCAATACAGAAGCATGCCTGTATGTGATGCAGTGCCGTCTAAGGGCCCGAAGATCACGGGCACCCAGTATGGTTTTCCGGCCTTGACCCTTATGCACAGAGACTCTTCCAGATTCTCTGAATCTTTTGATGATATTATGCACTGTAGATGATGATATGTTCAAACTCTTTGCAATTTTACACTGTCGAACTCCTTTCTGATATTGCTCCACTATTTGTCGGCGCAGAATTAGGGGTATTAGTGATCCTCTTCCCATCTTTACTTCTGAAAGCTGCTGCCACTCCAAGATGCTCTTTTTATACCCAGTCATGTTAATGACCTATTGCCAATTGACCTAATGAGTTGCAATTTGGTCCTCCAGCTGTTCCTTTTTTGTACCTTTAACTTTTCCAGCCTCTTATTGCCCCTGTCCCAACTTTTTTGAGATGTGTTGCTGTCATGAAATTTCAAATGAGCCAATATTTGGCATGAAATTTCAAAATGTCTCACTTTCGACATTTGATATGTTGTCTATGTTCTATTGTGAATACAATATCAGTTTTTGAGATTTGTAAATTATTGCATTCTGTTTTTATTTACAATTTGTACTTTGTCCCAACTTTTTTGGAATTGGGGTTGTAACATGAAGGCCAGGGCCCAAAGTTTCCCAGCAGAATTTTGCCCAGAGCATCACACTGCATCTACCAGCTTGCCTTCTTCTCATAGTGCATCCTCTTCTCCAGGTAAGTGATGCTCACGCACCCGGCTGTCCACGTGCTGTAAAAAAAACATGATTCATCAAACTAGGACACCTTCTTCTATTGCCCCATGGTCCAGTTTTGATGCTCACCTGCCCATTGAAGGCACTTTCAGCAATGTACAGGGGTCAGCATGAGCACTGTGATCAGTCTGCGGCTGTGCAGCCCCAATTGCAGCAACCTGCGATGCACATTCTGACACCTTTCAATCTCAACCAGTATTAACTTTTTATCATCAATTTGTGCTACTGTAGCTCTTCTGTGAGATCAGGCCAGATGGGCTAGTCTTTGTTCCACATGTGCATCAATGAGCCTTGAGCACCCACAACCCTATCCTATCATCATTGCAGGTGAACCAAAAGAATCTGTTCCACTCTGATCACTCGATCAGCTGAACTAATAGGTGTGAAAACATCCAAAAATGCTTCAAGATCATAAGCTATAATTTAAAAAAGACAGTTTAAGAAGATTTTTAAGTTCTCCTAACCTTCTCAGTCTATGGCTGAGAACCCGAGAACAGCTACATGAGGTGAACTAGTGAAGAAAATTAAAATCAACTGTTGTCTGAATATAATACTCATGTAAGTCACATAAACGTGAGTGATTATTAATACCTTCTTATCCAGTTATGTGTGAAAGGAGAGAACTCAGATCCTAGGAGTATATAATTATGCATTTAATACATGGATGAACCGATCAAGCTGTGCTATATTACACCTCACACTTCACTGAAATGTGGACACATTCGTAATTGCTTCAGCTATAAACAGTGTGTTTTCTTAGATTTTCTGAATTAGTGCCAATATTCAGAGGAGATCATAAAACACAGTTTGACATAGGATGTGATTAAACATGTCCGGGTTTGTTTTCCAGGTCTTTAACTTCAGAATAATGCTCGTCCATCATGAAAGCTGATGTGAAAGGTATTTTTTGTCTAATTTTTAAGAGATAATTAACAGATTTAAAAAAGTCTTTAAGAATTCGTATTTACATTTTTTAATATTTTAGCAGCTATGAAGACATAGTTAGCTGGCTGATCATAGCAAATCATTCCTGTATACCAATATTTAATATTATTCCGAGCATTATGCAAGCATAATTCTACCACAGTGCTGCTGAGTTCTGGATTCTGATTGGTCAGAAGGTGTTGCTGATTAATTTTTCTGTAACAGCAGCTGAGACAGTAGTGCAGCTGTGAATAACCGGTTTATGTTAATGCATTTCGTAATATTAATACAATGTAATTTCTTTAGTAATAGCTCATTCACAGGCACTTGTGCAGCAGACGTTCAACATAAAGAGAATAAAAAAATGTGCAATCATTGATATGATTTTTTTTTCTGTAAGGTTTATTTAACATTTATGGAAGGAGTCTCCAGTGTCAGCACTTTGTAAAGCTGTAACTTGAAGTTCTCCTTAGGAATGAGAAGGGGAAAAATAGAGGCTGGTGAGGGAATGACTGTTTATACCTGTTATAACTAAGTTAGAATTTGTTTACAATATTAAATAAAACTATAAATGAATAAAAATGCAATTCTTCAATAATTGCTGTGGCATAAGAGGAATAAAACATCGGTTTATATAATGGTGGACAATTCTTTTTATTATTGGTGGAATATAAATGAACAAATTATGAATGTTATTTTTATTCTTGTTTTATTTATTCTTCTAGTTACCTCTCCCAGGATGGAGTCCACCAGGGGGCGAGGTACTGTTTTTGTTCTTGTTTGTTTGTTTGTTTGTTTGTTTGTGTTTGTTTGTTTTTGTTAATGATATTACGGGAAAACGGCTAGATCAATCTTAATGAAACTTTCAGGATAGATGGGCATTGGTCTCAAATAGAACCTCCAATATTTTGAGGGACATCCGGTCAAGGTCAAGGTCATAGTGACCAAAAAGGTAAAAAAAAAAGTTCTGAGCTCAGACTGCAGGAGCACTGCCTCGGAAAGATTCATCCCACAAACACGCTGATTGGATCACTACCTACCTCATTGGATACACTGTGCTGCCATTGGATGGTTTCTTGGTTAATTTGTATACAAAGGAAGGGGTTTTGTACACACGCACTTTTAAACCCCATTGATAAAAACTTCCCCACTCTGTTGATTTATTATTATAAATATAAATTATAAATAAATGGACTAGACTAAAGAAACCACTTTCAGACATGTTTATGCTTATTACAGAGGGAAAGTGTGTTCCACTGAGCTCTAGCATGGCGCCATTTCCAAGAAATAAGAGTTTCGATCATGGCGACAGCATGTGTATGTCAGCCTCGGTTCGGAGGTTTCAGTCTCGAAAACTGTAAGAGGTAAGAGTAGAATAATATAAAGTACAGACACTTGGTATATTTTACTTCTGTGATTTTTAAATTGTTCATTTTTGGATTACGCTTCATTTTTGTGGCTACTGCCTCATAGAGTGTATATATATATGGTATCAGAAAGCAATTTTATTTATAAGCAGTAGCCACATGTACCCATAGGGTACCTATTTTTTTCATGATATCTTCCTTCATATTCATCATAAGTGCTACCGGGTGAGGTTTGTTTTGCCTGGCAACACTTGTTTTTGTTTTAGTTTTAATTTGATAGAGTGGTGGACCTGAGGCATATTCCATGATGCAAGCTAATTAAAGCAGGGCTTATTTGTAATGGCTTCGCTTCACTTGGCATAACAGGTCAATCCAAGCTGAGTGTTTTATTCCATCAGTGAAGTTTAGGTGCAACTTATTTCTGCTCATTGAAACTGGAATTGGACAATCTAGGCTCATGTACTAGTGCATCTCAAAAAATTAGAATATCATGAAAAAAGTTCATTTTTTCACAATTTATTTCAAAAAAGTAAACTTTAATATAGTGTATATTATTGCACATAAAGTGAACTATTTCAAGCCTTTCTTTGTTTTAATTTTGATGAGTATGGCTTAGCTCATGAAAATCAGAAATCCAGTATATCAAATTATTATATCATTTTGAGTTTGAGTAAAACAGTATAAATACTGTGTACCTCTTGGCCTAGTTCAGTACACGCAACCACAGTCATGGGGAAGACTACTGACTTGACAGTTGTCCAGAAGGCAATCATCGACACCCTCCACAAGGAGGGTAAGCCACAAAAGGTCATTGCTGGAAAGGCTGGCTGGAAAAGGTGCACAAACAACAGTGATGACTGCAGCCTTGAGAGGATTGCCAAGAAAAGTCGATTCAAGAACTTGGGAAAGCTTCACAAAGAGTGGACTGAGGCTGGTGTTGGAGCATCAAGAGCCACCATGCAGAGACATCTTCAGGAAAGGGGCTACAACTGTCACATTCCTAATATCAAGTCACTCCTGAACCAGAGCCAGCATCAGAAGTGTCTTACCTGAGCTAAGGAGAGAAAGAACTGGACTGTTGTTCAGTGGTCCAAAGTCCTCCTTTCAGATGAAAGTAAATTTTGCATTTCATTTGGAAATCAAGGTCCTAGAGTCTGGAGGAAGAGTGGGGATGCACAGAATCCAAGGTGTTTGAAGTACAGTGTGAAGTTTCTGCAGTCTGTGATGATTCGGGGTGCCATGTCATCTGCTGGTGTTGGTTCACTGTGTTTTATCAAGTCCAAAGTCCACACAGCCATCTACCAGGAGATTTTAGAGCACTTCATGCTTCCATCTGCTCACAAGCTTTATGGAGATGCAGATTTCCTTTTCAAGCAGAACTTAGCACTTGCACACAGTGCCAAAACTACTACCAAATGGTTTGCTGACCATGATATTACTGTGCTTGAGTGGCCAGCCAACTCGCCTGACCTGAATTCCATAGAGAATCTTTGGGGTATTGTCAAGAGGAAGATGAGAAACACCCGACCCAAAAATACAGACAAGCTGAATGCCACTATCAAAGCCACCTAGGCTTCAATAACACCTCAGCAAAGCCACAGGCTGATCGACTCCATGCCACACCGCATTGATGCAGTAATTCATGGTAAAGGAGCTCCAACCAAGTATTGAGTGCACTGTAAAAAAGAATAGTTGAGAATACTTGAAATTTCAAGGCAACAGTCTGCATTAATAATTTTATGTTTTGCCAATGATGTGCCCATGATAATCCAAACTATGATAACACTGTTATCTTTATTAAGAATTCTTAATTAAGTCAATTTTCAATTCCTCATTCTGCCAACATAGATTTCTCTTTTTGCTGAACAGTGGCATTCACAGTAGTACAAAAAGGCAATTGAGGTTATCACAAATTTTTTGGGGGGCTTTTTTTTTTTACCTTTATTTGGATAGGACAGTGTATGAGCAGGAGAGAGAGAGATCAGGAAATGACCTCAGGTCAGAATCAAACCCAGGCCCCTGGATTTATGGTATGGTGCCTTATCCACCTGAGCCACGACAACATGAACTTCAACCGGAGAGAGGACCGCATTGCCCAGCCCTTGCATTTGGGAGAGGAAACCATGTGTCTTGGTCATTCAGAGCATGCGCTGAATAAACACCTGTGACAATTATGTATTTTCAATTCAGATTATTCACTATTGTATATTTACACATCATTGAGGTGCACCCTATCAGTTTGATGTGGATTTTTCTTGATGTGGATAATTCTAAAAAATAGAATTATGCTTTGTTCGAGTAATTCCATATTCACAATTGAATGGACAAGAAAATATGAATAATTATTAACGAACAGAAAAATCCACATCAAACTGATAGGGTGCACCTCAATGATGTGTAAATATGCAATAGTGAATAATCTGAATTGAAAATACATAATTGCCACAGGTGTTTATTCAGCGCATGCTCTTAATGACCAAGACACGGGGTTTCCTCTCCCAAATGCAAGGGCTGGGCAATGTGGTTCTCTCTGCGGTTGAAGTTCATGTTGTCGTGGCTCAGGTGGATAAGGCGCCATACCATAAATTTGGGGACCCGAGTTCAATTCTGACCTGAGGTCATTTCCCGAGCCCTCCCTGTCTCTCTCTCCTGCTCATTTCCTGTCTCTGCACTGTCCTATCCAAATAAAGGTAAAAAAAGCCCCCAAAAAATATCTAAAAAAAATTGTGATAACCTCAATTGCCTTTTTGTACTACTGTGAATGCCACTGTTCAGCAAAAAGAGAAATCTATGTTGGCAGAATGAGGAATTGAAAATTGACTTAATTAAGAATTCTTAATAAAGATAACAGTGTTATCATAGTTTGGATTATCATGGGCATACATCGTTGGCAAAACATAAAATTCTTAATGCAGACGGTTGCCTTGAAATTTCAAGTATTCTCGACTATTCTTTTTTTACAGTGTGTATAAATGAACATGCTTTTCAGAAGTTGGATATTCCTGTACTGTAAATCATTTTTGATTGATCTAAGGAAATATTCTAATAATCTGAGATACTGGATTTCTGATTTTCATGAGCTATAAGCCATTATCATCAAAATTAAAACAAAAAAAAAGGCCTGAAATATTTCAATTTACATGTAATGAATATAGAATATATGTAAGTTTACCTTTTTGCATTAAATTATGAAAAAAATAACTTTTTCACCATATTCTAATTTTCTGAAGTGCATTCGTAGATGCAGTCCTTGCAGTTGAATGGAGATATAGCAATATGGCAGCAAATAAAAGCAATGCTTTTTCACTCCAGTTGAACATACTTATAATTAAATTATATCTGTGATGAGTATACATACTGTACACTACTGCAAGTAAAAGCAACACCTTGGCAAATAACGAAGCTCACAAAGCAGTATGGCAAAAAAAAAAAGACAAAATATATGTGTAATAACATTATAATTAAAACAAATAATAAATAAATAATATAAAAGGCAGCTTACAGTGGTTCTGGAAAGTCAAAATTGGCATGCTTAATGCATACATGATCTCAAAGTACACATAGGTGATTACAACAAAACTCAGTGATTACAACTAAGTACTTTTTTTCCTTTGTTAGTTGGACTAATTTAAAGCCAGATTTTTAGTGCAAATAGTTTTATGCAATTTTACAGATGTTTAGATTTTATACCGTCTGTGCTTTTACTGCATTGAAAGAAAAGTTTCATTGAATTTACTTGATTCAAATGCGTAAATTGGTTCCATGTGAATGAACTGATTCGCATCCAACATTAATTGATCATGTATTTTCAAGGCTCTGGAATAAAATCAATTCCTCTAACTGCATTCACTGGATATTAGCAATCACACACTCTGACTACTCAACTACTAGGCTATCAGCTTATATACTGTGAGTAGAGAAAAACAAAATACTAGAGTGCATCAAGTCAGATATATCACTTTATCAAGTATTTAAAAGAAATAAAAATAGCTAACAGAATAGTTTTTTGTTTTGTTTTCCCCCCAATATCTCCTGTTCCACACTCCAGCCCAGTCGGTGGTGGTAATGTACCTTTAAGTTGGTCTGCCAACCACCAAAAAAACCCTGAAGAAGGAGAAGAAGAAACAGAAGAAGAAAATGGTGGAGCGTGTTGCTGAACCAACTGAGGATGAAATAAAAACTCTACTTGAAAAACAAAACCCAAAAAATTACAAAAAAAGCAACAAAATATGGAATAAAAGTACTTGATGGTAAGAATGTATCTTTTTTAATTTTAAAAATTATTATTATTATTATTATTATTATTATTATTATTGCATTTTTCACAAATTGCTACTGTCATTTCACCAGTTTGTTTACATTCAAAGCAGAAATGGTTTTGTCAGATATTTTGTACAAAGTTTTTATTCATCAAATTTGCTAAAAATAAAAAAATGCTCTATTTCTCAAAATCCAGTGAATGTGGATAGAATAAAAGAGTTATTCCACTAAACCTCGCCATACAGGGCTTATAGCCAACTCCGCGCTACGCGCCTTGTTGGCTATCAGCTCATGTACGACCTGATTTCACGGAATAACTGCTGGCACTTCCCTGAGCTTAGGTGAACCCTGAACCCTGTAAGAACCTGAAAGGTGTTGATGCTCAAAACTAACCTGTCTTGGAGCAGGTTTGTCCTAAAGCATATGTTGCTGTAGTAACGCCTTGGGGCTCACAATAAGTTTTGTTTGTAGAATTGAAATTGAGGGAATTTAGCTGAGATTGATGAAATAAGCTTGAGTTAGTTTGTTTTGTGGAATACCCCTATGATTTGTTTGTTTTTGTTTTTTTGTTTGGTTTTGTTTGGTTTTTGGGAAGCATGGTGGTGTAGTGGTTAGCACTGTCGCCTCACAGCAAGAAGGTTCCAGGTTCAGGACCTCAGCCAGTGGGGGCCTTTCTGTGTGGAGTTTGCATGTTCTCCCTGTCTCTGTGTGGGTTTCCTCCAAGTACTCCGGTTTCCCTCACACTTCATCCGTTGTAAAACCTATGGCCAAATCAAATACATGGAACAGATCCACTGTGGCAACCCCTAATGGGAGCAGCTGAAAGAAGAAGAGCTTTGTTTTTGTTTTTGATCATGTTGGTCTTTGTTCTTGTCGCTGTTTGAATATAATAGAATAGTGGACAGGTTGTTCTATTTCATGTCTCCTGACTGCCAGAGACGGCATTGCCTATGAACATTATCCCTTGTACTTAGCATGAATCAAATCTTTATCTCAACAAAGTCATATGTGATGTACCTTATGCTATAAATAACGCTACTGCATAGTTCTACATGAACTGTCCTCATGTGAGTATTGAAGCTCCAATTTGGAATACTATTGGAGTTATTACATCATGGTTTTCCCCATTTCCACTCCTAAATTGCAAGCAGTCAGATATAATGCAGAGTGGCTCACCCCATGTTCACCACCCTACATCCAGTAATCCTGTGTGGTGGCTTCCCTCTGCGCTGTTTCCCAATCATTGTCAAATAAAGCTTATTCCATGATTGCACAGTGGCTCTCCCTGTAACACATTCCTGTGGTAGCTGCTCCTGCTCTTTCTAGAGTAATCCCATTTTTATATTCCCTGTTTATGAGTCATTACCAGCCAGAGAATTCCAATAATCCAGTGCTGGATAGCAGCTTTGAACAACTTCTGTAAGCCATTACCTACCTTTCATTTGCAATTTGATTTTATTGTTAACAAGCTTCTAAATTGCATAGTGGTTCTCTGCCTAGAGGTAATATTAGCACATGGTTCGCTAAACTTGATCATTTTATGGATGCACCCTTCTGCAGTACATGTATGACACCTCTTGAAACTGAGGATGGCCACTTGGCATGCCTGTCCTGCCTAGATGTAGATCACATTAGGGCAGCCTTGACAGAACATGCATGCATGCAGGTTGCTGTCCTGCCACTGGCAGACTGTGAGCACAGGTTCACAGATCACGTAGTCAATGATGACTCGATGCTTCCACCATCTGGAATGCCAGTGTCCAATCATCCTTTAACACGCACAGCTCCAGATGCAGCCATGCATCCTCATAAGAAAAGAGATAAGGTACACTTCAATTCAGTGCTCAGTAAATGACTAGATGCTCTCTACACAGCAATTATTTGCATTGACGCATTGCTGCTACAACTTCAGCCCCAGCATGCTTACACGAAGTCTAGCACACCATCAGCAGATGTCACTCTGCCTGTCTTTTCCCCTAATGAAGAAATTATTGATGATGCCAATTTCCATTGCAGCCACTGATTCCTTGGTCACCTCAGTGGGAGACAATGAAGTCCAGCACACCACCAGGTTCCCTACTCTCTTGTACATCCCTTGAAGAAACACATCACTGTGCATTCTCAGATGAAAGCAGAGAGAGAACATCAGGTGGGTCTCACACCTTATTGGCCACTATTTGCATAGTTCTGGCACAACATGGCTTACAGCCAATATAGCCATTCACTGGGATTAGTGCATACTTCAGGCACTCCTTGGTGGAGACTTTGGTGGTGCTATCTTCACCTGTGTGAGGCTTTTTTGAGGAATTTTAATCTGCTTCCAAAGCAGCAACCGCTCACTCCCACCCGACATACCAATGGCACATCCCATGGGAAATACAGACAATGCCACTCAGTTCAAAAATACCCAGTGGATACCTGTGTTGCTTCCCTGGTGGTCTCCCCAGATGAAGCTCTGCACCCCCACCAGGTGCATTGCCCCTAGCAAGGCATGCAGGCACACAGACAATGACATTTGTCAGGGCCTATAACCATGCAGCATGGAAGTGATCAAATTCACAATACAGGAAGTCGTCGACTTACGAGCTATGCGACTTACGACCGATCGACTTTACAACCATCTGGTTATGACTGGCAAGTGTTTCCCAGCTGAGCTAGCTGAGCGTATGACAGTTATTGCCCCAGCTCCCGGCAGCCTCTTGCCACATACGACAGTTTCTGCCCCAGCTCACCGGCAGCGCCTCTTGCCGCGTACGACAGTTTCTGCCCCAGCTCCTGGCAGCGCCTCTCGCCGCGTACGACAGTTTCTGCCCCAACTCCCAGCAGCCTCTCGCCCCCAGCTCCCGGCAGCGCCTCTCGCCGCGTACGACAGTTTCCGCCCCAGCTCCCGTCAGCGCCTCTCGGTACGTATGACAGTTTCCGCCCCAGCTCCCGGCAGTGCCTCTTGCCGCTTACGACAGTTTCCGCCCCAGCTCCCAGCAGCGCCTCTCGGCGCATACGACAGTTTCCGCCCCAGCTCCCGGCAGCGCCTCTCGCCGCGTACGACAGTTTCCGCCCCAGCTCCCGGCAGCGCCTCTTGCCGCGTACGACAGTTTCCGCCCCAGCTCCCGGCAGCGCCTCTCACCGCGTACGACAGTTTCCGCCCCAGCTCCCGGCAGCCTCTCGCCCCACCTCCCGGCAGCCTCTCGCCCCCAGCTCCCAGCAGCACCTCTTGCCGCATACAACAGTTTCTGCCCCAGCTCCCGGCAGCGCCTCTTGCCGCGTACGACAGTTTCCGCCCCAGCTCCCGGCAGCGCCTCTTGCCGCGTACGACAGTTTCCGCCCCAGCTCCCGGCAGCGCCTCTCACCGTGTACGACAGTTTCCGCCCCAGCTCCCGGCAGCCTCTCGCCCCAGCTCCCGGCAGCCTCTCGCCCCCAGCTCCCAGCAGCACCTCTTGCCGCATACAACAGTTTCTGCCCCAGCTCCCGGCAGCGCCTCTCACTGCGTACAACAGTTTCCGTCCCAGCTCCCGGCAGCGCCTCTCGCCGTGTACTACAGTTTCCGCCCCAGCTCCCGGCAGCGCCTCTTGCTGTGTACTACAGTTTCCGCCCCAGCTCCTGGCAGCCTCTCGCCCCAGCTCCCGGCAGCGCCTCTCACCGTGCACAACAGTTTCTGCCCCAGCTCCCGGCAGCGCCTCTTGCCGCGTATGACAGTTTTCGGCCCAGCTCCCAGCAGCGCCTCTCGCCTCGTACGACAGTTTCCGCCCCAGCTCCCGGCAGCCTCTCGCCCCCAGCTCCCGGCAGCACCTCTCACTGTGCACAACAGTTTCCGCCCCAGCTCCCAGCAGTGCCTCTCGCCGCGTACAACAGTTTCCGCCCCAGCTCCCAGCAGCGCCTCTCGCCGCGTATGACAGTTTCTGCCCCAGCTCCCAGCGGCGCCTCTCGCCGCGTACGACAGTTTCCGCCCCAGCTCCCAGCAGCGCCTCTCGCCGCGTACGACAGTTTCCACCCCAGCTCCCGGCAGTGCCTCTCGCCGTGTACGACAGTTTCCGCCCCAGCTCCCGGCAGCTCCTCTCGTCGCGTACAACAGTTTCCGCCCCAGCTCCTGGCAGCTTCTCGCCCCCAGCTCCCGGCAGCGCCTCTCGCCGCGTACAACAGTTTCCGCCCCAGCTCCCGGCAGCGCCTCTCGCCGCGTACGACAGTTTCCGCCCCAGCTCCCGGCAGTGCCTCTCGCCGTGTACGACAGTTTCCACCCCAGCTCCTGGCAGCTTCTCGCCCCCAGCTCCCGGCCGCGCCTCTCGCTGCGTACAACAGTTTCCGCCCCAGCTCCCGGCAGCGCCTCTCGCCGCGTACGACAGTTTCCGCCCCCAGCTCCCGGCAGTGCCTCTCGCCGTGTACGACAGTTTCTGCCCCAGCTCCCGGCAGCACCTCTCGTCGCGTACAACAGTTTCCGTCCCAGCTCCTGGCAGCTTCTCGCCCCCAGCTCCCGGCAGCGCCTCTCGCCGCGTACAACAGTTTCCGCCTCAGCTCCCAGCAGTGCCTCTTGCCGTGTACGACAGTTTTTGCCCCAGCTCCCAGCAGCGCCTCTCGCCATGTACGACAGTTTCCGCCACAGCTCCCAGCAGCCTCTCGCCCCCAGCTCCCGGCAGCGCCTCTCGCTGTGTACAACAGTTTCCGCCCCAGCTCCCAGCAGCGCCTCTCGCCGCATACAACAGTTTCCGCCCCAGCTCCCAACAGCGCCTCTCACCACGTACAACAGTTTCCGCCCCAGCTCCCGGCAGCGCCTCTCGCCGCATACGACAGTTTCCGCCCCAGCTCCTGGCAGCACCTCTCGCCGCGTACAACAGTTTCCGTCCCAGCTCCCGGCAGTGCCTCTCGCTGCGTATGACAGTTTCCGCCCCAGCTCCCGGCAGTGCCTCTCGCCGCATACAACAGTTTCCGCCCCAGCTCCTGGCAGCGCCTCTCGCCACGTACAACAGTTTCCGTCCCAGCTCCCAGCAGTGCCTCTCGCTGCGTACGACAGTTTCCGTCCCAGCTCCCGGCAGTGCCTCTCGCTGTGTACGACAGTTTCTGCCCCAGCTCCCGGGAACGCCTCTCGCCACGTACAACAGTTTCCACCCCAGCTCCCGGCAGCCTCTCGCCCCCAGCTCCTGGCAGTGCCTCTTGCCGCGTACAACAGTTTCCGCCCCAGGTCCCGGCAGCCTCGCACCACGTACAACAGTTTCCGCCCCAGCTCCCGGCAGCACCTCTCGCCGCGTACAACAGTTTCCGTCCAAGCTCCCGGCAGCGCCTCTCGCTGCGTACGACAGTTTCCGCCCCAGATCCCGGCAGCGCCTCTCGCCGCGTACAACAGTTTCCACCCCAGCTCCCGGCAGCCTCTCGCCCCCAGCTCCTGGCAGTGCCTCTCACTGTGTACAACAGTTTCCACCCCAGCTCCCGGCAGCCTCTCGCCCCCCCAGCTCCTGGCAGTGCCTCTCGCCGCGTACAACAGTTTCCGCCCCAGCTCCTGGCAGCCTCTCGCCGCGTACAACAGTTTCCGCCCCAGCTCTAGGCACACGCGCAGTCTCTCTCGCACTCCGTCATACAGTTTCTGCCCCAGCTCCTGGTTTATGAAACGAGCAAATGCTCCTGCCAGCCTGAGCGCTGCAACAGCTGATGATGACGTTGATGACCCACAGCCAAGCACCAGTGATGCCAATGGTCACTAAATTTTGTATTTTGCTATGTTTTACATTTGTATTTTGGTATGCTATAAACTAAAATGTTTTCTATTATTCACACCTGTATTTCGTATTTTTTGTTTTGCACATATTAAACGAATTGTACTGCATGCAGTGTAGTATGCAGTGTTTGACTTAAACTAAATAATGAGCCAAGGTAATGAAATAAGAAAATGTTGATAAAATAAGACTTTAAGATGATTACAATATCATTACACATCACAATATACTTACATTCATTTAACATAGGCCGACTTATGACCAGATCGGTTTACGACCGGTCAGTCATAACCAAACGCAGTCATAAGTCGGCGACTACCTGTACTAACTCTCACCTCTTGTTAGCAATAGACTCATGCTTAAAACAGGAGCTACAGATCCAGCTATGAGGGAGATATTTGAGCACTCTACCAAAAGTTGCAGCACTCCATGGACTGGGCTTCATTACCCAGGAGCTCAGTCATCTCATGGTGGTCCTGGTGTGTGCTTACCGCCAGGTCTGACTCTCCCAATCACCACTGCCAGATGCATATAGAGCTACACTCTGAGAGCTCCCCATTATGCCTGGCTATTTGTTTGAGCCAGCTGCTAAAGATGCCTTAGAACATCAGGCTCTTGTGTCTAAGGCCCAATCCCAATTCTAATTTCTACCCCTTCCCCTCCGCCTTCCCCTTGGCCCTTCCCCTTGAAACTGAGCTACAAGGGATAGAGCTTGAAATTCAACCCTTACGTATTGGGATAGCCCTTCAACGATCGCATACGTCATCGCGTACCTCCGTCAGCGTTTACGTTAGCAAAACGCGACCAAATGCGTCCTTGGCTGCGACCAGCCGCTACAGTCAGAGGCAGAACCAGAAATCTCTGCTGGCAGGGTGTGATTTGTTAACTAACACCACTGAATGGGATATCTTTGGCGCTTCATGCACCACATCCGACAGAATGAGGTGTCAGAACACTCATGTAAACAATAAAAGCGAGAATAACAGAACAAAACGTACGCAGTAAAGCAACCGAAAACAATACTCACTCCCAAAGCTTTTTAGCAGCAGCTTGGATTTCAGAAATCGCTGCTCATTCTCAGCTCGAAAGCGAATCAAGCGGCATGTTTCCTCTGGATAACAACTTAAAACACGTAAATAATGGAGAAAATACATTTATGACAATCTTTCGCCACGGGAACCGCCATCTTTCTGAAATCCGCATGAAATCTCGCTGAAATCCACATGGCATTGTGGGAAATCACTCAAACCCCTTCGTTCGGAGTGAGCTCCAGGAAAATCTCCGTTTGGAGGGGTACAGAAGCCCTACCCCTTCCCCTACCCCTCCGCGTTTACTGGGATTGGGATACCCCTACCCCTTCACGTGAACGCGCAAAATGGAGGGGAAGGGCCAAGGGGTTGGTCCAAGGGGTGAAATGGGATTCGGCCTAAGTCATGAAGACAGCAGGTAGACATGTCTCAGTGTCTTTTTGGACACCACAATGTCTGCCATCATGGCAAGGATACCCCTTGTCACAAAGTGCAATACCCCCTGCAGACACACTCCCACAAAGACACTAACATTGACACAAAACCCAACCACACCCTCCACTGAGGGCCTAGGGCTGCCAGTTGGAATGCGTTCAGAGGCCCAGCTGGTGGCATGGGCCAACATAATCTAAGACCCATAGATTATTATGAAAATGGCACAGGGTTACAGACTACAGTGCAAATGTTTCCCCCCCTGTCTCCCAAACCCCTGCGGCCTCTGTAGATGTGGTTAGCACCACTATGCCTTCACCTAGTCTGACACAAGAGCACACCAGTACCCACTGACCAAGAGTGTATGTCTGCACTTCTTGTTTGGCAACAGCAGACGTTTCTGACATCTAGGGTTCCACTGGGCTCAAAGCCCATCCGCAGTGAGGTGGTTACAGTAGATGCATCTGTCACAGGTTGGGGCACAGTATTGCACCATAGAGCAATCTGTGGCTCATGGAACAGAGAGCAGGTGAAAGAACACATAAATCTTTTAGCACTTAGAGCAGTGTATTTAGCTCTTGGACACTTCTAGCCTATGTGACCACCATGTGCTCATCTTCTCAAGCAATATAACAAGTGTTCAACATAAATCTTCAAGGAGGATCACGTTCCCTGCCTGCTTTACACTTGACACATCATCTGTTGAAATGGACATTCCCCAGGCTTGCTTCACTCTAGGTAATTCACCTACCAGAGGTGTTCAATTCCATAGCGGACTCATTATCCAGGCAAGGTCTTGTCCCAGGGGAGTGGTGGCTGAACCTGCCACAAGTTGCACAACAGATTTGGGACCATTATGCCAAGGCATCGGTGGACCTGTTTGCCAGTAAGGAGTCCATACACGTGGTTCTCTTGCACAGCTGAGGACTGTGCAATGGGCTTGGATGCTCTAGCACACGATTAGCCAAATTGTTTACTGTATGCCTTTCCTTCAATTCCCTTTCTGTTAGAATTGCTACTCTGAGTCCACCAGTGTAACCATTTAAGTTCTCTTAGTGGCTCCATGATGGCCAGCAAGGCAATGGTTTGCACTTCATTTGTTAGTGCAGGAAACTCCATTGCAGTTACCCCAAAGAGTAGATCTGCTCTCTCAGCTGGAGGGCAAGGTGTGGCACTCTTACCCAGAATGCCTCCAGCTATGGGTATGACCTCCTGGGTCCAGCAAACATGTATTAGACTGTGACCCTGCAGTTATAAATACTTGTAACAGTTCCTGATGTGGGTGGAGCACAGAAGCATGGCAGGTGAGAGTTGATGTTTACACAAACACTTTATTGAGCTTTTCAACTTCCTTTCTTTTGTTCTTTCTTTCACTCTTTCACTCACTCACTCACTCACTCACTCACTCACTCACTCACTCACTCACTCACTCACTCACTCACTCACACATGCGTTGTGGTCAGGGAGAGAGCTCCTTTTCTCTGCTCTCTCTCCTTTTATGCTCCATCCCTGTAACAAACACACACACACACATTAATTGACAGCAGGTGGAATGACTTAGCCACTTACCTTCCCCGATCCCGCCCTCCATTCACAGACTGCTCCTTGGCCATGCCCCCGCTGCCACATACCCCCACCGCCCAACTCAGGCCGGGGAGCCGTCCAGCCTGAGGCTGACTCCCCCACGACGGGACAGGAAGTCCGCCATCACCATCTGCACCCCCAGCCTGTGGATCACCTAGAACTTAAATGGCTGGAGGGCGAGATACCAAAGGGTGATCCGTGAATTGGCATCCTTCATGCGGTGGAGCCACTGGAGGGGCGTGTGGTCCGAACAGAGGGTGAAAGGGCACCCCAGCAGGTAGTATCGGAGGGCGAGGACCACCCACTTGATGGCAAGACACTCCTTCTCGATTGTGCTGTACCTGCTTTCACGCATCGAGAATTTCCGGCTGATGTACACATCTCCTCGCCCTCCACCTCCTGGGACAAAACGGCCCCAGCCCTCTGTCCGATGCATCAGTCTGCAAAATAAAGGGGAGAGAGAAATCAGGACAGTGTAAAAGTGTCCGCCCACACAGTGCAGCTTTTACCTCAGAGAAGGCCTGTTGGCACTGCTCCATCCACTGGACCGGATCTGGAGCCCCCTTTTTAGTGAGATTGGTTAGCAGGCTGGTGACATCCGAATAATTACAACCCCGATTCCAAAAAAGTTGGGACGAAGTACAAATTGTAAATAAAAACGGAATGCAATGATGTGGAAGTTTCAAAATTCCGTATTTTATTCAGAATAGAACATAGATGACATATCAAATGTTTAAACTGAGAAAATGTATCATTTAAAGAGAAAAATTAGGTGATTTTAAATTTCATGACAACAACACATCTCAAAAAAGTTGGGACAAGGCCATGTTTACCACTGTGAGACATCCCCTTTTCTCTTTACAACAGTCTGTAAACGTCTGGGGACTGAGGAGACAAGTTGCTCAAGTTTAGGAATAGGAATGTTAACCCATTCTTGTCTAATGTAGGATTCTAGTTGCTCAACTGTCTTAGGCCTTTTTTGTCGTATCTTCCGTTTTATAATGTGCCAAATGTTTTCTATGGGTGAAAGATCTGGACTGCAGGCTGGCCAGTTCAGTACCCGGACCCTTCTTCTACGCAGCCATGATGCTGTAATTGATGCAGTATGTGGTTTGGCATTGTCATGTTGGAAAATGCAAGGTCTTCCCTGAAAGAGATGTCGTCTGGATGGGAGCATATGTTGCTCTAGAACCTAGATATACCTTTCAGCACTGATGGTGTCTTTCCAGATGTGTAAGCTGCCCAGGCCACACGCACTAATGCAACCCCATACCATCAGAGATGCAGGCTTCTGAACTGAGCGCTGATAACAACTTGGGTCGTCCTTCTCCTCTTTAGTCCGAATGACACGGCGTCCCTGATTTCCATAAAGAACTTCAAATTTTGATTCATCTGACCACAGAGCAGTTTTCCACTTTGCCACAGTCCATTTTAAATGAGCCTTGGCCCAGAGACGACGTCTGCGCTTCTGGATCATGTTTAGATACGGCTTCTTCTTTGAACTATAGAGTTTTAGCTGGCAACGGCGGATGGCACGGTGAATTGTGTTCACAGATAATGTTCTCTGGAAATATTCCTGAGCCCATTTTGTGATTTCCAATACAGAAGCATGCCTGTATGTGATGCAGTGCCGTCTAAGGGCCCGAAGATCACGGGCACCCAGTATGGTTTTCCGGCCTTGACCCTTACGCACAGAGATTCTTCCAGATTCTCTGAATCTTTTGATGATATTATTTGATGATATGTTCAAACTCTTTGCAATTTTACACTGTCGAACTCCTTTATGATATTGCTCCACTATTTGTCAGCGCAGAATTAGGGGGATTGGTGATCCTCTTCCCATCTTTACTTCTGAGAGCCGCTGCCACTCCACGATGCTCTTTTTATACCCAGTCATGTTAATGACCTATTGCCAATTGACCTAATGAGTTGCAATTTGGTCCTCCAGCTGTTCCTTTTTTGTACCTTTAACTTTTCCAGCCTCTTATTGTCCCTGTCCCAACTTTTTTGAGATGTGTTGCTGTCATGAAATTTCAAATGAGCCAATATTTGGCATGAAATTTCAAAATGTCTCACTTTCGACATTTGATATGTTGTCTATGTTCTATTGTGAATACAATATCAGTTTTTGAGATTTGTAAATTATTGCATTCCATTTTTATTTACAATTTGTACTTTGTCCCAACTTTTTTGGAATCGGGGTTGTAGGTAGAAACCTACGATAATAGCCAGCCAGCCCCAAGAACTGTCTCACCTCCTTTTTGGTCTTGGGCCTCAGGCAGGCCGCAATCACTGCAGTCTTGTTAATTTGGGGACGCACCTGCCCATGGCCCAAGTGGAACCCCATATACCGTACAGTACTTCCACCTGCCCAATTGCACACTTTTTTGGGTTAGCTGTGAGGCCCGTTCGCCTAAGCGACTTTAGAACGACCCTCAGGTGTTCCAAGTGCTGCGGCCAATCATTACTGTAAATTATGATGTCGTCTCGATAGGCAGCCACGTAGGCAGCGTGAGGGCAGAGGACCCTGTCCATAAGCCGCTGGAACATAGCGGGCGCCCCAAACAACCCAAAAGGGAGTGTGGCAAATTGGTGTAATCCAAACAGTGTGGAAAAGGCCATTTTCTCTCAGGATAGAGGAGTCAAGGGGATCTGCCAATATCCCTTTGTTAGATCCAGTGTCGAATAAAAGCGAGCAGTGCCTAACCGATCAAGCAACTCATCAATGGAAGGCATTGGGTATGCGTCAAATTTAGACACCGCGTTGATGTTTCTATAGTCCGCACAGAACCGGACCGACCCGTCAGTTTTGGGAACCAGGACCACTGGGCTGCTCCAGTCACTGTGGGACTCCTCGATTATGCCCATTTCAAGCATGGCCTTGAGTTCGTCCCAAACCACCTTTTTCTTGTGTTTGGGCAATCGGTAAGGGCGGCTACACACTACCACCCCAGGATCATTTCGATGTGGTGTTCTATGAGGTGGGTATGACCAGGAAGGGGTGAGAACACGTCAGAAAATTCCTTCTGCAACTTGGCTACCTCTGTGAGTTGGGCCAGTGAAAGGTGGTCTCCACAAGGGACCGGAGTGGTCTGAGATGTTATCTTTTTTACCTCCAGCCCCAGCTCCGCCTTCTCTGCAACTACCGACGCCAACGCCACGGGGACCACCTCATTCCAGCGTTTTAAAAGGTTGAGGTGGTAGGTTTGCAGTGCCCCACCCCTATCTGTTCGCCTCACCTCATAGCCGATGTCCCCGACTCGCCGTGTGACCTCGAAGGACCCTTGCCACTTGGCAACTAATTTAGAACTCGACGTAGGCAATAATGCGAGCACTTTGTCTCCTGGCGTGAACTCTTTAAAGCGCGTGCCCATCATACAGCCGGCTTTGACGTTCTTGTGCCTGCCGCAGATTCTCTTGGGTCAGGTGTGTGAGGGTGTGGAGTTTTGCGTGCAGGTCAAGAACGTACTGGATTTCATTTTTACTCAGTGAAGGCCCCTCCTCCCAATTTTCCCATCGCACGTCCAGAATGCCAAGCGGCTTATGCCCCTATAATAATTCAAAAAGCGAAAACCCCATGGAGGCTTGTGGAACCTCTCGTACTGTGAATAACATGGGCTTGAGCCACTTATCCCAATTATGTGCATCTTCACTTACAAATTTACGGATTATGTTTTTGAGTGTTTGGTTAAATTGCTCTACTAAGCCAATTTGTGGGTGATAGACACTGGTGCAGATAGGTTTAATCCCCAGTAACCCATACAGTTCACGCAGTGTGCGTGACATAAACATAGTGCCTTGGTCTGTCAGGATTTCTTTCGGAATCCCGACCCGGGAGATAAAGCGGAAGAGCACTTCCGCAATACTGCGTGCTGAGATATTGAGGAGAGGCACTGCTTCTGGATATTGCGTTGCATAGTCCACAAGAACTAAAATAAAGCAATATCCCCATGCTGACCGATCTAATGGCCCGACGAGATCCATCCCAATTCACTCAAACTGGGTCTCGATTAGAGGAAGAGGGCGCAAAGGTGCTTTTGGAGTGGCCGCGGGATTTACTAATTGGCATTCACGGCATGCCGCACACCACTGACAGACATCCTCGCGAATCTCTGGCCAACCGGGCCATTATTCGGGTTAGTGTTTTGTCTTGCCCCAAGTGTCCAGCTATGGGATTAAAGTGAGCCGCATGGAATACGAGTTCCCTATGGCTCTTTGGGATTAACAACTGGGTTACTTGTTCCTTAGTTTGAGTGTCCTGCATCACTTGGTACAATCTGTCTTTAACAATGGCAAAATACGGGAAGGTCAGTGGTGCGCTTGGCTGAAGAGTTTGACCATCAATTACTCTCACTTGGTCAAACACATGCCGCAGAGTCTTGTTTCGCGACTGCTCTAACGGGAAATCCCCAAGGGAATCCCCGAGAGAGGGAGGAGGAGTGAGCTGCTCCTCACTCTGATGCGGTGTTGATGTAGACCGCTCTGTGACAGCCTCTCCAGTCAATGCCACACCGGGATCTTCCCGTGACCTACTAGCGCATGACCCACTACGTGTTAAATATTCCATTAGGTTTTTAAATCCCAGCCAATCAGTACCCAAAATCAACGAGTGGGTGAGACGGGGACTAACCACCGCCTTTATTCTATGCATTTGGCCCCGGAATAGAATATGGACAGACACTAGAGGGTAATGGTGAACATCCCCATGCACACACAACACTTTCACCGCTTGTGCTCCCCCCAGTGCCTCACCTTGCACCAGGCGTTGGTGAATTGAGGTCTGATTACAACCGGAATCCACCAAAGAGTGATATGTAGCCCCTTGAATACTCACCGGTATGCGATACATTCCGGCCCAATCAGGGGCAGTTTCTGGCGCATCGGGGATCTGGATTAGAGCACCCACCTCTCTTGCAGAGTTCTGACCCTGGAGATGCTCCGATTTCCCGCCGCGCCAGCACACCGGCCCAGGCTTTCCCTCTGCACTGGTGTTATGGGTGTCACTCACCTGAGGGGGAGACAACACAGACATGGAAGAGGAAGATGGGAGGACACCACAGGTGCGACAGGCTGGCTGGGGAGGAGCCAGCCGCCACCTCCGTGGCAGGGGAACGGGGTGAGGAGGGGGACTAGAGACGGGGGAGAAAAGAGAGAGAGAGAAGAGAAGCGAGGGGAGATGCCTCATCTGCCTGCCATCGAAGCCGCCTCCAGATGGTCCTCCACCAGCTCAATGGCTCGTTCCAGCGACGCCGGGCGATGGCACTGGACCCATTCCGCTGTTCCTTCCAGAAGCCGAGAGATAAACTGTTCCAGTGCCACCAGATCGATGATTTCATTGGCATCACGGTCTTCCACCCTCAGCCACCGCCAGCAGGCGTCCCGGAGTTGCTGGCTGAATGCAAACAGCTGGCCGACCTCCTCCAATGCCAGCATCCAGAAGTGCTGGCGATGTTGCTCCGGGGAGCGGCCGAGCCGCTGCAGGATGGCTTTCCTCAGGTCAGCATACACCAGTCGGCTGTCAGCAGGGAGCTGCTGCGCTGTGAGCTGCACCTCGCCAGTCAGGAGCGGGAGGAGGCGTGCCACGCGCTGCTCCAGTAGCCACCCCCACACCTCGGCTGCTTGCTCGAAGAGAGCAAGGAACACTTCCGGATCGTCCTGCGGTCCCATCTTCGTGAGGGTGCCGGCAGCGGTGGTCGACACCCCTGCTGACGCGAGCAGGTGCAGGAACGCCTGGCAATCTTCCTGCTGGGCCAGCATCAAGGCTTCAAAGCATTTCTCCTGTTCCTTTCGGAGGGTGATCAGCGCTTGATGCTGGTTCTGCTGGGTGGTAGCGAGGGCAAGGATGAGCTATTCGAATGGGGAGGACTCCATGGGGTGGTTCCCTTCTGTGCTCCTGGGTTTCCGCACCACTGTAACAGTTCCTGATGTGGGTGGAGTACAGAAGCACGGCAGGTGAGAGTTGATGTTTACACAAACACTTTATTGAGCTTTTCAGCTTCCTTTCTTTCGTTCTTTCTTTCACTCTTTCACTCACTCACTCACACGTGTTGTAGTCGGGGAGAGAGGGCCTTTTCTCTGCTCTCTCTCTCCTTTTATGCTCCATCCCTGTAATAAACAAACACTCACACACACACATTAATTGACAGCAGGTGGAATGACTTAGCCACTTACTTTCCCCAACCCCACCCTCCATTCACAGACTACTGCTTGGCCACGCCCCCACTGCCACAGTACTATTGAAAATGCTAGGGCTCCTTCAACAAGACTGTTGTATGCAAACCAGTGGAAGCATTCTTTGCTAACTGGTGTGATGCTTCAGGGGCAAACAAACTGTTCAGTGCCTTTAGTACCAAGGTTTCTTCAACAGTTTCTTGATGAAGGTAAATTCCCCTCTACTGTGAAGGTGTATGTGCCTGCTATTTCTACCAGGCATGAGAAAATGGAGGGTTCAACTATTAGATAACACACTGACATGTACTTTTCTTAAAGGTGCAAAGCTTCTGCACCCAAACAGAGCCTGGAGCCCCCAATGAGACTTGGAGTGCTGGACTTCTTATGTACTGTGCCTTTTGATCCTTTGGCTCAGGCAGATTTGGGTTTCCTTGACAACTGCTTTCTGTCTCTGCAAAGCAAGTTAGTGAGCAACATATACTTTGTCAGCCCAAACTGCTGAAGATGGAAAAGAGTCTTCCCTGGCTTCACTCTGTGGCCAAACAAATCTTTCCTAAGGAAAGTTCTGTCCCCATCCTTTGTCATTCAATTAATTGATCTTTCATCTTATGTGGATGAATCAGATTAGTAATGTTCCTTTTTACATACTGTTCGAGCTCTGAAACTTTATGTAGCCATGACAAAATCTGTATAGTATTCAGATCAGCTTTGGTGGAAAAATAGTGGTGTTTGCCACAGTACCAGAAGCCTTTCTGCATCATGGACTGTTCTTAGAGGACTCCTGTTTTGAGACTTGTGCAGCAGTAACATAGTTCCACCTTTCTACATTTGGAAGGTTTTATAGGGTCAGTGTGGCTTCAGTCGATTTAGGGTCAATTAAGGCTTAAGTTCTGTTGTCCTTTCAAATTCAATTCAGTCTTAGCAGGGGATGCTGACCATCCTGACTATGCTGGTATAAGTCAGAGACAGAATAGGCTATGCTGCCTCTGGTGGTCAGGAGGCATAAAAGAGAATGCTAGTGTAACTGTAGGTGTTTTTAATGCTGAATGACCACCAGAGTTACTCATCATTTGGAAGCTGTGACTCCTACCACGACAAGTTTTTTGAGGATGTACAACATGCAGTGGTGCTATGTATAGCATGTGGTGTGTCCCATATAACTTTGTTGGTATAAAGACTTGATCCATGCTACACTGGTGGTCATTTGGCATGCATAGAACCACAGTTACTTTCACAACAAGCATTGTTGGTTGCTATTGGAATATAATGGAATAGTGGATTATTATTATTATTACTAATGTTGCTGTAATATATAAAAAAATCATGAGTCCTTCATGTAACAATTTAATCATTCAGTAGTCCATTATATTACAGTAATAAGAATTTCCATGGTCCATTATTGTTGGAATATACTTGACTAGTAGATGATTATTATTGATGGTATGAACAGGTGGAGAATTATTACTGGTATTCTTGTTTTTGGAATAGAGTGAAGGGAATGTAGCAACTGAACTATGCACTTATCTATCTGTGTTGTCTCATTCCTGCATTCTGTATGCACTCTGTTTGTATTAATGTAGTCCTGGAGGAAGCGCTGGCTTTGTCTGAGGAAATTCTGTTTGTAAGTGCCATTAATTTCCCAGGGATTAAGTGGCTCTGCACTGTAAACAGAGTTCTATGACTGCTTCTGCCAAATATTTACCCTCATGTCCATGACAGCACTAAAACTAAAGAACAGTGCATCTCCATAATGCAAACTTGGCATTTGATCTGAATACAGAACAATGTGTATTGGGAATTTAACCAAGAATGCAATCATGCAGTCATGTCTGTGTAGAAATTGCAATCAAGACAACATGTTCTGAAGCCATGTGTGCATTCCACATGGATCCACAAGTACACAATCTGGCAGCGAAGTCTTACTTACCGACAAGTGGAATATGAATATGTATGCACTGTGTATATTTGTACAGAAGGAGATGAGAAGTAACTTCTAGGTCAGCCAGGAATTAATGGAAAAATATCCTATAGCATGCACTTGCCTTGTCAGGATTCTGGCCTAGAGCTGCTTGAATATTTCAAACCAAATGCTATTCACCGTATACATTGTTGAGACATTTATTCAGTCATGGGCTGGGATTAGCTACATCACTTTCATCCCGAGAAAGGCAAACACAGGTTCACATGTAAGAGAATGAACACCAGGAGTTCTGGGTATATTTTGTTGTATTATGCACCCATTATATATAATGTTTCTATAGTAACAATTTATGGCAGATGCTTCCCATATATATATATATATATATATATATATATATATATATATATATATATATATAAAATGCATGTGTGTAGTTGTTATATGGGTTGTTGTTGTTGTTTTTCTTTTTGTGAAGGTTTGTTTAAGGAGACTTTTAATATTTTATAGATGGAGTCTCCAGTGTCTGTGTTTTAGCAGTCAGGGGTAAAGCTGTAACTTTAAGGTTTCAGACATGGGAAAGTTTTCAGGAAGGAGGACTTCGTGATTTGTGTTTAATGCTTAATTTGCTGCTCATCGAACCATGATGAAACGTTGCACACTGATCCATTGTTTGAATTCCATATTATTCTTTCAGTCACACCAGTTCTAACAGTCATGGTTTTATCAAGAATCATGGTTAAAAGACAGGAAGTCATGGCCACATCTTTTGTATATTACTTAACAAATCCATGATAAAATGACAAGCCTGATTTACTAATTCTGTTCTTTGCATCTTGGCCAAAGAACGAAAAATGTAAGTTATTGTCAAGCATTCACAAATAAAATATGTTTAAAGTCTGGTCAAACATGAACATGCATTGATTTTTACCATCATCATCATCATCATTATTAGGCATAGGATTTCAAAATCTGACACTTATTTACATGAAAGCTGTGCATAACAAATATAAATGAATGGCAAATATATAATAAATAGAATAAATAAAAATATAATAATATGAATAAAATATTAAAACTTATGGCAATTTGTACTGACAGTGGAAACTTTATGAGTGTGAAAATTATAATAACGTAGAGATTTGAGTACATTGGAAAATTTAGAGTTTATCTAGAACATTTTTAGTTATATACATAACCAATAGTTTGAGCTAAATTTAACACACTTCGAGTTTCTAACTATAGAATCCAGACTGTTGAATAATTTAGCAGCAGAATATCTGCAGGATCTACAACCAGACTTGGATGATATTCTGACCATGTGAATGTTAGATTTTCTAGTGTTGTGGTTATATACTTCAGAATAAAGTAATAAAGTAACTTCAGGTAAACATGTTCCTGAGGTATGATGGGCAGAGTCCTTGCAAGCATTTGAATACAAATAGGCATTTATGGAAGTCCAACAATCAGTCAAAGGGATCCAACCCAACTCTCTAAACAAGTTTTCAGATCATTCTTCTCTGGTCTTCTTTTGTAGAATAATGCAGGCACCTCTCTTCTGCAAACTTAGTAATCTGTCAAGCCTTGTCTTGTCAGCATTAGACCAGACCACATCACAGTATTCATAAAGAGGCTGAACCAAAGAGCCAGGAAGATATTTGTACGTGTCCACAGTGAGATACTTTCTAATCCTCCTCAAAAGGTTTAATCTTTTAGCTACTTTTCCAGAGAGATCATCAGTCTTTTTTTTTTGAACAATGTTTTAAATAATTTTTTTCAATAAGAACATACAAATCACATTGACACATGCAACACAAGTTGCACAATGAGATGCAGGTGAACCTCACTGCATACACATACATACAAAAAAAATGCACACAAACATACATCCCCACGTAAAATAATAAAATAAAATTGTCACACACAATAGTCCTACAGATAGATACAATCTATTGTTGCTTGAGAAAGTCCATTAAGGGTGCCCACACTTCTTCAAATTCTTGTATTTTACCCCTGATTACATAGGTTATCTTTTCTAATGTAACATACATTGCCAACTCTCTAATCCAATATTGTGTAGATGATACTTCAGTGTCTCTCCAAGACAAAGCAACCATCCTCCTGGCCTGCAGGAGGCCAAAGTTGATCAAAGTCTTACACTTAGAGTTAACAGAAAAGCAATCTGGGTATATCCCTAAAATACAAAGTTTTGCTACACAGGGTACCTGAATACCTGTAATTTTACTTAGAGTGTGAACAACCATTTTCCAAAAAGTTACCAGTTTAGGACATTCCCATACACAATGAATTAACGTACCTTTCTCAGTCAAACATTTCACGCAAGTATCTGGTGTGTCAGGGGACCACTTATTGAGTTTCTCAGGGGTTATGTAAGTTCTCATTAACCATTTGTGTTGTAGTAGTTTCATGCGAGTGTTAATGGTTTGTGTTTGAGCTTTTACACAAGCTGTTGCCCACTCAGCTTCTTCAATATCTTCCTTAATATCTGAACTCCATGCCCTCCTTCTGTCATGACTAGATTCCTCATCATGTGAGACAAGTACTGTATATAGTATAGAGATTTGGCGTTTCCCATTCATGTGTTTTAATACAATGTCTTCGAGGCAGGACAGTGGCAGTTCTTGTGTATCCTGATGACACTTTGATGAAATGAAATGCTTCAATTGTAAGTATTTAAAAAAGTGTTTTTTTGGAATTAAATATTTCAAACAAAGGTCGTTAAATGTTAGTAAGGTGCACACAATGAATTAACGTACCTTTCTCAGTCAAACATTTCACGCAAGTATCTGGTGTGTCAGGGGACCACTTATTGAGTTTCTCAGGGGTTATGTAAGTTCTCATTAACCATTTGTGTTGTAGTAGTTTCATGCGAGTGTTAATGGTTTGTGTTTGAGCTTTTACACAAGCTGTTGCCCACTCAGCTTCTTCAATATCTTCCTTAATATCTGAACTCCATGCCCTCCTTCTGTCATGACTAGATTCCTCATCATGTGAGACAAGTACTGTATATAGTATAGAGATTTGGCGTTTCCCATTCATGTGTTTTAATACAATGTCTTCGAGGCAGGACAGTGGCAGTTCTTGTGTATCCTGATGACACTTTGATGAAATGAAATGCTTCAATTGTAAGTATTTAAAAAAGTGTTTTTTTGGAATTAAATATTTCAAACAAAGGTCGTTAAATGTTAGTAAGGTGCCCTGAACGTACAAGTCTCCAATTTTTGCACCCCCTTGTCGGCCCAAACTTGAAAACCACCATCTGCCCAGCCAGGAGTGAACTGTGCATTATTCCAAATAGGTGAAAATTGAGAGATGGGAGGTGTATCACCAATATGTCTATGAGCTTTAAACCATATATCAATAGAGTTCTTAAGGAAGGGATTTGTTGTTTTTTTCTTTAAAGTTTTAAAATCTGCTGAATATAAACATAGGCTTAGTGGCAACTTAGATATTGATGCTTGCTCAATATAAACCCATGCTGGAGGAGAATGTCTCATCTCATCTCATTATCTGTAGCCGCTTTATCCTGTTCTACAGGGTCGCAGGCAAGCTGGAGCCTATCCCAGCTGACTACAGGTGAAAGGCAGGGTACACCCTGGACAAGTCGCCAGGTCATCACAGGGCTGACACATAGACACAGACAACCATTCACACTCACATTCACACCTACGGTCAATTTAGAGTCACCAGTTATCCTAACCTGCATGTCTTTGGACTGTGGGGGAAACCGGAGCACCCGGAGGAAACCCACGCGGACAATATGCAAACTCCGCACAGAAAGGCCCTCGCCAGCCACGGGGCTCGAACCCGGACCTTCTTGGTGTGAGGCGACAGCGCTAACCACTACACCACCGTGTGGCCCGGAGGAGGAGAATGTGTGACAAAATAAAACATGGCACTACGCAGCTGAGCGGCCCAGTAAAACAACTGTAAACTGGGCATCTGTAATCCACCCCTATCATATGGCAAGTAGAATAATCTGAGTCTTAATCTAGGTTTTCGATTGTTCCAGATAAACCTACAAAATACATTATTAATTTCTTTAAAAAAAGATTTTGGCAGTGGCATTGGAAGTGATTGAAACAAATGTAAGAATTTCGGCAAAATAGTCATCTTGATTATATTGATCCGGCCAATCATTGATATTGGCATTGTTGTCCATTTTTCAAGTAATTCTTGTACCTCTCTCATCAACAGGTCATAGTTTGCTTGAACAACTGTATTAATTTGGGGGGTAATCTTAATTCCAAGATAGGTAAAGCCTTCCCTCGCACTAAAAAAGGGTGTTGTTATGACTGGATTAGTTCTTTCGTCTTTGTTCAGGAAAAGTATAGAAGATTTTGTATTATTAATAATGTATCCAGAAAACTGACCAAATCTATTAATTAAATGTAATAATGTCTGGACACTGTTTGATAAGTTTGACAAAAAAAGAATCACATCGTCTGCATATAACAATATCCTATGTTCATGATCTCCGATTGTTATTCCTGACAAATTGGCTTCAGCTCTAATGGACATGGCTAAAGGCTCAATGGCTAAAATAAACAAAAGTGGGGAGAGAGGACAGCCCTGACGAGTTGACCTCTCTAGCGTTAACGGGCTTGATAAATTGTTATTCGTCATTACGCGTGCTGTAGGGTTAGGATATAATAATTCTATCCATTTTATAAATTTTCCCCCCAAGTCCATATCTTAGTAACAAACTGAACAAATAATGCCATTCAATTCTATCAAACGCTTGTCTAGCATCTAGAGATAGCAGCGCTGTATCCCTGGTATTGTTTTTAGAGTGGATTATGTTGAGGACCCTTCTTATGTTATGAAATCCCTGACGAGTCTGTACAAACCCATTATGATCACTATGTACCAAAAAAGGGATATATGGAGCTAGCCTTTTAGCAAGAACTTTACTCAATATTTTTGTGTCAACTCCCATAAGACTAATAGGCCTGTATGAAGAGCACTCGGTCGGTATTTTCCCAGGTTTCAGAATAAGAACTATTGTAGCGAGTCTTAAAGTTGGTGGTAATATACCATTATTAAATGACTCGTTAAACATATCCAAAAGTGGGGTCAACAACTGCTTCTGGAAGGTTTTATAAAACTATTGGTAGGCCATCAGGCCCTGGGGTTTTGCCTGAGTTGATACTTTTAATGGCCTGCAATAGCTCTTCCATTGTTATGTCCTTATCCAGGTCTACTTTAACTTCCTCTGTGAGCGTTTTAAACTGGAGCTGATTAAGAAAGGCATCTCTATAGGCTGGCATAGGGGAGCATTCTGACCTGTATAGTGATTGATAAAATTCCTTAAATGTGTTATTAATATCTAGAGGATCGCTTGATATCTCCCCTGATTGAGTAGTTATGTCATTAATGGCTCTTTCAGATTGTATTTTTTTAATTCTCCAAGCTATCAATTTGCCGGCCTTTTCTCCCTGGTCATAAAAGGCTTGGTTCAGCCACAGTAAACTTTTTGCTGCTTTATCAGATGTTAATTTATTGTATTCCGTTCTTAAAATTAGTAACCATTTTTGTTTCTCAGGGTCATCTTTATTATTTATATCTATTTCCAAAGATTTTATTTGCTTCTCTAATTCATTAATTTCTACTTTTTGTATCCTGTTTCTAGTACTAGTAAAACTAATAATTTGCCCTCTAATACGCCTTGAAGGCTTCCCATCTAATACATGCGTTAGTTTGGTTAGTGTTAATCTGAAAGTAGACATCAATCTTATCTTCTAAATATTTAACAAATTCAGGATTTTTGAGCCATCTCACTTGCAGACGCCAGTTAGGAGGGGACTGTTGAAGTTTCTCCATTTGTACAGACATGGAAATGGGGGAGTGATCACTAATGTCTATACAGCCATACCAACAATTCTTAATTTTGGATACCAGTTCTTGTGATACTAAAAAATAATCAATGCGAGACCTGGACTTATGTGTTCCTGAATAGCATGAGTACTCCAAATTATCTGGGTTAAGTTTTCTCCAGATTTCAGATAAGTTTAGATCAGTGATATATTGTAAGATTGTTTTTCTAGATTGTTTTTTATGGGGATCACTTTTTGTAGAGCAGTCTACCGACGGATATAAAGTGCAATTGAAATCCCCACCTATAATGTTTAAGCCATACAATGAAGACAAGGTTAAGAAGAAGTCTTCAAAAAATGTAGGGTTGTCCTCATTAGGACCATATATGCTAACCAAGTTCAATGCGAGAGACAGGATCCTACCCTGGGCAATTACAAACCTTCCTTGGGGGTCCTGGATTGTATTAGTAAGTTGAAAAGGAATTGTTTTGTGGATAAGAATTAGTACCCCCCTAGCGTAATTGTTATATGTGGCATGTATAACTTGACCAGGCCACCTACGTTGTACTTGCTTAATTTCAGTAACTGTTATATGAATTTCCTGAAGAAAAATTATTTTAGAATGTAGGTTTTTAAGTCTGTTCATTACCTGTTTCAGTTTAGTTAACTTATTGAGCCCCCTGACATTCCAGCTTGTAAATCTTAAATCAGACAGTTTTGGACTTTCCATGTTGCTTCAAGTGTAGTGAGATACATGACCATGTTGAGTGTGACAAAAAACAAAGGCACAAAATAAATGAAAGTAGTAACAACTGAACTAGACATATAAAAACACTTAACCTTTAAAATCCCGTCCCCTTTCCCTTACTCAAACTAAACGGTGTAAGGGCAAGTACCAGTCCACACTAATGAGGAGTGGTTTAACTGTAGGCACTTCTCTCAGACAGCCCACATGAACCCCCCCCCCCCCCCCCCCCAGCTCTGTATCCCGACCTGAACATTCAAACACTTGCTGTCCTAGAATGATAGATATGAAGCATAATATTATTAACGCTTCTTGATTTAACTGCCTCAATAGCCTGTATCAAATAAACAAGTGTATAGGCCTATAGTAGGTGCATAAAATAAAGTGCCCACCAAATATGGTAGTAGCAGCTCTGCATATAATTAAAATAAATTAAAAAGTATAAAATGTATATAAAATTAGCCTGTATTAAACTGCAGTGCACCTATATTGTCCATATTAGTCCTTTTGTAGTTACCTATACTCCTCGGGGTTTAGAAGTTTAGGAGTTTGAAAGAAAGTTCTCAGCTTCTTCTGGTGTGGAGAAAAAGATTATCTTCCCGTTGTGTAGAGCCCTCATTCTGCATGGGCTCAGGGTGAATCCCCGAAAGCTTCCAGCTTCGATGAACTTTTTTCTCACTGCATTGAATGGGCTCCGTGCTTTCATGGTTACCGCTGATAAATCTTGAGCAAAGAAGATTTTGTGACCATCGTGAGTGAGCGAGCATTGTTTGGATGTGTTGAAAACAAACTCGTGGTCTTGAAACCGTAGGAAACGAATGATTACAGCTCTGTTCTGACCCGATCTTGGTCTCGCCAGAGTGCGGTGCACTCTTTCCAAGGTGAACGATCTGGTGCCGTCGAGCCCCAACCAGACCGGCAACATATGCTGGATGTAATCAGTCATGGGTTGGATTCCTTCAGCGCTTTCAGGGAGCCCCACCAACCTTAAGTTCTTTCTACGAGCACGATTTTCCATGTCTTCCGTCTTGGACTCCAGATAGGCGATGCGTTTAGCGGTGTCAGTCATCTCCGTTTTCACACTCTGCAGGCTGTCTTCGGTGTCTCCTATGCGCCCCTCGGCCTCTACGAGTCGCTTAGCATTAGCGGTGATATCTTGTTGAAGGTCCGCAAAACTCTTTTGCACAGCATAGACAGAGCTATTCATCACAGCTATGCGTCTCTCCACATTGTCAAGTTTTGCCCCGAAGCCATCAAGGGTACTTATCTTGGTGTTAATCGTGGTGACAGTAGAGCGGAGTGACTGTAGCTCTTTTAGCACCTCGGCTAAGTCATTCCGTGGGCTGGTCGGAACGTTAGCAACCTCGGCTACCAGAGTAGTTCTGGATTTCTGAGAGCCACGGGATTTGGAACTGCTCTCACACCCTTTAAGCGTCGTTTGTTTAGACATCTTTTAGAAGTTGTTAGAAGCGTTAATGACTAGGACTTTGCAAACTTTTAACAAAGCTGTGAGGAGATCCCGCTCTAAGCTGCCATTTTGGTCTGCGGCTCCACAGCGCCCCCCAGAGATCATCAGTATAATTATAGTAGGATCATCGTAGGATCAAAGGTCAAACCTAGGTACTTGACAGAATCTGTAACTTCTAGGTCAGTTCCTGCAAATGAAAATACTAGCTTTGGAGATCTTTTAAGCCATTGGTAAGAACCAAAAGACATGACTTTTGTTTTGGTACAATTTATAATTAGCTCATCAAAAGAAAACCAGTTATTGAGGGCATGAAGATTTTCCTTGAGAAGTAACTCTATAGAATGGACATCCTTACCAGTAAAGAACAGGGCTGTATTGTCTGCGTAGAGAACAACCTTGCAATGATGAATTGACTTTGGGAGATCATTGTTAAACACAATAAAAAGAAGCGGTCCTAGGATCGAGCCTTGAGGTACTCCAAGGGATAGTTCCATCAAATCTGAAGAGATAACATTTATAGTGACTGACTGAGATCTATTTGAAAAATAATTGCTAAACCAGTCCAATGCTTGACCAGGAACACCAACAGTAGTGAATTTATTAAGCAAGATGGTATGGTTAATCATGCCAAATGCCTTACTGAGATCTAAAAATACAGCGCCAGTTAGAAATCTTTTATCAATTTTCATTAATAGGTAGTCAGAGATATCCAGGAGAGCAGTGCAGATACAGTGCCTTGCAAAAGTATTCATCCCCCTTGGTGTTTGTCCTGTTTTGTTGCATTACAAGATAGAATTAAAATGGATTTTTGGAGGGTTAGCACCATTTGATTTACACAACATGCCTACCACTTTAAAGGTGCAAATTATTGTTTTATTGTGACACAAACAATAATTAAGATGAAAAAACAAATCTGGAGTGTGCATCACCCCCTTTCATATGAAACCCCTAAATAAGAGCTGGTCCAACCAATTCACTTCACAAGTCATATAATTAGTTCATTAAGCTCCACCTGTGTGCAAAGTGTCACATGATCTATCACATGATGTCTGTATAAATCAACCTGTTCTGGATGGACTTTGACTCTGCAACACTACTAAGCAAGAAACATGAAAACCAAGGAGCATTCCAAACATGTCAGAGACAAAGTTGTGAAGAAGTATGGATCAGGGTTGGGTTATAAAAAAATATCCCAAACTTTGAATATCCCACGGAGTACTATTAAATCCATTATAGCAAAATGGAAAGAACATGGCACCACTACAAACCTGATAAGAGAAGGCTGCCCACCAAAACTGACAGACCAGGCAAGAAGGGCATTAATTAGAGATGCAACAAAAACACCAAAGATAACACTGAAGGAGCTGCAAAGATCCACAGCGGGGATGGGAGTATCTGTCCATAGGACCACTTTAAGCCATACACAGCACAGAGCGAGGCTTTATGGAAGAGTGGCCAGAAAAAAGACATTGTTTAAAGAAAAACATAAGAAAACACATTTGGAGTTTTCCCAACAGCATGTGGCAGATTCCCTAAACACATGGAAGAAGATTCTCTGGTCAAATGAGACTAAAATTGATCTTTTTGGCCGTCACAGGAAATTGCATGTGTGGCGCAAACCCAACACCCTGAGAACACCATTCCTACAGTGAATCATGGTGGTGGCAGCATCATGCTGTAGGGATGTTTTTCATCTGCAGGGACAGGAAAGCTGGTCAGGACTGAAGGAAAGATGGATGGCACTAAATACAGGGCAATTCTGGAACAAAACCTGTTTGAGTCGGCCAGAGGTTTGAGACTGGGACGAAGGTTCACATTCCAGCAGGACAGTGACCCTAAACATACTGCTAAAGCTACAGTGGAGTGGTTTAAAGGGAAACATTTAAATGTATTGGAATGGCCTAGTCAAAGCTCAGCCCTCAATCCAATTGAGAATCTGTGGCATAACTTGAAGATTGCTATACACCAACACAGCCCATCAAACTTGAAGGAGTTGGAGCAGTTTTGCCTTGAGGAATGGGCAAAAATCCCAGTGGCTAGATGTGTTCAGCTAATAGAGATATATCCCAAGAGACTTGCAGCTGTAATTGCAGCAAAAGGTGGCTCTACAAAGTATTGACTTTTTTTTTTTTTGGGGGGGGGGGGGGGGGGGGGGGGGGGTAAATACCTATCCATGCTCCAGATTTCTGGGGGGTTTTTTCATCTTAATTATTGTTTGTGTCACACACACACACACACACACACACACACACACACACACACACACACACACACACACAAAAAAAAAAAAAAAAAAACAATTTGCACCTTTAAAGTTGTAGGCATTTTGTGTAAATCAAATGGTTTTAACACTCCAAAAATCCATTTTAATTCCAGCTTGTAATGCAACAAAACAGAACAAACATGAAGGGGGATGAATACTTTTGCAAGACACTATAGAATGGCCAGGTTGAAAACCAGATTGGTTAGGTGAAAGTAGTTTGTTGGATTTTAGGTGTTCATAGGGTTGTTTATGTACGGCACGTTCAAAAATTTTCATGACAGCTGGCAAAACAGAAATCGGCCAGAAATTGTTGGGATCAGAATGTGATCCAGTCTTATGTAATGGTGTGACAGTTGCTGATTTCCAGGATGATGGTAGTTGACCAGTGTGCAGGGAAAGATTAAAGATGTAAGTTACGGTAGTGGCAAGGCAAGAACATCAGCTCCAGCTTTAAGGAAGCGGGTGTGGATATCTTTCATTCCATATGATTTGTCAACTTGCAATGAATTCAGTTCCTTACAAACAAATTTCATTGACATGTCTTTAAATGAAAATATTGAAATATTGAGATCTTCTTCAGGGTCACCAGAAATAGGCGGTGTTTGACTATTGCTCGATAAACCAGTGATGTTGTGCAGTCGACTACCATTTGATGTAAAGAAAGTGTTAAAACAGTTGGCTGTATCAGAGTTTTCAGAAAAACTTTTCCCATTATAGGTTATCTCTTGTACAGAAACTTTGGGTTTTTTTTTTTTTTTGGTCCTAGTTTTCTGAAAGTAGACCACAGCTTGGATGGGTTATGAGCATCTTCTTTTAGTAGGGTGTTATAGTAGTCATGCTTAGCTAACTCAATAGAACGAGTGACAGTGTTTCTAAGTTAATTGTAACTGTTCCAGTCATCAGTAGATTTAGATTTAACAACCTTATGTTTCATGGTGTCGCGGCCTTTGATTGATTGCCTGATTGCATCTGTCATCCACAGTGGCTGAGACCCTCATACACGAAGCTTCTTTAGGGGGACGTGTCTATTCCCAACATCTTTAAGAAAAATTTCCATTCCAAACAAAGCATCATCAGGGCTGTCAAACAGGTGGATAGTGTCCCATGGTTGACTTTGTAGATCTTGAACAAATGCAGATGAGTTGAATGATTTGAAACTGTCTACATCCATTACTTTAGGTTTAGACTTCGGTAAATAACAAGTTCTATTCCAGTAAACCATGTAATGGTCACTCATCGATATTTCTATGACTCCAGAATCAGTAACACAATGTGTGGAGTTTGTGAAAACCATATCAATAACTGTAGATGAGTTAGAAGTAACGCTGATAGGACTGTTAATAAGTTGTGAAAAACCAATGTCAAACATTAGCTTCACAAAGTTTTTCCCATTTGAAGATTTCACATCCAAGTTGAAATCACCAAGTAGATACATTTCAGAACTATCCAAAGGTACAGACTCTAGGTATTTGATGAACACTGATACGAAGTTACTAGCATTCAGTGGACGGTACACACTATCAATCTGGATCAGCCAAGAATGAAGACATTTTAATTGGCAGATAACCAATTCTAACTCTTTGAAGTCAGTTGGCAAGGATAGATGATCGTAAGATAGACGCTTGTGTAAATAAATTGCTGTTCCTCCTCCATTTCTGCATCAATCACGACATTCCATACAGAAATTTTCAACATGGATTTCTTCATTTGTAATCATTGAATCAAGCCAGGTTTCCAATAGTGTTATGATATCTACTTTGTTCATATGAACAAACTAACGGAGCTCGTCGATATTCTTTTGCAAACTTCTAATATTCAAATGTACCATTGTCAGTCCTTATAAATGCTTGACTTGAGCTGAACCAAATGATGCAGAAAGACCAGAGTTTGAATTTAAAATATGTAGGTACAGTTGCCACCTACTGTCTAAGAACTACAACTCCCATCAACTAACTTCTGCGTTGACCTACGTCATGGCTGGGCGGGATCACCTACGTCACTTCCTCCATGATCCTATAAGTGACCCGGAAATCCACCATTCTTTCTCTCTCTCGTCGTGGATTTCAAACCGTCCAGACACAAAGAGATACCCTGCACCAGGAAACCCAAGAAAAGACGTCTTTCTTCCAAGAAAAGATTTCAGCGCGTTTTTTGTTTACCATTGGCCATGGTAAAACCACTTAAATCGTGCTATTTCACTCAGATTGAGTACAACCGGTTTTGATTTGTTCATTATAAGTAACGTTACGACTGCCGCCCAAAGCAGTTAATTTAAAGTTAGAAGCGACTGGATTCCTTCTGACTAAATCGCTGTGCACATTGTTTGACCAGAGACTTTTCATCACGAACGACAAAGCGTCGGACCAAGAATTCTCTGCGCTTCCACGGAATCGACTCACGTGCTCCTGTGGACTCCAAAAGTTTCGGAACATCTCTATAATCTTGCATAAGCAAGATACTGGAAATAAGACTGGCATTTTTGGGCAAAAAGACTAGTCTTAGGAATTAGCTTTATGAAGTAGTGTGAATTTAAACTCAGGAATTGTTTAATTGTGCACACTGTAGACACTTAGAGTGTGAATTGATCATTGTTCTATGTTCTCTCAGTTGTTTGTTAATAGATAGGCTTTTGCATGCTCTTGCTATCCTTTCTAACCTTTAATTTCACCATTACACATAGTTTGACCTCATCAAGATTTCAGTGGATTTAGTAATGTTATAAGCTAGTGGAATTAGCTGCTACGGCTAATTCTTTTGTCTCATTAGCATCCAGGGCTAATTGTATTGTCTCAAGCCACGTGGTGACCCCCACACCTCAGATAACATACACACACACACACCCCTTTCTCTCCCTCCCATACAAGCACACACACACATACCTCAGACAAGATTCCAATCACTCTCTCTCACACACACACACACACACACACACACACACACACACACACACACACACACACACACATATAACACACACACCGTTTATGCTTGCTTATATGTATATATCTGCTGACTTTATTGAATGTACATCATTGTTATCATAAATTCAATTATTATTGAAACTGTGTTTATTTGTTGCTCCCAATATTTTTGAAGTCACACAATTTCAAAGAACTCGAAAGTGTACATAAGTGCCATTAGGAATTAGCTTTAGCTCTGGCTGTCTTTGTAATACGGTAAGTAATACATTTAGCTGTTTGGTAATTTATTATTGAACGCCAAAATTAATGGTATTATTAATGAGACTGATTTAATGATTTAATGAGACTGATTTAATGAGATTGATCACTTAAGACCAATTGCACATACATATACCTACAAATATAATCCGTATTTGTTTCTTCTTTAGATTCAAGGAAAGAATCACTCAGAGGAGGAAGTAAACATTTAGTTCAAAACCAATCACTTCCTACAGGCAAAGTACCAAACTAAAGTTCAGATATGCATTTCTGATGAAATTCATGTGTGCAACCTGAACAAGAAACATGGTGCTGATTTCTCCTTATAATTGAAGTACAGGCTCCACAGTAAAGTCTTCATGCTTTAGGTCCAGGGTTGAGGTGAACATCATTTGATAATAAGAGGATGGTAGACAGCAAATACATGTTTAAGGAGACTGTTTCATGACCAGATGTAAATGGTCAACACTTCAAACTTGAATTTGCTGCCTTATAATCAATGCAAGTAACTTTGCAAGGATTCCTTGGCTAAGTAGGTGATTGGGATAGCAAAAGCTCCCATGAAGTGACTGCAGGCAGTTATGTTTTGAACTAGGAATATCCTTAATCGGTAATTATACATTTAAATAATGTTAAAAACAGGAAAACTCTGAGAGCTAGCAGGAGCCCTGTTACCGCCATGATTGCAGGTCTTATAAAAAATGTATTTGTTTAGATCTGGCTAGTTTGTGCTAGCAGTTTTTAAACCAGTTAGTTAATGGCTAATCCTTTGATTTAGCATATGAAGCTAACAATTAAAGCTAGCTATTAAACAACAGTCAGAGCCGGTGTGGTTCAGGTTCCACAGAAGTGTGTTATAAATGACCTTTGGTGAGAGTGACAGTGGAGTTTTTGGTGTCGACGGTGTATAATATTCCCTTATAGCAGGTCTGGGCCTTGGAGATCAGGCTGATTATGCTGCCAATGTAAGGAGTCTGGCTGCCAGTTTAAAAAGCATTTCGATTTCTATGTATATTTTAATTTGACACCAACTTAAGGGAGGTAAAGCTGTAACTTTAAGTTTTATGATACAGAAAAGTCTTCAGGCTTTTTCCATATTTCTCTTAACTCCAAGACTGAGAAAAAAAGATAAGCAGATGAGGAAACATCTCTTATTGTAAGCCTGTTTTATCCATATTTCCACAACCAGCTTTGTGTTTGGGGTCATTATCCTGTTGGAACACCTAATTGTGTCCAAGTTTCAACCATCTAGCTGATAGTTTGAGGTTATGTCGAATAATTCTGGGGTAGTCCTCCTCCTTCATTATTTCATCCATTTTGTTTGGCCATGCTTACCAGTTGGTACAGTGTTCTTGGGCTTGAATACCTTGCCTTTACTCCTCCAAACATACCCTTGGTCATTGTGGCCAAACAACTCAATATTTTTCTTTGCATATAATTTTTGCAAATCATGAACCTTTCCTCCAGAAGGCTGCTTCTTTGTCAGTGTGATCAGCTGCAAACTTTAGTCAAGGTTGAAAGTGTTGATTTTGGAGCAGGGGCTTCTTTCTTCAATGGCAGCCCCTTAGTCCATGGAGATGTGAAACTCACTTGACTGTAGACAGTGACACTGGTGTTCCAGCAGCTTCCAGTTCATGTCAGGCCTGAGTCTTGGTGGTTGCTGGATTGTTCCTGTCCAGTCAAACCAAGAGAGGCGGGCTACATGCTAGGCTAAAGGCTACAGCTACAAGACCACTGCTACCTAGCCTTCTGCTAGCTAACGTTCCTTCGCTCGAGAATAAGATGGATGAGTTGAGAACTAGGATAAATCCCAACATGAGATCAGAGAATGTTGTGCCCTGATTTTTGCAGAAACCTGGACTACTGCATGCCTGCCAGACCTGGCCATTGAACTACAGACCCACTTCATGCACCGTGGAGACCGTGCATCTGCTTCCGGTAAAAACAAAGGTGGCAGTGTGTGTGTTTATGTTAACAGCAGATGGTGTACGGACATATGGGTGGTTGAAAAACACTGTTGTGCGGACATTGAAGTGCTGATGGTGAAGTGCAGACCCTTTTATCTACCGAGGGAGTTCAGTGCTGTGTTTATGCTGGCTGTTTACATTCAGCCGCGGGCTGACCGGACTACAGCGCTAGGACTAGTACACGACATCATCAGCAAACACGAGACCACACACCCAGATGCCGTGTTCGTCGTGGCCGGGGATTTTAACCATTGCAACCTCAGGACTGTGCTACCGAAGTACCACCAAGACGTGAGCTTTCCGACAAGGGACAACAACATCCTGGATCATGTCTACAGCAATGTGAGGAATGGCTACAAGGCTGTGCCCCGCCCCCACTTTGGACAGTCTGACCACATCTCTGTGTTCCTCTACCCAGCCTACAAGGCCCTTCTCAAACAAGCCCCCTCAGTGAGTAAAACTGTTAAAGTTTGGAATGAAGGGACTGATCTGGTGCTCCAGGACTGCTTCAGTTCTACAAACTGGGATGTGTTTAAGACTGCTGCTTTGAGAGAAGACTGTTCTGTGGATTTAGAGGAATATGCATCTGTGGTCACCAGCTACATCAGCACGTGCATTAATGACATTGACCCCACCAACCGCTGCAAAATATATCCAAACCAAAAACCTTGGATTAACAGTGACGTACGCTCCATGCTACATGCACGCTCCACCGCTTTTGCCTCTGGTGACGCAGATGGATATAAAAAGGCCAGATATGACCTACATAGATCCATCAGGGAAGCCAAGAGGCAGTACAGACTGAAGCTGGAAGGATATTACAACATCTCAGACTCCAGATGCATGTGGCAGGGCCTGCAAAACCACCGATTTCCAGCAGAAGAATAGCAGGGTCACAGCCAACCACAACACATCACCAGATGAGCTGAATGAGTTCTATGCTCGCTTCGACACCCGCAACACCAACCAATACAGAGGGATCCTACCAGCAGAGGCAGCACAGAGCTCTTCACCCACTATGATCATAATTGAGGTGAGCAAGGTCTTCAGGAGGACTAACCCCTGAAAGGCAGCCGGCCCTGACAACATCCCTGGCTGTGCTTTGAGGGCCTGCTCCACACAGCTAGCAGAGGTCTTCACAGACATTTTCAACCTGTCCCTCTCCATGTTGTCTGTGCCCACATGCTTCAAGACCACCACCATAGTGCCCCTCCCAAAGAAAAATATAACATGCCTGAATGACTATCGCCCAATTGCACTCAATTCAGTTGTAATGAAGTGTTTTGAGAGGATAGTCATGGCACACATCAAAAAGGACATCCCAGACACAATAGACCCACTTCAATTTGCATATTGTCAGAGCCGTTCAACTGACGATGCCGTCAATGCAGCCATCCACACAGCCTTGTCACACCTGGAACACAGGGACACCTATGTTTGAATGCTGTTTGTGGACTACAATTTAGCCTTCAACACTGTCATCCCCAGCAGACTGACTGAGAAGCTCTCCACCCTTGGACTGACATCCTCCCTCTGCTGCTGGGTCCTGGACTTTCTCACAAACAGATCCCAGGCTGCCAGAGTTGGTACCAGAACATCCAGCACCAAGACAGTAAGCATAGGGACCCCCCAAGGCTGTGTGCTCAGTCCACTCCTGTACACCCTCTTCACCTACGACTGCACCCCCTCCCAGAGCAACACTTCCATTATCAAGTTCGCTGACGACACCACTGTCATTGGGCTGATCACCGGCAGAGAAGAGAGAGCTTACAGGGAGGAGGTGGCTCAGCTAGTCTCCTGGTGCTGGGAAAATAACCTCTCCTTGAATGCTGAGAAAACCAAGGAGATGATTATTGACCAGAGGAAGAGGATGAGAGACCAGCACGCCTCGCTGCACATCGATGGGACACAGGTGGAAAGGGTGAAAACATTTAAATTCCTCAGAACTCACATCAGTGAGGATCTCACCTGGACACACAACACACAGCAGACCATCAAGAAGGCTCAACAGAGACTCTTCTTCCTGAGGAAGCTGAGGAAATTTGGACTGTCCACCAAACTCCTCAGCAACTTCTACAGGTGCACAGTGGAGAGCGTCCTGACAAATTCCATCACTGTGTGGTACGGGAACTGCACAACTCAGGACAGAAAGGCTCTCCAGCGTGTCATTAAAATAGCACAGTTCATCTGTGGAGCTGTCCTCCCCCCACTACAGGACATTTACAACACCTGGGTCACAAAAAGGGCACAGAGCATCATCAGGGACCAAACACACCCACAACACAGACTATTCACACTCCTACCATCTGCCAGATGCTACAGGAGTGTGAAAGCAAGGACTACTAGACTGACAAACAGTTTTTACCCCCAGGCCATCAGGCTTTTGAACCATGGATTATAATCACCATCTACCTCTATATTTGCAATTTTGCACAAGACATTGCACATTATATCTGCCCTATTGCATATTGTTTGATTGCTGTCCTACTGCACATTGATTGGTTATTTGTTATTCTTTATTTTAATTATGTTTATTTTCGTTTATTATCATTCTACTTTTATATTTTGCATTGCATATGCACTTTATATTTTATATTTCGTATTTTATTTAAATATATATATATATATATATATATATATATATATATATATATATATATATATATATTTCTTTTTATATTAGTAAGCATAGTTTGGTCGGGTAGTTGCAAAATAAGAATTTCATTACCCAATAATAACCGCTGTGTCTGTTATTGTGTATATGACAAATAAACATCTTGAATCTTGAACCAGTTTGACTCTTCTTCCAGACCTTGATAAAGTGACTACACCTCCCAATAACTTGTATTTGTCAAACAAGCCCTTTTTTACGTTGGCACAGAGAATCTACCAGCTGTAGTCAATCATGATCACTAACAGGAAGTTAAGAGGCCTTGGCAAGTTTAGACATTTTGGAACTTTCAGCACCATTGAATTAGTAATCGAAGTGGGTATGTATATATATTTCTGACCCTGTCAGAAAACACAAAATAACTTAAAACTTTTGCACAAATTATTATTTTTTTTTTATTAAAGATGTAGGGTAAAGGGAGAATTAGGTATTAGGCCCCACTATATTGAAAATGCATGGAATTTATCACCAGCATGCCAAACATTATTGCAGATTACTCAGCAGCCAATTGCAATGTGTGATAAATGAACCCAGTAAAATGAAATAGAAATTGAAAGTTGGATACCTGTGGGGAAATAGTCAGAGTCCCTCCTGCTCCAGGACCTGGTCTTCCCAGACAGTCTCCTGTCTGAGTACTAACCAGTGGTGTTGATCTCCGTTTCAGTGAGCCCTCAGCCTCTTGCCTATCATATAGCTAGGGTTACAGTGGAGAGTTAGTCCTCTGGTAACCATGAGAGTTTGACTCTCTACTCGCATCTGTACTGCAGCGTGCCTTGCCAGATGGCAGCAGGTACCATTTTTATGATGGTCTTTGGTATGACCCAACCATGAGTAGAACTCATGATCTCCCGGTCGAGAGGCAGATACGCTAACCACTAGGCCGGCTCGCAGTCTTAGGGAAGAGGCTCTACTGTATTCAAAAGAAAAAAAGTGTTTGTTTTTTTTGGAAAACCATTGCACTTTTATCATTGGATTTGATGCTATTTAATTTGTAATTATGTGTTTGTTTGTTCTATTACACTGTTAATAAAGTTACGTTCTTTATACCATATATATTTTTAAACAAAAAAGTGTGGGGCCTAATGCCCCCCTTTGCCCTATGTTGTACAATCATTCTGTCCCAGAAAAAGAACAGTTGAAAGAAATAACTGAAAGCCTAATATTTCTATGACATTCATGTCCATGATGAGAGTATGTAAACTTCTGACTGCAACTGTATATGCAGTGTGTTCACAAGGAAGATTGTCTTGTGTTGTATCTTTTTTTTTACTTTCTTCCATTTCCTTCCTCTTTCTTGAACTTGCTTTGAGATTCTTTTACTGTGTTTTGTTGATCCCTTTTGACTGCTGGTATGAACCAACTATCGCTTTAGGCCATACACATGCTGGAGGAAATCATATGGGTGCACAGCATTTGGAATTGCTATACAGTAAAACTGAAGGACTGTGAACTGGCCACTGCTGCATGAGGAGGATAATAAAACCATACATAAAATACAAGCTTGTTTATTAGATTAAAGTGGTGAATAATGTGCCGTTGATGGCAGGACACTATTTCTAAAATATTCTCTAGATTAAGTCTGTTTATTTAAATTTTATTGATGTCTTCCTCATCTTTCCCAAGAGCCTTTCCAAAGTCAACAGGTTCACCAAGGGAAAATATTCCAGCAGATTCGCTTACGGCTGATTTAATTTCCACGTTAAACAGATCTTAAACGTCTGTGTTTAAAAGGTGGACCTTTTTGCTGTCTCGATGAGCTCAAAATCTGAAAATCTTGACTCCTCATGAGTTATACCTTTATTCATAAGGTAGAAACATAACACGAACCTACATCTGAAGCCAAATGCACTCCCTGAGCTGCGGGAACTAAAGAACTTCTCAGTGTACACTTTTCAGGATGAATTTGGCTGGAATTCGACATCCAATTACATAAGGTTGCAATATGCATTTCATCTTCTTTTTTTTGCCTCCATGTTGGTTGTTAACTAAAGGTCCAAACTGTGCTCAGGTCTCTCGTAAACAAGAGATTTTTCAGCAAATTTCCTTGAAATATTGGCAAAGGGCTTCACTGTCCATATCAGCAGTTTGTGATCAGACAGTTTATCTGTTAGACTGTCTGTGTAAACACGCCAGTCTGAACACAGGTCTAGTCTGGCTTCCAAATCATTCACCATGTGGGTTTTAATTATTAGGGGTCCAAGCAACAACCCAGTGGTGATTGTGTGTTTTAGAGCAAGAGTGCGGTTATACTGAATATCGGCATGGCTGTGTCTATAAATAAGAAATTAACATCTGAGTAACTGATATTTTCTGACACAATATGGCCAAATGTTTTGTTTATTTTTGTTCTGATAGAAATGGATCCCAAAGATGCTACACTCACTTCAAGAAGAAGAAGAAGCCTTTATTTGTCATATGCACACTCAAGCACAGTGAAATTCCTCTCTGCATTTCACCCATCTGAAGCAGTGAACACATGCATGCACACACACACAAGTGAGCAATGAGCACACACACATACCCAGAGCAGCGGCAGTGTTGCCAGATTGGGCGGTTTCAAGTGCATTTTGGCAGGTTTTGAACATATTTTGGGCTGGAAAATGTCAGCAGAATCTGGCAACACTGAGCAGCGGGCAGCTATACTACAGTGCCCAGGGAGCGGTTGGGGATTAGGTGCCTTGCTCAAGGGCACTTCAGCCCAACCTTCAGGCCATGGCTGCCCCATGTTAACCTAACTGCATGTCTTTGAACTGTGGGGGAAACTGGAGCACCCAGAGGAAACCCACACAGACATGGGGAGAACATGCAAACTCCACACAGAAAGGCCCCCATTGGCCACTGGGCTTGAACCGAGAACCCTCTTGCTGTGAGGCAACAGTGCTAACCACTACACCACCATGCCACCCACGCTATAGCCTGCTTGCTAGCTAGCTCACATTGATTTGTACAGTCAGTCAGTCCATGACTTTGTTTCATTCTTTGTTTGTTGATTAACAAATCTGAGATAAAATAATGAATGCCTGATTGGCTAATTGTGATAATTGCAAACAGAATATTGTGGTTCTTTGAATATACCCGAGCTCTTGAATAGTATAGTCTGATTGAGGTGTTTGAGAGAACTTTGCTCTCCCTTTAACCTGGAAAGGACAGATAAGCTGTATCACAACTCAGAACCATGATCACCAATAACTAGGGCTTTGTGACTAGTCCCTCCCGTGCCAGGACCTGGTCTTAGGCAGTCTCCCATCCCAGTATTAACCAGGCCCTTAAAGTGCATTGGGTGGCATCAATCTCCGTTTCTATAGCCCTCAGACTCTCACCTATTACATAGGTTATAGTGGGGGCCTGGTCCTCTGGTAACCACGAGAGTTTGACTCCCTAATCACATCTGTATTGTGGCGTGCCTCACCAGATGGCAGTAGGTACCATTTTTATGATGGTCTTTGGTAGGACTCAACCATAAGTAGAAGAGGTGGACACACTAACCACTAGGCCAACTTGCGGTCTTTGTGACTAGATACATGTAATTTAGTGTCATGTGATTAACAAATTAGACTCTTCATCATAATGCTTATACAATATTTAGCTATTTTATTCATGTTTATTTAGTAATGTCATATATTTGCAGTTTAATACATTTCTGGCCATCCATCCATCTATTATCTGTAGCCGCTTATCCTGTTCTACAGGGTCGCAGGCAAGCTGGAGCCTATCCCAGCTGACTACGGGCGAAAGGCGGGGTACACCCTGGACAAGTCGCCAGGTCATCACAGGGCTGACACATAGACACAGACAACCATTCACACTCACATTCACACCTACGGTCAATTTAGAGTCACCAGTTAACCTAACCTGCATGTCTTTGGACTGTGGGGGAAACCGGAGCACCCGGAGGAAACCCACGCGGACACGGGGAGAACATGCAAACTCCACACAGAAAGGCCCTCGCCAGCCATTAGGCTCGAACCCAGGACCTTCTTGCTGTGAGGCAACAGTGCTAACCACTACACCACCATGCCGCCCCTTTTCTGGCCATGTGTTGATTTATTTTCTTAGTTATGCTTAATGTTGGCGGCACGGTGGTGGAGTGGTTAGCGCTGTCGCCTCACAGCAAGAAGGTCCGGGTTCGAGCCCTGCGGCCGGCGAGGGCCTTTCTGTGTGGAGTTTGCATGTTCTCCCCGTGTCTGCGTGGGTTTCCTCCGGGTGCTCCGGTTTCCCCCACAGTCCAAAGACATGCAGGTTAGGTTAACTGGTGACTCTAAATTAGGTGTAGGTGTGAATGTGAGTGTGAATGGTTGTCTGTGTCTATGTGTCAGCCCTGCGATGACCTGGCGACTTGTCCAGGGTGTACCCTGCCTTTCGCCCGTAGTCAGCTGGGATAGGCTCCAGCTTGCCTGCGACGCTGTAGAACAGGATAAAGTGGCTACAGATAATGAGATGAGATGAGATGAGATGAGATGAGATGAGATGTTTAATGTTGTGGATCATCCATGAAATGACTTGGTTCCTGTTATCACTTATGTTCTAGAAGCTTTAAGCAGTTGTTTCCTCACTAATCGCTCTCTTTTTTTAAATAAAGTCCTCTGTCTTGAAGCCTTTTTCATGTCAGAAATCCTTACCTCTAACTGTTAAAGTGCTGACACTGAAGATTCCTTCCACCAAACTGTTTCTTTTAGACTTGAATTATGTGGAACATCTGCCAGGTGTATATTAGAATGAGTGCATTAATATAAGGCTGTAATTTGCAGCTGACATTGAAACAGATTTGACCAGTTAAACTCAACAGCACTGTGGTACAAGTCTTTCACATAACCCCAGCTTTACTGTTTCTCCACAGCCAACACTAACGTGCCACGCGAGCATCTAAAGTCAAAGGGTCCATGAATCGTGAACAAGGGATCAGGAGATCAGTTAGTCAAGCTTACACAGAAAGAAGCGATAACTGTGTGTGTTTTTACAACCTGTACACTTGACTTAGTCTGAAAGATCAGGTTACCTTCTCTCATTTCCTCTTCTCATCAATGATCCTGCTGAGAGCAAGAACACCTGTCAACTGCATAATCAACAGTTCGCTAATGCAATTAAAGTTTCCATTACATTTAAAAGGTCACTGGCGTGAACAATACACTGAACAGACGCATGTTTTGCTGTAGTCAAACTTACCAGTTGATCGTATCTTGTAGTCCTTTGCATTATTACTTACTTTATGCTCAGTTTATGCTCAGGACAGGCATTAAATGAATCAATAACGGCAAGCACATGCGATGCCGAGCTCAGATCAATTGTCTGGGGTAATGGCTTTTGTTCCAAGCATAATGTTTTGAAGGATTAAGTGAATGTGCATGAACTTTTGGATGTGCATCATCAGGATGTAATTGTATTACTTGGCTCTCACAGCCAACTCATCATTTAGTTTTTTTTTTTCCATTTTTATTTAATGGAAATTCCTTCAACATTTATGTTAAAGAACACAACTGACCCAAAGTCAAAAATGATTTGAAATAACGTTTATATTCCATAGAACAGAATGTTGTTAACACTCAGTAAGCGTTCAGCAGGTTCGAATAATGTTAAATTAAGACGTTCCAGACATACCCTTCCTGCAATATGTACATCTGCTGTGATAATGGTTTACTTCACAATATCGCACAACCTTCAGACATACTGAATGTTTCCTTTTTTTTTTTTATGAAAAGCACTTAATGTTTGAAAATGTTCCGTTGAACCAAACTGGGGTGGGTTTCCCAAAAGCATCGTAGCACAAAGCTCATTGTTTAATGGGAGAGCGAGCATCACAATGAACACTCTCTCTCCTAGTTAAGATGCTCTTGGCGTTAAGAGGCTTTTGGGAAACCCACCCCTGATTAGCTTGGATGTTTTATCAAAGAAAGAGTAGATGTTAACAGCTCATTCACAGGGAATTTTAAGAAGCATGCTTTACCTTAACCAAGTTTTAAAAATGCATTATTTAACAAAGAAAAACGTGTGATTGTTAATATAGTCTTCATCACCTTTTTTGGAAAGGAGATGTTTATGGAAGGAGTCTCCAGTGTCAGCATTTTCTAAAAGTCAGAAAGGTTTCACAATGGGAAAGTCTTCAGGATAAAGAATATTCCTCAACTTTAATTGTAACTAGAAATAGTTAAAAAATAAATTAACAGTTGTAATTGTGGACAAATTGATGTTGTAGAAGTAGAATAAAACATTTTGGGCAGTGTGTTTTTAGGAAAATAATCAATGTTAAAGGTAGACTGCCTTCCAGATTTTTCAAGTGTCGGTCATAAAAAGAATTTCCCCTAGCTCCCAATTATTTTTGTTTAGTGGACCGAAAGCTACTGAATTTGAATCACAGACTTCCAAATTTATTAGGGTTTTTTTTTTTTTAATTTAAATAGAACAATTAATGAATTATCTCCACATGGCCCAAAATTCTCTGCTATTTTTTTCCTGCTTCACCATGACCCAATTCAAGATACTACATCATGCATCACGTGGTGTGCTTTCCCTGTTCGCACAAGGCATTGTGGGATTCAAATTTGAAACAGGAAAGAAAAGTGGAGGACGTGAGTGTGTGAATGAAATGTGAAAGACCAACTACAGTCATGGAAAGCGAGAAGAAAATATGTTATGTTATATATGAAGGAAAGGAAATGCAGGACCAAACTAATAAATATCGGTGGTCAGCGAGCACCTCGGTGTGATCAGCTGTTCGTTTAGTGACAGAATGATAGAACTGTCAGTGCACGGTCAAAGGTAAACCTGTAGATGGCAGTAATGCAACACTGTGGATACCAGCTGCTGTAAAACCCAAAAGAAGAAGAAAAAGAAGGGAAGCAGGTAAACTTACACATGCGCACACAGAATTCTGTCTGCGCGAAGTGAGCAATTTCATGCACATTATTTGCTCGGGAATCCCTCCATCCATCTATTATCTGTAGCTGCTTTATCCTGTTCTACAGGGTCGCAGGCAAGCTGGATCCTGTCCCAGCTGACTACGGGTGAGAGGCGGGGTACACCCTGGACAAGTCGCCAGGTCATCACAGGGCTGACACATAGACACAGACAATCATTCACACCTACAGTCAATTTAGAGCCACTAATTAACCTAACCTGCATGTCTTTGGACTGTGGGGGAAACCGGAGCACCCGGAGGAAACCCACACAGACATGGGGAGAACATGCAAACTCCACACAGAAAGGCCCTCTCCGGCCACGGGGCTCGAACCCAGGACCTTCTTGCTGTGAGGCGACAGTGCTAACCACTACACCACCGTGCTGCCCTTGCTCAGGAATCCCCTCAAATTAAATTACTTCCCAGCCACAGAATTGCCTGTTTTTTTTTATTTTATTATTTTATTTTTATTTTTTTGAGATATTGCAGAAATAAATATATATCACAATGACCAAATTTCAGAGGGAACTAAATTTCACTGATTTTTATGAAATCGAAAGGCTGTATATCTTTAAATATTCAGGAATGAAAACAAGCAGATTGTTGCTCTTCAGGTTGATTAAAAGCAACATATTGGGCAATTTAATAAAAAAAATGAAATGCAATAAATGTAAAACTCAAAATTAAAACGTTCTCACTTCCACAGTCTCAAAGGTTTTATTCTAAGCTTCTGTTTTGTTGTTGCTGTTTTTTTTTTAAACCAGCTGCCAAATTTGGAGACATTAAAACCGTCATCTGAGACCCTGCCTTGCAAATGTTCCCTGTGTCTCTGTAGCATAATAATTATGTGGATATCAACACTGTGGACATGTGCGAGATACAAAGAAGAGGAAGAGTGAGAAAGCAGACAGACATGATGAAAGAGTCCAGCTCTCATTTGCAGACACCACTTTGTCGACTACACGATGTTCTTCAGCTAATGATGCATAAAAGCTGTCAAACATTTGGCCTCTTTCCTGCCATTCATATTTGCACCTGGGAAAAATCCCACACCGGACTCATAATTACAGTCACCGCCTTCCTCAAGCTGCATCGCACGCACTTATTTTCCTTGATTAAAATCCAAGTGACTGTGTAGGAATAATGAATTACACCAGTCGCTTTGGCAGGTGCAGCGACTTCACTGCAGATGTTTTCAGCAATCTCAGTCATGCTGCGTTCTTGGGTGGAAAAATGCAAACGGCGTAAAAACTGCGATCGTGTTCATGTCACAGGAATGCGTGCACTATACTGATGATTTTCCAAAGATTTAATGAGGCAGCAAATCCATCAGAAAAGTGTTAAAATGTGTGACAACTTCAAACCATCACATACAGACACGCTACAAAAGCCACCTGTCAGTCAAATACATATGTTTCCCTCATAATTACCTCCAACTGCTACATTTATACAGTTACTGTGACCCAAAATTGTGTTCACTTTTAGTGGGGAAAGCCGTGCACGTGATATAATTTGCTTAGATTTTAACCTTTATTTTGAAACTTTATTTAAATACAGGGAGGCACAGTGGTGTAGTGGTTAGCACGGCCGCCTCACAGCAAGAAGGTTCTGGGTTCGAGCCCCGTGGCCGGCGAGGGCCTTTCTGTGTGGAGTTTGCATGTTTTCCCCGTGTCTGTGTGGGTTTCCTCCGGGTGCTCCGGTTTCCCCCACAGTCCAAAGGCATGCAGGTTAGGTTAATATGGGACGGCCTTGGGCTGAGGTGCCCTTGAGCGAGGCACCCAACTGCTCCCCGGGCGCTGTTAGCATGGCTGCCCACTGCTCTGGGTATGTGTGTGTGCTCATCGCTCATGTGTGTGTTCACTGCTTCACATGGGTTAAATGCAGAGAGGAATTTCACAAGTGTGTGATGAATAAAGTTGTGCTTTCTGTCTTTCTTTTTTTCTTAAAGGCAGTTAGCATGACTAGCTAATTTTTTTTGGCTAATTTTAATTTTGTTCTGTGTCAAGTCACATTTGAGACTCAGAATGTTTTTAAGGAACTATATTAGCAATTTGATCCCAAATATCGAGTACAGATTTGGAAGTGAGAGGAAACGATGTTTATGAGTTGACATTTTAAATTGATGTGTGCTGGTTGTTGTCAGCAGTCTCAGTGAGTTCAAATCTGAAACTTTGATGGAACAGTGATTTGAAGGCAAAAAAAAAAAGTCGAAACAACACTTTGATAGACCAGTCTGGGAAATAAGGCCAGACCAGCGGACATTGACCAGTAATTTTCATATTTGTCCTTCTGTATTTCAAAAGCATCGGACCAGATGGCTGATAAAAAATAATTTGAATATGTTCATCTGTATTTCAAAAGCATCAAACCGGATGGCCAATGAAAAAACTGTAAAGATATGGGTCTAATCTCATCTCATCTCATTATCTCTAGCCGCTTTATCCTGTCCCGCAGGGTCGCAGGCAAGCTGGAGCCTATCCCAGCTGACTACGGGCGAAAGGCGGGGTACACCCTGGACAAGTCACCAGGTCATCACAGGGCTGACACATAGACACAGACAACCATTCACACTCACATTCACACCTACGCTCAATTTAGAGTCACCAGTTAACCTAACCTGCATGTCTTTGGACTGTGGGGGAAACCGGAGCACCCGGAGGAAACCCATGCGGACACGGGGAGAACATGCAAACTCCACACAGAAAGGCCCTCGCCGGCCATGGGGCTCGAACCCAGGTGGGTCTAATCTATTTCCAATTTTCTTCCAAATGTTACACTGGGCAAATACATTATGTCGTAACACAGCCTGTGAAACAAGGGCCTCCATGGACCTGGATTTAAAAATTCATAACTTGGCCACCAATGGTCCGAGCCCTGCCAAAATTTACAGACACCTCCCTCTCCCCGAGACCTTTTGAACCAGCACAGGTATGGGCCACTACAACCCCTCCTCAGCCCATTATTCACCCCCAAATCCCTTGTGCGAGCCCTGGCTCGAACCAACCTTTAAAAATCCATAACTCGGCCACCAATGGTCCTAGATCCGCCAAAATTTACAGGTACATCACTCTCCCCAAGACCTTTCGAACCAGGCCAGGGTCAGCCCGATCCGACGTCAGGAGCGAGCACAGATCACGGAAAGCTTTAGCACGAGCCCTGGCTCCAGCCACTCACGTGTGCAGGGATTTCAAAATTCATAACTCAGCCACCCAAAGCCCTAGCCCCACCAAAATTTACAGGCACCTCCCTCTCCCCAAGCAGCACACTAAATAAGTCAATAATAATACACTCAGTATTCACTGTTGTTTTTATTGCACGATGCAGTTGAACTAGTGTTTTAGGGTTGACAGTATCTGATTGATCCAGTCAGTTGATTAAGAGTTCAGTTTACATGAAACTGCAGTACAGTATTATGTTAAGTGCCAAACTGTCAATCAATGGTTATGCTGTTATTATTATGTGCATTTTTTTCATTCATAATAAGAACGACAGTGCTTCTTAGGACGTAGATTTATATTTTAATAGAGGGTTTTTTTTCTTCTTCTATTTTCTAAGTTCTAGTCCAGCAGATTTTAGTCTGAATGCCAAATGATATCACCATGTCTAGTTTTAAGTCATTTTAAAAGTCATTTTGTTCCAAAGTTACTTGGAATCTCGGAGTCGAAATTTTAACTCTTATGCAAGAATACACTGCAAAAAATGATCTCTTGTTGAGAGAAAATATATTTAATATGGGTGAATTTATCTATTATTTCTTATTAGAAGTTTACTAGAACTCAAATATAAAATTATTTAGCTTACTTTGAGAGGTTTTTACTAATTTCAAGCCTTAAATTTTCTTATTCTATTGGAAGATAATTTTGCTCATTTTAAGCATTCAATTCTAGAAAGAAGCAAAATTATCTGCCAATAGAATAAGAAAATTTAAGGCTTGAAATTAGTAAAAAACATCTCAAAGTAAGGTAAATAATCTTATATTTGAGTTCTAGTAAACTTATAATAAGAAATAATAGATCACCCATATTAAAGATATTTTCTCTCAACAAGAGATCATTTTTTGCAGTGTAGTTGTGTTGTTAATTCCTAAATTTCTTATAGACTCATTATAAACATAGTATAAAAATAGTCATTGTTGACATAATGTTTCATGAGTGTTATTATAGTGCCTATATATGTAAGTTGTAACCAACTGGAACATCCTTGGTCCCCCATACTTTTTTCTAGATATGGAACTGACCTGTGTGTGCTACGGTTTTCTTGGGTATAACTTTAAGCAAGTTTTTCTTGAATTTTCTGACATTTTCTTGTAAATTATATTCAGTTTGTAGTGTAATTAGCAACTAATGTCTAGTGTAATTTGGCCTTTGAAGATCGCAAAAATGTGCCTGGAAATAGCTGAGAAGCCATCGCCAGGCATCTAAAGCCCTTCAGCTTCCGTGACCCCTGGCCACATTGTTCCAGGCCTTCGGCCCATCATTCAGACAAGCTGAAATTTCACACTTGTCTGTCCTGTGATAGTCTGCTTAAAATTCCTTATTTCCCACACTGATATACCATATGAAGATAAGATAAATGTATTGGCATAAGTATGTTCTGTTTTGAGGGCGGCACGGTGGTGTAGTGGTTAGCGCTGTCGCCTCACAGCAAGAAGGTCCTGGGTTCGAGCCCCGGGGCCGGCGAGGGCCTTTCTGTGTGGAGTTTGCATGTTCTCCCCGTGTCCGCGTGGGTTTCCTCCGGGTGCTCCGGTTTCCCCCACAGTCCAAAGACATGCAGGTTAGGTTAACTGGTGACTCTAAATTGAGCGTAGGTGTGAATGTGAGTGTGAATGGTTGTCTGTGTCTATGTGTCAGCCCTGTGATGACCTGGCGACTTGTCCAGGGTGTACCCCGCCTTTCGCCCGTAGTCAGCTGGGATAGGCTCCAGCTTGCCTGCGACACTGTAGAAGGATAAAGCGGCTAGAGATAATGAGATGTTCTGTTTTGAATATACAACCCTGATTCCAAAAAAAGTTGGGACAAAGTACAAATTGTAAATAAAAACAGAATGCAATGATGTGGAAGTTTCAAAATTCCATATTTTATTCGGAATAGAACATAGATGACATATCCAATGTTTAAACTGAGAAAATGTATCATTTAAAGAGAAAAATTAGGTGATTTTAAATTTCATGACAACAACACATCTCAAAAAAGTTGGGACAAGGCCATGTTTCCCACTGTGAGACATCCCCTTTTCTCTTTACAACAGTCTGTAAACGTCTGGGGACTGAGGAGACAAGTTGCTCAAGTTTAGGGATAGGAATGTTAACCCATTCTTGTCTAATGTAGGATTCTAGTTGCTCAACTGTCTTAGGTCTTTTTTGTCGTATCTTCCGTTTTATGATGCGCCAAATGTTTTCTGTAGGTGAAAGATCTGGACTGCAGGCTGGCCAGTTCAGTACCCGGACCCTTCTTCTACGCATGCTGTAATTGATGCAGTATGTGGTTTGGCATTGTCTCTCATCTCATCTCATTATCTCTAGCCGCTTTATCCTGTTCTACAGGGTCGCAGGCAAGCTGGAGCCTATCCCAGCTGACTACGGGTGAAAGGCGGGGTACACCCTGGAAAAGTCGCCAGGTCATCACAGGGCTGACACATAGACACAGACAACCATTCACACTCACATTCACACCTACAGTCAATTTAGAGTCACCAGTTAACCTAACCTGCATGTCTTTGGACTGTGGGGGAAACCGGAGCACCCGGAGGAAACCCACGCAGACACAGGGAGAACATGCAAACTCCGCACAGAAAGGCCCTCGCCGGCCACGGGGCTCGAACCCAGACCTTCTTGCTGTGAGGCGACAGCGCTAACCACTACACCACCGTGTCGGGTTTGGCATTGTCATGTTGGAAAATGCAAGGTCTTCCCTGAAAGAGACGTCATCTGGATGGGAGCATATGTTGCTCTAGAACCTGGATATACCTTTCAGCACTGATGGTGTCTTTCCAGATATGTAAGCTGCCCATGCCACACGCACTAATGCAACCCCATACCATCAGAGATGCAGGCTTCTGAACTGAGCGCTGATAGCAACTTGGGTCGTCCTTCTCCTCTTTAGTCCGAATGACACAGTGTCCCTGATTTCCATAAAGAACTTCAAATTTTGATTCGTCTGACCACAGAACAGTTTTCCACTTTGCCACAGTCCATTTTAAATGAGCCTTGGCCCAGAGAAGACATCTGCGCTTCTGGATCATGTTTAGATATGGCTTCTTCTTTGAACTATAGAGTTTTAGCTGGCAACGGCGGATGGCACGGTGAATTGTGTTCACAGATAATGTTCTCTGGAAATATTCCTGAGCCCATTTTGTGATTTCCAATACAGAAGCATGCCTGTATGTGATGCAATGCCGTCTAAGGGCCCGAAGATCACGGGCACCCAGTATGGTTTTCCGGCCTTGACCCTTACGCACAGAGATTCTTCCAGATTCTCTGAATCTTTTGATGATATTATGCACTGTAGATGATGATATGTTCAAACTCTTTGCAATTTTACACTGTCGAACTCCTTTCTGATATTGCTCCACTATTTGTCGGCGCAGAATTAGGGGGATTGGTGATCCTCTTCCCATCTTTACTTCTGAGAGCCGCTGCCACTCCAAGATGCTCTTTTCATACCCAGTCATGTTAATGACCTATTGCCAATTGAGCTAATGAGTTGCAATTTGGTCCTCCAGCTGTTCCTTTTTTGTACCTTTAACTTTTCCAGCCTCTTATTGCCCCTGTCCCAACTTTTTTGAGATGTGTTGCTGTCATGAAATTTCAAATGAGCCAATGTTTGGCATAAAATTTCAGAATGTCTCACTTTCGACATTTGATATGTTGTCTGTGTTCTATTGCGAATACAATATCAGTTTTTGAGATTTGTAAATTATTGCATTCCATTTTTATTTACAATTTGTACTTTGTCCCAACTTTTTTGGAATCGGGGTTGTAAATATATGTTGATTATTCTATCCACATTCAGTGGATATGAGCAATCATACATTCTGATTGGCTGCTCTACTACTAGACTATCAGCTCATATACCGTGAATAAAGAAAAACAAAATGGCAGAGCATGTTGCTGAACCAACCAACCGAGGATGAAATAAAAACTCTACTTGAAAACAAAACCCCAAAAATACAACAAAAAGCAACAAAATATGGAATGAAAGTATTTGATGGTAAAAACATGTCTTTTTTTCAAGAATTATTATTATAGCATTTTTCACAAATTGCTCCTGTAATTTCGCCGGTTTGTTTACATTCTAAGCGGAAATGATTTTGTTGGACATTTTGCATAAAGTTTTTATTTATCGAATTTGCAAAAAATCAAAATAAAAATGCTCCATTTCTCATTATATCCACATTCATGCGCCAATCCAGTGAATGTGAATATAATAAAACAATTATTACACTCAATCTTGTCGTACATGGCTTATAGCCAATTTGGTGCTACGTGCCTCATCAGCTATCAGCTCATGTACCGTACGACTCGATTTCGTGGAATAACTGTTAAATATCTGAAAACACACTTCAGCAAATTTAATACTTGCCCTTTTGTCGTATTGATTTACACACAATCTGTTTCTGTAAAGCCTTTCAGCTTTAGTAAAAAAAAAAAGTTGGCACTGGTGTCAAATTACTTTGTTTACATTGAGTCAATTGTGTAATTAATGGATTTATTTATTTGACATAAAAACACCTTAAATTTGATATTATTTAAGGCAAATATGCATTATGATATGTTATTATGCTTAATGGAAATACAAAGATACAAGATATTTCATTTTTGCTCATTGTATTCACTTAGCATTCACACGGGATATGAGTTTTAATATGGGCTACAAATAAGCTTGGGTACATGTAAGGTACTTTTTAACTTTTTTAAATGAAAACCCTAGTCTTTACAAGTGCAGTATGCCTTCCGCCATATTCATGACAGATTTTTTTTTTAAGAAAACAAAAAAGAAGTGACCCTGTTGCTTGGAGAAGACTTGGAGAAGACTGAATGACTCTGGTTTAAAAAAAAAGAAAGTATCTGTGTATCTTTTGGAAAGCTGGAAATATTTACTTATTGTTCATATGTCGACTGAATACGGTTTATGAATGAGGTATAATGAGTAGTCTACCATTTTGAATACAGTCAGACAAACAGAAGTCAGGGTATTTGCCTGTGTGCTTACTGATGACTGCAGCAAAGTCTACATGTAGGTTTCTGATGTACAACCCCGATTTCAAAAAAGTTGGGACAAAGTACAAATTGTAAATAAAAACGGAATGCAATAATTTACAAATCTCAAAAACTGATAGAACATAGACAACATATCAAATGTCGAAAGTGAGACATTTTGAAATTTCATGCCAAATATTGGCTCATTTGAAATTTCATGACAGCAACACATCTCAAAAAAGTTGGGACAGGGGCAATAAGAGGCTGGAAAAGTTAAAGGTACAAAAAAGGAACAGCTGGAGGACCAAACTACAACTCATTAGGTCAATTGGCAATAGGTCATTAACATGACTGGGTATAAAAAGAGCATCTTGGAGTGGCAGCAGCTCTCAGAAGTAAAGATGGGAAGAGGATCACCAATCCCCCTAATTCTGCGCCAACAAATAGTGGAGCAATATCAGAAAGGAGTTCGACAGTGTAAAATTGCAAAGAGTTTGAACATATCATCATCTACAGTGCATAATATCATCAAAAGATTCAGAGAATCTGGAAGAATCTCTGTGCGTAAGGGTCAAAGCCGGAAAACCATACTGGGTGCCCGTGATCTTCGGGCCCTTAGACGGCACTGCATCACATACAGGCATGCTTCTGTATTGGAAATCACAAAATGGGCTCAGGAATATTTCCAGAGAACATTATCTGTGAACACAATTCACCGTGCCATCCGCCGTTACCAGCTAAAAGTCTATAGTTCAAAGAAGAAGCCGTATCTAAACATGGTCCAGAAGCACAGACATCTTCTCTGGGCCAAGACTCATTTAAAATGGACTGTGGCAAAGTGGAAAACTGTTCTGTGGTCAGATGAATCATAAAGTTCTTTATGGGAATCAAGGACGCCGTGTCATTCAGACTAAAGAGGAGAAGGACGACCCAAGTTGTTATCAGCGCTCAGTTCAGAAGCCTGCATCTCTGATGGTATGGGGTTGCATTAGTGCGTGTGGCATGGGCAGCTTACACATCTGGAAAGACACCATCAATGCTGAAAGGTATATCCAGGTTCTAGAGCAACATATGCTCCCATCCAGACGACGTCTCTTTCAGGGAAGACCTTGCATTTTCCAACATGACAATGCCAAACCACATACTGCATCAATTACAGCATCATGGCTGCGTAGAAGAAGGGTCCGGGTACTGAACTGGCCAGCCTGCAGTCCAGATCTTTCACCCATAGAAAACATTTGGCGCATCATAAAACGGAAGATACGACAAAAAAGACCGAAGACAGTTGAGCAACTAGAATCCTACATTAGACAAGAATGGGTTAACATTCCAATCCCTAAACTTGAGCAACTTGTCTCCTCAGTCCCCAGACGTTTACAGACTGTTGTAAAGAGAAAAGGGGATGTCTCACAGTGGTAAACATGGCCTTGTCCCAACTTTTTTGAGATGTGTTGTTGTCATGAAATTTCAAATCACCTAATTTTTCTCTTTAAATGATACATTTTCTCAGTTTAAACAGTTGATATGTCATCTATGTTCTATTCTGAATAAAATATGGAATTTTGAAACTTCCACATCATTGCATTCCATTTTTATTTACAATTTGTACTTTGTCCCAACTTTTTTGTTATCAGGGTTGTATAGCACACATTCAATATGTCACCCTGAAATGCATATCTTGAGAAAATCCAGTGTATCTTTTGTTTGAGGAATTTGGATACATGTGAAAGTGGAAAGGTGGTTCCACATTTAGGTGAAATGTAACCCTTTACCTTTATATCTAATCGATGAACATCGTCTAGTTACTGTATGTGCTACTTTCAAGGAGAGTAAACACTGTCTGGTCGAAAATCGACTACACAACTACAAATAATCCTGCACGCATCATGCCAAGGAGCCTTGGCCCTGTTCCATTAGGAAAGCCAATTTAACATAATCCTGACCTTTCAGATACGACCATGAAATTTAGCCTAGCAGCCCACAGTTTGCATACACAATATTTATTCATTTATTTAGTAACCATGACGACCACACACTTTAATTTACATCTGAACCATGAGCTTGGATCACAGCTTAAAGGTTTCAGTCAGTATTACAAAGAGTAAGCTCGGACATTTGGCTGCAGATCGATAAACATTGTCTTTTTAATGCATGCTGAAAATGCTTGGTATGAAGTGAATCTCGGCCTGCGATCTGCTTCAGTTTACATTCTTTCAATATTGCATACTTATAAACAGATACCCCAGAGAATAGTACCACAAGTAGTCCTTTGTGTATTTAGCTTACACAAATGATTCAGGGCCAAAACATTTACACTGTTCTTTGGTGGCCTGAGAAAACCGTTACCATGAAGAAAAGGTTTCACTTATTATTCTGTAAGGTGTCAGTCTATCCCTGCCATTGAGCTGCAATATATGTGCAACCATTGTTCTTCTTCTTTACTGACTGTTAGGTTTTGATCTGTCCGTACCGAATGAGGTTGAATTGATAAAGTATGATCGAGGAATGTAGGCCTAAGAGATTCTGCCTCATGGATATCCAAGAGACTCTGCTTCACAGATCGATCCGGGAGCAACCAGTCACTGACAAACACAGCTGCTCAGAAATGTTTCTCAGTTTATTGTAGGACAAACATGAGTATATATTCACATTCAAGAGTATGTTGTGGTTATGTGACTGGATGGTGATGATGATGATTGACAAAGCTAAGTTCTCATCTCATCTCATTATCTCTAGCCGCTTTATCCTTCTACAGGGTCGCAGGCAAGCTGGAGCCTATCCCAGCTGACTACGGGCGAAAGGCGGGGTACACCCTGGACAAGTCGCCAGGTCATCACAGGGCTGACACATAGACACAGACAACCATTCACACTCACATTCACACCTACGGTCAATTTAGAGTCACCAGTTAACCGAACCTGCATGTCTTTGGACTGTGGGGGAAACCGGAGCACCCGGAGGAAACCCACGCGGACACGGGGAGAACATGCAAACTCCGCACAGAAAGGCCCTCACCAGCCACGGGGCTCGAACCCGGACCTTCTTGCTGTGAGGCGACAGCGCTAACCACTACACCACTGTGCCGCCCACACAAAGCTAAGTTATCTTAGTATAAAATTTTTTATGGTGGTCCATCATGTCCAATGACTACTAAGAGCTGTTTAGCATTTGTTTACTCGCTTATGAGTTTGACATAAAATTACAACCATGGGGGTGTCGTGGCTCAGGTGGATAAGGCGCCATACCATAAAGCCAGGGACCCGGGTTCAATTCTGACCTGAAATCATTTCCCGATCTCTCCCTCCCTCTCTCCTGCTCATTTCCTGTCTCTACACTGTTCTATCCAATAAATGTGAAAAAAGCCCCAAAAAATCTTCAAAAAAAAAAAAATTACAACCACATCTTTCACATATAATGTTCGACACCAACTACCTATGTTGTGACTTGTGTTGCCTCCAATATTCCTTTTCTCCTCGACTTTTTGAACGGATTCTTTCACAATCTTTCTCCACTCATATCTGTCTCTGGCTTTCTCTTCCCAGGTGTTCACTTCACAGTCTATTCTTTCAAGGTGTCTTTTAATTTCAACTTTGTATTGCAATTTTGACGCATTCCTCTTCCCTTCGCAAAGTTCTGCACCTCCATACCTTGCACAATAAGTCAGGCCAATTATTGTCGTGCCCCCAGTAAATGCCTCTCTGGACTTAAGAGCATGTATTCCGATGGCACAAAAGATTGCAATGATCGGGACGCTCCAAAGCTGCCCTACAGTGTCCTCCAACTGGACAATTCTGATGCTCGTTGAGTTGTAAAACTCAGTTCATCCCAGCAGCAGATGCCTTACTCAACCACTGTACTGTAAGAATGTCTTCTGCTTGAGTAAGACAGTGCCTCCCTGCTGCCAGAGGCACACTATTGTCCGTACCCTGGACAGGGGCCCTTACCGGGTGCTGTCAGCCAGAGCCAGCTGAGCCCGGGACTCATGTGGGGCAGGGTCGTCATGCCCTGTAGTAGTGATATATCACTAATCGTGACATGTCCACTACCCGCTACCCACTTGTATAATGTATATGTATACGTATAACGTAAATGGGTGATAAAACATTACATCACTGGTTTAGACTACATTATTGCATGAAAGAAAAGAGACATTATGTACCATTACATCACCCAGCAGGATCATTGTCTTATGAAAAGAAGAAAGACATTACTGGTCAACATAACCTTCAGAGCAGAATGTGTGAGCAAAGGTAAATCTCAAGGATTTAACTAACCAAAACAAGCAACAATTGGACCAGGCTGTTCCAGTTTCAAGAACAAGTAGTAATCAGAACAGCCCGTTCCAGTTTCAAGCATGCCAGACACATATTTCAATTACTGATGCTCTTTGGAGATGTTTGAAATGCACTTTTGAGACCGTTCCCCAACTGTCCATTTTTTGTTACACACTTTTTAATTGTGTTTTTGTATTTTGAATTTTGTCACATAATTTGTATTTGCCTGTTTTGCACTTTTATTGATTGCTCTTTTTCTATTTCTTATTCTTAAATGAATGAAAAATGTATGATGATGATGATGATGATGATTATTATTATTATTATTATCTCATCCAGCCGACAGCCGATGAGCTTATGCCATCATGTCTTGTCTGTCATCCATCAACATTTCACGAAAACCGCTTCTTCTCTTTCAATTCATCGATTTTTATTCTTTTTGGCAGGAAGGTAGGACTGCCTGGGGTGCATATAGCTTCTACCCAAATTTGCATAATTGCAATTAATAATGAAGATATGGAGTAATTAAGCCCTAATGAGCAGTTTCCACACACATCGCTTCTTCTCCCTCAAGTCTGCACCAATTTTGATTCTTTCTGGCATGAAGGTAGAGGTACCGAAGGTGCATATAACTTCTACCCAGATTTGATTTCTCATGGGGCCGGAGTGAGCTACACCATCACTGGCGGTTTCGTTATTATTATTATTATTATTATTATAAATTGTAATAGTAGCAGTAGTCGGGGTCTAAGCAGAAGCTGCGGGAACCCAATTGTTCCTGTTCTTGTTCCTGGTGTTGTTGATGGTTGTTGGTTGTTGTTGTTGTGGTTTTTGTCCCATAAAAGCAGCAAAAGCCATAATACCTAGAAACATGAAACTTCATGACATGGTCCTAAATTTCCCCCACGATTCAGGCCCCGAAATATTAGGTACTGTACCTATAGGTGGCGCTGTAATCATCAAGTTTGCATTTTGGCTCATATCTCAAGAACCATATAGCTTGGAGTCAAAATTCTTTCTTCATGCTGATTTCATCTCTCAAGTCATCTGAATCATTGCTTCACTGGGCTTCTGCTCGAAAATGTCAAATTTTGTCTCCTCAAAAATGTTCTCAAAAAAACATTTTCAACGTCTTGTTACAAACTGCTGGAACAATCAGCCCAAAACTTAGTCAGGCTCAGCTTCAGACTTCACCGATCTTAAGTTTTTAAAAGAAATATCAATACATCAATCTGTTTTGATGATGCAAGCAAATCAAGCTTCATCAAAATGGCGAAGTACAGTAGATGTCTTATCAATGCATTGTCTGATTTTCATGAAACTTAACATGTTCAGACTTTCAACATTCTGTTCCCCAAGTTTCATACAAATAAACCACTATGATGTGCTATAACTAAAGATTGCTTTTTTTAGTGGAAAAAAATAAAAAATTTCAAATTTAGTGGCATCATGAAGTACAAAACTGTACAAAACCTTGGCACAAACAGACAAAAGGTGACGCTATAACAAAAAAGTTCATCTTTTATCCTGTATCTCAGAAATCATTTGAATACAAAATTCATTTTTCTTCTCTTTCTACAATACACTTTTAACAATCTGTGTCATAAATTTGAGTTTTTACAAGTCATTATTCCTGAATAATGGAAAGTTTGTCTGAAAAATCGACTTTTATCAACTTGTCCGAGGCTGTGACTCAGATTTGAATGAAATTCAGTATAACGCATCTATAGACAACATTTACCAAAGTTTATTCAGGAAGAGTTGATATGTCAAACCATTTCGTTTATTTATTCGTTAAATTTTGTCATGAGACAATTTTAAGTGGACTAAATAAGCCACTCTGGATGTCCAATGAATATCTTATGTAGTATACAGGTTCATGACGTCATAATTGTTAGATTTTCATTAACACATAACACATACAAATAACACCTTTATTATTTGTAGTTTGAAAACTCTGAGGTAGCATTTTACTGTGGATGGGTGAAAATGGCATTCAGCAGGCTCTCTTATCCAGAGCGACATACCGTACAACATACCCAGAGCAGCCTGGAGAGCAGTTGGGGTTTCAGTGCCTTGCTCAAGGGCACTTCAGCCATTCCTGCTAGTCCAGGGAATCAAACTGGCAACCTTTTGGTCCCAAAGCTGCTTCTCTAACCATGGCTTCCAATGAAACAGATGCCCATGTTTGCTTCTTTATTGGGTCTCATCAATCACAACGTATCCTTCCCTGATTCATCACGCTCCTATCATGTGACCCTTCTTCAGAACAAAACAAACCGGCGTGTGCGTTATGCCATCATACGTTTTCAGGCTTATTGGTATGGATGGAGATTATTTCTGGTACAAAGCTAAAAAAGCTCATCTGGATGGAGATTATTAATGTGGATGTAGTCTCAAGCTCTCAGTTGCTCAATAGCTGAGAGGTAAGATGTTTGTCTCTCAATCCAAAGGTTGAGGGTCCAAGCTGTGAATTTAACTTACTTCACCTGGTCTTTAATGCTAAATCTTTTAGTTCTTGGGCTGTCTATGTCTTATCAATTTCACTTGCAATCATGAAAACCACATTTCATTCACAATTAAATAATAAACCCGCATCCCTATGCTCCCAACTGCTTGGAACCCAATTATCGCCTTTTCCGGATATTATTATTATTGTTGTCTGTTGTTGTTGTTGTTGTTGTTGTCCTAGGTATAGGCACGATTGTAAAAAGTCATGTCTGTCCTTCATAATGCATACAACTCTCTCAATCTGTTAAAAAAAATGATTCAACATTACACACACCACAAGCCCCAGACAGATTTCAAAGTACAAATGGCTTTCAGGGAATGTGACTGCTTCAGTGAATGGATTTAACTTTAACAGGAACAAACAGGCGTCGTTGTGTTAGCTGTGTACCGAACAAACATCCCACTCCACCACGTTGGGATTTTTTGAGCTAAAGGCTAACTGCTGCCAGATTTCCAGAGAGACTGATCGAGAAACGCCCACACTGTCTGCATGGAGACAACGACGGCTGCCAGCTTGCTCGGTTTGTTGGTAATTATAGGAAGTCATGATCTTTATATCTAAGGGAATGTAAAATCATACGTCAGTGCTGGCTTTTGCACAGGAACACGAAGCTCATTTTAACACGCAGGAGGTGTTTTTTTTTTTAATGATTAGGTCATGAGAAGGATTGGAAACATGAAGCATCGATGGTCATTTTATGGCTTTTAAACAACACCATGCACAATTAACTCTGAGGTCTTGAAATGCAGATTACAGATTCTGCTCCCTTGGATGTGGATTGTGCTCAGGATGATAGAAGAGCTGTTTCTAATATCATGCACGCTTTAGCATATTGAATGTATAGCAGGGGGTGAAGACATGAGCCATGCAAAACATTATTAGTGCTTTCAATTCAAGGGTAACAGTTCAGAGAGATGTAACCATGCCAAAAACACTGGCCTGGGACTTGCATAACTTTCTTAAATTACAGCAGGTTTTTGGCAACGCAGCTTCATTCTGTAACAGGGAGTAACCTTACATAATAATAAGAAACAGTTTCGAGTAAGTCTGTCTGAGCTTTACAGCTTGGAAGAGCTGTAATCTTTCGGTATAATCAGGACAATGTTCATTTTGACAGCTAAATGGGTTTTGGCTTTAGTCTTAAGCCCTATTTAGATGGGATTAGTTAGGTACACAGGGAGGTGCAAGTGCTACTCTGTGATTTTTATTTACATCCAAATTAGATTTTTTTTTTTTAATTTCCGCTCTCTCTTCCTCTGAGAAAATTCTAGTGTACAATTTCTTTTTCTTCACAAACTCAAATTTTAAAGTTAAAATTTTAGGCACATCCAGATAGGCATGCAATGACAAAATGATGGATGCTTTCGAGGAGTCTCTGAAAGTTTTGCATCACTTTACTGTGAGATTCTTAGAAAGGAAATAAAAGTAATAAAATAAACCTTTGGATGATGTGTGTAATAATGTGTGTGTGTAAAATAGTTTTGGCCGTTTTTAATTTTTCTCCAATTTCTGACAGTTTTTACTTGTTTTTGTTTTTTTTTTAACTGGGGTTTGTTTGGGGTTTTTTTTCATATTTTGAACAACAGCAACAAAAAAAAAATGCAATAAATGAAAGCAGGTAAAACGGGAAATAAAAACCCAGAATTTTTTTTTAATGGTCTCAAAAAGTAAACAAACAAACAAACAAACGAAAAAAACACGAAGCAGTTAAAAGTTATGTTGAAATAATCATTACTGACTGATCACTCATGAGTTCAGTTGACAAAAAAATACAGTAAGATTTTAGGTTGCAGTTTGTAAATTAATATATAATCTCAGGTACAGTGAGTGCAGTTTTATGCGGAAATGAGCTGTAGGTTTTACTGAGCATCTTACAGAACCAGCCACAGTTCTTCTGGACACTGTGACGGTCACACTCGCTTCGTAATTTTGCACCAAAACCCAGCAGCCTTCATTATGTTTTCTTTTTCACTCTGAAAAGTGCTCTCTTATGGAATACGCTGCTCAGATACAAACTTTTTTCTTTAACATTTAATTTTGTGCTGGAAAATGAACGTTTGGACTTGAAAATGTTTTTGTACTGACTCGATAATGTAGACATCATAAAATAGAAATCTATAACAAAGTTTATATGATAAAAGAGGAGGCCTCAGACTTTTTCATTATATATATATATATATATATATATATATATATATATATATATATATATATATATATAAAACAACCATTCACACTCTCATTCACACCTACACTCAATTTAGAGTCACCAGTTAACCTAACCTGCATGTCTTTGGGGGAAACCGGCGCACCTAGAGGAAACCCATGCAGACATGGGGAGAACATGCAAACTCCACACAGAAAGGCCCTCATTGGCCACGGGGCTCAAACCCAGAACCTTCTTGCTCTGAGGTGACAGTGCTAACCACTATACCATCGTGCCACATCTATCGATCGATCGATCGATCGATCGATCGATCGATAGATAGATAGATAGATAGATAGATAGATAGATAGATAGATAGATAGATGGATGGATGCATGCCTCACTGCCTCTGGATATGTAGTTTACACTGTACACACATACAACCCCGATTCCAAAAAAGTTGGGACAAAGTACAAATTATAAATAAAAACGGAATGCAATGATGTGGAAGTTTCTAAATTCCATATTTTATTCAGAATAGAACATAGATGACATATGAAATGTTTAAACTGAGAAAATGTATCATTTAAAGAGAAAAATTAGGTGATTTTAAATTTCATGACAACACCATATCTCAAAAAAGTTGGGACAAGGCCATGTTTACCACTGTGAGACATCCCCTTTTCTCTTTACAACAGTCTGTAAACGTCTGGGGACTGAGGAGACAAGTTGCTCAAGTTTAGGGATAGGAATGTTAACCCATTCTTGTCTAATGTAGGATTCTAGTTGCTCAACTGTCTTAGGTCTTTTTTGTCGTATCTTCCGTTTTATGATGCGCCAAATGTTTTCTGTAGGTGAAAGATCTGGACTGCAGGCTGGCCAGTTCAGTACCCGGACCCTTCTTCTACGCAGCCATGATGCTGTAATTGATGCAGTATGTGGTTTGGCATTGTCATGTTGGAAAATGCAAGGTCTTCCCTGAAAGAGATGTCGTCTGGATGGGAGCATATGTTGCTCTAGAACCTGGATATACCTTTCAGCATTGATGGTGTCTTTCCAGATGTGTAAGCTGCCCATGCCACACGCACTAATGCAACCCCATACCATCAGAGATGCAGGCTTCTGAACTGAGCGCTGATAACAACTTGGGTCGTCCTTTTCCTCTTTAGTCCGAATGACACGGCGTCCCTGATTTCCATAAAGAACTTCAAATTTTGATTCGTCTGACCACAGAACAGTTTTCCACTTTGCCACAGTCCATTTTAAATGAGCCTTGGCCCAGAGAAGACATCTGCGCTTCTGGATCATGTTTAGATATGGCTTCTTCTTTGAACTATAGAGTTTTAGCTGGCAACGGCGGATGGCACGGTGAATTGTGTTCACAGATAATGTTCTCTGGAAATATTCCTGAGCCCATTTTGTGATTTCCAATACAGAAGCATGCCTGTATGTGATGCAGTGCGGTCTAAGGGCCCGAAGATCACGGGCACCCAGTATGGTTTTCTGGCCTTGACCCTTACGCACAGAGATTCTTCCAGATTCTCTGAATCTTTTGATGATATTATGCACTGTAGATGATGATATGTTCAAACTCTTTGCAATTTTACACTGTCGAACTCCTTTCTGATATTGCTCCACTATTTGTTGGCGCAGAATTAGGGGGATTGGTGATCCTCTTCCCATCTTTACTTCTGAGAGCCGCTGCCACTCCAAGATGCTCTTTTTATACCCAGTCATGTTAATGACCTATTGCCAATTGAGCTAATGAGTTGCAATTTGCTCCTCCAGCTGTTCCTTTTTTGTACCTTTAACTTTTCCAGCCTCTTATTGCCCCTGTCCCAACTTTTTTGAGATGTGTTGCTGTCATGAAATTTCAAATGAGCCAATATTTGGCATGAAATTTCAAAATGTCTCACTTTCGACATTTGATATGTTGTCTATGTTCTATTGTGAATACAATATCAGTTTCTGAGATTTGTAAATTATTGCAATCCGTTTTTATTTACAATTTGTAGTTTGTCCCAACTTCTTTGGAATCGGGGTTATAATAAAAATAAAAGGTTATAGCCACATCAGCAGGGTGTTATCACATAGTTCAACCTGCCATTCTAACATTTTCAGCTCATTTTGTGTGTTGAGGAAAATGCCTTTCATTTTGTCATATGTTTTACACACACGGCCCGATTTATTTTACTATTGTTATATTTATGTCATGGAAGAAAACTAAACAAAACCTCAAACAGTGAATCAGGAAAATCCACTGCTTCACTTACATAAAACCTTCGAAAATTAGCACACCCGAGTAATGAGCTGGCACAAGACTAAAGCAGAATTATGTCTCATCTTGTCTGTGCCTCTGTCCAATATTAAAGGGTTCAGGATTAAAAACCACATCCTGGCCAAGTCTGGATTAGTGTAGAACCTCCTCCGCCTCCTCGTCCTCCTGTGTCTGTTCATCCGTGGACGGCTGAAGCAAGTGGCAGGTCTGGACAACTCTGCCTTGCTGTCTTTCATGTCTCAGCTCCTTTTCTGCAGGGATTAACTGAAAAGCTGCACTGCTGTAATTGTTATGCAGGGAACAGGCTGAAATGCTTTTGGTCAGTGCTAAAAAAAACCCTAGAACAGAACGATGAGTTCCTTGTTTAAAGAGTTAGGGAAAGCCTTTGAGATCACACAGAGTACTCGATCCAGGTCAACCCAACCCACAGCACTTCATCATTACTGATACCATCAGAAAGCTTGTGAAATAACCTACTTGGTGACTTTGTGTCAGGATCGATACACCCACAGATATACAGACAGGCACACACATTGGTGAGTCGTTCCTTGAGGGTTCTTTGGATGGTTCATGGTTCTGTCTTTCTCAAAGTGCTCTACTTTGAAACTTTTCAGAAAGAGAATGATTCTAATTAACATGTACAGCACTGTGCAAAAGTCTTCGGCACATGGAAAGAAATGCTGTCGGCCAAAAATGGCTTAAAGGCGTCGTGCGGTAATTTCAGCAATCAGGCTATATCATGTGTCAAAATGTCGGGTTTGGTGGGTTATTCAAGCCCCTCTGTTTCCCGCGATCTCAGTGTCACGATGCGCCCGCTATAAGCATTTAAAGTTGACGCGCACAGCCAAATTTAGGCAGCCAGCCCTTAACTAGGTCAACTTGTGTGTGACGTCATACCAGTAACCTCCCTTGGGTGATGCTGGCCTGTCACCGTGTTTTCTCTATAGCGTGCGTTTACCAGAGTTGTTTACATTGCGGATTTTGTGGATTTATTCAGTTTGTGGATAGTTTTGAACACTCAAAACACTATGAAATGATGTATTAATATTCTGTGATACAAAATGCCTAATCGGTGTATTGTGTTTGGCTGTAACAACGAACACTGAACACTATTTGTGACTTTTGTTATCAATGGATCTGATTTCAAGGTCATGGCTAGGTACTGATAGAAAAAAAATTATTTTTTTAAAAACACATTGTGGCACATCGTGGTCAAGCGCCGGTCTGTGACAGGAGGGCGGAGCCAGGGAAGGCGAGTGGCAGAATCACTACACCTGACGGTAATTAACCTGTGTTTTGTGTGTTTTCCCAGTAACCGCGCCCTATTTAAGGAGGCAGAGCTCATCCCGGGACAAGAACAGTGTGTGTTTCGCTATCAGATTAAAACTGGCGGTTATACTGAAAAGTCTGGCAATAAAAAGCCTATTTGCATCTGAAGCATTGTCCTGCCGTCCTCTGTGCTCCACCCACACTTCAGAGAGCTCTACAGTGGTGCCAAAACCCGGGACAAGGTGGAGCACCAACCTCGCAGCCCCATGGAATCCTCCTCGTTCGCGGACCTGGTCCACGCCCTCGCCACGGCTCAGCAAAGCCAGCACCAGGCACTCGTCATGCTCCGAAAGGAGCAAGAGCGGCGCTTCGAAGCCCTGGTGCTGGCCCAGCAGGAAGATCGCGAGGCGCTCCGGCATCTCCTCGCGTCGGCGGGGTCCACCAGCGCCCCGGCCGCGGGCCCGTCTCCCCTCACCGTGACCAAGATGGGCCCGCAGGACGACCCCGAGGCGTTTCTCACATTGTTCGAGCAGGTCGCCGAAGCCTCGGGGTGGCCGATGGAGCGGCGCGCCTCCTCCCCCTCCTGACGGGAGAGGCGCAGCTGGCCGCGCTATAACTCCCCGCCAACCGCCGCGGAGGACGGCCCGGTGAAGGTCCGCGTAGGCCAGCCGGCGGTTGGCGGGGAGTTATAGCGCGGCCAGCTGCGCCTCTCCCGTCAGGAGGGGGAGGAGGCACGCCGCGCGCTGCTCCATCGGCCACCCCGAGGCTTCGGCGACCTGCTCGAACAATGTGAGAAACACCTCGGGGTCATCCTGCGGGCCCATCTTGGTCACGGTGAGGGGAGACGGGCCCGCGGCCGGGGCGCTGGTGGACCCCGCCGACGCGAGGAGATGCCGGAGCGCCTCGCGATCTTCCTGCTGGGCCAGCACCAGGGCTTCGAAGCGCCGCTCTTGCTCCTTTCGGAGCATGACGAGCGCCTGGTGCTGGCTTTGCTGAGCCGTGGCGAGGGCGTGGACCAGGTCCGCGAACGGGGAGGATTCCATGGGGCTGCGAGGTTGGTGCTCCACCTTGTCCCGGGTTTTGGCACCACTGTAGAGCTCTCTGAAGTGTGGGTGGAGCACAGAGGACGGCAGGACAATGCTTCAGATGCAAATAGGCTTTTTATTGCCAGACTTTTCAGTATAACCGCCAGTTTTAATCTGATAGCGAAACACACACTGTTCTTGTCCCGGGATGAGCTCTGCCTCCTTAAATAGGGCGCGGTTACTGGGAAAACACACAAAACACAGGTTAATTACCGTCAGGTGTAGTGATTCTGCCACTCGCCTTCCCTGGCTCCGCCCTCCTGTCACAGACCGGCGCTTGACCACGCCCCCGCTGCCACACACATGTTTTAAGTGTTTCTATGTATCAATCATTAATTGTACAAAATGATTTTCATACATTTATGTATTTGTCATATCTTTCTTTGTCACATGAAGTGTTGTCTTGATAACATATGTGGCACATAATTTTAGCAAATGGATGACAGAAGATTAATTGAAAGATTTATGCCACAGAGCTGCCTTTAACTAATAATTATCACTTATTACTGACGATTGTACGTTTACTAAACAATACAATACAAAGCTCAATACTCCCAGCCTATAACATACTGAATATCAAGTTAAAATCAACCGCAATAAAAGGAAAATGATGAAAACTGGAATATCAAGGGGTCTACTGTATCAGAAGGCCCACTACATTTCGCGAGATCGCAAGCTGTCAAGTTGCTAGAATTCAATCTTTCTAGCTATACTTTCACCCCCTACAGCTATCAGTATTACACATAAATCATAGATTAAATCACACAGCATTCTAATTCAAGTGAAATGGTCTTTAAAAATACACACAAGTAGTGATTTAGTCAGAGAAACCAACCAAAACAAGTCTTCAAGTCGCCGGTCTTCTTCATTCTCGTCTTCGTTTCTGTCGTCGTCAGAACTGTCCTCATTTTCTTCTGAAGATGAGCGCTCAGGTTCAAATCTGTAAGGCTGGATACCACCAGGACATTCAGCTGTCAAAATCTCTACTTGTGGGCCATTTTCTTCTTCTGTATCGGTAAAATCAAAGCTAATTTCCTCAGCATCGCTCCTATTTTCTGGTGTGTCCGTCATTGCAACTGCACCGAGTGGTTACTGGTATGACGTCACGCAGCTGTTCCATTGACCGAGAGGGGGCGCTGCGAACGCGGAAAATTTCAAGTGATGGTCATGATCAAATAAGGACCGATTACAACCGTGGGAAGCTTTTGAAAAATCGACGGTCAATTTATTTCGAATCTCGAAAGCATTCTGGTGCAGAATAATGCAACTTTTATTGCCACTGCGTGACGCCTTTAAAAGTAATGAAATGAAATGTTTCAACATTAAAAAAATACTATAAACAGCAGTAAGCCATAATAAATGAGACTAAGTCAATATTTGGTGTGAGACGACCCTTTGCTTAAAAAAAATAGTAGTCTGAGGTACAGTGAGTGCAGTTTTATGCGGAAATGAGCTGCAGGTTTTACTGAGCATCTTACAGAACCAGCCACAGTTCTTCTGGACACTGTGACGGTCACACTCGCTTCGTAATTTTGCACCAAAACCCAGCAGCCTTCATTATGCTTTCTTTTTTAATCTGAAAAGTGCTCTTTTATGGAATATGCTGCTCAGATACAAAAAAAAATTCTTTTCCTGTAACATTTAATTTTGTGCTGGAAAACGAACATTTGGACTCTAACACATTTTTGTACTGACTCGTAATGTAGAAGTTATAAAATGGAAACCTATAATAAAGTTTGTATGAAAAAATAGGGTGCCTAAGACTTTTGTACAGTACCGTATAAGCTTTAGCTAAATGAAGAATCCTTCAATGATGTGCAGTTCCCTCAGAAAGTATTAGAACAGCAAGGCCAATTCTTTTGTTTTGGCTATACACTCAAGACATTTGGGTTTGAGATCAAAATATGAGACAACAGATCAGAATTTTAGCTTTCAGTTCCTGATATTTACATAAACAACTTGGAACATGGCACATTTTGGTGGCAGACCATCCAATTTTTAAGTGAGCAAAAGTATAGAAACAGATAGTTATAAAGTAGATAATCATCTCATCTCATTATCTCTAGCCACTTTATCCTGTTCTACAGGGTCACAGGCAAGCTGGAGCCTATCCCAGCTGACTACGGGTGAAAGGCGGGGTACACCCTGGACAAGTCACCAGGTCATCACAGGGCCGACACATAGACAACCATTCACACTCACATTCACACCTACGGTCAATTTAGAGTCACCAGTTAACCTAACCTGCATGTCTTTGGACTGTGGGGGAAACCGGAGCACCCGGAGGAAACCCACGCGGACACGGGGAGAACATGCAAACTCCGCACAGAAAGGCCCTCACTGACCACGAGGCTCGAACCCGGACCTTCTTGCTGTGAGGCGACAGTGCTAACCACTACACCACCGTGCCGCCCGGTGTTGAGTCATATATCGGATATATTCCATTCAGCTAGCATGATATTGAACAAGTTGAAGACAAGTTAGCTGAGTGGAATGTATCAGATATACCATGAAAAAAGCCATTATTATTATTATTATTATACATTTCTTTCTGGTGTTCAATACATCTTTCTCTTTCAAAATTCTCTTAAACTCTTCCATATTTCACTCAGCAAACCTGGCAGCCATGTTTGTTTACAGATTGTCACAGTCGCTTGCTAGCATGGAAGTTTTACATCTCCGATGTGTGGCGTCATGTTGTCTTGACAACTGTGCAATATCGTAAACCATATTCAGTGCTCATTCTCCATTGGGTAGAGTGACATAATACATGTAGGATAAGCGATATGCTAACAATATCACATACTATCAAACCAAATGAATGAAACACACTAGAAGGGAATAGAATACATGTTTTTTATGCCATTGAAAAAGTGTCCTGTAGGTATAATATTTGGTTGTATATCCCTTGCTTGCAGTAACTGAATTAAGCCAATCTAAAACCTTCCACTTTTATCTCCTGATGAAGTCTTTTGTTGTGTTGGCCGTGTGTTTTGGGTCATTGTTTTGCTGCATGATTAAGTTCCTCCCAGTTAGATTGGATGCATTTCTCTGTAAATTAGCAGACCGGATGTTGTTACAGACTTCTGTATTCATTTTGCTGCTACCTTCATGACATCATCAATAATGTCCAGTGAGCCCGAGCCATGATACTACCTCCACCGCGATTTACCAGTGAGCTCGTATGTTTTGGATTATGAGCGGATCCTTTCTTTCCCCACACTTTGGCCTTTCCATCACTTTGGTAGAGGTTAATCTTGGTTCCATTATTTTTGTGTCTCATCGTTGTATTTCTTTGTGAATTCCAATCTGGCTGTCCAATTCTTACTGCTCATGGCTGATTTGCATCTTGTGATATGACCTCTGTATTTCTGCTCTTTAAGTCTTTATTGAAGGTAGATTGTGATAGCGTCACTCCTGCCCTATTGGAGATTGTTGAAGTTACCTGACTGTTTTTTCTTTATTTTCTTCCCAGATTTCACAATGTTTGTCATCAACTGCTGTCGTTTTTCCTTGACTGACCTGCTGGATGTCTGGTTGTTAGGACATCAGTTGTTTCTTTCTTTTTCAGGACATTTCCAATTGTTGTATTAGCTATGCCCAATGCTTGTACAAGGGCTCTTGATTAGATTTTTCCCTCTCTTCTCAGCTTCAGGATGGCTTGCTTTTCTCCCATAGACAACTCTCTGGTCTTCATGTTGGTTTATCCTTTTTAACAAAAAATGCTCTCTTCACAGCCAAAACCCAGGACTCAAACCAAGAGTCAACATTCAGAGCTTTTAACTGTTTAGACAGTCAATTTAATAACAAGACATACCTGGGCAACCAGAAACACCGATCTCACATTCCAATATTTTTATTGGAACATTGATGGATAGGATGTATGGAGCCTTGTATAGGATAGGATGCCTTGTTTGGATAGATGGGATGAATGGATTGAATGGGCTGGATCATATCTTCTTCTTCTTTTGGCTGCTCCCGATTAGGGGTCGCCACAGCGGATCTTTCGTCTCCATTGCTCCCTGTCTTCCTCATCCTTCTCTACCACACCTGCCACTTTCATGTCCTCTTTCACCACATCCATGTATCTCCTCTTTGGCCTTCCTCGTTTTCGTGTGCCTGGCAGCTCCATCCTCAACATTCTCCTTCCAACATGCTCTGCATCTCTTCTCAGGATGTGCCCATACCATCTCAGGCTCATCTCTCTTAGCATAATTCCCAAGCTCTCCACATGTGCTGTCCCTCTGATGTGCTCGTTCCTTATCCTGTCCAACCTCCCATCTCAAACCTTAACATCCTCAACTCGGCCACCTCCAACTTTGCCTCCTGTCTCTTTGTTAAGGGCACGGCCTCCAATCCGTACATCATAGCAACGGGCTGGATCATATTGTTCAATAAATTGATGACAGGCTAAATGGATGTGATAGATTGGTGGACTGGATTACTAGATGATGAGCCCCTAATTCAAACCCCTGGGTTTCTATTACAATTTAGTCTTTTGTATAACTGGTTTTCAAAGACAAATCTTTGCTGGTCACAAAGACACACAAAGTTAAATCATGGCGTGTGAGTACATTCCACCCCAGCCATACACAGCTCACTGAGGGCAGATGAAGTGTGAACATGTAGAGGTAAAAAGAAAAAAATTTCATGAGGGGTTTCAGAACAATAACATAACAGAACCACCGTCCATTAAAAGTCAATTTACCCTTTAGTGGCTTGAAAGTTGTTGTTTTTTTCTTCAGTCTTGTCCAACTTATATACAGTTAGCATATGTCTCTCAAGGACTTTTTCTAGTGTTTCATGTATTCACAGGGGACACAATTACTGAGGAGCACAAGTTTGAGTAATAATTTAACAGAGAGTCATGGTCAAGAAGTTGCAGGTTTGTTGCGTAGTGCCTCCAGGTTTAATTGTGTGTGTGTGTGTGTGTGTGTGTGTGTGTGTGTGTGTGTGTGTGTGTGTGTGTGTGTGTGTGTGTGTGTGTGTTGCAGGTCATGTACGAGCACCCTGTCTGTTTCAGTAGTAACCACCCAAGCTCGGTGGGATTTACACTTCAGACTCTGGACCTGATTTCAAATAACTATCTGTCTGCAGTTCTGACCAGGAGATGTCCAGCTGTACAGCTATGAAGGAACTGATGCGACTTTTCATGAAATACTGTTCAGCACTATTCAAATGGGAGACGGTTTCCAGGTATTTGTGTTTTGTAATATTGGAATAATTCTGATTGAGATACAGAAGTACTCTCTGTATACATCATAGAGAAGGGTATGGCCAAAATCCTTACACTAAAGTATATATAGGTGGGCATGAAGTGGTGGTCAGCTGATCTGACTGTTCACAAAGCGTTACTGTCACTCGCTGGGGCGCCTTGCTAGTCGTTAAAATTCCCTGCATTTGCATTGTTTTGCGCTGTTTGAATTGAACAAACCGTGAAACTGATAAACGTTTCTTCCAGGTTCCCTGTGGAGTGATAAAAAAGGGCTAAAGAGCAAAGGATTTTACCAAAAGGTGTCTCTTGAACCTTTCGCTGCAATGGAAGGGACCCAAGTCGAAGAACGCTCGCGTTTACAGTGATCACTTCATTCAAGGTTTGTAAATTCCTCTGATTGATTTCGTTTGGATTCACAAATGACTCTTCTTGCCATTTTCCCTTATTTCATGATGTTTTGAAGCTCAGGAGATGCTCAAGTCCTCAGATGTGTTTGTTTACTGTTTGATTGTAGTCATCATATTGTAAACTAACATGCATGTTTTCACTTGATTTATCAGGATGTCCTAACAATCTTTAAAGGACGATGATGTAGATTTGGCTCCTACACTGAACTAGATGGATAAGATAATTGAGACGATCCACGTAAATGCAAAAGCAGAGCTCACGAGTTAACAGCACGAAACTGCGTCCGCGGCCATGCAGTTACAGTGAGCCGTGATAACTTCTCCGTCCTGTTTCACCAATCCCCAGGTTTTCAAAGGGGTTTCTGTGGATCTTTGTGAATGATTTACCTGGAAGAGAAGAGCAGGGAGGATTGGGAATCAAGCAGATGTGGTTTGTTTACACCTGATACTAAAACTTGTAGCGTCCTAGCAACCATCGCAAAAACGCGTACAAAAAGCCCAGAAATTCTTCCTTACCCAGGCAAAAACAATACAGGATTTATCTTGTAGTGTCCTGATCCACAGATCTTTAACCCAGCCACATATAAAAAGTTGTACGCCTCCATGCTCTTCCAGGTTTTCATCTGTGTGTTCGTGTAGAACGATGTCTGCAGCACCAGGTAGTTTGAAATATCAGGGAGGTCAACGGATGGATAATTTTCCAACTCATAGGAAAAATCCTTCTTTGATAACACGTAAGGCTCTATCCCATTGTAAACAGCAACTTTCTGAAGATATCTTGATCAGGCATTGGCCTCTAAACTGCAAAAATAGTCAGAGACAGTTTCATGAGCTCTCTGCATAACAGCAGCTAAACCGATTTGCCTGACCATTACTTCATTCACCAGAGGTAAACTCACGTGACTGAACACAACCTACAGGTCACATGACCGTAACATGTCTATAGGCTATACCTGGGCTAGGAACTCATCAGGTAATGGTCCACGCAGAACGATATCTGCAGCACCAGGTAGTTTGAGATATCAGGGAGGTCAATGGATGGATAATTTTCCAACTCATAGGAAAAATCCTTTTTTGATAACATGTAAGGATCTATCCCATTGTAAACAGCAACTTTCTGAAGGTATCTTGACCAGGCATTGGCCTCTAAACTACGAAAATAGTCAGAGACAGTTTCATGAGCTCTCTGCATAACAGCAGCTAAACCGATTTGCCTGACCATTACTTCATTCATCAGATGTAAACTCACAAGCAAAACTCACGTGACTGAACACAACCTACAGGTCACATGACCGTAACATGTCCATAGGCTATACCTGGGCTAGGAACTCATCAGGTAATGGTCCATGTAGAACGATATCTGCAGCACCAGGTAGTTTGAGATATCAGGGAGGTCAATGGATGGATAATTTTCCAACTCATAGGGAAAATCCTTCTTTGATAACATGTAAGGATCTATCCCATTGTAAAGAGCAACTTTCTGAAGGTATCTTGACCAGGCATTGGCCTCTAAACTGCGAAAATAGTCAGAGACAGTTTCATGAGCTCTCTGCATAACAGCAGCTAAACCGATTTGCCTGACCATTACTTCATTCACCAGAGGTAAACTCACAAGCAAAAGTCACGTGACTGAACACAACCTACAGGTCACATGACCGTAACATGTCCATAGGCTATATCTGGGCTAGGAACTCATTAGGTAATGAACCTCCCTAAAACATGTGGAAGCTTTGCTTCTTGGACTCCGTCCAAAAAAATACTGACATGACTGAACTGGGTGGGAATAAAATCCCAGAGATACTTCATTAGTAACTACATGACCCATCTCCATATGGAAAACTAATCCAGTCCAAGATGGAGCTGTTGTGATATTTTTATCACGTTTAGAATAATCTTTGCTGACACTTGATCCAGTGAGGCATAAATCATGAGAAAGGCATTATGGGTCTCAGGAATATTGTGGATGAAACACAATGGTGCTGAAATTTCACTTGCAGCTTTTTTTTTTTTACTGGATCAAATCCAATTTCAATTTCTGTCTCTCCCTCTCACTTGTAGTCATTTTTAGTTTTGGCCTGACAAATGCTTTAGTTTCTCAGTGTGTTGTTTATTCCTATACCTGGTAAACAAAGAGCTAATGAAGGTTTTTCTGTTGGCCAACTATCCAAGGTTGAGCGGAGGCCAGACGGCCTCGGTGTTATTTTGCCAAAACAGTTTATATATTTATCAAATTTAAAAAGCAGCCAAGTCGCCAAGCTCTTTAATACGCGAGGCCGTCCCAACCTGAAGCTTTTCATTGTCACAGTACCCCTCTGTGCTGGCCATGGGAATAAAATGCTCGCTCTGGCCATGAATTACTCGCTTGTTTCAGATTTTGTGTCAATGTTGTAATCAGTGCGCATGTGTTTCCCTTTTATGTGGCGGTGGTGGTGCCACTGTCTCTGGGTACAGCATAGTCCTTCATTAGAGATAGGATTTGAGCCAGCACTGAAAAACACGTGCATGCACACACGCACGGACACACACACCACACAGGCACATTAACCAATTACATGAATTTCATTCAAAATTCAACACAAGTACAAACAGGCAACATTAGTGTAAAATTGAATACAAAAGTTAACAAATTCATTTACATCACAATCTTGTTACATTGGTGAATTCTTGATGATGATGATGATTGGCTAGTTTGGTCAGTTGCATTAGATCTTAGAAATCTTTCCAGAAAGATCCACCGAGCGTCTGGTTGAGACTGATGATGAACTCGAGTGATGTAGCTAAGGCTGAGGAACTGTACAGGTTCTGGAGTAAAATTCCTGATAATTCCCCAAATTATTTGTTTTATGAATTAAAATTTACTTCTTTTTCCAGGAGCCCTGGATTTATTTTGTGTTTCCAGAGATGTAATGGTAGAGTTTACCCAACATAACATGCATAAAATAACATAAAAATGGTAGGTATCATACTTTTCATCCATCCATCCATCCATCCATCCATCCATTATCTGTAGCCACTTATCCTGTTCTACAGGGTCGAAGGCAAGCTGGCGCCTATCTCAGCTGACTATGGGCGAGAGGCGGGGTACACCCTGGACAAGTTGCCAGGTCATCACAGGGCTTAGACACAGACAACCATTCACACTCACATTCACACCTACGGTCAATTTAGAGTCACCAGTTAACCTAACCTGCATGTCTTTGGACTGTGGGGGAAACCGGAGCACCTGGAGGAAACCCATGCAGACACGGGGAGAACATGCAAACTCCGCACAGAAAGGCCCTCATTGGCTGCTGGGCTTGACCCCAGGACCTTCTTGCTGTGAGGTGACAGTGCTAACCACTACACCACCGTGCCGCCCCGCACTTTTCATACTAACCCTATTTCCAGAAAAGTTGGGATATTTTCCAAAATGCAATAAAAACAAAAATCTGTGATTTGTTAATTCACATGAACCTTTATTTAAAGGAATAATCCGGAGTGAAATGCTTTCTAGGTCTATTTTCGCATTATTGGGAGTGCATACGTTGAGTTGCTACCCCAATCACATCAATCGGATGTGTTTTGAGACAGTTCATTTTTTGCGATTTCAACCAGAAAGCGCTAACACGGCAGTGCGCGGGGCATGTCTTTTTGCCGATACAAAATGCTAGTTTTAAAACCATTGCAAAGCTCAAAACAACATGACAGTTCTGTGGAAGTGAGTAGAGGGTTCCTACAAACAAAACGAAGTGTCCCTCGCTCTGCAAGTGCACGGACAGAGTGTGTAGAAGAGTAAATACAAAGCCAGTACCTTACCTGAAGTTGTTCTTCTCCAGACGCCATCTTCAGGGGAAAGTCCGTAAAAGTCGAGTGCCGAGTGCAGAGCCCATCCTGCTGGAAATGCACAATTGTGGTATGGTTTTCAGTAGTTTTACTGACCAACTTAATTGTATTTTGTAAATATAAACAAAGTTAGAATTTGATGCCTGCAACATACACACAGAAAAAAAAGGTTAGGACAGAGGCAAAATAAGTCTGAAAAGTTTATCAGATATTCAAGTAACACCATTTTGGAAAATTCCACAGTAAGCAGGTTAATTGGTGTCATGATTGGGTATAAAAGAAGCAGCACAAAAGCCTCAGTCTTTGCAAGCAAGATTGGGTCACGACTCCCCCCTTTGTGCCAAAATTAATGAGAGAATTGTTAGTCAATTCAAAAAGAACATTTCTCAATGCAAGATTTTAGATCTTTCAAAATCTACAGTACATAATATTGTGAAAAGATTCAGGGAATTCAGAGACGTCTCAGTGCGTAAAGGGCAAGGTCGGAAACCACCGTTGAATGTGTGTGACCTTCGAGCCCTCAGGTGGCACTGCCTGAGAAACCGTCATGCACATGGGCTCGGGAGAACTTCGGAAAACTGTTGTCACTTAACACAGTCCACCGCTGCATCCAGAAATGCAACCTGAAACTGTATTACGCAAAGAGGAAGCCATTCATCAATTCTATGCAGAAACAGCTGATTTCTCTAGGCCTGAACTCATCTCAGAAGAAGAAGAAAATGCCTTTATTTGTCACACGTACATTCAAGCACAGACTTAAGCACACAGTGAAATTCCTCCTCTGTATTTAACCCATCTGAAGCCGTGAACACACACATGCATACACAAGTGAGCAATGAGCACACACGCATACCCAGAGCAGTGGGAGCAGCGCCCGGGGAGCAGTTGGGGGTTCGGTGCTTTGCTCAAGGGCACTTCAGCCCAACCTCAGGCCATGGCTGCCCCATGTTAACCTAACTGCATGTCTTTAAGATGGACCAAAAGACAGTGGAAACATGTGCTGTGATGATATGAGTCCACATTTCATCTTGTTTTCAGGAAAACTGGACGTCAAGTTCTCAGTGCCAAAGGTGAACACAAACATCCAGTTTGTTATCAGAGAAAGGTGCAAAAGCCAGCATCTATGATGGTATGGGGGGCATCAGTGCCCATGGCATGGGTGTGTGTGTGTGTGTGTGTGTGTGTGTGTGTGTGTGTGTGTGTGTGTGAGAGAGAGAGAGAGAGAGAGAGAGAGGGTACCATTGATGCAGGATTTTAGAGAGACATATTCATCAAGGCAACATCTCTTCCCAGGAAGTCCATGCTTATTTGAGCAGGACAATCCCAGGCCTCATTCTGCACAGGCTACAACAGCATGGCTTCTTAGACACAGAGTGCATGTGCTTGACTGGCCTGCTGCCAGTCCAGATCTGTTTCCTATTGAGAATGTATGGCGCATCATGAAGAGGAGAATCGGACAACGACGACCACGAACTGTTGAGCAGCTGAAGTCTTGTATCAAGCAAGAATGGACAAAAATTCCAATTGCAAAACTACAACAATTAGTATCTTCAGATCCCATACGATTAAAAGGTGTTATTAAAGGGAAAGGTGATGTAATACAATGGTAATAATGCCTTTGTCCCAACTTTTTTCAGTGTGTTGCAGGCATCAAATTCTAACTTCGTTTATATTTACAAAATACAATTAAGTTGGTCAATAAAACTATTGAAAATCTTTTGTTTGTACTTTTGTCAGTTAAATAAAGTTTCATGTGAATTAACAAATCACAGATTTTTGTTTTTATTGCATTTTGGAAAACATCCCAACTTTTCTGGAAATGGGGTTTGTAGATAAAATGCAACCAAAAGTGTTTTACAGAAAGAAAAAAACCCCACAAAATATTACAAGAGAAAAAGTAAAACAAATAATTTTCAATGAAAGAGTGATCACAAAAAGACATTTTATAGAATGTAATTAACATTAATAAAATGAAATGTGCAGTGAAATAAAGTACAATATAATAACATAAGTAAAATTTAATTAAAATTAAAAGAACACGTTGGATAAATCAGCTATTTATAAGGTGTATAGTGTTAGCCAGCCAAAGGCCTGAGTAGAAAGCCTGTGTCTTCTTTTAATACCATCTTGTTAAACCCTTTTTGTTTTGTCTCAGAAGTTCTGTGCATCGTGTTGGACCCCATTTGAAACTAAGCTGCCAAAAAAATAAAAAATAAAAAATTGAAATTAAGGCAACGTAAGGCAAGGTCATTTTAGGGAATGCTCAAGGAAGAAGATTCAATCACACAGTTTCCAAGGTGACAGGAAGAATATTTTGTTTCATATCCAAGCATCTGTCCAATATAAAGCAGGTGATGAGGCTCATCAGGAACGTCATAAAGGCTTTAAGCTGAAACTAGATGTAGGAACAAAATAAACATTTTCCAATGAGGATGCATTAGAGCTTTGGTGTACCATAAGTCTCTGAGTTTGACCTCTAAGATGAATGTCTTAACCACTCAGTTGTCTCAAACCGGGAGGTTCTCAGTTTTAGCAGCCAAAACACATTGTGGTTGGCTCTCGATTCTTGGTTTGGCAGAGAGATTTACCGTACATGTGCAGCATGTCTGCTTCCTTCACACCAGCATTTCTAGAGTATGAACATATATAAACACACACTTCACGCTGGATAGGAGTTACGTGTGATAATTAACCATGCAAGTACAAGCTACCCGTCACAACAGTTTGAAAACGCTGCAGAAAAAAAACAATGTGTATTGAAGTATATTTCATCTCAGACATGGTTAAATACCGTAAATATGTTCCCAACTGACACATTTGAAAATGTCTTTAGGCCAAGATTGTTGGAGTCTCAGGGGGCCACAATGTCCAGCCTCACCCTTGTCTGTTTTTTCCCAACTCCAAGGATGCATACACAAACATGACACGAAAGAAAACACCCTGATATTACCGTAAATATATTATGTGTAACTTGTTTCAGGGACATTCCATGACATCAAACGTAACCGTAAACGGATAAAAAGCACCATTAGTGCAGTGGTCACTAATGAATGAAACATTGTAATTGGATTGAAGTGCAATAATAAAACAAGTGCATGCTGTTGTAAGAAAGCAAGAAACTTTAGGATGCTAACAGGAACTCTGCTTCATCACACCACCCTATTGTTGATTATTTCCCTGTAACAGCATCACACGGCATTAAAGTGTATCATTCCTTACTTAGCCGATGTCAGTGTGGACACAGGAAATATAACGTTTTATTGAAATGTGTGACATGAGTCAGGCTTTTTTTTTTCATGACCTATAAACTATGCTGGAACTGAAAGAAAAATAAAGCATGAGTGTGAGTGTGATGCCTAAGCAGATCTTGGATTCATTACAAGCTGTGGTCAGTGTGATAAATCTTTGTGCTTGCGAGGCAAATCTCGATCCCAGAACCTGGCTAAATTTAGCCTGAGCTGAAAAAATGTCATGGTGCTCATTCATTGCTCAAAACTCAAAGCTAGAATTATTTAGCGTGGAATAAACAAGTGGGCGGCACAGTGGTGTAGTGGTTAGCGCTGTCGCCTCACAGCAAGAAGGTCCGGGTTCGAGCCCCGTGGCCGGCGAGGGCCTTTCTGTGCGGAGTTTGCATGTTCTCCCCGTGTCCGCGTGGGTTTCCTCCGGGTGCTCCGGTTTCCCCCACAGTCCAAAGACATGCAGGTTAGGTTAACTGGTGACTCTAAATTGACCGTAGGTGTGAATGTGAGTGTGAATGGTTGTCTGTGTCTATGTGTCAGCCCTGTGATGACCTGGCGACTTGTCCAGGGTGTACCCCACCTTTCGCCCGTAGTCAGCTGGGATAGGCTCCGGCTTGCCTGCGACCCTGCAGAACAGGATAAAGCGGCTAGAGATAATGAGATGAGATGTTCATACTAATTAAGAAAGTGAAATAACCTGTGTGTCATTTATAATGAATCAGTGGATCAACACAATAATTCATAATAGTGACAAGAAATTTTCACTTTGTTTACTTCTATATTAAATGAATGCACTTGTCTCAACAAATAAGGTTAATTATTATACATACAGGACACTTTTTTCCATGGAATAAAAAGATGTTCCATTCCTTTCTAGTGGTTTTACTGATGGCATGCAATATTGTTATTATATCGTTTATCCTCCGTGTATTACACCACTCTACCCAATGGAGAATGAGCATGCAATATTGTTACAATATCGCACACTGTCAAGACAACACAACGTCACACATCGGATATGTAAAAGTTCTGCATTAGTGAGCAACAGTGACAATTTGCAAACAAACATGGCCGCCAGGTTTGGAAGATTTTGAGAGAATTTTGGCTGCCAGGTTGCTTCATTGTGTGTAGCTGTCGATGGTGATTTTAAAAGTAACAAAGTAAATGACACAGGGAAAATAATAATAATAATCATTTTCATCTTGACTGCGCTAGCATTGGCCTTTGCTAACACTACACTGGCTGGAAGGTAACTGCGCTGCTGCACGAACAGCACCGAGTCGCGGGTAATCTAGAGTTGGCCTTCAAGAACGCTGATATGAAGAGAGTGTGTATAATAATAATAATAATAATAATAATAATAATATTGGCTGGCTTTTTTTTTTCATTTGGTTTAATAGCATGCAATATTGTTAGCATATCGCTTATCCTACATGTATTATGTCACTCTACCCAATGGAGAATGAGAGTTAAATATGGTTTACGATATTGCCAAGACAATATGAAAGACACATCGGAGACGTAAAATAGAGCCCTGCACTCCCGCGGGAGTCCCACGGGACCAGAAGCAAAGCAGTGTGGCGCGGGACAAATTTTGAAAGCTCATTGCGGGCGCGGGTGGGAGGGGGAGTGCGCAATGCGGGAGCGGGCGGGAGAGGTGATAAGCTGCAGTCCCGCTAACTAAAACCATGTTTAAAATAAAATTTATAAATTATTAATTTATGTCTATCATATATAATTTGTGCTGGATATTTTATTTGGCATTAATAAAAACACTATAAGGTGCCTAAATTTGCGGATGTGGTCTAATCTCGCGTACGTTTCCGATTCCTTTCCGCTCTTCCGTGTTTGAGATCTCCGATCATGGCAGAAGAGCAGACTAAGCCTCAGCTGCGCATGCCACCTGGCAACGCGCACCCTCGCTACGTGCGCTAGGTGAAGGATCGGTCAGTGGAGAGCTCAGCTAAGCTCAGCATGTTTAATTCCCCAAGCCAGTGACAAGAACTTTCGTGAGAAATAACGCGAACGTCTGCATCATGCGGGATTTGTGGGCGGGAGCGGGACAAAATATGGCAGGCGCGGGCGGCAGCGGGACTGAAAATCATAATTCTTTGCGGGAGCAGGCGGGAGCGGGACTGAAAATTCTGTCCCGCGCAGACCTCTAACGTAAAACTTCCGTGCTAGAGAGCGACCTTGACAATTTATAAACAAACATGGCCGCCAGGTTTGCTTCGTGAAATACGGAAGATTTTAAGATAATTTTAAAAGAGAAAGACGCATTGAACACCCGAAATAAATGTGTAATAATAATAATAATAATAATAATAATAATAATAGCTGACTTTTTTTTCATGGTCTATCAGATAGATTCCATTCGGCTAACTCGTCTTTGACTCATTCAATATCATGCTAGCTGAATGGAATACATCTGATAGACCATGAAAAAAATAAGCCAGCTAATATTATTTAAGTATATAATAGTTTTAAAGAGAGTTCTTTTCATGTTTCACAGCTAAATTAGTTTTACCTTTATATACCAGTATACTCCAAATGCAGCACCCATAAACTCCACACAGAAAGGCTTGATATTTGGTTTGATAGCATGCAATACTAATAGCATATCACTTATCCTACAGTGGTGCTTGAAAGTTTGTGAACCCTTTAAAATTTTCTATATTTCTGCATAAATATGACCTAAAACATCATCAGATTTTCACACAAGTCTTAAAAGTAGATAAAGAGAACCCAGTTAAACAAATGAGACAAAAATATTATACTTGGTCATTTATTTATTGAGGAAAATCATCCAAATGTTACATATCTGTGAGTGGCAAAAGTATGTGAACCTCTAGGATTAGCAGTTAATTTGAAGGTGAAATTAAAGTCAGGTGTTTTCAATCAATGGGATGACAACGAGGAGTGAGTGGGCACCCTGTTTTATTTAAAGAACAGGGATCTATCAAAGTTTGATCTTCACAACATGTTTGTGGAAGTGTATTATGGCACGAACAAAGGAGATTTCTGAGGACCTCAGAAAAAAGTGTTGTTGATGCTCATCAGGCTGAAAAAGGTTATAAAAGCATCTCTAAAGAGTTTGGACTCCACCAATCCACAGTCAGAGAGACTGTGTACAAATGGAGGAAATTCAAGACCATTGTTACCCTCCCCAGGAGTGGTAGACCAACAAAGATCACTCCAAGAACAAGGCATGTAATAGTCGGTGAGGTCACAAAGGACCCCAGGGTAACTTCTAAGCAACTGAAGGCCTCTCTCACATTGGCTAATGTTAATGTTCATGAGTCCACCATCAGGAGAACACTGAACAACAATGGTGTGCATGGCAGGGTTGCAAGGAGAAAGCCACTGCTCCCCAAAAAGAACATTGCTGCTTGTCTGCAGTTTGCTAAAGATCACGTGGACAAGCCAGAAGGCTATTGGAAAAATGTTTTATGGATGGATGAGACCAAAACAGAACTTTTTGGTTTAAATGAGAAGTGTTATGTTTGGAGAAAGGAAAACACTGCATTCCAGCAGAAGAACCTTATCCCATCTGTGAAACATGGTGGTGGTAGTATCATGGTTTGGGCCTGTTTTGCTGCAGCTGAGCCAGGACGGCTTGCCATCTTTGATGGAACAATGAATTCTGAATTATACCAGCGAATTCTAAAGGAAAATGTCAGGACATCTGTCCATGAACTGAATCTCAAGAGAAGGTGGGTCATGCAGCAAGACAACGACCCTAAGCACACAAGTCGTTCTACCAAAGAATGGTTAAAGAAGAATAAAGTTAATGTTTTGGAATGGCCAAGTCAAAGTCCTGACCTTAATCCAATGGAAATGTTGTGGAAGGACCTGAAGCGAGCAGTTCATGTGAGGAAACCCACCAACATCCCAGAGCTGAAGCTGTTCTGTACGGAGGAATGGGCTAAAATTCCTCCAAGCCGGTGTGCAGGACTGATCAACAGTTACCGGAAATGTTATTTGCAGTTATTGCTGCACAAGGGGGTCACACCAGATACTAAAAGCAAAGGTTCACATACTTTTGCCCCTCACAGATATGTAATATTGGCTCATTTTCCTCAATAAATAAATGACCAAGTATAATATTTTTGTCTCATTTATTTAATTGGGTTCTCTTTATCTACTTTTAGGACTTGTGTGAAAATCTGAGGATGTTTTAGGTCATATTTATACAGAAATATAGAAAATTCTAAAGGGTTCACAAACTTTCAAGCACCACTGTAGATGACATATCAAATGTTTAAACTGAGAAAATGTATCATTGAAAGAGAAAAATTAGGTGATTTTAAATTTCATGACAACAACACATCTCAAAAAAGTTGGGACAAGGCCATGTTTACCACTGTGAGACATCCTCTTTTCTCTTTACAACAGTCTGTAAATGTCTGGGGACTGAGGAGACAAGTTGCTCAAGTTTAGGGATAGGAATGTTAACCCATTCTTTTCTAATGTAGGATTCTAGTTGTTCAACTGTCTTAGGTCTTTTTTGTCGTATCTTCCGTTTTATGATGCGCCAAATGTTTTCTATGGGTGAAAGATCTGGACTGCAGGCTGGACAGTTCAGTACCCGGACCCTTCTTCTACGCAGCCATGATGCTGTAATTGATGCAGTATGTGGTTTGGCATTGTCATGTTGGAAAATGCAAGGTCTTCCCTGAAAGAGACGTCGTCTGGATGGGAGCATATGTTGCTCTAGAACCTGGATATACCTTTCAGCATTGATGGTGTCTTTCCAGATGTGTAAGCTGCCCATGCCACACGCACTAATGCAACCCCATACCATCAGAGATGCAGGCTTCTGAACTGAGCGCTGATAACAACTTGGGTCGTCCTTCTCCTCTTTAGTCCGAATGACACGGTGTCCCTGATTTCCATAAAGAACTTCAAACTTTAATTCGTCTGACCACAGAACAGTTTTCCACTTTGCCACAGTCCATTTTAAATGAGCCTTGGCCCAGAGAAGACGTCTGCGCTTCTGGATCATGTTTAGATACGGCTTCTTCTTTGAACCATAGAGTTTTAGCTGGCAACGGCGGATGGCATGGTGAATTGTGTTCACAGATAATGTTCTCTGGAAATATTCCTGAGCCTATTTTGTGATTTCCAGTACAGAAGCATGCCTGTATGTGATGCAGTGCCGTCTAGGGGCCCGAAGATCACGGGCACCCAGTATGGTTTTCCTTGACCCTTACGCACAGAGATTCTTCCAGATTCTCTGAATCTTTTGATGATATTATGCACTGTAGATGATGATATGTTCAAACTCTTTGCAATTTTACACTGTCGAACTCCTTTCTGATATTGCTCCACTATTTGTCAGTGCAGAATTAGGGGGATTGGCGATCCTCTTCCCATCTTTACTTCTGAGAGCCACTGCCACTCCAAGATGCTCTTTTTATACCCAGTCATGTTAATGCCCTATTGCCAATTGACCTAATGAGCTGCAATTTGGTCCTCCAGCTGTTCCTTTTTTGTACCTTTAACTTTTCCAGCCTCTTATTGCCCCTGTCCCAACTTTTTTGAGATGTGTTGCTGTCATGAAATTTCAAATGAGCCAATATTTGGCATGAAATTTCAAAATGTCTCACTTTCGACATTTGATGTGTTGTCTATGTTCTATTGTGAATACAATATCAGTTTTTGAGATTTGTAAATTATTGCATTCTGTTTTTATTTACAATTTGTACTTGGTCCCAACTTTTTTGGAATTGGTGTTGTATTAGGCCCCTGAACAGTTTTATCCCAGTGTACTTTCAGTTTTATAGACGAATCTTTGAACCAATATTCACATTATTCAGACTTGAATAAAATCATCAGCCGATGAAAATAACTTTTATCGGACTTCATTACTGAATTAGAGAATGAACAACAGCAAATTGAATCATGCTAAACTAAACAAGGCAGGTCAGGTTTTCCTGATATGAAGATGATTTTGGTGTATTTGATATAAATAGCTTCTCTGATGACTAAAATCATCAAGACTGAATGAATGTGAAGGAGAAAATAAGCAAAAAGGTTTAATACTGAAAAAAACCCTTTTTGTTTCTCAAAAAAAAGATAAGATAAACTCTAACCTCATCTGAAAGGTCCTGGAGCTTCTTAGATTACCTCTCTGTGCTCTAAAACTCAATCACAGGAGCTTTTGTCACACTCAAATGTGTGGTGCGAGAGTGAAGAGGACCAGAGTGACCTTCATACAATAGCCGGCGCTCCAAAAATATGAACCATCAAGCTTAACGGCACAGTATGAAACCCGTTCTTTTTCTGAAGCCACAATTGCATTCACGGGGTGGATTAGTGTCTGCCCTGCAGTCAACCCTCAAAAACATCAGCTTCTGATTTCAACCCAATTCGAGCGCTGCACCTGGTCATCAAGGGGGTCATCCATTGTCCTGAAGAAGAGGGACGAGAAATAGCAGGTTTTCTTTCTCGCCAAGGCCTGTTGGCATTCGCAGCTGTTCCACCATCTACATTCCTGCACTTCATCCCCAAATCCGGATTTAGTTTGTATTTGAAACAGGATATTTACAATATAGTAAGTGTGTGAATGTGGAAACCATGTAACAAAGCATGGCTTATACATAATTCATACATGTGTATGCAGTTCATACATTCATAGTTTCTGTGTGTACACAGCTCATACAACCCCGGTTCCAAAAAAGTTGGGACAAAGTACAAACTGTAAATAAAAATGGAATGCAATAATTTACAAATCTCAAAAACTGATATTGTATTCACAATAGAACATAGACAACACATCAAATGTCGAAAGTGAGACATTTTGAAATTTCATGCCAAATATTGGCTCATTTGAAATTTCATGACAGCAACACATCTCAAAAAAGTTGGGACAGGGGCAATAAGAGGCTGGAAAAGTTAAAGGTACAAAAAAGCAACAGCTGGAGGACCAAATTGCAACTCATTAGGTCAATTGGCAATAGGTCATTAACATGACTGGGTATAAAAAGAGCATCTTGGAGTGGCAGCAGCTCTCAGAAGTAAAGATGGGAAGAGGATCACCAATCCCCCTAATTCTGCACCGACAAATAGTGGAGCAATATCAGAAAGGAGTTCGACAGTGTAAAATTGCAAAGCGTTTGAACATATCATCATCTACAGTGCATAATATCATCAAAAGATTCAGAGAATCTGGAGGAATCTCTGTGCGTAGGGGTCAAGGCCGGAAAACCATACTGGGTGCCCGTGATCTTCGGGCCCTTAGACGGCACTGCATCACATTCAGGCATGCTTCTGTATTGGAAATCACAAAATGGGCTCAGGAATATTTCCAGAGAACATTATCTGTGAACACAATTCACCGTGCCATCCGCCGTTGCCAGCTAAAAGTCTATAGTTCAAAGAAGAAGCCGTATCTAAACATGATCCAGAAGCGCAGACGTCTTCTCTGGGCCAAGGCTCATTTAAAATGGACTGTGGCAAAGTGGAAAACTGTTCTGTGGTCAGACGAATCAAAATTTGAAGTTCTTTATGGAAATCAGGGACGCCGTGTCATTCGGACTAAAGAGTAGAAGGACGACCTAAGTTGTTATCAGCGCTCAGTTCAGAAGCCTGCATCTCTGATGGTATGGGGTTGCATTAGTGCGTGTGGCATGGGCAGCTTACACATCTGGAAAGACACCATCAATGCTGAAAGGTACATCCAGGTTCTAGAGCAACATATGCTCCCATCCAGACGACGTCTCTTTCAGGGAAGACCTTGCATTTTCTAACATGACAATGCCAAACCACATACTGCATCAATTACAGCATCATGGCTGCATAGAAGAAGGGTCCGGGTACTGAACTGGCCAGCCTGCAGTCCAGATCTTTCACCCATAGAAAACATTTGGCGCATCATAAAACGGAAGATACGACAAAAAAGACCTAAGACAGTTGAGCAACTAGAATCCTACATTAGACAAGAATGGGTTAACATTCCCATCCCTAAACTTGAGCAACTTGTCTCCTCAGTCCCCAGACGTTTACAGACTGTTGTAAAGAGAAAAGGGGATGTCTCACAGTGGTAAACATGGCCTTGTCCCAACTTTTTTGAGATGTGTTATCATGAAATTTAAAATCACCTAATTTTTCTCTTTAAATGATACATTTTCTCAGTTTAAACATTTGATATGTCATCTATGTTCTATTCTGAATAAAAAATGGAATTTTGAAACTTCCACATCATTGCATTCCGTTTTTATTTACAATTTGTACTTTGTCCCAACTTTTTTGGAATCGGGGTTGTACAACCCAGTGTCCAAAAGAGTTGGAATGCTGTGTAAAATGTAAACATAAGCACAATGCGATGATCTGCAAATCACGGAAACCATAGATTTCATTGAAAATAGGACAAAGTCAACATATCAAATGCTGAACATGAGAATTTATATTTTATAGATGGGTCTGTCTCAGAAACTGGGTACTGTGTGGGTCCCCCACTAAATATACTCACAGTCAATAAACTATACGGTTTTGAATGATGATGTTGGTTTTAATTTGAAATAAAATGATGAAAGAAATAATACAGATAAAACTAATCCTTTGATGTGAATATTCAGAATTTGGCAAAAATTCTGCAAATTTGTGGAAAAATGGCGGCTTGATCTGGGACATGATAAATGGTTGACTACATCGCATTCCCTTAAAAAGGTTGTCGTCCACTGAAAAGTCTACAGTTATCACTAATTGTATTTTAATTTGTAACTTTATACACCTAAGGATTGGTGTGCTCACAGAATAATCATAACCGTAATAAAACATCATGCAAAATATTTGATCACCGTTGTAACTCCATTTTCCGCAAAACCAATACGATCGTGTGTTTTGATCTAAACGGAAAGCCTCAGGGTCGAGGTCACTACCTCACCAAAAGTAGGAACTTAAAATCACTAAGCCATATAAACATTTAGTTATAAATCTGCGATTTTGTTTTTTAAAACGAAAGCTGAAAGTTAGGTATAGAATATGTTTCTTACAGAATGTGTTACGATGGTAGCCGGTCTTGTATGAATTTCTGAGCTATAAAATGAGTTGTGGTCTATTTTTTACCGTAGCGTGTTATTTGTGTGCGAGGAAGGACACACGTTAACAATTTGCATGTGTAGAATAGAATTTTCCACTCCAACAATTAGAAGTTGATCATGGTTCCATTTGTGGTCTCTCTGTTACGCGGGTGATCTGTTCGGACGTTATCACTGAAAAGGTGAGTTTTGACGGTTTTATTTTGTTTTAGTCTTGCAGTATAAGGCAATAGAATGTTTCTTTTTCATCTTACTTTCATATTTCGTAGTGTTTGTGTATTTTTGGTCAATATTTTGCAACTATGGTCAATTTAGATCGAACTTTTGATAGAATCTACGGCCAGTCATTTTGCCCCGCCCCCGCTCCATCCGGTGCAGTCGTGATGTCCCGTTGCAGTCGTGATGTCCCGTTCCTCGCGCGCCGCAGCAGAGACCCATGCGACCTTCAGCCGGTACAGTCGCTGTTCTTTTACCACCGCCGTTATTCTCATCTTTCCGGTGTGTTCTTGATTTTTCCATTGTATCCCATTTCGCCATATCAAATCCCCAAAATGTATCATATTATTCATATTTAAGTGAATAATCAATTCAGTCATCATAACTTGGCATTTTTAACCCAAGCAATCAAAAAGAGGAAATTTATTCAATATTTTCACTCCTCTGTGAAGGAGGGGCTTTAATTCTTCATGATGGACTGAGGCGAAATGGAAAATTGTCCCGAGGTCTGACAAATTCATCTCATCTCATCTCATTATCTCTAGCCACTTTAGCCTGTTCTACAGGGTCGCAGGCAAGCTGGAGCCTATCCCAGCTGACTACGGGCGAAAGGCGGGGTACACCCTGGACAAGTCGCCAGGTCATCACAGGGCTGACACATAGACACAGACAACCATTCACACTCACATTCACACCTACGCTCAATTTAGAGTCACCAGTTAACCTAACCTGCATGTCTTTGGACTGTGGGGGAAACCGGAGCACCCGGAGGAAACCCACGCGGACACGGGGAGAACATGCAAACTCCGCACAGAAAGGCCCTCGCCGGCCCCGGGGCTCGAACCCGGACCTTCTTGCTGTGAGGCGACAGCGCTAACCACTACACCACCGTGCCGCCCCCTTGACAAATTGAAATTTGAAATTATTTTTGTAAATCATGGAAACTGCATTGTCTGGGCTAAAGAGGAGAGAGACCATCTAGCTTGTTATCAGTGCACAGTTGCAGTGTTGTTAAAAGAAGGTGATGCAACACAGTGGTAAACACGCCTCTGCCCCAACTTTTTTTGAAAGCTGTTGCTGGCATCAAATTCGAAATGAGCCTATATTTTTCAAGCAACAATAAAATTTCTCAGCTTCAGTTTCTGAGGTTATGTTGTCTTTGTACCATTTTCATTTAAATATAGGGTTAACATGATTTTGCAAATCATCACATTCTGTTTTTTATTTATACACAGCCTCCCAATTTTTTTTTTTTGAAATGGGGTTGTAGAGACGTATGAGGTTCATACATGTGTTCACGGTTTCTACATGTTTCTACACGCGTGCCAACATTAAATCACAGTTTGGCTCACGTCAAGCAGAGAGACAGACGGAGTGCGGATTTCCCAAGTCGAGAAGAGAAGTTTTTTTTCTTAAAGACTGCTTCCTTTGATATTAATGACCTGAATAATCGGGGGGGGGGGGGGGGGGGGGGTTGGCATAAGATTATGTAAGTGTTATGTAAGGAATAAAATTCCCTGTCTTGTGCTTTTAGAAGAAAATGATCAACACTGAAATATTGTTACTAGCGTAAAGATGATTATTTTCCTACACCAGCACATCCCAAAGTGTTTCATTCCTCTTACACTACAGCAATTTGCCAATGATTACAAATTTGTATTTATTAAGTGACGAAACACTTTTTATCCATGTATAGTCACGTTTAATGTTGTGTAACCAGATATGACATTATAGCAACTACAAAATGTTGGTCCCCTTGGCAGCTTCCCTTTTTTCTCTCTCTTGATGCTAATGAGACAAAAGTCATCTTACCAAGACACGGTAACGCGTAAAGACCTGAAGACGTCATTACAAAAGTCACAAAGCACTGACAACGGAGACTCATCTCATCTCATTATCTCTAGCCGCTTTATCCTTCTACAGGGTCGCAGGCAAGCTGGAGCCTATCCCAGCTGACTATGGGCGAAAGGCGGGGTACACCCTGGACAAGTCGCCAGGTCATCACAGGGCTGACACATAGACACAGACAACCATTCACACTCACACCTACGGTCAATTTAGAGTCACCAGTTAACCTAACCTGCATGTCTTTGGACTGTGGGGGAAACCGGAGCACCCGGAGGAAACCCATGCGGACACGGGGAGAACATGCAAACTCCACACAGAAAGGCCCTCGCCGGCCCCGGGGCTCGAACCCAGGACCTTCTTGCTGTGAGGCGACAGCGCTAACCACTACACCACCGTGCCGCCACAACGGAGACTCCTTCTGTAAAAATCTGTTTATGCGGTGTGTCCACTGTACAAGTCCATGAAAATGCTGCATATTAGAACAAGTGCATTAATATAAACCAGTCAGAGCTGCTGTTACAGAAAATGAATCGGCACCTTCTGATCATTCCCAGTCCGGGTTCACCGGTGCTGTGGGATAAAGATGGTCTATAATGCTCTTACATAAAGTTTTAATGAATTATTACGGCTTATACTGCCTTAATTTAAAAAAATAATAATAATAATCTAAACATATATTAGAAAGCAAGCTTGGAATGTCTTGAAGACAAATTTAAAAAAAGGAAATGTTTATAGACAATATTTAAATCAGGGTGACTCTTGAGAGATCATTGTAGCTTTATTAAAAGTTTTTGAACCCCTGGTGTGTCTTATGTTTTATTACAGTTGAATTACTTTTATTGCCACAGTCCAAACAAAATAATATAGTAAAGTATTAAAGGAATTAAACTAGGAAAGTATAATTTTTTTTGTGTGCGTCTGTGCATACAGTATGAGTCAAAAGTTTGTAGACCCCTACTCATTCATAGGTTTTTCTGTATTTTTGTATTTTCTACATTGTAGAACAATACTGAAAACATCAAAACTATGAAACAACATCTGGAACACATATGCAATTATGTGGTAAACAAAGAAAGGTTCAAAACAAAAAAGTTTCATATTTTAGATTCTTCAAAGTAGCCACCATTTACCTTGACCCTTTACACACTATTAGCATTATCTTAACCAGCTTCATGAGGTAGTCACCTGGAACGCTTTTCAGTTAATAGGTGTCTCGCCAAAAGGTAATTAGTGCAATTTCTTGCCTTCTTAATGCATTTGAGATCAAACAGTAAAAGATAACACAGTAAATAACCCTATTCAACACTACAACTATACAGTAGTCATCCATATTACAGTGGTGCTTGAAAGTTTGTGAACCCTTTAAAATTTTCTACCGTATATTTCTGCATAAATATGACCTAAAACATCATCAGATTTTCACACAAGTCCTAAAAGTAGATAAAGAGAACCCAGTTAAACAAATGAGACAAAAATATTACACTTGCTCATTTATTTATTGAGGAAAATGATCCAATATTATATATCTGTGAGTGGCAAAAGTATGTGAACCTTTGCTTTCAGTATCTGGTGTGACCCCCTTGTGCAGCAATAACTGCAGCTAAATGTTTGCGGTAACTGTTGATCAGTCCTGCACACCGGCTTGGAGGAATTTTAGCCCATTCCTCCGTACAGAACAGCTTCAGCTCTGGGATGTTGGTGGGTTTCCTCACATGAACTGCTCGCTTCAGGTCCTTCCACAACATTTCGATTGGATTAAGGTCAGGACTTTGACTTGGCCATTCCAAAACATTAACTTTATTCTTCTTTAACCATTCTTTGGTAGAACAACTTGTGTGCTTAGGGTCGTTGTCTTGCTGCATGACCCACCTTCTCTTGAGATTCAGTTCATGGACAGATGTCCTGACATTTTCCTTTAGAATTCGCTGGTATAATTCAGAATTCATTGTTCCATCAATGATGGCAAGCCGTCCTGGCCCAGATGCAGCAAAACAGGCCCAAACCATGGTACCACCACCACCATGTTTCACAGATGGGATAAGGTTCGTATACTGGAATGCAGTGTTTTCCTTTCTCCAAACATAATGCTTCTCATTTAAACCAAAAAGTTCTATTTTGGTCTCATCCATGCACAAAACATTTTTCCAATAGCCTTCTCGCTTGTCCATGTGATCTTTAGCAAACTGCAGATGAGCAGCAATGTTCTTTTTGGAGAGCAGTGGCTTTCTCCTTGCAACCCTGCCATGCACACCATTGTTGTTCAGTGTTCTCCTGATGGTGGACTCATGAACATTAACATTAGCCAATGTGAGAGAGGCCTTCAGTTGCTTAGAAGTTACCCTGGGGTCCTTTGTGACCTTGCCGACTATTACACGCCTTGCTCTTGGAGTGATCTTTGTTGGTCGACCACTCCTGCGGGGGGTAACAATGGTCTTGAATTTCCTCCGTTTGTACACAGTCTGTCTGACTGTGGATTGGTGGAGTCCAAACTCTTTAGAGATGGTTTTGTAACCTTTTCCAGCCTGATGAGCAACAACGCTTTTTCTGAGGTCCTCAGAAATCTCCTTTGTTCGTGCCATGATACACTTCCACAAACGTGTTGTGAAGATCAGACTTTGATAGATCCCTGTTCTTTAAATAAAACAGGGTGCCCACTCACACCTGATTGTCATCCCATTGATTGAAAACAAATTAACTGCTAATCCTCGAGGTTCACATACTTTTTGCCACTCACAGACATGCAATATTGGATCATTTTCCTCAATAAATAAATGACCAAGTATAATATTTTTGTCTCATTTGTTTAACTGGGTTCGCTTTATCTACTTTTCGGACTTGTGTGAAAATCTGATGATGCTTTAGCTCATATTTATGCAGAAATATAGAAAATTCTCAAGGGTTCACAAATTTTCAAGCACCACTGCATATCAAGAACCGCTCAACTAAGTAAAGAGACACAAAATCCATCATTTTAAGCCATGAATTGTCTTTTAATTAATAAAAATAAAGAAAAAACATTGGATTAGGAGGTGTGTCCGAACACAGCAATGATAGCTTATATAAAATATGAAAGAACAACTGGAACAGATGTAGAAGGTAAAGTCCAAAGTGGTCCCAGTGGTGAGAGGAGCATTAGGGGCTGTGACCCCCAAACTGAGAGAGTGGCTCCAACAGATTCCAGGTACAACATATGAGGTCTCTGTTCAGAAGAATGAAGTCCTAGGAACAGCCAAGATACTGAGCAGAACCCTCAAATTCCCAGGCCTCGGTTAAAGGACCCAAGCTTGAGGAAGACACACACCACCACCATCAGGGGGGGTGAGAGGGAAGTATATTATATACAGTGTGTGTATATATATACTGTATATATATTTATCTCTTTAAATCTACAGATAAATGATTTGTACAACACTAGCATTAACTGTGAAACAAATATGTGGCTACAGTCCCAGGCAAAAGTTTGGACACACTTCCTCCTACTCAGATTAATTATAATATACAACAGGTAGCTGATTAGAGTGATGGAGTTCTGGCTGTTCTGATTAGATCTAGATCGTTCCAATAAAATAATATTTCAATCGTAATGTTTCTCGGTTATTCGACTTTTAGAGTATTTAAACTTGGATTATTTGATTTTTTTTAAAAAATGTTCAAGGAGGTTCAAAAACTGGCAGCATACACCTCAATCTTTGATCCATGGGCGACTTCAGTTCTCCAACCCAATTGGTCAGTGGAGTGATTTTGGCCGCCTTTCTGTGACCTTCACAAACAGCGCGACCAGACAAAGAGCAAATGGACAGACGGAAAGGCAGATAAGCAGATGGGCAGAGAGAAAAACGGATGGCTTTGACGTGACATCGTAACACATGTTTAGTTTAGTCATGGTACGTCTGCATGTTCGCCTTCTCATTCTCACCAACTTGGAATTGCTGCAACCTGCATCACTGCTCTCTAAATCAGCACCACGTGTGTAACAGACTTGTGGCAAACCAGACAGCTAAAACATAGCGTCTTAAAATCTCAAGCCATGTGTAGGAGTTGTGGGCTACCACACTGAACAAGAGCCTTCTGATTCCTCACTAACGTCATGTCGAGCCAAGATGTATTCCATCTAATTATGAAACGCCTGCAGAAACGAAAGCCAACATAAGCATCAAAACCAACAGTTCGTATCTGTTCCTTCTCTTTTCGTGTCTCGTTTAAGCGCCATCTGCTGGATATAATTTGCAAATACAATTCCTATTTCACTAGTCTTCATTGTGTAGCATGTTTTTATTACTAACAGACGCTTTATGATCTGCTGAAGTAAAAGGCCATCATAAACGCTATATTTACACACCATATATGTTTTATTAAAAATCTTTAAGAGAGCAGTGTACATTTGGGAATACCTCGAGGTACGTTCCACAAATATCCTTTCACTGGAGTAATAATTCTGTCTCTTGATTTCGACACATACACAGTTGCACTAAAACTGTCAACCTGCTGAATAAGAGCTTTAATTTCACTCAAGGTCAAAACACTTACTCCAAAAAAAAAAAAAGAAGACGTGCACTACATTTGTTCAAGCCTGTCTAGAATAATAACTCTGTAAAGAAAAGAATGGGAGATAAAGAGAGACGCACAAAGAACAAGCAGACATTTCAGTTTTAATTGCAGATTCAGGTTTATATTACTGTGCTCGTTTCTATAGTAACAGCTCATTCATGTACAGGTTAAAAATTTGGAATCATTTTCTGTAAAATGTTTCTGTAACATTTATGGAAGGAGTCTCCAGTGTCAGTGCTTTGTAACAGTCAGAGGTAAAGCTGTAACTTGTCCCCCATCTTCAGGTCAGTTGTTCATGTTTTTTTTTTGCAGTTTCTCAGTAATGTGTGGGGCGGGGTGGGGTGGTGGTGGTTTTATTTTATTTTATTTATTTATTATTTGTTAGGGCCCCGAGCACCAGAGGTGCGTGGCCTCTGGTGTCCACCAGAGGGCACTGCACTGAGGTGCAAGACCCTATTGTTTTCCTAAGAATCCTTCTTCTTCAAGACTTGGCCATTTTTGCAGTGGTTCCCATGGGCAAAAACTCATGAAATTTGGTACACACATCAGTCCTGGCCACTGCTACTCAGGGATAGAGGCTTGGCCCCAGGTGTGTCCAGGGGACTCTATAGTGCCCCCACATGTCATTGAGACTTTTGCCTGGTATAGTTTCACCTATCCATATCAAATTTGGTAGGTGTGCAGGGTGCCCCAAGATGAACAAATTGTAATGTACATTGTATTAACCAGACTCAACAGGAAGGGAGTTATTTTTGGTTTTGTGCGTTTTGACGTTCTAGTTCTAGGCAGTTTGTTGGATTCATCCCAGATTTGGTATACGGGAAGTGCTCAGGCCCTTCCTTGCCGCCTGCAGCTATATATATATTTTGTGTTTTGTTTTTCTTGTGCCTTAGTAACTTTATGAGACAGAAAAAAAAACAGCCTGTGGGTTAAAAAGTACTGAAAAAAGACAGCTCTATCATGATATCTTCATTGTTTTTAACACCTGCACATTACAGCTGTCATTTGTCAATCGTTATTATCTTTCTATACGTCACACGTTAAAGTGAATTGAGCGCACTATTTGAGTGTTATAATTATTTAACTCATCATGGGTGGGTTTCCTAAAAGCTTCTTAATGTAAAGAACATCTTAACTAGGAGAGAGAGAGAGAGGGTGTTCATTGTGCTGCTCGCGCTACCATTTAATGATGCTCTTTGTGCTGCGATGCTTTTGGGAAACGCAGGCCATTTTGGTAACAGGTAAACCCATACAAGGTAAAAATACAAGAAGTTTAAATAAAGCAACAGTGCAAAATACCTGCTTTATTTATTTATCACACATTCATGCTAATTATCCAGTAGACCACTAGAACCTGCACAAAATACCAAAAACGTTCACAATACTGATATTTAGGTCAGAACAGACTATAATGCTACCCATTTGACCACTATATCTACTCCGAGTAGTCAAGATGTTTGTTTTATATGACACACCACCAATCATATACTAGAGCATCTCAAACAATTAGAAGATCATGAAAGTCCCCCCCCCCCCGTAATTTACCTCCAAACGGTGAACTTCTATATATTATATATTCATTGCATGCAAAGTGAAATATTTCAAGCCTTTGTGTTAATTTTGATGACTATGGCTTATAGCTCATGAAAATCAGAAATCCAGTATCTCAGATTATTAGAATATCTCCTAAGATCAAATAAAAAGGATTTACAATACAGGAATGTCCAACTTCTGAAAAGTATGCTCATTTATACACACAATACTCGGTTGGGGCTCCTTTACCATGAATTACTGCATCAATGCGGTGTGGCATGGAGGCGATCAGCCTGTGGCACTGCTGAGGTGTTACTGAAGCCCAGGTGGCTTTGATAGTAGCCTTCAGCTCGTCTGTATTTTTGGGTCGGGTGTTTCTCATCTTCCTCTTGACAATACCCCATAGAGTCTCTAGGGAATTCAGGTCAGGCGAGTTGGCTGGCCAATCAAGCACAGTAATATCATGGTCAGCAAACCATTTGGTAATAGCGCCTGCCCACAGTGCCAAAACTAAGTCCTGCTGGAAAAGGAAATCAGCATCTCCACAAAGCTTGTCAGCAGATGGAAACATGAATTGCTCTAAAATCTCCTGGTAGATGGTTGTGTGGACTTTGGACTTGATAAAACACAGTGGACCAACACCAGGAGATGACATGGCACCCCAAATCATCACAGATTGCAGAAACTTCCAGACTCTAGGACCTTGATTTACAAATGAAATGCAAAATTTACTTTCATCTGAAAAGAGGGCTTTGGACCACTGAGCAACCATCCAGTTCTTTCTCACCTTAGCCCAGGTAAGACGCTTCTGCCGTTGTCCCTGGTTCAGGAGTGGCTTGATATTAGGAGTGAGACAGTTGTCACCCCTTTCCTGAAGATGTCGTTGTGTGGTGGCTCTTGATGCTCTGACACCAGCCTCAGTCCACTCCATGTGAAGCTCTCCCAAGTTCTTGAATCAACTTTTCTTGGCAATCCTCTAAAGGCTGCAGTCATCCCTGTTGCTTGTGCACCTTTTCCAGCCAGCCTTTTCAGCAGTGACCTTCTGTGGCTTACCCTCCTTGTGGGGGTTGTCGATGATCATCTTCTGGACAACTGTCAAGTCAGTAGTCTTCCCCATGATTGTGGTTGTGTGTACTGAACTAGACTGAGAGGTACACTGTATTTATACCGTTTTACTCAAACTCAAAATGAAATATTGTGGGTTTTTTTGTGCTGTAGACCATAATTATCAAAATTGAAATAGAAAAAATGCCTGAAACGTTTTAGCTTACATGTACAGAATATATTAAATTTTCATTTTCTTATAACTGATGGGAAAATATTGAACTTTTTCCATGATATTCTAAATTGTTTGAGCTGCACTCGTAATCACAATGATGCCCAGGTGCCTGGAAATCATGATGCATTTTTCAGGGTGTAGCTTTCGAGTGAACACGGGGGAGGGGGCTGTACCCGGATCTTGAGCTTTAGCTAACTAACGTCCACCAAAATTGCTGACTGCACCTTTAACCTCCTGGGTATATATACACAGGACATCAGCATGGGGTTCACCCAAACACTGAAATGTTATATGCTTTGTGATGGGAGAGGGGGTAGTTTTAATTTATATACTAAAATTAAAAGCAAAATTCTATAAAGATGCCTGTAAATCTCATCCTGGACTACAGGGAAAGTAGTCATGTATTGTGAAATGCTGCCCTCCTGTGGATGTCAGTTGGTTTTGGCCCATTTTAAGTAAGGTAGTGGCTCAGCAAGTAAACTATGACTAAATGAAGCATTTTTCTCCACGGCTATATGAGTTTAATTCCCAAAAAATTGTGGTCCTATTTTGAAAACCCCTGAAACGAAGCTGTAATAAGATGTAATACAGCGTCCTCTTCTCAACCGGCCAGTTTTAGCAGCTTGACCCTAATGTATAAAAAGTACACTGGCCTCTTTTACGAAGGAGGGAAAGAAGACAGGATCTTTTCGATGGAGACGTCTCCCTAGTGAAACAAAATCTTCAAAAGACTTGAAGGGTAAAGCTGGTTCTCTGCTCAGGCCCGGAAAGCTATTCAGCATCGAACCGCTTCGAAGGACTGCTGAATAAGATGCACTGACACTCTGTCTGAAAGCCAAAATGGGAATTAATAGGATTGACGGAACTTTTTTTTAAACTACAGAGGGACTAAGGGAATTAAAACGCTCCGAGTGAGTCACGTTGCCTCAGAAATGAAAATTGGAATCGCTCTAATTCTTTAGTCTGGTTAACATAACTCATCAGAGCAGGGGATTCTGCTCTGGTTTCATCACGGCTCCTTTAATTATTATTGCTTTTACTAAGGGTTTTTATGTTCATTTGTGTCTGCTAATTAAGCCTCAAGTCTGCATTCTTTAGCTTGATGGAAAAAAGTTCAACAGGAAAGTACCAAAGCGCCAGGCAAAAAGCATCACTAAAGCTGTACATTAGGTGTGTAATGCAATGCCTCACTCTCTTTGTCTTTATCTGTACCTCTATTTGGTTTTAAATCCAAACTGGGTGTGGTCGAAACCTGAAGGGACTCCCCCCCTCACATTTAAACAAAAGACTTTGCTGCTGGAAATACTGAAAAACACCAGGAAATTTTATAGAAATATCATCATCATAGTCAGAAGGGTGTGCGAGTTGTGGCTCTGATGGTTCCTCAACTTCATCGCTAAATCATTTCAGTTCATAATCAACCTCAGCTAAAGATACAGTGGGGCAAAAAAAGTATTTAGTCAGTCACCAATTGTGCAAGTTCTCCCACTTAAAAAGATGAGAGAGGCCTGTAATTTTCATCATAGGTACACTTCAACTATGAGAGACAGAATGAGAAAAAAAATCCAGAAAATCACATTGTCTGATTTTTAAAGAATTTATTTGCAAATTATGGTGGAAAATAAGTATTTGGTCAATAACAAAAGTTCATCTCAATACTTTGTTATATACCCTTTGTTGGCAATGACAGAGGTCAAACGTTTTCTGTAAGTCTTCACAAGGTTTTCACACACTGTTGCTGGTATTTTGGCCCATTCCTCCATGCAGATCTCCTCTAGAGCAGTGATGTTTTGGGGCTGTCGCTGGACAACACGGACTTTCAACTCCCTCCAAAGATTTTCTATGGGGTTGAGATCTGGAGACTGGCTAGGCCACTCCAGGACCTTGAAATGCTTCTTACGAAGCCACTCCTTCGTTGCCCGGGCGGTGTGTTTGGGATCAGTGTCATGCTGAAAGACCCAGCCACGTTTCATCTTCAATGCCCTTGCTGATGGAAGGAGGTTTTCACTCAAAATCTCACGATACATGGCCCCATTCATTCTTTCCTTTACACAGATCAGTCGTCCTGGTCCCTTTGCAGAAAAACAGCCCCAAAGCATGATGTTTCCACCCCCATGCTTCACAGTAGGTATGGTGTTCTTTGGGTGCAACTCAGCATTCTTTCTCCTCCAAACACGACAAGTTGAGTTTTTACCAAAAAGTTCTATTTTGGTTTCATCTGACCATATGACATTCTCCCAATCCTCTTCTGGATCATCCAAATGCTCTCTAGCAAACTTCAGATGGGCCTGGACATGTACTGGCTTAAGCAGGGGGACACGTCTGGCACTGCAGGATTTGAGTCCCTGGTGGCGTAGTGTGTTACTGATGGTAGCCTTTGTTACTTTGGTCCCAGCTCTCTGCAGGTCATTCACTAGGTCCCCCCGTGTGGTTCTGGGATTTTTGCTCACCGTTCTTGTGATCATTTTGACCCCACGGGGTGAGATCTTGCGTGGAGCCCCAGATCAAGGGAGATTATCAGTGGTCTTGTATGGCTTCCATTTTCTAATAATTGCTCCCACAGTTGATTTCTTCACACCAAGCTGCTTACCTATTGCAGATTCAGTCTCCCCAGCCTGGTGCAGGTCTACAATTTTGTTTCTGGTGTCCTTTGACAGCTCTTTGGTCTTGGCCATAGTGGAGTTTGGAGTGTGACTGTTTGAGGTTGTGGACAGGTGTCTTTTATACTGATAACGAGTTCAAACAGGTGCCATTAATACAGGTAACGAGTGGAGGACAGAGGAGCCTCTTAAAGAAGAAGTTACAGGTCTGTGAGAGCCAGAAATCTTGCTTGTTTGTAGGTGACCAAATACCATATTTTCTGGACTATAGAGCGCACCTGTATATAAGCCGCATCCGCTCTATTTAAAAAAAAAAAATTAAAAAAAAGAAGATATACAAGCCGCACCGGGCTATAAGCCGCAGATATCTATGGTGAAAAATTAGATATTTACTGCATGTACAGAACGATTTTGTACTGTAAATGTACATGTATGTACCTGAATAGATTCTTTCCGAACAGTGCCTTTTAACACGGCAGCAACTTTGCTGATTAAAACAGAACAGAACCAAGAGAAAATAACCGGTATTTATTTACCTTCATTTCTCCTGTGTTTGAAACCACAAGTCACTTTAATCATCTTCGCTGGATTTGAAAATAATTACCAGTTAGTAATTTGTCGTGCATGTTCTATCTGCTAAAGATCTGCTAATTCTTCTTTGCATTGATTTTTCGTCTATCTTATTTTTGATTCTACTTCCGGTTAGAGCGCCCCTAGCGGTGGAAGAAAAATCCACAGAATAGCCGCACCTTTGTATAAACCGCATGGTTCAAAACCTAGAAAAAAAGTAGCGGCTTATAGTCCAGAAAATACGGTACTTATTTTACCGAGGAATTTACCAATTAATTCATTAAAAATCCTACAATGTGATTTCCTGGATTCTTTCCCCCCATTCTGTCTCTCATAGTTGAAGTGTACCTATGATGAAAATTACAGGCCTCTCTCATCTTTTTAAGTGGGAGAACTTGCACAATTGGTGGCTGACTAAATACTTTTTTGCCTCACTGTATGTACAGGACTGATTTTATAATCGCACTCATGCAGTTTTATTTTTGATTGGTTAGAATATATCCCAGGGACGGACAATTTAGTTCATCATTTCCTAAAATAAGTGTCTAGTAGCTTAATTTAAACCACTATGACCCTGATCAGACACTTACTAAGGATGAAGGAATGAGCTTGATATCAGACCTGCGTCAGACCCAGTCCAGTGTACGCCTCTAGTACGCCTCCTATTCATTCGCATGTGTTTATTCAAAATGAACAATGTGTGTTCTAATGTTTTTTGATACTGGGTCACATCCACAGTTTATACATTATTACTAATTTTAAAATAAATAAATAAATAAATAAATACTACCGTTCAAAAGTTTGGGGTCACCCAGACAATTTTGTGTTTTCCATGAAAAGTCACACTTTTATTTCCCACCATAAGTTGTAAAATGAATAGAAAATATAGTCGAGACATTTTTCTGGCCATTTTGAGCATTTAATCGACCCCACAAATGTGATGCTCCAGAAAGTCAATCTGCTCAAAGGAAGGTCAGTTTTATAGCTTCTCTAAAGAGCTCAACTGTTTTCAGCTGTGCTAACATGATTGTACAAGGGTTTTCTAATCATCCATTAGCCTTCTGAGGCAATGAGCAAACACATTGTACCATTAGAACACTGGAGTGAGAGTTGCTGGAAATGGGCCTCTATACACCTATGGAGATATTGCACCAAAAACCAGACATTTGCAGCTAGAATAGTCATTTACCACATTAGCAATGTATAGAGTGGATTTCTGATTAGTTTAAAGTGATCTTCATTGAAAAGAACAGTGCTTTTCTTTCAAAAATAAGGACATTTCAAAGTGACCCCAAACTTTTGAACGGTAGTGTATATATATATATAAATCACAGATGCACTATTTACTTACGATATCCCTTTCCTACATTCCCCCTCTTCTCTCAGTCTTGTAACTTCTCTCCATTTACACAATTCAATATACCTGTAACGTATTAACAAGAAAATACTGTTGCAGTAAAGGACCTGGGAATGGGGTCTGGAAATAACTGCGCTTCATGCTGGAGAACATATGCTCACAATACAACTGATTAAGAATCTTAGCATCTCAAGTCTTCCTTTGACGTTTCTTGACTTTTTCGAAATCAGAACATGATTCCTGGATACACAAAAGCATCATTCCTGTCTACAAGTCTCAGACCACTGGTTTATTTTTGCCCATTTTTCTTTTATTAGGAAAAAAAAGCGGTCTGAAATAAAATCTTTGAGAGATAACCATAGCCTGCAAGAGCAAAATGTCAAAAAAGCCACGCATTCAGTTATCAGAGTTTATCAAAAATCAGCTCTGAACTAGAAAACACTTGCACCATCACCAGAAAAGTCTGAACATTCTCTCATTTTACGAACGTGAGTGAGTGAATCAGCAGACACACAATTAACCAAATTTGTACAATGACAGTATAATCATTAGTACAACTGCACAGTTACAGTATATGAAACAAAAAGCTTGTTTTGTTCTTGACAGTTTAATTTTAATTAAAAAAAAAAAAAAGTATTTCCAGCTTCTAAACACTTTATTATCATCATCATTTTCACCACCTCTGCGATAATAAAAAAATTTTGTGTCGAACTTAAGGCAAGAAGCAATGACAGGGTAGGAATGATCTCAAAATTGAAATTTTGACCAATTGGGGAAGGGAGAGAAAAAAAAAAGAAAAACCCCACCCACTTCAGAAAGAAAAATAACTAAATAAAATCTGAGATTTGGATAATATAAAAATAAAAAAATATATAAATAAAAATAAACAGTTTGGGGAGGGGGGTGCAGAACCCTTGCATGCTGGTCATACTGTGCAAACACTGTACCTTAAAAATCGTCATTAAAAAAAAAAAAAAAAGTCTAATAGTGCAATACTCCCAGAGATTTCAAACCTTATAGTTGTTAGTAAAAAAAAAAGAAAGAAAAAAACCACCATTAGTTACACTATATTAACAAATAATAATACAGTAGATTTTTCCCCCCGCAATATCAGCACTGACAATACATGAGAAAGAAATGAAGGTAGAACGAATTACAACAAAGCGACGCCGCAGCAAGAATAAGACAATAATTTCAGCCTGATTTCCCCAACTTACAAAAATATCACCACTTTTGAATGAATGGGTAAAAATAAAAGATCAGGAAAACGAATCCGGTGTATTTAAATGACGTTCATGTAAACAGTGTTTTCAGAATCGAGGCTCACGCCTCAGCTAATTCACCTGAATTGTGTGTTAGTGTACTCATCTATATACATATTACATCCGAGTGCAACAGTCTGCATATGCTTAGGGTGATCTGAGAAAACATCCAGTGTGTTCACCGTTTACAAATGCGCCTTAATTATCACAAATAAAACTTTCAAATAGACTTAAGATATGCGATGAAATCGAATCGATTACAATTTTCTGTTTATTCATGAACACCACACTGTACTTTTTCTCTGTTGTACAACGTAAACGATCCAGGTCTTTTCTGAAGGAGTTTTCTGGGCAGATTTCTTTTCAAAAAGTTCATGAAGTGCATCATCAAAAAAACCTGAACTGTGGAGCGTGAAAATAAGGGAATGTAAAGTCAAATGGGAAATTTTGGATCTTAGTCCAATAAAAGAATATTCATACTTTTCCAAAAAGGCTGGATTTCCCAACCCTGAAAAGAAGTGCTTTACATGGATCATTGTCCGGATTTAAAGAAATTATAAGGCCATTATTAAAAAATGTTCTGTTTCCGGTCCACCGGCCGGGTGAGTGACGTTTGTGCGGTTGACATTTTTTTTTAACGCCGGTTTTTCGACATTTTTTTCGGGTTCGTAAATCTAAAATCGAACTTGACATTACGCATTCCCAGGGCTTTCCACTAAGGCTCATACTAGCCAGCCATGACAAATAAGTAGCCAGCCGGGGTGAGTGAACACAAAATAAACTCCTGTGCACGCAGTTCCCAGGATTAAATGCATTTTCCACAGACCATTTATTTATTCACTTTACTCAAATACAAAGTAAAATGGCAGTAAATCTTCTTTCTTTTCTTGCGTATTGCATCATGAGGCGTTCCTGGCTTGTAAATCTCTTATTTTCGGTGCAGGACACATTCACGCAGCTGAGCATGCTATGAATTAACAACGACAACGGTCTGCAGTGGGGCTACACAATTACACACTCAGCCAACATTTCTCCATTTGTGTATGAAAATACACTCCAACCACTCAGTTTGGCTTCATTTACAGCCAACGGTGTCTTTTGATGCCAGCACGTAACTGAACGAGAGAAGACTGGTTTACCGGAGACTAAATAAGCGTCATCTCTGCTTCTGTTCCCTCCGACACACTACTGCCTCCGCCGAGTGCGCGCGCACTCTGAACTGAATCAGCTCTGCGCATGCGCCGTGCGGCACAAAAAAAAGGCAGCCACCATGAAGGAAGGAGATCCGGAGTTTTCAAACATTTGCTTAAGTGTGAAATCGCAAAATGGTATTCTAGCGAACAACAAAATAGTAAAGATTCAGAAAAACAAATCATTCAGTGATCATTTTAATAGTGTAATTTCATCCGAACTAGGCCTAACGCTCGATTTAGAACTACAAAAAGTCCGTGTGTCGGGCATTTTAAGTACCTTTGTAAAAGTTTTGCAAATGTTGCAGTCAGCATTTAAAATGCTAACTTAAAGTTTTTGTACAAGTTTCAGTTGATTAAACTGTCATTTTTTATTAAATGTGTCTGCTTTTGTAATAAAAAAGTACTGAAAGAAAAAGCAAACACAGCATTGCGATTTCTTATCCATCCATATATAATAAAAAAATCCCTCCCTCCCGAGTGAAAATTTTTTTGCTCACCCGGTGGACAGGAAACTGATTTTTTTTTAAGGATGGCCTAATGCATCCATGACACCTTGTGTAAATCTCAAAGACAGACTGAAAACTAAAAAACGTTAGATTTAAAAAAAAATGCACATTCATAGTGAGGTCACACTGGAATTCAAGTTTAACCTGATTTCTTTTTCCCCCATTTTTTTGTGCAGATTTCATCCCTCTTTCCTCCATTTCCTCACTGCTTCTCCAGAGCAAACCGTTTCACTGCTGAATGTTAAAGAATCTTGTATTAAAATCCACAAGTGAATCTTGGATGGAAATATCAGCATTGTTCCAAAAAAGAAAAAACAAAACAAAAAAACCCATTAGACGCTTGTACTGGTAAGTACTGGATTAGTTAAAAGAGTTAAATCTTCCCAGCACAAAGTGAAGCTCAATCATACAGCTGTTTTTTTTTTCCTGTAATTCATACAGTACTGTACCAACATCTGGGGAGCATGTAAAGAAATTCAGTAACACTTTATCAGGGAACCTTTATGTAACACGATCAAAATTGTGATTACAAAAATAATTACAAATATTACAGAAGACAATATTACTATATAAAAAATGGATAAATTCTCTGAACTAACTTCCAAACTAACTGGAAGAAGCCGTGACCGCTCAGAGCACTCGGGTTCGGGTTCAGGGCTGGGCCGTACGACGACATAACATCCACATGATAAATTGTCACAGTGTGTGTTTTGGAGGTGCTGTGTACATTATATCTTTTTATTCATTTTTTAAAAAATAAACATAAACTGGCTAGAAGCAGCTGGTGTGTAAAATTATTACAGATTACACTTTCTCTTTCAATATTCATTTTACAATCCCGATTCCCAAAAAGTTGGGACAAAGTACAAATTGTAAATAAAAACGGAATGCAATGATGTGGAAGTTTCAAAATTCCATATTTTATTCAGAATAGAACATAGATGACATATCAAATGTTTAAACTGAGAAAATGTATCATTTAAAGAGAAAAATTAGGTGATTTTAAATTTCATGGCAACAACACATCTCAAAAAAGTTGGGACAAGGCCATGTTTACCACTGTGAGACATCCCCTTTTCTCTTTACAACAGTCTGTAAACGTCTGGGGACTGAGGAGACAAGTTGCTCAAGTTTAGGGATAGGAATGTTAACCCATTCTTGTCTAATGTAGGATTCTAGTTGCTCAACTGTCTTAGGTCTTTTTTGTCGTATCTTCCGTTTTATGATGCGCCAAATGTTTTCTATGGGTGAAAGATCTGGACTGCAGGCTGGCCAGTTCAGTACCCGGACCCTTCTTCTACGCAGCCATGATGCTGTAATTGATGCAGTATGTGGTTTGGCATTGTCATGTTGGAAAATGCAAGGTCTTCCCTGAAAGAGACGTCGTCTGGATGGGAGCATATGTTGCTCTAGAACCTGGATATACCTTTCAGCATTGATGGTGTCTTTCCAGATGTGTAAGCTGCCCATGCCACACGCACTAATGCAACTCCATACCATCAGAGATGCAGGCTTCTGAACTGAGCGCTGATAACAACTTGGGTTGTTCTTCTCCTCTTTAGTCCGAATGACACGGCGTCCCTGATTTCCATAAAGAACTTCAAATTTTGATTCGTCTGACCACAGAACAGTTTTCCACTTTGCCACAGTCCATTTTAAATGAGCCTTGGCCCAGAGAAGACGTCTGTGCTTCTGGATCATGTTTAGATACGGCTTCTTCTTTGAACTATAGAGTTTTAGCTGGCAACGGCGGATGGCACGGTGAATTGTGTTCACAGATAATGTTCTCTGGAAATATTCCTGAGTCCATTTTGTGATTTCCAATACAGAAGCATGCCTGTATGTGATGCAGTGCCGTCTAAGGGCCCGAAGATCACGGGCACCCAGTATGGTTTTCTGGCCTTGACCCTTACGCACAGAGATTCTTCCAGATTCTCTGAATCTTTTGATGATATTATGCACTGTAGATGATGATATGTTCAAACTCTTTGCAATTTTACACTGTCGAACTCCTTTCTGATATTGCTCCACTATTTGTCGGCGCAGAATTAGGGGGATTGGTGATCCTCTTCCCATCTTTACTTCTGAGAGCCGCTGCCACTCCAAGATGTTCTTTTTATACCCAGTCATGTTAATGACCTATTGCCAATTGACCTAATTAGTTGCAATTTGGTCCTCCAGCTGTTCCTTTTTTGTACCTTTAACTTTTCCAGCCTCTTATTGCCCCTGTCCCAACTTTTTTGAGATGTGTTGCTGTCATGAAATTTCAAATGAGACAATATTTGGCATGAAATTTCAAAATGTCTCACTTTCGACATTTGATATGTTGTCTATGTTCTATTGTGAACACAATATCAGTTTTTGAGATTTGTAAATTATTGCATTCCGATTTTATTTACAATTTGTACTTTGTCCCAACTTTTTTGGAATCAGGGTTGTAATTTAGTTTTTTTTTTTATAAACACATGAATATATAAAGGCTGTTTATTATAAACTAGCTTATTAATAATTAACATGTTTATCATCGTTTAACATTTTTAATCTCACACTGCTGTATTGCTAGTAATTTGTGGGAAAACTTATATGGAACAATTATTTGCCAAAGGTGACGTGAACAATAAGACGAAGTTGAGGTTCTTATTCACGGATATTCACTGAGCTTGAGGTGGATAATCATTTTAGTATAAATATGCAGGTGATTATTAAAAAATATATAATTAAATAATAATAATAATAATAATAATAATAAAGATGCGGCGCAGACTTGTGTCACTCATCTACGCCGAGTCACATAAAATACTTTGTTTTGAAATGGATAAAATAAATCATAAATCCACCTTACCTTTGAATAGTTTCAGACCAAACTTCGTAGCATTTTTAGTGCTTTTAGGAACGGTGTTTTCTTTCATAATTTGTAATTCTTCATCACTTACGGTGATGAAGCGATTGGTCGCTATTTTGCCGAGTCGCTCGAGGTGATTATCGAGAAATACTCCGAATTTCTCGACCAATCAGCATGCGCGATTTTCTATAATCACCTCTGTATTTATACCAAATCGTGATACAATATGCATATTGTAGACATGACTGAGAATCATGATTATGATTTTTTTTCTCGTATCATTCAGCTCTACTTGGAACATGCGGAATCACGCTCCAATTTAATTTCAGCTCATTTACATGGACTTCCTTTTAGTCCCATTAATTAATGCATGTGTTTATGGTACATACCGTTTATTCATGCAGAAATTTAGACCATGGTGCTGCTGAATCCTCTGTTCTGATTGGTCAGAAGGTGTGGATTGATTTTCTGTAATAGCAGCTCGTTTTGTGGAGCAGGTGGGCCCAATATAAACGGATTTAAAAACGTGTTTACTGGTTGACACGATGTTTATTTAACGTTTATGGAAGGAGTCTTCAGCGTCAGCTGTCAATTTTGTGACGTCTCCAGGACAGAGCTGTTTATGTTTTGGGGATTCTCTGACCCCCCCAAACAGAATGATACTGAATGCCCCCCCAATCTAATGAAGTAAATAAATATGTTAGTTAGGAGATCTTTAACTTAAATGTGATGGCAGAAATCCTATCAAGTTAAAAAACAAAAAGCCTTTTTAAAGTGTAAAATAATGAATATATTAAGCAGTAAATCATAACTGGAGCTTAAACATTCTCTTAGGTACGCTGTTGTGTGATTTAAGGAAATTAGCTCGCAGGCTGATCCAGGCTTCTTGGAGAAGCTGCTACAATTGTTCTGTTTCTGCAGGTCAAATCCCACACAGCGCTGATGTTTGATCGGAAATATGATCCGTTACTTAAAGTGCCATTCCACCATTGGATGTATTCTTTGGCATAAAATACAATATATTTTATGACAACATGACTAGACAGAGAAATCTTTTAGCTTCAGAATGATATATCAAACATAATTTTTTGGCAACGACAAGTATATTAATTTTGTGACCAAAGTCACCTACCCTTTTAATTTCCGCGCGGTAGTGAAACGTGATGTCATCGGCAGGTTCCCCTTCTTGTGTACCACGTGTCGGTCTATTTTTAGACCAGGAAACCCCCAAAGTGAGAGAGTCATTTCTCCTCGTATATGGGGGCCAAAAAATTACGAAAAATTTTGAGTTAATCTTTCAGTTAGCTAGATTTATTGGTATTAGCTAGATTTATTGGTATTATTTTTATCGCGTTCTATCCGCCATTGCTGATAATATGTGCCACGTCACACGGTACACAAGAAGGGGAACCTGCCAATGACATCACGCGCGGAAATTAAAAGGGTAGGTGACTTTGGTCACAAAATTAATATACTTGTCGTTGTCAAAAAATTATGTTTGAGATATCATTTTGAAGCTAAAAGATTTCTCTGTCTAGTGATACCATTTATATATGTTGTCAAAATATATTGTATTTTATGCCAAAGAATACAGCCAATGGTGGAATGGCACTTTAAAACACAAACAAACGTTATCGAACACTGATTGATTTCCCCCCACGAATAAACCTGCATGCTCAATTTTAAGCCTAATGCATTCAAGAGCATCTAAATTTAGACCGAAAACTATATATAGGTAGGGTGCCAAGATTTTTGTACAGTACTGTATACTGTCCGACGTGTATATTTTGCTTTTGAGAAAGAACTGGACTTGCTTGTCTTGAAAGGTTAGTTTATCCTGAAACTACGGTTTGAATCAGAGTTTTGTAACTCGTCCCAGTTCCAAGTTTTTCATAAAGTCATCTCGACTAAATATGTCGAAAAATCCTCATCTCAAAAATCCCACGCTGTCCGCTTTATTTTAACGTCATAGTTCAGTGTTTTCCATCGTTCAAAGTGCAACTGTTAACCCGAGAAAGGCGTAGGCGAAAGGAGCGCTCCCTCATCACTGCTGAGCGCACCGGCCCGCCTGCTCCTGCTCCGTTCCCTTGCTCTTCTGCTCCATCTCCACCTACACACAAGAAAAACCCAGTGAGGAAACAGGTACTGACTTGCAGCGGCCACCAGAGGGCAGTCAAACTCTACAGCTGAACATACTCTTTAATATCTCTTCCTTTCACGACACGATAAAGTAGTTCCACAGCAAATGCCTGGTTGCTAAGCAACAAAGTGTCTCTTGTTATAGATTAAAACATCCTATAGGAAAAATGCTGCCTGGACCACTTTATGCATCAGAAAGTAGCTCACAGGACATCCACACTAACCCTGGCAACATGATTACTGAGCTACTCATTCATATCGGTTATAAAATGGCTCAGAGGTGTTGATAAGGAGATTTATCAACTCATGCAGACTTTATCTTACAAAAGGTGATTTGGGAACGTGGGTCATCTGAACAGTTTAACAAAATCATACCCATGTGTAAATCACGGACTTTTTTAAAACATTGGTTTTCCAAAGGCCGGCATGGTGGTGTAGAGGTTAGCGCTGTCGCCTCACAGCAAGAAGGCCCGGGTTCAAGCCCCGTGGCCGGCGAGGGCCTTTCTGTGCGGAGTTTGCATGTTCTCCCCGTGTCCGCGTGGGTTTCCTCCGGGTGCTCCGGTTTCCCCCACAGTCCAAAGACATGCAGGTTAGGTTAACTGGTGACTCTAAATTGACCGTAGGTGTGAATGTGAGTGTGAATGGTTGTCTGTGTCTATGTGTCAGCCCTGTGATGACCTGGCGACTTGTCCAGGGTGTACCCTGCCTTTCGCCCGTAGTCAGCTGGGATAGGCTCCAGCTTGCCTGCGACCCTGTAGGACAGGATAAAGTGGCTAGAGATAATGAGATGAGATGAGATGGTTTTCCAACATTTTCAGGGCAGAGGAGTTTCCGAAGAGAGTCTGGGGAGGGAATGGCTGTATATAACTGCTATAAGGTAACTGAGAACAGGCACTAACTTGTTTCATAACATTAAATGTAATTATTTAACAATTATTCGCTGAATGCGAGGTGAATAATGATCGAGACGAAGTCGAGGTTATTATTTAACAGTAATTCCACTCAATCTCGTCATACGTGAGCTGACAGCCGATGAGGTGCATAGCACCGAGTTGGCTATAAGCAATGTACAACAAGATCAAGTGGAATTACTGATTTATTCTATCCACATTCACTGGATTTTGAGAAACCAGCTTTTTTTTTAGCAAATTTAATAAATAAAACCTTTATACAAAACGTCCGACAAAATCCTTTCCGCTTAGAATGCAAACAAACTGGTGAAATGACAGTAGCAATTTGTGAAAAATGCTATAATAATAATTCTTGGGAGAAAAAAATTATATATATCTTGCCATCAAATACTTTTCTCCATATTTTGTTGCTTTGTTTTCGACTAGAATTTTTATTTTGTCCTCGGTTGGTTCAGCAACACGCGCCGCCATTTTGTTTTTCTCGACTCATGGTATATGGCTACTCTACTACTAGGCTATCAGCTCAATCAGAGCATGTGATTGCTCATATCCAGTGACTGTGGCTAGAATAATTATAGATAGGCATTTCCACTTTTCAGCTGTTGGCATTCATAAATTATGGAATAACTGATAAACAAGGTTACGTTAATTGGGTTATATTGTTGCGCAAGTGTTTAAAAAGTCGTGTTATGCTTACATATTATATGACCTGACACCAGACCGTTTTTACACCAATATCTGTGCATCCGAAATAAAAGAAGAGTGCAGAGTGCTCCTCTCCATCTTTCCTCATCCTCTCTTCAGTGTCTCAGAGCTCTTCGTTAGTATACTCTGCCTCAAACAGGAACGGACATCGAATTCAAACGCCTCATCCATTTTGCCAATCAGCTAAATATTCAGACATTACTTTGGAAAGGGACTTCATAAATTATGTGTGACTTCTTTGTAAAACGCCGAAAAACAGCGACTCCATCACTGATGCCCCTTTTCCACCAAATCAGTTCCAGGGCTGGTTCAGGGCCAGTGCTGGTGCTGGTTCACAACTCGTTCAACTTGCGAGCCAGCTGAGAACCAGTTTGCTTTTCCATAGCTCGCGGTGCTAAGGGAAGCCACGTCAATTACGTTGTTGTATACGTCAGTTACGTCGCTACGTTTGCATAAACCTTGGCGCGAATATTGAAGCAAAAACAACACGGAAGAAGCAGCAGCAACAGCAACAACAATAATAATAATGGATGACTTCGCGTTTGTACAGCTGCTGCTTCTCGCCGCTTAAAAATGGCGATCTTTCGCGGTCTTGTTATTGTTGCTGGTCTTAACAACTCCGCCCCCCCGCTGACGTAAGCGGTTCTTTCCTCTGGCCCAGCAGAGAGTTGGTGCTAGCCTGGAACCGGTTTTTCTGGCCCCAGAGCCAGTTCTTTGTCAGTGGAAACAGAAAACCCGGTTCCAAACTAAGCACTGGCCCCGAACCAGAGACCGGTTCAGTCAGAGACTGGAAGAAGAGAAAGGTAAAAATGTCTTGCTAAAAAACACCCCAAAAAAACCACCAGTTACTGTGGGATTCTTTCCATGTTGTCAGACACTTAACATTAGGAGCCGGTCACTGGCTAAAAGAAGTGGTTTAGTTTGATGTGGACGTTTGCCCCGAGACCCACACTGTATGGGCATTTTGTTGTTGCCATTTATTGTGCTCCAACTCCCCACTGAACTGATTTCAATCATTTTTGTCCCTTGTAAATATATGGACCCAAGAGATAGAAAAATGTGGCTCAGGTTAAAAAGAAATCCCAAAATTTACCTTTAAAAATGTACAACATTGGGCTTTTGCATCCCAGGCTTTTTGGTTGACCCTGAACCTGCTGAGAAACTCCTCCTACTTTCACAAGTAGAGCTGTTGGGACAGCCCCAAGTTAGGACTGGACGTCAGTGTGTCCAGAAGCTTCTCTCTCCGGGATTGGCATTGCTCATTTGAGGACCACCTGCTGCCATGACACCAGGCTTGTAGTGCTCTAGTCCAGGACTCGGACAGTTCAACTCGTGCCCTAATTTTCAGGACTCATGACTTGACTTTGACTTGAGCACTGATGACTCAGACTCGTAAACTGGAGACGAGAACTTGGATTTTTTGTAACATGCCATAACAACTTGGCAGAAGATATTTCTCATTATCTCTAGCCGCTTTATCCTTCTACAGGGTCGCAGGCAAGCCGGAGCCTATCCCAGCTGACTACGGGCGAAAGGCGGGGTACACCCTGGACAAGTCGCCAGGTCATCACAGGGCTGAAACATAGACACAGACAACCATTCACACTCACATTCACACCTACGCTCAATTTAGAGTCACCAGTTAACCTAACCTGCATGTCTTTGGACTGTGGGGGAAACCGGAGCACCCGGAGGAAACCCACACGGACACGGGGAGAACATGCAAACTCCACACAGAAAGGCCCTCGCCGGCCACAGGGCTCGAACCCAGGACCTTCTTGCTGTGAGGCGACAGCGCTAACCACTACACCACCGTGCCGCCCAGAAGATATTTATATCTACATTAATTTTTGTACTAATTTCGTGCAAGAGAAGCACATTCACCTGTTCATACGTCATGTTCAGGAACAAACTAACGTTAATGGCGCTAAAATGCCTGGAGAGAAGCCCTGAGGATTGTCCACTTTACTTATACTGTACAGACGTCTCATGCAGTGGGAAAAAATGCACTGCTATGTGTTCTATATGTAGAAGAGCTATCGAGGAGACGACGGGGACGACCTCAAACTCCAATCGTCATTTGGTAAGACTTCACCCAGAGAAGGAAGTGACACGCTATGTTCATTGCCCTGTTGATAGCGGCGCTTGCTTGCTGAGCGATGAACTCGCCAGCGTTAACCCTCTCTCATGTTATTTGCCCTGCTGAAAGTGGGTGGGGCTTGTGTCGGACTCGACTCGAAATTTTCTTTAATGACTTGAACACTAGGGACTCGAGACTGGACCCGGACCGGAGGTTTAGTGACTCGACTGCAACACTGCATGACACAGCGCATGTGGTAACCGAGACACTACAATCCCTTTCGTCTCCTCCGGAGGCCTTAGAGCAGTATAAGTGAGCAAGTCTTCCTCAACCTCCACACAGCTTCTAACGCCCTCCTGCGAAGACGAGCCATTTCCTCCACGTCTGAGGAGCTGTAATCGGAGCAGATGTTTGTGGGCGACGGCTCTCGCCACCTTAATGACATGTTTGGATTGTAGCTCAGACAGCAGGTTGCTGGAGGGTGACTGCCTGTCTTTCAGTGACTGTCAAATGGCTGATGATCTTTAGCAGGAAGGTGAGTCATTCCCAAAAGACACACAAATCATTCAAAACAGCCAAATGGGCACCAGCTGCAGCACAAACCACACACTGGGCTTGTGTAGCTTCATCCGTAGTTTAGTTTCGATTTATCATATCTCATCTCATTATCTGTAGCCACTTTATCCTGTCCTACAGGGTCGCGGGCGAGCTGGAGCCTATCCCAGCTGACTACGGGCGAAAGGCGGGGTACACCCTGGACAAGTCGCCAGGTCATCACAGGGCTGACACATAGACACAGACAACCATTCACACTCACATTCACACCTACGGTCAATTTAGAGTCACCAGTTAACCTAACCTGCATGTCTTTGGACTGTGGGGGAAACCGGAGCACCCGGAGGAAACCCACGCGGACACGGGGAGAACATGCAAACTCCACACAGAAAGGCCCTCGCCAGCCACGGGGCTCGAACCCAGACCTTCTTGCTGTGAGGCGACAGCGCTAACCACTACACCGCCGTGCCCAACAAAGTGCAGCAAACCTGAGTGTGCAGCGCAGTATCAGAGAGCGGAGACGAACTCGAGGCGCTGTGGATTACACACTCAAAAAGTATTTGTGACCAAGTACAAAGAAATGGTCACAAAATGACATGGCCGAGGGAAAACTTTTTAGAATGTGTCTCTTTCTTCTGAAAACACAGACCATGTTAGCCGCGGGGTCTTAAAAGTCTTAAATTTAATATTCCAAAATTAAGGCCTTAAAAAGTCTTAAATTGCTTTGCCCAAGTCTTAATTTTTTAAACAAAGGTCTTAAATTTACTCATACTATTCTACAATGTGAAAACGTGGGTTTTGTGTAACATCAGTGAATTTCTTGGAGTACGCGCAAAGAAAGAAACAATATTGATACATTTTCGCGCTGGCGCAATCGTTGGAGTTCGTGGTGGAGAGGAGACTCGGCGAATCGCAGCATGGGGAAGTGTCGTTTTAATCAGCAGTGGCTTTCAGATGAAAGATATCGTGATTGGGTGAGGGAGGTTCCTGGAAGCGACATTGAAGCAAGATGCTGTGTTTGTCGAAAGACCTTCAAGTTGTCCACTATAGGTCATTTCGCTTTGGAGTCTCACATGAAGAGCTCAAAGCACATTGCATCTGCCCTCCACCTCCACCAGCCCATCGCTCAGTTCTGCACGGTTCAATCTGCGAATGCACCTGGAGTTGGCACTAGCACCGCTGTCGAACGTCAGCAGCATCAGCCAAGCCAGACACCATCGGCAAGGCTAGCAACAACACAAGGGCCGAGCAGCGGCATGATGGGTGTCGGTGGAACCCCGACACTTCGGGCAGAGGTGCTCTGGATTTTAAAAACAATTACGGAACACCACTCGTACAGCTCGAATGAGGGCATAAGCGAACTCTTTAAGGCTGTGTTCCCAGACTCGGAAGTCGCTACAACATTCTCCTGTGGAAAAAACAAAACGTCTTACATAACACAATTCGGTCTTGCTTGTCTTGAATGTGAAGATTTGACAAGCAATGCACATAATGACTTTTAAGTATATAACTTTTATAATAAAAGTATTTTTACTTTTAAACATTTGTCATTATTGTGAATTTGATCTGGAGTTCTACAACCGCATAATGGCTGCGATGTAGGTCTTAATTCTCATTTAAGTGGTCTTAAAAAGGTCTTAAATTTATGGTGGTCAAACCTGGGGAAGGGCGGCACGGTGGTGTAGTGGTTAGCGCTGTCGCCTCACAGCAAGAAGGTCCGGGTTCGAGCCCCGTGGCCGGCGAGGGCCTTTCTGTGTGGAGTTTGCATGTTCTCCCCGTGTCCGCGTGGGTTTCCTCCGGGTGCTCCGGTTTCCCCCACAGTCCAAAGACATGCAGGTTAGGTTAACTGGTGACTCTAAATTGAGCGTAGGTGTGAATGTGAGTGTGAATGGTTGTCTGTGTCTATGTGTCAGCCCTGTGATGACCTGGCGACTTGTCCAGGGTGTACCCCGCCTTTCGCCCGTAGTTAGCTGGGATAGGCTCCAGCTTGCCTGCGACCCTGTAGAAGGATAAAGCGGCTACAGATAATGAGATGAATGAGATGAAACCTGGGGAAACCCTGCAGACCCTGATCTAACTCAAAGTAAAATTTTCCAAAATGGAGGAGGCAAGAAAGATCACTCATTTAAATTGAATGCTAGTAGATTAACAGTTATCCTATACTGTAGGTAGATTAACATGAACCAACAGGATATACACACCCTCCACTTTATTCGGAATACCTGTACGCCTGCACATTCATCTCATCTCATCTCTAAAATCAGCCAATCATGCTGATACGGGTCAAGAGATTCTGGAAATGTTCACCAAAAAAAAAAAAAAAAAGGGCAGGGATCTCAGTGAGTTTCAGTGTGGAATGGTTGTTGGTGCCAGATGGGCTGGTTTGAGTATTTGAGGAACTGCTGGTCTCCTGGAAATTTCACACGAATCGTGCTAACACAAAAAATAAATAAATAAATAAACCAGTGAGTTGAAAACAGCTTGTTGATAAAACGGGTCAAAGGAAAATATCCAGATAGGTTTGAGCTTCCAGGAAGTCCATAGTAACTCATATAACGAGACCGTCAATGATGACGTAGCTCACTCCGGCCCCGTCTAGTCCAGAAGAAACGATCTGAAGTGGGCCACCTTGCACAATAATTCTTGCAAGCTACATACACCCTAGGAATACCGACCTATTCGGCAGAAAAAAAAAAAAATCCAAAACGGCGAAGAACTGACCGAGAAGAAGCGATTTTTGTTGAACTGCTCATTAAGGCTTTATTAGTCCATCACTTCATTAATTAAGCAAATCTGGGTAGAAGTTATATGCACCCTAGGTACCCCTCTACCTTCATGCTGGAAAGAATCAAAATTGGTGAAGAATTGAGGGAGAAGAAGCGATTTGTGATGAAGCTGCTCGTTAGGGCTTAATGACTCCATATCTTCATTATTAACTGCAATTACGCAAATTTGTGTAGAAGCCATATGCACCCCAGGCAGACCTACCTTCCTGGCAAAACGAATAAAAATCAGTGAAGAATCCAGAGAGAAGAAGCGATTTTCATGAAATGTGGACGACGCCGGACGGACGACGGATAACACATGATGGCATGAACTCCTCACCCGTCGGCCGGATGAGCTAATCAGTCTTTACATCCGTGGTGAGCAGAAAAGCATCTCAAAATGCATATCAGGTGTTGAGGCGGATGGGCTACAACAGCAGCCAAGAACAGGAATGTGAGGCCATCATGGGCACAAAGACACCCAAACTGGACGACGCATAACACAGTTCCTGTATGAACCATCGCAGAAGAAAATCACAAAGCTCTTTAGCTATCGTTATGATTAACTGATACATCAATAACAACGAAGATGAATTCGAGGATGACTTTGACCCAAAAAAGACTGATACTGAATTCGACATGGAAAGTGCTCAGCTGCCGATTCCACGAATGTCAGCCAAGTGAAAGCTTGAAAGGGGAGTCACATTTTTATCTTTTAATGATCTTTCTGTAGTACGGAAGCTGCGAGAGGCCCTTCATATAATCTTTTTTTATTCACCTTGTTATCCCGAGATAACGACATAATTAATTCAGGATCTCGAGAAAACAACACAACTAATTCGAGATCTCGAGAAAAAAAAAAATTATTCCGTGATCTCGAGAAAACAAGACAATTATTCCGTGATCTCGAAAAAAAACAATTATTTCATGATCTCGAGAAAACAGCTGAGATTTCTAGCAGAGCTGCGCCCCCTGTGGGTCAGACAACGAAGACTTAGAAATTGGCGGGCCAGTCTTCTGCGGAGGTGCCGCGGACTAATTTTGAAATTATCCCTTATTAAAAGACTTAATGCAATCTCTCCCTGTGTCAACCCCTGATCAAAATATTGCCTTATTAGGTGATCGATTATTCCAGACATTCTAATGACCAAAGTTGCGTCTATACAGAATGAGAAATAGCCCCAAAGTCAGCATATCACAAGTCTCTTGGCGCACCTGAATGAACCATTTCTCAGCTGTTTACTCGAGATCATGAAATAATTGTTTTGTTTTCTCAAGATCTCAAAATAATGGTTTTGTTTTCTCAAGATCTCGAATTAGTTGTGTTGTTTTCTCGAGATCCTGAATTGATTATGTCGTTGTCTCGGAATAACGGTTTTGTTTTCTCGAGATCTCGAATTAGTTGTGTTGTTTTCTCGAGATCCTGAATTAATTATGTCGTTATCTCGGAATAACGGTTTTGTTTTCTCGAGATCTCGAATTAGTTGTGCTGTTTTCTCGAGATCCTGAATTAATTATGTCGTTATCTCGGAATAACGGTTTTGTTTTCTCGAGATCTCGAATTAGTTGTGCTGTTTTCTCGAGATCCTGAATTAATTATGTCGTTATCTCGGAATAACGGTTTTGTTTTCTCGAGATCTCGAATTAGTTGTGCTGTTTTCTCGAGATCCTGAATTAATTATGTCGTTATCTCAGGATAACGGTTTTGTTTTCTCGAGATCTCGAATTAGTTGTGTTATCTCGGAATAACGGTTTTGTTTTCTCGAGATCTCGAATTAGTTGTGTTGTTTTCTCGAGATCCTGAATTAATTATGTCGTTATCTCAGGATAACAAGGTGAATAAAAAAAAGATTATATGAAGGGCCTCTCGCGGCTTCCGTACTGTAGTGTGTCGTGGATGTTGTTATTGAGTATACATATCAAAGTCTTACAGAAGCTTAACATTACTTTTTTATTCACTGTATGGGCAATGTATAGCACTGAAGGCACACAAGTACGCAACCGTAAACCAGGAACAGATGTTCGTCACATTCAGTTCCAAGACAGACAAAGAACTGACATGTAATTAATGTGTACAGACGCATATAGGCCTTTCTTTTTCATGCCTTTTATTTTTAAACCGGCAAGCATAGTGCCTACAGTGGCTGCAGGTGACAGGCTAGACTAAATTTAATGAAAGAGACCGAATATCTTCTGCTGTATTGGTTTCCTACAGCTCAATGAACTCATCTTTTTTTCCAGCTGCACATGCCAGACTGGGCCTGATAGAACAATGTGCTATCACCTTTTTGTACCCAAAGAAATGATCCAGGTGGTCATCTAGTCACACTTTCCTCATCTGGACTTCTGCTAGCTAGGCAGCGCTATCTCTACAAACACAAACCTTTTGGATCTGAGCCCTACAAGGATGTAACATGCCTATCCTCTGGATCAGAGGATAAAGAGAACCAGGTACAGGTACATAAAGGACAAGAAGGCCAGAGTTGAGATAATGGATGTGCGGAGGATGTGTATGTTGGCATGGCAGAGGGGTGAAAAAGTGGTGGTGTTGGGGGGTGGGGGTCTTTTGACCTTTTCAAGGAACTTGAGTTTTGGTACTGTTGACTGAGTGAGAGAATACATTGAGGATACAAGGAGAAAAATCCTGTTTTGGGTCTTCATTTTGTAAATATGTTGACATGTTCCTAAAAAGGTAACTTCATTTTAATATCTTTTTTTGGAAGCATGTTGCTAAAGAGTTTATGTCGTAAACCTTACAAGCAAATATCTCCGTTTCTAACTTTTCATAAAAGTAACATCTGACTACTTCAAACGCCCATCTCAGTGGTATATTGGTCACGTCTTGATTATATTTAAATAACATTGGCTAGCTTTGTTTTTTTTATTTCATGGTATATCAGAAATATCCCATTCAGTTAGCATGATATTGAACAAGACTCATCTTCAACTCGTTCAGTATCATGCTAGCCGAAAGGAACATATCTGATATACCACGAAAAAAGCCAGCCATTATTATTACCTCGCCCGGGACGGAGTCCACCAGGGGGCGAGGTATTGTTTTCGGTCGGCTTTGTTTCTTTCTTTGTTTTTTTGTTAACGATTTTACGGGAAAACGGCTGGATTAATCTTCAGGATAGATGGGCGCTGGTCTCAAATAGAACCTCCAACATTTTGAGGGTCACCCGGTCAAGGTGACCAAAAAAGGTAAAAGAATTAAAAAAAAATAAAAAGCTCTCGGGGGCGGCACAGTGGTGTAGTGGTTAGCGCTGTCGCCTCACAGCAAGAAGGTCCGGGTTTGAGCCCCGTGGCCGGCGAGGGCCTTTCTGTGCGGAGTTTGCATGTTCTCCCCGTGTCCGCGTGGGTTTCCTCCGGGTGCTCCGGTTTCCCCCACAGTCCAAAGACATGCAGGTTAGGTTAACTGGTGACTCTAAATTGAGCGTAGGTGTGAATGTGAGTGTGAATGGTTGTCTGTGTCTATGTGTCAGCCCTGTGATGACCTGGCGACTTGTCCAGGGTGTACCCCGCCTTTCGCCCGTAGTCAGCTGGGATAGGCTCCAGCTTGCCTGCGACCCTGTAGAACAGGATAAAGCGGCTAGAGATAATGAGATGAGATGAAAAAGCTCTCAGCTCAGACTGCAGGAGTGCTGCCTTGGAAAGACTCCTCCCACAAACATGCTGATTGGATCACTGCCTGCCTCATTTACATACACCGTTGTCATTGGATGGTTTCTTGGTTCGTTTACATACACAAAGGAAGGGGTTTTGGCCACGCCCACTTTTAAACCCCATTGATAAAAACGTCCCCGCTCTGTAGATTTATTATTATAAATATAAATAAATGGACTAGACTAAAGAAATCACTTTCAGACATGTTTATGCTTATTACCGAGGGAAAGTGTGTTCCACTGAGCTCTAACGCCGGGCCTTTTCCGAGAAATAAGAGTTTGGGTCATGGCGACAGCGTGTGTATGTCAGCCTCAGTTCGGAGGTTTCAGTTTGGAAAACTGTTAGAGGTAAGAGTAGAATAATATAAAGTACACACACTTGGTATATTTTACTTCTGTGATTTTTAAATTGTTCATTTTTGGATTACGCTTCATTTTTGTGGCTACTGCCTCAGAGTAGACATGGTATCAGAAAACAATTTTATTTATAAGCAGTAGCCACATGGACCCATAGGGTAACTATTTTTTATTTTTTTGAGATCTTTTCCTTCATGTTCATCATAAGTGCTACCGGGCGAGGTTTGTTTTGCCTGGCAACACTTAATAATAATAATAATAATAATAATAATAATACACATTTGATGGACTAATTATAAGAAAGCGCATTTTTCTCTTTCAAAATTCTCTCAAAATCTTCCATATTTAACGAAGCAAACCTTGCGGCCATGTTTGTTTACAAACCGTCACTGTCAAAAGTCGCTCGCTAGCATGGAAGTTACAGTATGTGTAATACGCATCTTAGAAGGGAATAGAATACATGTTTTTATTCCATCGAAAACATGTCCTGTATGTATAATGGTGATGATACACGGGGCAAGTTTTTGGGCAATGTTGCCGAGCAATGTTGCTGGCAACGGGCAACTAGGTGAGACACAGGGCAACTTTTCAGGGCAACTAACAATGGGCAACAACAGTTAGCAACGGCAGTTTACAGTTAGCTAAAACAAATCAATGTCTTAATTTTTGCTGTGACCATTTAATCAAGCTGTCTGTTGTTTTTTAGAGCTTTGGTGAGATAAATTCCTCCATATAGAATATTAAAATAACAACTTACCGGCGTAAAAACAGATGAGGAGTCTCTCCATCTCTTCACTCCACTGACACTGAGCGGCCGCCATATTTGTTTGAAATTTCTGATCCGAACCTCACCGGAGGTCACATGACTCGATACTCGCGTTCTGATTGGCTTATCTCAAAAAGTTGCCAGAGATTATCAAAACCATTCAGAAAGAAACATTGTTGCCCAATCTCAATAGAAAAGAGTCAAAACGCAATTGCCCAGCAACATTGCTCGGCAACATTGCCCAAAAAGTTGCCCCGTGTATCATCACCATAATATTATATTCCATTACATGGCCTTTATCCAGAGCAACGTACAACAAGTGCAAAAGTCAGGTATACAAAAGTGCTGAACTTCTAGACGAGAAAGTTCTCGCGGTAACTGAACAAGTGACAGAATAACACGGAGTGTAATATTCTGTTGAAGTACCAACACTCAACAAACAGCCAAGGGAAAAAAAAAAAAACCAATTCAATGATACAAATGAGCTGACAAAGTACAACTAAACAGAGAAAAATAAAACTCCAACGGCTAACACCAGGCTAGACAGTACACAGCCTGGGTTGGTCTAGCTCAAGACGCAGTTACAGTGGGCAGGGATCTATGCATCACCGGAAAGATTCTTTTAATGGCCGGCTTTTCATGAAAACACAACTCAACTTTGAAAATTTGACCCATGTGACCGGTTTTGTAATGGAGGGTCACGTGTGTTACTATAGACTTCCTCGCAGCTCAGATCAAGTTTGGTCTCTCAAGTGTTTCAGCCTGCAGACCCAGGATGTTTTTTGTTTTTCGCACCATTCTGTAGAAACTCCAGGGACTGCTGTATGTCGGGGGGGGGGGGGTCGCCAGAGATCAGCAGTTGTTCAAATACTCAAACCAGCCCATCTGCTATGAACACTCATGCCACAGTTAAATTATGATAGAGAGCACATTGGTCCCCCTGTTGTGATGTTTGACGTGAGCATTACAACTCTTGACATTTATCCGCGTGATTTTTTTCTCCCTCATTACGCTGCAGCCACATTGTTGGGCGGCTTATAACTGCATGAATGTACAGGTGTTCCTAATAAAGTGGAGGGTGAATGTATTTGCCCTCTGGAGATTTTCCCACGTTATTATTATTATTAATCATTAAAAATGAGAAGGGGAAAGGGAAAAAATTATTTTAGAAGTATACTTGGACCTTGAGACACTGAGGTTTGGGACGCTTACTAATTGCATTCAAATGCTTTGTGATGGTTTCCAGTGAAAATGTACTTAAACGGTGGCACAATTCAACCGCAAAAATAAATAAACAAATAAATAAATACATTTTATATATACAGTGGGGCAAAAAAGTATTTAGTCAGCCACCAATTGTGCAATTTCTCCCACTTAAAAAGATGAGAGAGGCCTGTAATTTTCATCATAGGTATACCTCAACTATGAGAGACAGAATGGGGGGAAAGAATCCAGGAAATCACATTGTAGGATTTTTAATGAATTAATTGGTAAATTCCTCGGTAAAATAAGTATTTGGTCACCTACAAACAAGCAAGATTTCTGGCTCTCACAGACCTGTAACAACTTCTTTAAGAGGCTCCTCTGTCCTCCACTCGTTACCTGTATTAATGGCACCCGTTTGAACTCGTTATCAGTATAAAAGACACCTGTCCACAACCTCAAACAGTCACACTCCAAACTCCACTATGGCCAAGACCAAAGAGCTGTCAAAGGACACCAGAAACAAAATTGTAGACCTGCACCAGGCTGGGAAGACTGAATCTGCAATAGGTAAGCAGCTTGGTGTGAAGAAATCAACTGTGGGAGCAATTATTAGAAAATGGAAGCCATACAAGACCACTGATAATCTCCCTCGATCTGGGGCTCCACGCAAGATCTCACCCCGTGGGGTCAAAATGATCACAAGAACAGTGAGCAAAAATCCCAGAACCACACGGGGGGACCTAGTGAATGACCTGCAGAGAGCTGGGACCAAAGTAACAAAGGCTACCATCAGTAACACACTACGCTGCCAGGGACTCAAATCCTGCAGTGCCAAATGTGTCCCCCTGCTTAAGCCAGTACATGTCCAGGCCCGTCTGAATTTTGCTAGAGAGCATTTGGATGGAGGATTGGGAGAATGTCATATGGTCAAAATAGAACTTTTTGGTAAAAACTCAACTTGTCGTGTTTGGAGGAGAAAGAATGCTGAGTTGCATCCAAAGAACACCATACCTACTGTGAAGCATGGGGGTGGGAACATCATGCTTTGGGGCTATTTTTCTGCAAAGGGACCAGGATGACTGATCTGTGTAAAGGAAAGAATGAATGGGGCCATGTATCGTGAGATTTTGAGTGAAAACCTCCTTCCATCAGCAAGGGCATTGAAGATGAAACATGGCTGGGTCTTTCAGCATGACAATGATCCCAAACACACCGCCCGGGCAACGGAGGAGTGGCTTCGTAAGAAGCATTTCAAGGTCCTGGAGTGGCCTAGCCAGTCTCCAGATCTCAACCCCATAGAAAATCTTTGGAGGGAGTTGAAAGTCCGTGTTGCCCAGCGACAGCCCCAAAACATCACTGCTCTAGAGGAGATCTGCATGGAGGAATCGGCCAAAATACCAGCAACAGTGTGTGAAAACCTTGTGAAGACTTACAGAAAACGTTTGACCTCTGTCATTGCCAACAAAGGGTATATAACAAAGTATTGAGATGAACTTTTGTTATTGACCAAATACTTATTTTCCACCATAATTTGCAAATAAATTCTTTAAAAATCAGACAGACAATGTGATTTTCTGGATTTTTTTTCTCATTCTGTCTCTCATAGTTGAAGTGTACCTATGATGAAAATTACAGGCCTCTCTCATCTTTTTAAGTGGGAGAACTTGCACAATTGGTGACTGACTAAATACTTTTTTGCCCCCCTGTATGTGTGTTGCTCAGTGCTTTCAGAAGCTCTCTCACTAGCAACTGTCTCTCGTTGCATGTTTACGAATACCTCTGTATTCATGTGCAATTCATACTCCCTTGTCCTTATTTCTAATGATCACACTCGATTAGACTGTTCTGCACACTCAGGTCAGCCTTCTTCTATAAAAGATCCTGTATAAACACCATGGTAACCACACACACACACACACACACACACACACACACACACACGAACAGAGTACCTGGTAGGAGTAGTGTGCTTTGTACGTGATCCACTTCTTTAGCTCGGCCCTGTCTCGGACAGACAGAGAGCGGACGGTGGTCTTCGAGGCCGAAGCGGCAGGCGTGTCGAACTCCACCTCCAACATGCTCTGGAACTTGGGTGGCACCTCCCAGTCCGAGCCCAGCTCCAAACGGCAGAAGAAGGTGTGAGGGTGACCAAATGCTGATGAACAACAACACACTGGCTTAAACAGGTGCACACTTTCCAAAACAATACTATTTGACAAAGTAATACTCTAAGCTAGTTACTTCCTACATTATGGAGTTTTATTGGAAACAAAACACAGAACCAACAAACGCTATGTTCACATGCAACCTAATAACCGTGCCTTTGAACAAGGGAAGAGACACTATCCGTTTAAAGCAGGCATGTAATGATATATTGTGTAATAATACATCATGATACAAATTTATGACGATATGAATCGATGAAAAAAAAAAGCTCATCACAATCATCATCAGGCTGCATAGTCTTAAGTTTTTTTTTTTCCATGCTGTAATTGCATTGGTTAAATAATAACATACAATAGCAGGACTGTGCTTGACTTCACCCAAGGCAGAAGTAACACAGCTCTAAAACCAGGGAAAAAAGAAAAAATAAGGGGGGGGGGGGGCAAGACCTCAAGGAGCTATTGTGTGATTGACTGTACAAATAGATTTAAAAAGAAATCGGACATCTCTTTTTACAGACTGCAGAAAGCTCAAGAAAAGAGAAGCAAATGGAGGTAGTATAAATGTTTAAAAAGTTTAAGTAAATGCCTACTTTTTATTCACTTTTCTTCATTTTTAATAAAAGGAATATTTTAGTTAATATGCCATTACATTTTACTCCAACCTTTTACAGTAAATGTGGGTCAATTCTTGGTTATTAGGAAAATTATTATTACTTTTTTTAAATTTAACAAAGTGAGTATTTAAGTTGATAAAGAACAGGAAAATAAATATGTTGCATTTTTGATAAAATTGTGTTCAATTTTATTCCCCCAAAAAATGTGGACGAGTTGAACGTGCCTAATTTAAAATCACATTTAATAGAACATCCAAGAAACAAGTTTGTCCTTTTTTCCACTCTGTGCAAGTTAAGATTTATTTAAAAAAAAAAAAACACACACAAACTCCATCAAGAAGACGTTCCCTTAAAAGTTACGACTTTATCTCTGTTACAAAGTACTGACACCAGAGACTCCTTCCATAAACGTTAAACACCTCGATCCAGAAACACTCACCATATCAACAATTACACTTTTTTAATCCATTTATCTGGAAGCGGCCGCCGTACAAGTCGTTGTGAATGAGCTGTTACTATAGAAACGGCCTGAAGAACAAGTGCTGTTATAGAAAATGAATAAGTGTTTTGTAACTAAGCAGATAGATACAGAGTATTTCAAGAAAAAAAAACATGATGCATTTAAGAACTGATAATCCTCAAAATTGTTGCTTCTCCACATCAGGCAGTAATTACGACAGGTAAACTCTCACCTCCATCCGGAACCCGACCATCTGCACTGTTCTCCCTGCTCCGATTCAGCTCATCAGATGATTACTGAGCCATTCTAGAGTTCAGGTTTTGTATTTGTTTTTTGTTTTTAAATACAGGCCAAACTGAAAACTGTGCACGGCAGGGTTCCCGTGAGACGGGGACTGAGAACCACTTGTGGTAAAAAGAACTGCGAGTTCCAGACCGCAGCATGACGTTATGATACTGGGCCGACTTCCCAGGCACAAATTATACATGGTCTAAACGACATGCGCATTGGGAATTCTCTCCGCTTTTACAGTCTAAAAGTAAACACAAGCTGTTCAGAAAACAAAGCATATGTCTACGTTAACACAACAATCTGAAAATCGTAATTAAAACATGATCGGGGACGAAAAAGACAACAAACGTCTTACACGGAGAGCTACAGTAGAAAAGGGTTTTGTGTTGAAGAAAGAAACGGATCAGGTGGAAAAGGGGAAAAAAACAAAAAACAAAAAAACAAATGAGAACTTGCTGTGTGTGGGAATGCATTGAGGGAGATGCAAAATGAAAAGAAAAGCTGTGGGTGTGTGACCTAATGAATAATGACAGCTGGGGCTTTGTCCAGCCGGTCTGACACACAGCGAGGAAACCCTGCTGATCCGCAACTGAAAGGTTGGAAGCACAGGGCCTACTGAATGCTAACCCTACACACACAGAAAAGTACGATTGTTAATAAGTGCTTTCTCTGCTTCTGCACACACACACACTCAGGAATGCATACAGTGACTTGCAAAAGTATTCATACCCCTTGAACTTTTTCACATTTTTCCACCTTACAACCACGAACTTAAAAGTTTTTTTTATTGAGATTTTATGTGATAGACCAACACAGAGTAGCACATAATTGTGAAGTGAAACGAAAATGATAAATGGTCTTCAAAATTTTAAACAAATAAAAATCTGAAAAATGCGATGTGCATTAGTATTCAGCCCCCCTGCGTCAATACTTTGTAGAGCCACCTTTTGCTGCAATTACAGCTGCAAGTCTTTTGTGGTACAGTATGGCTACGTTCACACTGCAGGCTGAAGTGACTCAAATCCGATCTTTTCGCCCATATGTGACCTGTATCCGATCTTTTATTGACAATATGAACGACACAGATCCGATTTTTTCAAATCCGACCCAGGCCGTTTGGATATGTGGTCCTAATTCCGATTCCTATCCGATCTTTTCATATGCGACTTCAGTCTGAACCGCCAGGTCGCATTCATCCGACTTACACGTCATCAACAAGCCACAAACATCACTATTCTGCGCTGAAGTAGGCGGCGGGTCTCTCAAAAAAAGTTACAACAACATGGCGCATGACATCAATGCGAGGGACGCTTCGGGCTGTGAAGGTTCTGAATCTTCTCAATGGAAGGACGCAGAGGTTAGGGAGCTGATTTCCATTTGGGGGGATGCAGCTATTCAAGCTAGATTGGATGGGTCATACCGCAACCGGGCGGTTTTACTTCCATAAACACTGGCCATGCTCACTGCGTGTGACGTCGTCGTATCCTGCAATGCGCATGCGGAACACTTTTAGGTCGCTTTTCGTTCATACTGAGGATCACATACAAGTCGCATATATTTGTTAATGTGAACGACCTCACAAAAAAATCGGATTTCACAAAAAAATCGGAATTGAGCATTAAGCCTTGCAGTGTGAACGTAGCGTATGTCTCTACCAGCTTTGCACATCTAGACTAGGGATGGCGAAAACTAAAAAAAAATCTTGACCGACCACCGAGCCTCATTACCCGGTTAAAGTGCTGATGACACGTTTTTGACATCTTTGGTGATGTTTTATAACATAAAAAGTAATTCCCGATGATCCATATATTAATTCACGAAGGTGCCTATTTTACAAGTTATGATAAAAAACGCGGCTATTTGGGCAAATTTGATGGGGCTGCAGCACCCAGGAGACGAATGACGAGGAGGAGCTATATGACGTCAGCGAAAGAACCTTCCTCCTAACTTACCAGTTTGTTGTTGATGCGACAGGTGTTCAGTTTGTTGTTATTAGTATTATTATTATACATTATTATACATTATTTTATATATATATAGTTATTATGCCTTCGCGTTGTGTTGCCGGCTTTTTCTCCAAAACCTACAAGGATGGGGTACTGTAAGTTTATTCAAGTTTCCCAGAGATCCCGAGCTGCATGCGAAGTGGGTGAAGCAAGTCAGGCGCACTCGTGACAAGTGGGAGCCCTCACCAACATCCGTCCTGTGCTCTGAACACTTCGATTTGGATTGTTTTGACACCCTTCCCAGCTTAAAAGAATCTCTTGGGTGTTCAGTTCAGCACAAACGTGTGTTACTACCATCAGCAGTGCCTATTGCCTGTTGCCAGATACTGCTGAAGTTTTCCAGCCCAAAATATGTTCAAAACCCACCAAAATGCACTTGAAACCCCCCAACTGGGCGGGATTCCTCCCAATCTGGCAACACTGCCAGTATTCCGGAGGGGGTCTACTAGTAGCTATGCCGGATCCAAAGACAGTCCTCCTGTCAGAACATGTGTTGTGAAACGACATAAGATAAAGGTATGTAGAGCTATAGATTCTACATGATAATCATAAATGTAATCATAAAGTCGGCGTGATATCAGTCATGTATTTGCTTGTGAAAGCTTGCGGCTTTCATGTAACTGCCGCCTAGCAACGAGAGGCAAAGGGTAAAGAGGGTAGACTATCATAGATTCTATTCGGAAGAGATCAACACAATTCTAGACACCCAGAAGAGGAAGAGCTAGCACTAGAGAGTTCACCGGCGTTTTCATGCGCCATTTCCATTGAGTCGAACCAGAGTAGAACAGCCAGTGAACCGCAGCGTGTTCTCCCGCTGACGTCACAACATGGCTGCGAGCCACGGACCCAGTTTTCTTGCGCTGTGCAATTAAAAGTTGGATATTTGCGTAACAACAGCTTCTTTTCACGTAATTATAACAGAAATCTAACATGTTTGCCATGTTGTATAGTTTATTTAAGAAATTGCATAGAGTCATGTTCGTGTCATCAGCCCTTTAAAGTCGGTTAACCTAGGAGTTTAAACAGGGATGCAAACGGCGCGCCTTTTTCACGGCTCGTGCAGATCCGATTTTTTTTTGGGGGGGGGGGGTCTGAATAATTTCATCAGAGTAAATTCTGTATTAAAATTACTACATAAGCAAATGCCGTTACAGTCCATGAAAAAGCCGTGAAAAAGCCGGCATCTGCGCCTTTAGTTTGTGTGGAGAGATATAATCTGCAATAACATGCATTGTTGGCTACAGACCGAAACATACTTTCAGAATGCAATGGCCAAGGCAGGACTAAACTCCATGTGCCTTCTAATAATAATAAAAAAAAAAAAAAAACAGAATAGTAATTTGTAAGCTAAAAAGCCTGTGTCTACACTTTTGGTGCGTTCATGTGCTATGGGAATTATGGTAAATACCAAACGCCGACATGGAAAGCACACATGAACGCCCCCTCTTGTGGTATTTTCCACTGGGCAACTCGTAGAAAATTTTGATACACGAGTTGCCGAGATGAGATGAACTTTAACCTTTTCAACATGGCAGCGAGCGGTACAAGACACTTGAATGGTAAGCATTGTACGCTACTAAAGTTTTTTTTTACTAGTGGGTAGTTTTTGGTGTCTATGCAATATTGCGTCATTAACAAGTGTAATATAATACGTTAGAAATCCGTTTCCTTTAAAAATGTGTTATGGTTTGTTTTTACCTATCCAGAGCAGACGCTATTGCTAACGATAGCTAACTAACTATTGCTAACTAGCAGTCCGCATCCTTTGTCAACAACAACAAAAGCATGTGAACACAACACACTGGTAAATACCACTTACCAACTGGAAAATATCATCTTCCCATAGCACATGAACGCAGCATTTTTTTTCTTTCGCCGAGTGGCAGCTGTGTTCAACTGGGGCGGGACATGACTGAATGGGTGTTTCTGATTTGTCAGCCGTCTTTAACTGGGGCGGGACATGACTGAATGGGCGTTTCTGATTTGTCAGCTGTCGTCCTTACACCCATGCCACGCCCCAAGCGTTTACAAACACAGAATTCCAGGTTCTCCGCTCCAAAATCGGCAGCTTCAAAACGATTGATTTTTTTTTTTTCACCGACAACCAAAAAAAAATTAACCGGTTGACGTTGATTCAGTCAACCACCGGTCAAAATCCCTAATCTAGACACTGAAATTTTTGCCCATTCTTCTTTGCAAAATAGCTCAAGCTCAGCCAGATTGGATGGAGAGCGTCTGTGAACAGCAATTTTCAAGTCTTGCCACAGATGCTCAATGGGATTTAGGTCTGGACTTTGACTGGGCCATTCTAACACATGAATATTCTTTGATCTAAGCCATTCCATTGTAGCTCTGGCTGTATGTTTGGGGTCATTGTCTTGCTGGAAGGTGAATCTCCTTCCCAGTCTCAAGTCTTTTGCAGCCTCCAACAGGTTTTCTTCCAGGATTGCCCTGTATTTAGCTCCATCCATCTTCCCATCAACTCTGACCAGCTTCCCTGTCCCTGCTGAAGAAAAGCATCCCCATAGCATGATGCTGCCACCACCATGTTTCACAGTGGGGATGGTGTGTGCAGGGTGATGAGCAGTGTTAGTTTTCCACCACACATAGCACTTTGCATTTAGGTCAAAAAGTTCAACTTTGGTCTCATCTGACCAAAGCACCTTCTTCCACATGTTTGCTGTGTCCCCTACATGGCTTCTTATGCCTGTCTTTCAACAATGGCTTTCTTCTTGCCACTCTTCCAAAAAGGCCAGATTTGTGGAGTGCACGACTTATAGTTGTCCTGTGCACAGATTCTCCCACCTGAGCTGTGGATTTCTGCAGCTCCTCCAGAGTGATCATGGGCCTCTCGGCTGCTTCTCTGACCAGTGCTCTCCTTGCTCGCTCTGTCAGTTTAGGTGGACGGCCATGTCTTGGCAGGTTTGCAGTTGTGCCATACTTTTTCCATTTCTGAATGATGGATTGAACAGTGCTTCTTGAGATGTTCAGAGCTTGGGATATTTTATAACCTAACCCTGCTTTAAACTTCTCCAGAACTTTATCCCTGACCTGTCTGGTGAGTTCTTTGGTCTTCATGATGCTGTTTGTTCTTCAGTGTTCTCTAACAAACCACTGAGGCCTTCACAGAACAAGTGTATTTATGCTGAGAGTAAATTACACACTGTAGGACTCTATTAACTAATTAGATGACTTCTGAAGGCAATTGATTGCACTGGGTTGTATTTAGAGGTATCAGAGGACAGGGGGCTGAATACTAATGCACACCACATTTTTCAGATTTTTATTCGTTTAAAATTTTGAAGACCATTTATCATTTTCGTTTCACGTCACAATTATGTGCTACTCTGTGTTGGTCTATCACATAAAATCTCAATAAAAAACTTTTAAGTTCGTGGCTGTAAGGTGGAAAAATGTGAAAAAGTTCAAGGGGTATGAATACTTTTTCAAGGCACTGTGCATGTTATTGACCAGCTGGGAGGTCCGTATGGTGAAATATCGTGACCAAGGTCTTGAAAGTACTGAGCGAGGCCCTCTGGGCCGAGGTCCGTATTCAAGGCCGAGGTCACGGTATTTCACCATATGGACCGACCTTAAGCTGGCAAATAATAGATTTATTTTTTCTTTACCAAATTCTAACAGAAAACGAGAGCGCCCGAAAGGGAAAACCGAGCCGAGGCGCCATTTTGAATCCTCATTCACGGCTGTAATGCAAATGGCTTCCTCCTCGGTATACAAGTGCACTTCCATGGCAGGAAAAAAACTACATTTTGCTGCCTATGTAGTCCCCTATTTATACAAATAGGAGTCATTCAGGATTCAGCCATGTTTTTGCTCAGCGTTAGCAACAGTTACATGTTTTAGCTTTCTCCTGAAATGTTTTCTTTTATTTCTTCTTCCTCAGGGTAGTAAAACTCGCTTTCACTGTGAACACTGTCGTTATCGCTATCCATGCTGTAAAATTAATGCTATTCTCCTGAGAAATGCTGGCAAAAATTTATAAGATTTTTGATCATCTTGTAAATAAATCTTATAAAAAAATTAAAAAAACATAAATGTTGACAAAAAATGCTACTATGTTTGTTGTTGTTGTGAACGAGCGAGTCGCCAGAGGTCCATAACCGGGGTCCGTACTGTAAGGATACGGACTCGCTCGCCAGCCAATCAGAGCTCAGGATTTGATGGAAACCGCACCGTGAAAAAAATAAATCATCATTATTATCATCTCAAAAGGAAACGGCTCCAGGGATGTGATCTGCACAGGGATCTTTAGCAGAAGATCAGTTCAAATCTGTGCGTTAATGAAGTTTATACCACAGATTGAGATGTTGATGCATTTCTATAACAGCAGTTCTGACAGTGCTGTTTATAATAATTTGCTCATTCGAATATGTTGTTTCTATAGAAACCATTTGCACAGGGACTTGTACGGGCAGATGCTCCAGATGAACTGATTTACATAAAATAGAATTTTATTGTAACTGTCGAGGAAATATAAATTCACTAAACACTGGCTGATGGATAGAACATTAGAGCATTTTTCAAATGTATATATTTTTACTTCTGGTGTGTGTATGTACGCACGTGTGTGTGTTCTCCCTCCGTCCCTCTGGATTTTTCCAGAAGAGAACTAGACTGGATGCAGATTGGGAATGTTGCCATCACGTTCAAAGTATAAAATCAGGCATATGACAAGAGCAAATCCTTATTTCAGCTGAAAGTGAGCTGAAGGTCTTACGTGACAAGTGTTAGTATACTTTTAATTATAATAACCTTCACCACATTAGCGTTTTACTGAACCAGCACCAGCGTTATGTGATACAACTAAATTTTGCATCACGCCATAGTTCTACAGGGTGTCTCAAAAAATTTGAGATGTAAATATCCCAGAAACTACACCGTCTCGGCAAATGAAACTGAAGAGGCTTAATGGTGAGCGATAAGATTTATTCCTCAAAATCTGAATGAGAAATTCAGAAGCTATGTGGATTCCATGAGCGATTTCACAAAATTTCCAATTTGCGCGCCGCCTGAGACGCGGCACTGAACAAGGTGCGACTTGTAGGGTTTATGGACTTCTTAGGGCTTCGCAAGAGTTTTTCGCAAACCCGCTCAACCGTCTCTTCCAATGCTGGCAGTCGCCCAGGCCCTTTTGCCCTGCTGCACAGACAGCCTTCCTCTTTGAACTTTTTGTGCCGTGTCCACATCTGCATTGCAGTTGGTGCATTTTTAGAGAATCCTCTCGTAAATGCACGCTGCACAGTCTTGTTCGAGCGTACTCTAACACACACAACGCCTTTTCTTTTACAGTGAATCGCTTTTATATACCAATAAAAAAAGATAAAAACAAAAAACATTAAATATAAAATTTTGAGCTGTTTCCACACATGCTGTTAAAATTTGAGATCAATTGAACAAGAATTGGCAAAGTTACTAGATTGTGAAATGATATATTTTTTTAAGAACCCTGTATTTTACTAAAAGCAAAATGGGGTTATTATTGCTGTTATGGAAATGTAAGCTGATTATACCAAAATACTTCGCTTACGTCAACTTTCTGTAATAGTACAAGCACAGATTAATGATTCTTTGTATAAACGCACCTTGATAATATCTCTCATCTCATCTCATTACCTCTAGCCGCTTTATCCTGTTCTATAGGGTCGCAGGCAAGCTGGAGCCTATCCCAGCTGACTACGGGTGAAAGGCGGGGTACACCCTGGACAAGTCGCCAGGTCATCACAGGGCTGACACAGACAACCATTCACACTCACATTCACACCTACGCTCAATTTAGAGCCACCAGTTAACCTAACCTGCATGTCTTTGGACTGTGGGGGAAACCGGAGCACCCGGAGGAAACCCACGCGGACACGGGGAGAACATGCAAACTCCACACAGAAAGGCCCTCGCCGGCCACGGGGCTCGAACCCGGACCTTCTTGCTGTGAGGCAACAGCGCTAACCACTACACCACCGTGCCGCCACCTTGATAATATTTGGATTTCAAATCATGAATCAATATAATGCACTGACCATACTATTGTATACTATGTCATTTACATATATTTAATATTACATATATGTTATTGACCAGCTGGGAGGTCCGTATGGTGAAATACCGTGACCGAGGTCTTGAATCCCCATTCACGTCTGTAATGCAAATGGCTTCCTCCTCGGTATACAAGTGCACTTCCATGGCAGGAAAAAGACTACATTTTGCCGCCTATGTAGTCCCCTATTTATACAAACAGGAGTCATTCAGGATTCAGCCATGTTTTTGCTCGGCGTTAGTAACAGTAACAGGTTTTAGCTTTCTCCTGAAATGTTTTCTTTTATTTCTTCTTCCTCAGGGTAGTAAAACTCGCTTTCCCTGTGAACACGGTCATTATCGCTATCCATGCTGTAAAATTAATGCTACTCTCCTGAGAAATGCTGGCAAAAATTTATAAGATTTTTGATAATCTTATAAATAAATCTTATCAAAAAGATAAATGTTGACAAAAATTGCTACTATGTTTGTTATGAATGAGCTCGCCAGCCAATCAATCAGAGCACAGGATTTGATGGAAACCGCACCGCGAAAAAAATATTTTATATTTTCATTGTTTACGTGGCAATAGTTTGACTCAGATGAGTATTTTTGGCCCTGTATTTATCAATAGTTTGATTACATTTAAAAAAATAATAATAATAAAATAAACTCATTGAACTTATCTAAGAGTAAATTTTTAAGCATTACCAGCCAGCATGAGATGATAAAAATTCATAATTCCCTCTGAACGAGATCGTCTACCTGCTATTGGTATCGGGGCACTGATTCCGTCTTATCCCTACGGTAACTGTTGATTTCACAAGTGTTCCCCAATGGCTGACATCATGAGCATCATTGGTTTTCAGCTTTGTTTTGAAAACCGATGATGCAAGAGGATAGTTTGTTCGTCTGAAAGCAATTTTTTTCGGCGTGCTTCTGCATTTTCGCATGTTCCGTGATCGCAACACATCCTCGACTCCCATAATTTATCAAGTTGTTGCAGTACGTGCAGAAAACTTTGCCGGGACAATTGGCTTTCTTGACAAGTTTCTCCATGACTGTCTCTTTTTGCTACCGATTTTCACCTCGATCGTCACTGTCTTTTGCATCCATTTCCACCAAAATTTATTTGTAACTTCCTTGTTGATTTCAAGAACTTGAGATTCTTGTTCTCGTGTGAGAGTTTCCACCAATTTTCATCTTTAGATTGCAGCTGAAAGCATGGTCTATCGAGCCACCATTTGCAATAGCAATATCTATATATCGAGACTGCTGATTGGTTCAAAGATCGAAGGAAAGTTTGGGTCAGCCAATCGCTGCACGTTTTGCAAAATTTATGGCTTTCAAGAAGGTTTTCCAGTTATGGAAAGAAGCGATTTGCGCCGAACGTTACGCGGTTCACTTCTACGCTGAGAGGGACTCAGCAAAACTCGGATTTGGACGATTCACAAGAATGACCCGTTTGGCTAACAAAACCGTGGAAATCTGTGGCAAACTGTCATCCCTGAAAAATGAAGCCCATTACATCAGTCCCAGTTAACAGCCAACATGCCTGCATTTTCCAGCATTATGCTAGCTTGCTCCATTTTCAATTTGTTGCTCTTTGTTAATCTCTGAACTTTATATGGTACAGCATTAAACTAGATTCATAAATTATGTACGGTATATAACCCGACATCTCCCCAGTCCGTCAACACCAGGTAATTTTCAAGCTGCCTGGACACTGTAGGGGTGCCATTTCTTTTGGGAACAACTTTAATAGGGAGAATAGAGGAAACTGAATTTTTCTTTGGTCTGTCTGGAATTAGGAAGATGCTTTTAAAATATCTGCGAAACTGTTCGATATTTTGCCATTCCTCCCAGTGATGCGAATTCTCCAGCAGCTGCTTTTCTATATTCATCTCGTCTCATTATCTGTAGCCGCTTTATCCTGTTCTACAGGGTCGCAGGCAAGCTGGAGCCTATCCCAGCTGACTACGGGCGAAAGGCGGGGTACACCCTGGACAAGTCGCCAGGTCATCACAGGGCTGACACATAGACACAGACAACCATTCACACTCACATTCACACCTACGCTCAATTTAGAGTCACCAGTTAACCTAACCTGCATGTCTTTGGACTGTGGGGGAAACCGGAGCACCCGGAGGAAACCCACGCGGACACGGGGAGAACATGCAAACTCCGCACAGAAAGGCCCTCGCCGGCCCCGGGGCTCGAACCCGGACCTTCTTGCTGAGAGGCGACAGCGCTAACCACTACACCACCGTGCCGCCCATGTTTAAACCTGTTTGTATTTATTTTTATTCTATTTATATATTTCATATAAAAAATAAGAAGGCGGTTCATCACTAGAGCAGCAGCAGCTACAATTATCGACACCTTACCGATCTTTTGTCCGTTGTAAAAGTAGAAAAGAAAGACTTTCCGTATGTAAACTGTGCAGGAATAATTACTCAAACTTCCACGGGGGGGTCGATTCCCAATTATTTAGCGCATCAGATCATGTGACACCGTTCCACAATTAATCAACATCTAGATTTATTTGAATAAATAAATAAATAATCGGTATGGCCCTGCGATGACCTGGCGACTTGTCCAGGGTGTACCCCGCCTTTCGCCCGTAGTCAGCTGGGATAGGCTCCAGCTTGCCTGCGACCCTGTAGAACAGGATAAAGCGGCTACAGATAATGAGATGAATAATCGGTATGTGGTATTAAGTTAACAAAACAGTTTTTATTTAAGATTTGTTTTATGGTACATAGACTTATATTTAGTACAAACTATCTTTTATATAAATATATCGATGTCGGTGCTGACATAAATGAGGACGTATTTCTAATGTTTGTAAAGAAATGACCTGATAATGTTGAACCTGCATCAGAAAACCTTTTTGTTCCACTTTCTACCCACTTTAAGTATTTTCATAGATCACATTTTGTTAATCATTCATTGTTGTTTGTATTAATTTCTAGTTTTGTAGTTTACCAATAAATGTCAACAGGCAATTGACATCGTAACCGCATGAAAATCCAGCTCAAAGGTCGCATGTCATTCCTCGAACCAAAATATAAAATGTCGACTGATATTGTAATATGTGGTAGATATTTACAACAAACTGCAAAAAAAAAAAAATAAATACAATAAAATTCTGAATGGAAGAGAAAAATCTGAATATTTCAGGCATGTGGGCAATTCCAGCAAAACATGGCAACTGAAATTTCAAACTAGAAATATCATCATTTGATCGTGTACTTTGGTTACCTAACTGCAAGGAAAATAAGGACTTTAAGCAACTTGACCGAAATTACAATTTGTACTACACATACAATTGATCCACTAAAAAATAATATTTTTCAAACCAAAATTACCTCTTTTCTTCCTTACACATTCACTCTAGCCTCTGGTAGAGCCCTGCTTTCCCGCGGGAGTCCCGCGGGACCCGACGCAAAGCACTGCGGCGCGGGACTAATTTTGAAAGCTCACTGCGGGCGCGGGCGGGAGGGGGAGTGCACAATGCGGGAGCGGGCGGGAGAGGTGATAAGCTGCAGTCCCGCTAACTAAAAACATGTTTAAAATAAAATTTATAAATTATTAATTTATGTCTATCATATATAATTTGTGCTGGATATTTTACTTGGCATCAATAAAAACATTTTAAGATGCCTAAATTTGCGGGTGTGGTCTAATCTCGCGTACGTTTCCGATTCCTTTCCGCTCTTCCGTGTTTGAGATCTCCGATCATGGCAGAAGAGCAGAGCTCCTCTAGTGAAGCTCACAATGCTTCAGAAGTAAGTGCTGCTTTAAAAAGAGGTACATTTACCGTTAAAAAGTCAAGAGTCCTGAAATCAGACATTTGGAAGTCGTTCTCACTCGTGTACTCGTGTAAGGGAAATAACGCGGACGTCTGCATCATGCGGGATTTGCGGGCGGGAGCGGGACAAAATATGGCAGGCGCGGGCCTGAAAATCATAATTCTTTGCGGGAGCGGGCAGGAGCGGGACTGCACAATGCGGGAGTGGGACTGAAAATCATAATTCTTTGCGGGAGCGGGCAGGAGCGGGACTGCACAATGCGGGAGTGGGACTGAAAATCATAATTCTTTGCGGGAGCGGGCAGGAGCGGGACTGCACAATGCGGGAGCGGGACTGAAAATCATAATTCTTTGCGGGAGCGGGCAGGAGCGGGACTGCACAATGCGGGAGCGGGACTGAAAATCATAATTCTTTGCGGGAGCGGGCAGGAGCGGGACTGCACAATGCGGGAGCGGGACTGAAAATCATAATTCTTTGCGGGAGCGGGACTGAAAATTCTGTCCCGCGCAGACCTCTAGCCTCTGGCTTACCACACATTTTATTGATATCATTTGATTGTATGGATGCCAGAGTGTTAGGAGCATCATATAAATTTTGGAAGTAAGTATGATTTTCCCTTTGCTGAATGACAAAAATTGTTGAGTCTCTTTCCGTAACGTGAGTAACAAAAAAAAGGTGAAATTTTCTCTCATTTCACACAGCTGTTAGATACCGTAGGACTGCCAGATTCCTATTATTCATCTCTTCTACCTCCACTAGTTACGTTTATGAAACAAAATAAAGTAGGGCTGTGCTCGTTTGCCATCAGTTGCTCACGATATCGTACCATATATATTGCGATATATCGAGTTAAACGATGTCTTTAATGTATTGTAAGCATTGGGCGCGAATACGTTTGGCGCCAAAATTATTCAATCAATGAGTCTCGAGACGAGGCCATGGAGACATGGGGGACGTAATTAGCGGCTTGCAGCGTCTGTAGCACAGCGCACTGAAGCACAGCGCCTAATTTCTAGTGCGCATGCCCTGAGTAACTGGAAGCGCCATTTGTAAATAAAAACGTTTTTGGTTGGAACAGGTTGCAAGCATGGACTTCCGTTGATTTCTGGCATGAAACATGCTTTAAATCAAGTAAAATTGATGACAACCTGCTACAGAACTGGGAGATACGCATGAAATATGTCATGTATGGGATTTTCGATTTTCAAGTGAGTAAACGATATCGTATCGTACCCCCGAAAATCGTGCATGATCGAGTATCGTGAGCTGTGAGCACAGCCCTGAAATAAAGAAAACCCATCATAAGCTCTGAGTGAAACTGTATCAAATTCTGTAACGTGAGTAATATGTAACGTGAGTAACAGTGTCTGTAACGTGAGTAACACACTTTATCACTGAGATCTGAAGAATGAAGGTTACTTTCCGGTTTGTCAGTGAGTAGGATCTATTAGTTATTGTTCTGAGACAAAGGTGGCAGCACTTCACCCATACTGCAACAGCTCATTTCCTGCATGGACCTGAAGTGACCGGCCAGAACTTTTCAATCGAGCAACATCAGGTAAGCTAGCAGGTAAATTTCTGAACAAATTGCATATCTTCAAAGATTTATACAAAGGATTAATGATCAATAGGTCTCATCTCATCTCATTATCTCTAGCCGCTTTATCCTGTTCTACAGGGTCGCAGGCAAGCTGGAGCCTATCCCAGCTGACTACGGGCGAAAGGCGGGGTACACCCTGGACAAGTCACCAGGTCATCACAGGGCTGACACATAGACACAGACAACCATTCACACTCACATTCACACCTACGCTCAATTTAGAGTCACCAGTTAACCTAACCTGCATGTCTTTGGACTGTGGGGGAAACTGGCGCACCCGGAGGAAACCCACGCGGACACGGGGAGAACATGCAAACTCCGCACAGAAAGGCCCTCGCCAGCCACGGGGCTCGAACCCGGACCTTCTTGCTGTGAGGCGACAGCGCTAACCACTACACCACCGTGCCGCCCTGATCAATAGGTGATTTTTATAATTAATGCCAAAAAAAAAAAAAAGATTTTAAAAGTGGCTTGCTTAGACTTTTGAAAATGCCAGCAAAATCTGTGTGTACAGCAGTTCAAGTTACCTTACCAAATGTCTTGGATAAAAAGAGAAACTATATCGGAAAACTGCAGTTAATTAAGGTTGGGTGCAATTGCGGGATGTTGTGCATTTCCAGCGGGATGGGCTCTGCACTCGGCACTCGACTTTTACGGACTGTCCCCTGAAGATGGCGTCTATAGAAAACCAACTTCAGGTAAGGTCACTGACAGATCCACTTGCAGAGCGAGGGACACTTCGTTTTGTTTGTAGGAACCCTCTACTCACTTCCACAGAACTGTCATGTTGTTTTGAGCTTTGCAATGGTTTTAAAACTAGCGTTTTGTATCGGCAAAAAGACATGCCCCGCGCACTGCCGTGTTAGCGCTTTCCGGTTGAAATCGCAAAAAACGAATTTTCTCAAAACACATCCGATTGACGTGATTGTGGTAGCAACTCAATGTATGCACTCCCAATAATGCGAAAATAGACCTAGAAAGCATTTCACTCCGGATTATTCCTTTAAAGCAGGGGTGGGCAATTATTTTTTCCATGGGGCCACATGAGAAACAGAAAATTTTGTGGAGGGCCGGACCAAAAGGCTGAACTAAATTCTGCATAATATTAATTGTATTTCTTTATATAAAGCAATAAATAACATTGTTCTTACAAACTGCTAAGACTGGTAAGAGTATGGAAAAAACGAGGTTGCCTTACAAAAAAATGTCATTTATTCAATCAAATTTCCCAAAACAATGGTTAACAAAATGTGAACGTTTGTACCATTTTTTTTCAGTCACATTCACCCCAAAACACAATAAAAGACATCACAATATTGTCTTTCTACTCCAAATATCAAGCAAGATACATCATATTATAATAATGATGCCCACATTTGTAGTCTAATCACTTCATTTGGTGCTTTTCGCCGGAGATCGGCTCCGGCGCCTGCTGGTGACGTCACACGATGTGATTGGCTGGACCGTTTGAAGGATGACGTACAAGTTTGTGGTTGGTCTGGACCACGGGCGATTGCTCTAAGACAACAAGGGAGGCTCAGCCTCTTCTAAAAATGCCCTTATAACTTTAATGTGTGCGTGAGTTTCTCCCCCTCGTGACAGCGCGATGCAGTGCAGCCTCAGTGGGCTTCAATGGCATTGGGAGCTCTGCGCTTTCAATCTCAAAATGCAAGACGATTATTGGACAAATACTGCGAAAATGCCCGCCTACGGACTCCCACGGACTCCCAGCCTCAGTGGACTTCAGTGGCATTTGGGAGCTCTGTGCTTTTCAATCTCAAAATGCAAGACAGTTATTGGACAAATACTGCGAAAACGCCCGCCCACGGACTCCGAGCCTCACATGGGAGGGACATGGCAGTTTCCGCGAGGAGACTGGTGATTGGTGAAAGCGGCCGGATATTTTCTTTGATTGACAGCTCGTTTCAACAATAGACAGGCAGCGGTACAGTGTTGCCAGATTGGGGGTTTCCCGCTCAATTGGACGGTTTTAAGTGCATATTGGTGGGTTTTGAACATATTTTGGGCTGGATAACATCAGCAGTATCTGGCAACATCAGTTCAGTCCCATGCGGATTCGCAAGTGCTGTGGTGTATTGTAAGAGATCAGCTTACATTTCGATTTCATTCATTACATACGGTTTCTACCAGCTTTTTTAGTTTGTATATATTTTCATTGTAAATAAAGTGTAAATATAGTGTTGTCAAGTTTGCTATCTTAGTTCCAGAAATGTTGTTTATTTGAGTGACTGAACTTGAACTTGAGGGGGCTAGTCAGCTAGCAAGAAAGCTGCGCACGGATGCCAAGCATTGCTGATTTAATTTTGGTGAAGCTATTTGCCAGTCTTCCTTTCGAGGAAAAAATTAAAATTAAAGAGCAGGGTAGACCAACGCCTCAAATTGACTTGGTGAAAAAGGTAGGGAATAATACTCGTTCCTTTCAGCTCTCCTGGTACGAGAAAGTGAATTGGCTAACAGCAAGTGACCCACATAAACAACAGTAAATAGGCTACTTTAGTAATATGTCATGGATGGACCAAAAATATAGAATCTATTTAAAATGTTTATGCTGAGTATATTATATTGGAATATATATTTTTCTGGATATGAATTAAACACAGCTACAATTTGGAAAACATTTTTAAACAAAAACACAGCCGAGAACATTTCACACTACAGACCTGGATTAAAAGTGAAGGGTTATCAAAATTGTCAATAAAACATTTCTCAGTCAAAATAAGTAAAATATAGGGAAAGTGGCATTGAATGAAATGTGTGGCACCCAGCTCCATGTTTGGCTCCCCAAGGTCAGTGCTTGTGCCTATTCCAGAACACTCTGCTGTTACTGCTGAGGTTCCTGACAAAGAGCTGCTTTCAATAAAGATCAATTTTTAAACAACATGCCACAATTTTAAAATATAAAATGTTAAAATATACCCCCCCAACACCACCATCATGTATATTGGACAGTAGGCTAATGGACCAAAAGAACCTGTTATTTCACAGTTTGTGACGCTGCCAACAATCAGCCAGATCAGAGGCAAGAGTATGGGCAAAACTGATGTTTTTTTCTTTTAAAATCTGGAAATATCGTAACCGACCAGCCTCCCCTGTTTGAAAGACTACCAGCCGCCACTGGTCTGGACAAATTACGGAAGTAGTTATCGCGCGATTAGGTTTCGTGGGATTTCATGTCATTTTCATGTCGTGCGCATTGCGTTTTTGTTGAACACAACTTCAAAATAAAAGCAATGCACATTCAGTCCATGCATGAGGTAAAATTAGAAAATACGTTTATTTTGTAATTTCTCATTAACCTTACGCAGGCCGGTCAGAATGAACCAAAGGGCCGGATGCGGCCCGCGGGCCGTAAAATGCCCAGGTCTGCTTTAAAGGGTACTGCTCCAGTGTCAAGCCATTGTAGCCCTAAAGGTAGTGATGTACTTTATTTTCTGAAAGTGAAGGGTTCTTTGGAAGGCAAACCAGCTTTCTAATGGGTTCTAATTCAAACCGTCTCAGATAGGTACACTACCATTCAAAAGTTTGGGGTCACCCAGACAATTTTGTGTTTTCCATGAAAAGTCACACTTTTATTTACCACCATAAGTTGTAAAATGAATAGAAAATATAGTCAAGACATTTTTCTGGCCATTTTGAGCATTTAATCGACACCACAAATGTGATGCTCCAGAAACTCAATCTGCTCAAAGGAAGGTCAGTTTTATAGCTTCTCTAAAGAGCTCAACTGTTTTCAGCTGTGCTAACATGATTGTACAAGGGTTTTCTAATCATCCATTAGCCTTCTGAGGCAATGAGCAAACACATTGTACCATTGGAACACTGGAGTGAGAGTTGCTGGAAATGGGCCTCTATACACCTATGGAGATATTGCACCAAAAACCAGACATTTGCAGCTAGAATAGTCATTTACCACATTAGGTATAGAGTGCATTTCTGATTAATTTAAAGTGATCTTCATTGAAAAGAACAGTGCTTTTCTTTCAAAAATAAGGAAATTTCAGAGTGACCCCAAACTTTTGAACGGTAGTGTAAATGATCTCCTTGTATGGTTCTACATAAAACCTTTGGTATGTCCTACTCAGGAAACTATAAAAGAACATTATCTTTTCAGAATTATCCATGTTTTCATGCCTGCTGATGGATACAAATTTGTAAAGCAAACTCGACACCTTCTCAAAGGGTTTCTTGAGGATTCTTATGGTGATCGACTAAGTTAATAAAGGGGTTCTGTATAGGGGTCGACCGATAATCGGCCTAGCCGATATATCGGGCCGATATTCTGCATTTTTAGGGTTATCGGTATCGGCCATAATTTCCACCGATATGCCGATAGCATGCCTTTTTGCAACCATTTTGTTCCTAACGCGACTGTCACTGCACGTCCTTTCCTGCACTCGCCTCTCTGAGTTCAAGAATACGGTCCCGCCCACCACAACATCTGATTTGTTTGGCACAAGAGATATAGCCAATCAACATGCGTAGCTAAACACTGTGAACTGTTTCAAGGCGGCCGTACGGGCACTCGGGCAGAAGCGGCACAAGGGATACAGCCAATCAACACGCGTAGCTAAACGCTGTGAACTGTTTCAAGGCGGCCATATGGGCACTCGGGCAGAAGCAGATCCCACTTCAAGGTAAGGACACGCTGCTTTTGCCACAATAAGTCACAAACACACAAGTTGCAAAAGCACTACATCATTATATGTTTACATTCTTCATCTACTACTCGTTAAAATTGTCCATTTGCATCTGTGTAGCCAGGCAAACTTAGCTTACGGAAGGAAGCACTTGAATTAGCCTACAACCAACTAGTCTCGCTGAAACTACATGTAATGTTGTCCATAGTAAGCAGTCCCCAGCATAACGTAGGCTGCAGTCATTTTTAAATCCCCGTCTGGAAACGTTGTGAATGTGTCAGTAGTTCTACTCGAACAGTAGAATGACAGCCATACAGAGAGGTGGTCAAGGGAAGACGAAATAAAACGTAGTGTTTGTGTTCTATAGGCTAGCGCAAGCCTACTGGCTATTTGTTATGGTGATGAGTAAACTTCATGATGTGACTCGTGCTCAAAAAGCGCATTGCACTTGTATATGTTAGGTAACTTTATAAAGTGCTATTTGAACATTTAAACAAGCCAGGTGTGATATGGTGCTAGTAGGCTGTGTAATACTGTAGGGAGTTTGTCAGGACGCTTGTTGTGGGCTCAGTAATTAATTGTGTCGTGGATGCACACTTGCTTGGATAAACGCTAATGAACGAAATACATCAATTAAACTCTTGATTTAAATGTTCTTATGCTACTTCACATTGTGCTGTAATGCACTCCACTAGTATTTATAATTCTTGCGCAAGTGATTCTCCTCGCTAGCGCTTCTGATTCGGAAAGCGATATACTCTTAAAGGAGCAGAGCCGCGGCAATTTATACAAAAAACAGAAACCGCCTCAGTGGACAACATGCAGAGCAACTGTGCTTCCTTCGCTACAGTATAATCCTCCTAAATTGGGAATATTAGTCTCGGGCATTAAAAGCATTAGAATGTAGATGGTTACTTGTTAAGTTGTTACATAATAGGGAGTGACAGCCTACTTTATGTTTGATTTTACTTTTTAAAAAATGCTGCAGGCAGCTCCCTACACTTGATTTGTTATTTAAAAACTACTTGAAGTTGGTAAGTCTTACTTAGTTCTTAGTGTAGAAGAATCCAGAGTGTATTTTCATTTATTTTCCACTGAAAATGGTGAGCTGTAATATAGTAGGGAGTGATTTTATTTTTTTATTGGTGAATATTTATTTTATTATTTTATTTCTCATTTTATTCTAACTAATGTTTGACTTTATTGTACAAATGCTGCTGGCATCTCCCTGCACAAAATTTCATGTTCAATTTTACAATTAAACATACATTTCATGGATATGAAGGTCTGTGTCAGTGTGTGCTATGTTTAATTTCATGTGAATTATAATGTTTACATTTATCGGTTGCACATATCGGTTATCGGCATCCCAATTCCATAATAATCGGTATCGGTATCGTCCCTGAAAAAAACATATCGGTCGATCCCTAGTTCTGTATGGAACTTTTAAAGGTGAAGTGTGCCATTTTAGGGCTGTATATACGGTATAAAACACACACACACACACACACACACACACACACACACACACACACACACACACACACAGTAGAACCTCCTATTAGTGTGCTAGAGGGAACCTTTTTTTTTTCTAAAGATGTAACTGATAAAATGAAAATAAAATCCCTTTGAAGGTTTAAAGATTTCTTTCCTCCCCCTGAAGAACCCCAGCCAAACCGGCTACTTAGCCAGAACTGTGCCCGAGCTATAATTACTTCCCAAGAAAACCCCAGAACAAGACTGTACAGTCCTACCTGAGTTTTTGTCTGGCAGACGGCCGATTCTCCACACCACAGATCTGAAGGCTTGTTCATACTTTGCAGTGCCCAGAGTAACACGCATAGCTGGTTCTGACCCTGAGATGCTAGTGGAACCAAAGCTGGCTCCTTTATTAATGCGTGCCTTCAAGGACTTTTCTCCCGTCACACTCTCTCTGCGGAAGTTCTTGACCCATATATCAGGAATGGGGTAACGGATAGCCACGTTTTCGCATGGTATCAGCGTTAGAGGGTCTCGATTGAATGAGACGCCTGCTGACATCACTAGCCATGACTGTAACTCCACCTCCGCACCACGAACACTGACAACCGTTCTCAGGGTGAAGGGCAGAGTCTTCTCCGCGTACACTGTCCGAAAACGCAGCAGCTCAAACCTCCGTCCAGATGGGGGCTCAAAGGAAATGGTCCTGGATTCTGTAAACTCAGGTTTGTCTACACACTTGTGCAGCCGACAATCATGCAGACAGATCCAGCGTGCAGTAGTGTTAGGGATGATGTCATGCCGAGACACCACCTCTTTGCCTTTCACCTGGACATCGTTGAGGCCTATGCGACAGGTGGGTGAGCCCATTAAAAAGGCAAGCACAGAAATCTGAGTCGTTACCAGCTGTCGTCTAATACGGTTATCTCCGTTGGATAGAATCCCATAAAAGCTATCTACAACTTCAACCTGAATCTCTTCTTCGGAGTAAGGCACAGGCGAGTTGATGGAGTCCACATCTGATGACATCATCACCAGCTTTTCCTGCAGAGCGTACCTGAAGCTGAGAAAATCCTGGTAGTCCGTAGTCCCAAGCTTGACCAGTTGCTCCTTCACAGGCATGTGAACCATGGTGACTTTTGGTTGGATCTTGCGCTTCTCCTTGTATACCACTTGGTCCAAGCTGAGTGTATGGACACGGCTGTTCTCTTCATAGTGTTGCATTTTGTGTTCAGAGATCTCAAGCTGGGCACTGAGCTGGAACTCCTTAAAGTGTTTCTCTAGGCCTTTCTCATAGTAGAGCCTCAGCTGACCAGCATTGCTGAGTCTTACGAAGATCGGCCCCCAGTGTCGAGAGGACATGATGTTCTTCTTCTCAGGAATGCGCAGAAGCATAGGCCAGCCATCTTGGGGAGCCATGTGAACCGGTTCATATGGGATCTCCTCGTCATCCCCTGCATCCGCGGTGTCATCTGGTAGGGAAGGCTCCTGGTCAGGATCAGAGATCTGCATGCTTTTGAACTGATCCAGGGCATCTCCTGGGAGACCTGAGGAATAAGTACCAGTCCCACTCCCACTCCCACTATCTAAGCTCCCTGCAGTGGAAAAGAACAGGAAGGAGTCCCTTTGGGTGTCAGGTTTAGGAACAGGGGAATTGAACAAGAAGGCAGGAGGAGGTGTCTCCTGGGTTTCATGGCTGTCAGATGATGTCAATGGAGTCTTATTAAAATAGGCACTGAAAGGGTTAATAGAAGAAGGCTGGATGTTTGAAAAATCCTCATGCAGAAAGGGATTCTTCTTGGTGTAAAGAGTGCTGCTATTTAACAGTGGGCCTTCGAAGACGAACACCGAATCCGTTCCATCTGGGGTTAAATCCAGAATGTGTCGCTCCGTACTCTGGTTTTGGATGGAGGACGCAATCAAGTTGCTGTTGGAGTCCTGTAAATGAAGATTATTCAGGTTGCCAGGCCTGTTGGATGGTTTGGGGGCATGCCGGTAGGTTTGCTCCTCTGCATCATCATCATCATTATCATCATCAAATGTAACCCAGCTGGCAAAGCGGCTGGTGCTGGTGTTTGATTGGCCATTTGTATGTGTGATGTTGGGCGTCCAGTTGAGTGTGTCCATGTTTATTCCCTCATCCTCTAGGCAAAGAGATGAATCTGCAAAGCAAGTTTAATTTGTTTAACTTCCCACCTTTCTACACTTTATTGCTAAAAATGTAGTAAATCTAGCAAAGTCGGTCAAATACAATCATTTAAAGGAACAGTCCACCGTACTTCCATAATGAAATATGCTCTTATCTGAATTGAGACGAGCTGCTCCATACCTCTCCGAGCTTTGCGCGACCTCCCAGTCAGTCAGATGCAGTCAGACGCGCTGTCACTCCTGTTAGCAATGTAGCTAGGCTCAGCATGGCCAATGGTATTTTTTGGGGCTGTAGTTAGATGCGACCAAACTCTTCCACGTTTTTCCTGTTTACATAGGTTTATATGACCAGTGACATGAAACAAGTTCAGTTACACAAATTGAAACGTAGCGATTTTCTATGCTATGGAAAGTCCGCACTATAATGACAGGCGTACTAACACCTTCTGCGCGCTTCGGCAGCGAATTGATATCTGAGCTCCGTATCAATGCGCTGCCGAAGCGCGCAGAAGGTGTTAGTACGCCTGTCATTATAGTGCGGACTTTCCATAGCATAGAAAATCGCTACGTTTCAATTTGTGTAACTGAACTTGTTTCATATCACTGGTCATATAAACCTATGTAAACAGGAAAAACGCGGAAGAGTTTGGTCGCATCTAACTACAGCCCCAAAAAATACCATTGGCCATACTGAGCCTAGCTACATTGCTAACAGGAGTGACAGCGCGTCTGACTGCGTCTGACTGACTGGGAGGTCGCGCAAAGCTCGGAGAGGTACGGAGCAGCTCGTCTCAATTCAGATAAGAGCATATTTCATTATGGAAGTACGGTGGACTGTTCCTTTAACTGCGGAATCACAACATGCAGTCACATCCCGGATAAACACTGACGCACGATTTGCTACGTCACAAATTTTCTTGATTATCCTCTTAACATACACTCGTTTGTTTCCCTTAAATGCACTGAACTAGCTCACTGTATGTATGCATGTATTGTATTGCATTAAATGAGCGTACACTTTTTACCTGTCAGTTTCCAAGCAACCAAAATATCCAAGGCAGCACACCGGAGCTTTTACTTGTGTAGTTGGTTAGCTGTTGAATTTAATTTCCTGGCCACAGATATTAACAAGTTGTGACTGATGTAACTGACTACCAACACAACGTTAAGCTTTCAGTCATATTCTGCTCGCAGACGGGTTTGGTTTTGGCCACAGCGGAGCTGCTGAGTCAAACCTGTGCGTTTTCATCAGAGCTGGACAAAGTACCCAAATTCATTACTTGAGTCAAAGTACAGATCCCACTGGTCAAATGTTACTCCAATCCAAATGAAAGCTGTCCAGTCAAATTTTTACTTAAGTACTGAATAACTTGCTTTTAAAAATACTTCAGTATTAAAAGTACATTTTCTGTCAACGCATCGTTGTATTATTGCCGCAACGCTTACAAAACCTAATGCCTCTGAAGCAACCGACTGGATCTACTGACTAGCTTGTAGAACCCGTAGAATAAACACCTGGTAGAATGTCAAAAATGAAACACAACTGAACTGAAAAAGAACTATTGTCTTTTTTTTTTTTAATTGTAACACTCCTCCCCACCCCCACAAAGCAGCACGGTAGCACAACAAAAAAAGTGCAAGACCATCATCTGACATCAAAACAAAATATTCCAACAATTGTGACCGACTAGTACAATACTGTCCATCTCACAGGTCTCGTGAGCACGCAAGTGTATGTATTCATGCACATATGAATCTGTCTCTGGAATCATGGCAGTTTAATGTTAAGCTAGCTAGTCAGTAAAGCTCCACCTGGCCTGCTAGCAAAATCTTTTCAAACTCAAACTCATACTGGGTAGCTAACATTAGTAGAAAAGAAAGATTTCTACATTTTGTTTATTTGGCAGGATTATGCTAAAGCATTTCTGAAAGGACTTCAGATAAGCTAACGTTATTCATGTTACTGTAACTCCGTTTTTACATGCTAACTAACAGTTAACTAGCTACGTGTTAACGTTAGCTGTGGACAAGGCGATGGCAACTTGGTGGGCAAATCATCTATAGAAAGTCATTTGACTAACCAGCCTGCATAGCTATTGCAATGTTATCGCTAGCTCTAAAAGCACAGACAACTTCATTGCAAGCTTTCTCTTGGAATAAAACGTTTACATCCTTCAATATGCTTCCGCAGGTCGGACGGCGAGTTTTTCTCGGCCGTGATGTGCTCCGTTTTAGGCAAACAAAGCAAACGTTTAAAACGAAACGACTCTTTATTCCTTTCAGAAAACTGAAACATGGGCTCAGGGTAAAACCATAGGTGCGTGCATTCTTCAGAAGAACCGCCTCCTTCCATTCTGCCATCAACTGATTGTGTCAAATAATGCTGCTGAGAAATCACTGAACTTGATTTTATAGTCTATAGATGTGACGTGACCCTAGTGATTACTGATCGGCTGTCTCAGTGTCACCTGCGAAAAACCAATCACGTTTTAGAAAAGAAATGAAAAAAAGCATCCGTTTTCAAAGCTGCTTCAAAGTAACGAGTAACAACGACCTTGATAGAAATGTAGTGGAGTAAAAAGTACGATATTTGTCTTTCAAATGTAGTGAAGTTAAAGTCTCATCATCATCTCTAGCCACTTTATCCTGTTCTACAGGGTCGCAGGCAAGCTGGAGCCTATCCCAGCTGACTACGGGCGAAAGGCGGGGTACACCCTGGACAAGTCGCCAGGTCATCACAGGGCTGACACATAGACACAGACAACCATTCACACTCACATTCACACCTACGCTCAATTTAGAGTCACCAGTTAACCTAACCTGCATGTCTTTGGACTGTGGGGGAAACCGGAGCACCCGGAGGAAACCCACGCGGACACGGGGAGAACATGCAAACTCCGCACAGAAAGGCCCTCGCCAGCCACGGGGCTCGAACCCGGACCTTCTTGCTGTGAGGCGACAGCGCTAACCACCACCCACGTGCAATGAACCGGTGCTACAGGTGCTCTAGCCCCTGCCCCTTTTCTGTTTGCTGTCCAAAGTGCCCTTTTCATAGGGACTGTTTTTTTTTGTTTGTTTTTATATTTGTAAAAGATAAGTTAGCTCCAACATCAATATTCTCTACAATTTGACAATAATATATGAAATTACAGATTTATAAAATAACGTTTTTCTATGTAAATGCGGGCATCAATCCGTGACGTCATGCATTCAGTGAGCCTCCGTGCAGAACGCGCATGCAGGCGGTTGACAGTGGGAGACAGTGCGAGGAACGGCATGGTGAGGTCACACTGAAAGTCTCCTTTCATTTCTTATCTGAACATGCAATATTGTGCAGCTTAGAACACAACAGTAAATGCGTAGGGTTGTTTATCATTTAATGAAGCCGCCTAGGCTATATTTAAACCGTTTGCTCCATCCATTTCATTAACGTGGCAGATTCGGAAACTTTAGTTTGAACGACGGCGTTAATAAGGCCATTATTAAAAAATGTTCTGTTTCCAGTACACCGGCTGGGTGAGTGCCGTTTGTGCGGGTGAAATTTTTTTTTTAACGCCGGTTTTTCAACATTTTTTTGGGCCCATAAATCTAAACTCGAACTTGACATTTACGCATTCCCAGTGCTTTCCACTGCCTTTTCCACAGGCTCATACTGCCTCCGCCGAGTGCGCGCGCACACTACTGCCTCCGCCGAGTGCGCGCGCGCACACCGCATGTCGGGGCCGCGGATGAGTTACTCTCCCCTGATCAACGAAGTCGGCAGGGAATTTGTGGTTATTATCGGTACAAACAGCGCGAATCACAACTTAAATGAGTGCGGTTCAGTTTGACATTATTGTCAGTCCGTTAGATAAACATTTAATTTTATTAAAATCGAAAATTAATATTTAGAGCCTGTGGGCTACAAAAATAGTCATTAAAGTAGCCGGCTGGACTTAATTGCGTGGTCGCAGCCGGCGCTTGTGGAAAGCCCTGTCGAATCAGCTCTGCGCATGCGCCATGCGGTACAAAAAAATGGCAGCCACCATGAAGGAAGGAGATCCGGAGTTTTCAAACATTTGCTTAAGTGTGAAATCGCAAAATGGTATTCTAGCGAACAACAAAATAGTAAAGATTCAGAAAAACAAATCATTCAGTGATCATTTTAATAGTGTAATTTCATCCGAACTAGACCTAACGCTCGATTTAGAACTACAGAAAGTCCGTGTGTCGGACATTTTAAGTACCTTTGTAAAAGTTTTGCAAATGTTGCAGTCAGCATTTAAAATGCTAATTTAAAGTTTTTGTACAAGTTTCAGTTGACTAAACTGTCATATTTTATTAACTGTGTCTGCTTTTGTAATAAAAAAAGTACTGAAAGAAAAAGCAAACACAGCATTGCGATTTCTTATCCATCCATATATAATAAAAAAATAATAATTAAAAAAAAAAAAATCCCTCCCTCCTGACTGAAAATTTTTTTGCTCACCCGGTGGACAGGAAACGGATTTTTTTTTAAGGATGACCTAATATATTCTAGCAGCTTCGAAAACTTAAGGCTGAATGACGACGTCCACAACATATTCTAGGCTGTCAGACCTTCTTCTGCTGGCAATTGAGAAAGATATCCATATTGAATACAGTGTTGTCATAGACATTTTCAAGAACATGGCAAACTGAAGACTGCTGCTTTGAAGAATACTGCAGCATTTAGATGGATCTCACACACACACACACACACAGAATAAAGTTAACTTGGACCGACTAGTGGCCTAGTGGTAGCGTGTCCGCCTCTCGATCGGGAGATCGTGAGTTCTATTCACGGTCGGGTCATACCAAAGACCATCATAAAAATGGTACCTACCGCCATCTGGCAAGGCACGCTGCAATACAGATGTGCATGGGGAGTTAAACTCTTGTGGTTACCAGAGGACTAGCCCCCCACTGTAACCCTAGCTATGTAATAGGCGAGAGGCCGAGGGCTATGGAAACGGAGATCGGCGCCGCCCGATGCGCCACATACAGGTTGGGCCTGGTTAGTACTTGAGTGGGAGACTGCCTAGGAATACCAGGTACTGTAAGGCGTGGGAAGGACTTTGACTTTTTTTTTTTTTTAAAGTTAACTTGTGTGAAAAAATTTGTTCCAAGTGCCCTTTTTTGAATGTTGAGCCCCTGCCCCTCCAAAGGTCTTTGCACGGCCCTGCGAACCACTATACCACCGTGCCGCCTGAAGTCACAAGTTTCAAAAAAAAATAATACAAGTAAAAGTACAGATACTCAAAAAGTATACTTAAGTACAGTACAAGTAAATGTACTTCGTTACTGTCCACCTCTGGTTTTCATAACCATCACGCATACAGTATCTCCTGACATTACAGGGAATCAAAATTTGTATTTAGAAAAAACACCAAGTCAGATCCTTACTTTTATAAGTAATATTTTTTGCATTTAGCTCAGAGAAAGTTCAAAGGAAGCAAAAATTTGCACCAAAAATTAATCCCTCAACCAACATGAAGGCAGGTTGTGGCTTCGCCGTTTCATAAAGCTGAACTTCTTGCCCATAGCACTTTTGTGTGTGTGTGTGTGTGTGTGTGTGTGTGTGTGTGTGTGTGTGTGTGTGTGTGTATTGGACCAACACAACACGTCTTCACCTGTTGCTACTGTTGCTAGGCACCAGCTTTCAGTACTTCAGACAGACAAAGAATGAACTTGCACACACACACAAAAGCAAAAATATGGCCTTCACATGCACGTCTGCAAATTGCACAATCTCGCTAGAAATGAAGAATGAAACATGACAGACTCTTGATATTCATCCATCTCTGAAGTTCAAACTTATTCATATCAGTGAAAAGTGAAGCTCTGTGAGTCAGTAGTTCAGGAAAAACAGCACCATACGGGGGGAGCAAAGCAAAGCAAAGCAAAGCAAAACAAGCCTTTTCATGTTCCTGCAGTGAGCGCGCCTAAGGTTCAGATCTGCAGCAGATGTTCAGGTTTATCCATTTTCAGGAGAACTGCACCAACAGCAATATTCCCAAAACACCCCGAATTCCACCGTTTTGGTTTTTTTCCCCCTACACTGTTGGACCCAACAGGACACTTGGGCTACTCAAAAGACAGGCTTCGACAATCAGCTAATCTTTCAACACTAAGGCGACCGGCTGTTACTAAGCACCAGCTTCTCCCGGTATGTATTCTCACGATGCCAGTAAAGCACAAAGCAGTAGGAGCTAAATCTAAAAGCACTTAAAAAAAAAAAAAACTTGCTCAACTTGAACTTTCAACATAAGAGTCGGAGAATACACTTCGAGTGAGCACCAGTAAAACAAGACGGCTTAGGAAAGAGATTAACCAGCATCAGGGAAAGAGGAATAAAGTACTGAAAAGAAGGAAGCAAAATTGTGAAGAACTTCCCTAGTCCATGTGCGAACAGCGTATTAACAAAACCCCTCGAGCAAAATTGCAAGCACTGTTTGATAAACGTTAAAGAAAACGTACAAGAATGAATCTCTGACCTGCTGTTTGAGACGATGCTGAAAAGACTCACTGGCGAGCCAGATGGGGCTCGGAGCTCAAATCCTGCAGCACCGGAGTTAGGAGCAGGTCACGTGAGGCTCTGGCCACAAAGTTGCCCGCATAGCTGAGCATGTAGCTGCCTGTCGGTCTACCCCTCTGTCTCTCTCTCTCTCTCCTCCACCCACTAGTTCTCCGATAGCCTGCTCTCCAAAAGGTATCTACACACAGACACACCATGGCCAAACTAACCCTGCCAAGGTTACACTCGCAAAATGATAATGCTAGGAATTTTTTTTTTTTTGGTCTGAAAAACGTAGATGAAACAGATCCAACCATCATGGCATCCTCCAAGCATACATGATCAGTCATATTGGTTTTAAAACCAAATCTACCAAAGTCTGTCAGAAAATAAGAGCACGGGATAAAGCATATGTGCTGTGAAAGTGGGAGGAACTGATCAAAATTCCTTCCTGAAGCAGAAGGAAGTGGTCAAGATTGTCTACACGAGCAAGAACTGAGATTTATTAAAAAAAAAAAAAAAACCATCATAATCAAATTAAATGAACCTCCCAAATAAACCTCTATTATTTTATCCACGTTCACTGGATATGAGCAATTGCACGCTCTGATTGGCTACTCTACTACTAGGATATCAGCTCATATACCGTGAGTAAAGAACAAAATGTCAGAGTGTATTGCTGAACCAACCGAGGATGAAATAAAAACTCTACTCGAAAACAAAACCCAAAAAAATACAAAAGCAGCAACGAAATATGCTATAAAAGTATCTTCTTTTTTTTTTCAAGAATTATCGCATTTTCCACAAACTGCTACTGTCATTTCGCCGGTTTGTTTACATTCTAAGCGGAAATGATTTTGTCAGACGTTTTGTAGAAAGCTTTTATTTATTGAATTTGCAAAAAAATTAAAATGTTCCGTTTCTCAAAATTCAGTGAACATGGATAGAATAAATATATGTTATTTACCAGCTGGGAGGTTCGTATCGTGAAATACCGTGACTGAGGTCTTGAGAGGGCCGAGGTCAGTATTCAAGGCCGAGGTGACGGTATTTCACTATACGGACCGACCTTAAGCTGGTAAATAATATATTTATTTTTTTCTTTACAGAAAACAAGAGCGCCCGAAAGGGAAAACCGAGCCGAGCCGCCATTTTGAATCCTCATTCACGGCTGTAATGCAAATGGCTTCCTCCTCGGTATACAAGTGCACTTCCATGGCAGGAAAACTACATTTTGCCGCCTATGTAGTTCCCTATTTAAACAAATAGGAGTCATTCAGGATTCAGCCATGTTTTTGCTCGGTGTTAGCAACAGTTAGAGGTTTTTAGCTTTCTCCTGAAATGTTTTCTTTTATTTCTTCTTCCTCAGGGTAGTAAAACTCGCTTTCGCTGTGAACACTGTCGTTATCGCTGTCCATGCTGTAAAATTAATGCTATTCTCCTGAGAAATGCTGGCAAAAATTTATAAGATTTTTGATAATCTTATAAATAAATCTTATTAAAAAAAAGATAAATGTTGACAAAAAAATATGCGACTATGTTTGTTGTTGTGACCGAGCGAGTCGCCAGAGGTCTATAACTGGGGTCTGTACCGTAGGATACGGACCCGCTCGCCAGACAATCAGAGCACAGGATTTGATGGAAACCGCACCGCGAAAGAAAAAAAAAAAACAGTTATTCCGTTCAATCTAGTCATACATGGCAAATAGCCAACTCGATGCTATGTGCCTCCTCGGGTATCAGCTCATGTACGACTCGATTTCATGGAATAACTTAAATATTCATCTACAGATATGTTGGCTGGAATCATGGAAGAGGCTGAAAGTTCGTCCCACGTGTTCATACTACAGAAACACCCACACGCCTGATCCCCTGATCCCCTGCTCAGTGTTAGTAACAGATGGTCGGCTTGTTGTGTCTCCTGGTTTTTGTACTCTAATCTGCCCAGTGCGTGCTCTCACACCTCTCCCGGATTTCTATTCATCGGTCTTTAATCCTATCCTACCTGCCTCCACATGCACCCTGCTACAGACACACAATCAGCAGTGCAGAGGGATTACAGCTCGGTGAGGCTCCATTCAAAGCGCTCTTCTGAAGAGGACGAAGGAGTTCTGACTGCTCTGGAGACCAGATTTTAGAGATCATCAAAGAAGCATATTGGGCAGTGGCATGACTGCAAGAAGAAGTGCAAACCTCGCACTTGAGTCTTGCCTTTTAAATCAAGTATTTTACAGTAACCGCCACGATTATTGGCACCCCTTGTAAAGATTAGTAAAAAAAAAAAAAAAAAAGCTTAAAAAAAAAGGAGAAAAAAAAACACCTTTTGGTGAAGTCGCTTCATCTCACACTGAAAAAAATGAGAAAAATCCAGCATTTAATAAAATATATATATATATATATATATATATATATATATATATATATATATATATATATATTTATTCAGAGAAAAACAATTCCCTCATTGAGAAAATCAGTCTCAATAAAAACCCATGTGCCATTATTACTGGCACCCCTGGAAAGGACAGTGAACAATGTAACTGAAGCACGTTTCCCATTTAAATTGTACAGTATTTTTGAGGGGGCGGCACGGTGGTGTAGTGGTTAGCGCTGTCGCCTCACAGCAAGAAGGTCCGGGTTCGAGCCCCGTGGCCGGCGAGGGCCTTTCTGTGCGGAGTTTGCATGTTCTCCCCGTGTCCGTGTGTGTTTCCTCCGGGTGCTCCGGTTTCCCCCACAGTCCAAAGACATGCAGGTTAGGTTAACTGGTGACTCTAAATTGACCGTAGGTGTGAATGTGAGTGTGAATGGTTGTCTGTGTCAGCCCTGTGATGACCTGGTGACTTGTCCAGGGTGTACCCCGCCTTTCGCCCGTAGTCAGCTGGGATAGGCTCCAGCTTGCCTGCGACCCTGTAGAAGGATAAAGCGGCTAGAGATAATGAGATGAGATGAGTATTTTTGAGACGACTGGAGTGTGTAGGACCCTTTCAAGCTGTAATCCAGATTTCCTGACTAACTGGGGTACAAATATGAGGTGACACAGAGGTGCCCCCCCCCCCCCCCCCAAATAAATAAATAAATAAAATAAATAACACAAGTCGTCATATGACGACATATGAAACCCCACTCTAAATTTCCCCAAGTTGAATTGGTTATATATACGGTTATAAATACGGAGAAAAAAGGAAAGAAAATAAATTACAGAAATCCAACTTAACAAAACTGCCAGGTTTTGTGAAAAAAAAATGTAAATTCCTAATAGCTTTTGAGTTATGATCCAGAAACTAAAGTGTTTACAGATGGACTAACAGAGCGATGGCTATATCCTCCTGCATCGTATGCCGGGGGAATAAAAAGCGGACACCAACTGGAACTGCTACAAACGTGCCTGGAAGAGGACGCAAGTCAGTTAGTCCTCCCCCCATGCACAGTAAGGAGGAAGGCAAGAGAGGCATAAATATAGTAAATCAATCCATCCTGAGGATCACTGTTGGCGAATTACAAGAAAAAAGTAAAATCTTGGGGTTCCCAACTCTCCAAACCCACCATCCGACTCCATCTCCATGCCAACAGATTATTTAAGGTCATGCACTTTTCTGTCAGCAAGTTGTAGGAAAACTAACACTATGTTCAGACTGCAACCTGAAACGACCCATATCCGATTTGTTGTGAAATCCGATTTTTTTGTTAGGCCGTTCACATTACCAATTATATGAGACTTGTATGCGAACTCCAATATGAACGGAAAACGACCCAAAAGTGTCCCGCATGCGCAAATTGACACGTAATAAGCACATCTACGTAATATGTAAACAAAAAAAAAAGTGCACTCTTCAAGTTTGCAAGTAAAGCATGGAGATGAGGCGAGACCTGGCGATGTGGTTTTTGTGGCGGCGGCGGAACTCACACAATAATCTGATTAATGTGGGCAGCAGACTAATGAGACCGAAGGTGTCAAATCACTGGAAATTTCCAGAACAATCTTATAATCTTGTAATAATACAGGATGGTTTAAGTTATAAATCAGTTATAGAAACTGTTTTATTTAATCAGGCTAACAGATCAACATCCAGGTCCCTACCAAATCCACCATTAGCTTGATCAATTCTATAAAAGCCTATTTAAATTCTGAAAACTGTACAAATGTTGTTGTTTTCCACCAAAGAGGCGGGATTAGCCAACGCAGAATAGTGACGTTTGTCTCTTGTTGATGACGTGTAGGTCGCATGAATGCGACCTGTCCGGTCAGACTGCAGTCGCATGTGAAAATAACGGATATGCATCGGAATTAGGACCACATATCCAAGCGGCCTGGGTCGCATGTGAAAAAAATCGGATCTGTGTCGTTCAGATTGTCAATAACAAATCGGATACAGGTCGCATATGGGAAAAAAAATCGGATATGGGTCGTTTCAGGGTGCAGTCTGAACGTAGTCTAAACAGGACTACTTTAATGCCGCTTTTCCACTACCAACGCGGCTGAGTTGGGCTGAGCCGTGCCGTGCTGAGTTGGGCTGAGTCGAGCTGAGTGGGGCTGTTGGAGTTGCATTTCGACTACAACCGCGCTGAACCGTGCTGGCTGGAAGTGGGTGGAGTTAGCGAAAGTGGGTGGACGTCACGTGATGTCGTTAGGCGGCGCAAACAGTGACATCAGTGATCTTTTAAGCGGTAGTCTCACGACCCAGATAGTAAACAATAAACATGGAGGACATGGAGTCGTTAGTGTTGCTGGTCTTGGTGCTGTGGCTTGTTGTCACCGACAACGCCAACAGATACTGGCAAGAGCGTATAGATGAGGCGAGGCGCATAAGGCTTCAGAAATTCTCGTAATTCGTAATTCTCCTTCTTCCGGGTTTACGGTGTTTACAGATCCCAGCGCGCTCGCGGGGCGTGTGTGGGCGTGTGAGGACACTCCTCCTCACCAATCAGTGCACAGGGGAGTGTCTGCTCACGCCCCTAGCCTCACTCGGCTCGGTTTGGCTCGCTTCAGCCCCACTCCAAAACCGTGCGAGTTTTGGGGGCTAAGCAGGGCTGAAGCGAGCTGAGTCGTGCTGCTCTTAGATAGTCAAAACGCGAGCCGTGTCGGGCTGAAGTAAGCTGAAGCGAGCTGAAGTGAGCTGAAGTGAGCTGAAAAAGGGTAGTGGAAAAGGGCCATAACTGTGCAATCAAGTCAAACGAGCACCTCCAATTCTCTTGCTCTCCTGCCTCCAAAGCCATAGCGAAGACAAACAACCTCAGAGTTGCACAAATGACTCACGCCATCTTTATTTCACCTGCATTACTGAGAATAATAAAGCTAACGCTGATCTACAGAGCAAGCTGTGCTCGTGACTTAGGACTGGTAAGATTGTGCAGGACTCTCCAGGCGTGGCTTTAAACGGGTCAGATGTCACAGAAAGACAGAAAACAAGGTCGCATGAGCAGCAGAACAAACTCGTGCCTCTACATCAACACTACCTGCTACTGGATCACTTCACACATGCAACAGATTTACAGAAATACCGCAAAGCTTTACGCACGTTATGGTTAAGAGAAGGGGGGAAAAAAAAGAAGTCGCACTCACTGTCCTTATCATGCTCCAGTTAGTCTGTGTGCGCGCACGTGCGAGTGTGAGAGAGAGAGAGAGAGAGCACGAGAGAGGAAACAGCTGGATTTCTACACGCCTATATGTATCCCATGAGCCATCTTGGCACAGAGCTGTCATAAAGACATAATGTTCTCTGCTACACAACTGCACAGCTGCATCAATAGTCCGCACACACACACACGGCAGTAAAAAGAGAAGACGACACGCGCAACACAAATACACACAGGACACGTGCTCCATTGTCTACACGTGCATAGTGACGTATACATCATAGGCAACGCCAACGTGGACAACAAAAAATAAATACATAAATATATTAAAAAAAAAAAAAAAGGAAGCTCCAAATCGTATTCTAATGAAATCCGAGTCATATTCAAGCAAGTTCACTCACATACAAATTAACAATTCAAACAAGCACTGAGCAATACGCGGATGAGCTCCAAGTCCCATACAAACAAATCAGAAATCAAATGAGCTCCACATAAACATTTACGGGGGCGGCACGGTGGTGTAGTGGTTAGCGCTGTCGCCTCACAGCAAGAAGGTCTGGGTTCGAGCCCCGTGGCCGGCGAGGGCCTTTCTGTGCGGAGTTTGCATGTTCTCCCCGTGTCCGCGTGGGTTTCCTCCGGGTGCTCCGGTTTCCCCCACAGTCCAAAGACATGCAGGTTAGGTTAACTGGTGACTCTAAATTGAGCGTAGGTGTGAATGTGAGTGTGAATGGTTGTCTGTGTCTATGTGTCAGCCCTGTGATGACCTGGCGACTTGTCCAGGGTGTACCCCGCCTTTCGCCCGTAGTCAGCTGGGATAGGCTCCAGCTTGCCTGCGACCCTGTAGAACAGGATAAAGCGGCTACAGATAATGAGATGAGATGAGATGCTTGGCATCCGTGCACAGCTTTCTTGCTAGCTGACTAGCCCCCTCAAGTTCAAGTTCAGTCACTCAAATAAACGAAATTTCTGGAACTAAGATAGCAAACTTCATTCTCATCTCATTATCTCTAGCCGCTTTATCCTTCTACAGGGTCGCAGGCAAGCTGGAGCCTATCCCAGCTGACTACGGGCGAAAGGCGGGGTACACCCTGGACAAGTCGCCAGGTCATCACAGGGCTGACACATAGACACAGACAACCATTCACACTCACATTCACACCTACGCTCAATTTAGAGTCACCAGTTAACCTAACCTGCATGTCTTTGGACTGTGGGGGAAACCGGAGCACCCGGAGGAAACCCACGCGGACACGGGGAGAACATGCAAACTCCACACAGAAAGGCCCTCGCCGGCCACGGGGCTCGAACCCGGACCTTCTTGCTGTGAGGCGACAGCGCTAACCACTACACCACCGTGCCGCCCGATAGCAAACTTGACAACACTATATTTACACTTTATTTACAATGAAAATATATACAAACTAAAAAAGCTGGTAGAAACCGTATGTAATGAATGAAATCGAAATGTAAGCTGATCTCTTACAATACACCACAGCACTTGCGAATCCGCATGGGACTGAACTGAGATTCACCGCTGCCTGTCTATATTTGAAACGAGCTGTCAATCAAAGAAAATATCCGGCCGCTTTCACCAATCACCAGTCTCCTCGCGGAAAGCTTTGCCATGTCCCTCCCACTGTGAGGCTCGGAGTCCGTGGGCGGGCGTTTTCGCAGTATTTGTCCAATAATCGTCTTGCATTTTGATATTGAAAGCGCATAGCTCCCAAATGCCATTGAAGTGCACTGAGGCTGGGCTGCATCGCGCTGTCACGAGGGGGAAAAACTCACGCGCACATTAGGCGAACTGGGGAAAGTTATAAGGGAATGATTTCGCACTGTAGTTGGGTTGAGCACATATATTTCTATGATTCTGGATGTGAAATAGCAATGTTATAAGGTCGGCTATAACATAAGCCTAGCGCAATTCATCCTACACGATGTTCGTCATTTTTAGAGGAGGCTGAGCCTCCCTCGTTGTCTTAGAGCAATCGCCCGTGGAGGATACAAATGAGCTCCTAGTAAAACTCAAATAAGCTCCGACTCAAACTTGGACTGCCATTCAAAACCTGAGCAGTTCATTCATTCGTTGGATACATTACCTGTACCGCTTACCCATTGTGCGTGAGCTGAAGCCAATCGCTGGGTTTCACGTGACACCACGTCCACCTCATTAGTTATTCAGAACTTTAGCTGGTGGTCTACCAAAGCTCAGCTGACAAAGCGTTTGTACGGAGGAGGTGCATTGCTCGCAGGAAAAATGCCTCACGCTGGCATTGTTTTAGGCTGTTCGAATCGATCAAACTGTCAAACTGATAAAAGTTTCTTCAAGGTTCCCCGTGAACTAATCAAAAAGGCTGAATGAACGCAGGATTTCACAAAAAGACGTCGAGAAAGGCGGCTTTTGAACTGAACCTCTCAGTGAAATCGAAGGGAGCCGAGTCGAAGCATGCTCGAGTTTGCAGTGATCACTTGATGAAAGGTTTGTTTCCCTCTCAGCGATGTCCTTAGTGTTTTCCAAGTGCTTTTCTTGCTATGTGTCGTTATTTTACGGTACTTTTTTTAGTCACAAAGCACAAAGTCCCCAGCTGTTTGTTTGTTTACTCCTCACAAAGTCCATATGCATGAAGGTCGCGACAAAATTCTTTCCCAGCCGTACAGTTACAATGTGCCGTGATCACTTCTCCGTCTTGTTTAACTAAGCTCCAGGTCTTTAAAGGGGTTTCTGATGATCTTTGTGAATGATTTACCTGAGAGATAAGAGCCAACACGAGTGAGAATCAAGCCAACTGCTTGTTTGTTTGTTTACACTTCAACTTGCAGCGCTTCGTTGTAAAGACGTGAAAGAAAAGCTTAAAAAAATAATAAATACATAAAAAATAATTTTAAAAAAGCAAAAAAAAAAAAAAACCACACTAGACCCTGTAGAGCAACTCTACTGCCATCGACTCCATTGCTGTAGCACAGAGACGTTAAAACAACAACAACAACAACGCTAAATTGAATATATTCCATTTTCTCAAGGTCACTTTCCTGCCAGCAGTGATGTCTGTGTTCCAGGAGGAGGAACGACTCTGGCTGTGTTTTAATAAATAAAACTTGTCAAAGCGCCTCGCCTGTCGCCCATCTCCATAGAAACACTGTTTTGAGCGAGTGCATGCCGGGCGGCTGAGGTGAGCGCAGATGGATCGGTCCTCTGCGCTAACGGCTCTGCGGTGAATTACCTTTGTGCGCGGGGGAGAGATTTCCGACTGCAATCAGCACAGCGCTGCTTCACGGCGCTCGTTTCTCAGTCGAGCAGAGCGTCGGAGGAACGCCTGTCAGGGGACTGGCAGATTTGTGCTTCCCAGATCATCCATCATTTTTACATCGAGCTGACGGCCTTTTCTCCGGCCCTGCCTGGTAGCTTCACTCGCACTTTTACTTCACCTCGGTGCCTGGGGCTCTCTCCAGCTTTAGGGGCTTCAGAAAGATGAATTCTGAAGCGGTGTTGGCAAACACTCTGCTCACACACCCAGGGAGCGGCTCCGAATCGCAGAGAGGTCACTAAAATCGTGATCAGAGATCTCAGCCTGGAGCTCAGTCTGTTACAGCACTGAAAGTTGATTATTTTGCCACAACAGCAGGTACTGTTCCAAAGAGCCATTCGTCCATAAACGTTAAATATATGTCTCCTTACTGAAAAGTTTACCATACAGTGGTGCTTGAAAGTTTGTGAACACTTTAGAATTTTCTATATTTCTGCATAAATATGACCTAAAACATCATCAGATTTTCACACAAGTCCTAAAAGTAGATAAAGAGAACCCGGTTAAACAAATGAGACAAAAATATTATACTTGGTCATTTATTTATTGAGAGAAATGAGCCAATATTACATATCCGTGAGTGGCAAAAGTATGTGAACCTCTAGGATTAGCAGTTAATTTGAAGGTGAAATTAGAGTCAGGTGTTTTCAATCAATGGGATGACAATCAGGTGTGAGTGGGCACCCTGTTTTATTTAAAGAACAGGGATCTATCAAAGTCTGATCTTCACAACACACGTTTGTGGAAGTGTATCATGGCACGAACAAAGGAGATTTTTGAGGACCTCAGAAAAAGCGTTGTTGATGCTCATCAGGCTGGAAAAGGTTACAAAACCATCTCTAAAGAGTTTGGACTCCACCAATCCACAGTCAGACAGATTGTGTACAAATGGAGGAAATTCAAGACCATTGTTACCCTCCCCAGGAGTGTTCCACCAACAAAGATCACTCCAAGAGCAAGGTGTGTGATAGTCGGCGAGGTCACAAAGGACCCCAGGGTAACTTCTAAGCAACTGAAGGCCTCGCTCACATTGGCTAATGTTAATGTTCATGAGTCCACCATCAGGAGAACACTGAACAACAATGGTGTGCATGGCAGGGTTGCAAGGAGAAAGCCACTGCTCTCCAAAAATAATATTGCTGCTTATCTGCAGTTTGCTAAAGATCACGTGGACAAGCCAGAAGGCTATTGGAAAAATGTTTTGTGGACGGATGAGACCAAAATAGAACTTTTTGGTTTAAATGAGAAGCGTTATGTTTGGAGAAAGGAAAACACTGCATTCCAGCATAAGAACCTTATCCCATCTGTGAAACATGGTGGTGGTAGTATCATGGTTTGGGCCTGTTTTGCTGCATCTGGGTCAGGACAGCTTGCCATCATTGATGGAACAATGAATTCTGAATTATACCAGCGAATTCTAAAGGAAAATGTCAGGACATCTGTCCATGAACTGAATCTCAAGAGAAGGTGGGTCATGCAGCAAGACAACAACCCTAAGCACACAAGTCGTTCTACCAAAGAATGGTTAAAGAAGAATAAAGTTCATGTTTTGGAATGGCCAAGTCAAAGTCCTGACCTTAATCCAATCGAAATGTTGTGGAAGGACCTGAAGCGAGCAGTTCATGTGAGGAAACCCACCAACATCCCAGAGTTGAAGCTGTTCTGTACGGAGGAATGGGCTAAAATTCCTCCAAGCTGGTGTGCAGGACTGATCAACAGTTACCGGAAACATTTAGTTGCAGTTATTGCTGCACAAGGGGGTCACACCAGATACTGAAAGCAAAGGTTCACATACTTTTGCCACTCATAGATATGTAACATTGGATCATTTTCCTCAATAAAGAAATGGCCAAGTATTTTTGTCTCATTTGTTTAACTGGGTTCTCTTTATCTACTTTTAGGACTTGTGTGAAAATCTGATGTTTTAGGTCATATTTATGCAGAAATATAGAAAATTCTAAAGGGTTCACAAACCTTCAAGCACCACTGTATGAACAATTACTCAAGCGTATACGTTGAGCTTCTACTGTACAAGGCCCTGGGAAGGAACCATTACTATAGAAAGGATAACATTAGAACAAGCACATTAATTACAGGACATGTGATTTGTAGCTGCGTTACTGTCGAGTGGCCGTTGACAACATTAATGAAATACCTTCTGACCAATCGGAGTTCAGAATTCAACAGCTCTGTAGTGTAAATCAGTGCGTCTCATATAGCCCATAAAATGCCCAACTTCTTTACTTCAATCAAAGTACACATCCTACTGGTCAAATGTTACTCCAATACAAGTAAAAGTTGTACAGTCAACATAAGTATCGTGAACTTATGACTAACTTCACTCGATTTGAAAGACAAATATCGTACTTTTTACTCCACTACATTTCTATCAAGGTCCTCGTTATTATGAAGCGGCCTTGAAAGTGGATGTTTTTCTTTCTTTTCTTTTCTAAAACATGATTGGTTTATTCGCAGGTGACACCGAGACAGCCGATCAGTAATCACTAGGGTCACGTCTCGTCCACAGACTGGATAAAATCAAGATCGAGGATTTCTCCGCAGCATTATTCAAACACGATCGGTTGATGGCAGAATTGAAGGAGGTGGTTCTTCTGAGGAATGCACGCACTCATGGCTATACAGTGGCATGCAAAAGTTCGGGCACCCTTACTGAAAATGTCTGTTACTGTGAATAGTTAAGTGAGCAGAAGATGAACTGATCACCAGAAGGCATAAAGGCAAAGACGAGACATTTCTTTTCAACGTTTTATGCAGGATTTGTGTATTAGTTTTGTTTTGTACAATTGGAGAGCGAAAAAACAAACGGAACACCATGCGAAAGTTTGGGCGCCCCAATACATTTGAGTTCTCTTGAACTTTTACCAAGGTTCCAGACCTTAATTAGCTTATTGAGCTGTGGCTTGTTCAAATTCTTCATTAGGAAAGGTCAGATGATGCCGATTTCAAAGCTGTATAAATTCTCTGACTCTTCAAACTTGTCCCTAAAACCAACAGCCATGGGCTCCTCTAAGCAACTCCCTTGCATTCTGAATAATAAAATAATTGATGCTCACAAAGCAGGAGAAGGCTACAAGAACGTAGCAAAGTGTTTTCAGGTAGCTGTTTCCTCAGATCGTAATGTTATTAAAAAATGGCAGTTAACAGAAACAGTGGAGATCAAGGTGAGGTCTGGAAGATGAAGAAAACTTTCTGAAAGAACTGCTCGTTGGATTGCTAGAAAGGCAAATAAAAACCCCTGTTTGACTGCAAAAGACCTTCAGAAAGATTTAGCAGACCCTGGAGTGGTGGTGCATTGTTCTACTATGCAGCGACACCTGAACAAATATGACCTTCATGGGAGAGTCATCAGAAGAAAACCTTTCCTGCATCCTAGCCACAAAATTCAGCATCTGAAGTTTGCAAATGAACATCTAAATAAGCCTGATGCATTTTGGAAACAAGTCCTGTGGACTGATGAAATCAAAATAGAACTTTTTGGCCACAATGTGCAAAGGTATGTTTGGAGAAAAAAGGGTGGCAAATTCCAGGAAAAGAGCACCTCTCCAACTCTGAAGCATGGGTGTGGATCGATCATGCTTTGGGGTTGTGTTGCAGCCAGTGGCACAGGGCACATTTCATTGGTCGAGGGAAGCATGGATTCGAATAAATACCAGCAAACTCTGGAAGCAAACATCACACCATCTGTAAAAAAGCTGAAGTTAAAGGAACAGTCCACCGTACTTCCATAATGAAATATGCTCTTATCTGAATTGAGACGAGCTGCTCCGTACCTGTCCGAGCTTTGCGCGACCTCCCAGTCAGTCAGATGCAGTCAGACACGCTGTCACTCCTGTTAGCAATGTAGCTAGGCTCAGCATGGCCAATGGTATTTTTTGGGGCTGTAGTTAGATGCGACCAAACTCTTCCGCGTTTTTCCTGTTTACATAGGTTTATATGACCAGTGATATGAAACAAGTTCAGTTACACAAATTGAAACGTAGCGATTTTCTATGCTATGGAAAGTCCGCACTATAATGACAGGCATACTAACACCTTCTGCGTGCTTCGGCAGCGCATTGATATCTGAGCTCCGTATCAATGTGCTGTCGAAGCGCACAGAAGGTGTTAGTACGCCTGTCATTATAGTGCGGACTTTCCATAGCATAGAAAATCGCTACGTTTCAATTTGTGTAACTGAACTTGTTTCATATCACTGGTCATATAAACCTATGTAAACAGGAAAAACGCGGAAGAGTTTGGTCGCATCTAACTACAGCCCCAAAAAATACCATTGGCCATGCTGAGCCTAGCTACATTGCTAACAGGAGTGACAGCGCGTCTGACTGACTGGGAGGTCCCGCAAAGCTTGGAGAGGTACGGAGCAGCTCGTCTTAATTCAGATAAGAGCATATTTCATTATGGAAGTACGGTGGACTGTTCCTTTAAAAAGAGGATGGGTCCTACAATAAGACGATGATCCAAAACACACCTCAAAATCTACAATGGAATACCTCAAGAGGCACAAGCTGAAGGTTTTGCCCTGGCCCTCACAGTCCCCTGACCTAAACATCATTGAAAATCTGTGGATAGATCTCAAAAGAGCAGTGCATGCAAGACAGCCCAAGAAACTTGTAGAACTGGAAGCCTTTTGCAAGGACGAGTGTGTGAAAATGCCCCAGGTAAGAACTGAAAGATTATTCGCTGGCTACAAAAAGTGTTTACAAGCTGTGATACTTGCCAAAGGGGGTGTTACTAGGTACTAACCATGCAGGGTGCCCAAAATTTTGCTTCAGGCCCTTTTCCTTTTTTGTCATTTTGAAAATGTAAAAGAAGAAAATAAAAAAATGTTTTTGCTTAAAATATAAAGGGAATGAGTCATCTTTATGCCTTTTGGAGATCATTTCATCTTCAACTTGCTTAACTGTTCACAGTAACAGCAATTTTAACCAGGGGTGCTCAAACTTTTGCATACCACTGTAGCTAGAACCCATGTTTCAGTTTTCTGAAAGGAATAAAGAGTTGTTTTGTTTTAAATGTTTGCCTAAAACGGAGCACATCACAGCCTACAAAAACTTGCCATCTGACCTGCAGAAGCATATTTGGGTACACAAACGTTTTATTCCAAGAGAAAGCTTCCAATGAAGTTGTCTGTGCTTTTAGAGCTAGCGATAAAGTTTCAATAGCTATGCAGTCTGGTTAGTCAAATGACTTTCTATGGATTTGCCTGCCAAGTTGCCGTAGCCTTGTCCACGGCGAACATTAACACACAGCTAGTTAACTTGGACGCTGTTAGTTAGCATGTAAACTTGGAGTTGCGCTAACATGAATAACGTTAACTTTTCTGAAAGCACTTTAGATATGTTTTAGCATAATCTTGCCAAATAAACAAAATGTAGAAATCTTTTCTAGTAATGTTAGCTACCCAATATGATTTTGAGTTTGAAAAGATTTTGCTAGCATGTCAGGTGGCGCTTCACTGACCTAGCTTGCTTAAACTGCATATCCTGGACCAATTTCGTGTTTTTTTTATATGAAAGTATGTCCCTTTACACACTCATCCAGAAGGGTAATTTTGCACAAGGCCATCTGTCTACAGCAGAAAAAAATAAAATAACAAAACGCGTCTGGAAAAATCCCAAGGGAGTCTAGAGCCAGATTCGTGACGTCACGTGCGGAAGCGCCAGCAGGCTGCGAGAGGTTTCAGTGCACAGCCTGTGCAGACCAAGTTTAGCAGCGAGCGATTTTGCACTGAAATATGGAATTGCCACCTGCGCGCAATGTTACTTCAGCTTTGGATGAAGAATATAATGAGATGTCAGAATTGGGGCTTCATCTGTTTGGATTTGATGATGATTCAAGTAGTGAAGACGACGGAGACGACACCGGGGATGTAAATAATACGGTCGTTTTCTCACAAACGAACCAGCGCTGGCGTAGGATTCAGAGGGAGGCGTCCCCCACGCGACGGCATGAAAATCAAAATTTGGAAATCCAAAGGCCGAGTTTTTTCAGAGACGGACCAATTCGCCTCAAATGGCTTGATTTCAACTGAATTTTTCTGGTATTGCGCAAGGTAAAAAAAACTGCACAAAATGCAAAATGTGACAGATATTTGACCAAAGTTTAATGTAAAATAAGAGAATTACATTGATCTTGCTCCTGAATTTACCCGTGATATGCACTTTAACATTAAACCACCATGATTCCACAGGCAGGTTCTCCTGCTGCCTAATATATCCCACCCCTTGGCCAGTGCCATTGTAATGAGATAATCAAATGTTATTCACTTGACCTGTAAGTGTTTTTAATTTTATGACTGGTCGGTGTACATAAAGCTTGTTTTTCCATGTACATTCATAGCTATGACGGAGTTTTCATTTACTATTCAACCTTTATATGCTCCCACTTGGGCACATTGTCAAGAAGAACTCAATTTTGTATCACTGCTATGCAGATGACACCCAAATTTATTTTGCTCTATCACCTAATGATCATGCCCCCCTTGAATGTCTCTACCAGTGTATCGACCAAATCAACAACTGGATGTCACAAAATTTTCTTCAGCTGAACAGAGATAAAACAGAAGTAATTCTATTTGGGAAAAAAGATGAAAGACTCAGGATTACCACTATTCTTGACACAAAGGGGATTAAAACAAACGATATGGTTAAAAATCTTGGTGTTTTCATTGACAGCGAGCTAAACTTTGACAGTCACATGAAAGCAATCACTAAATCGGCATTTTATCACCTAAAAAACATTTCCAAACTAAGAGGACTTGTGTCAAAAAATGATCTGGAAAAACTTATACATGCCTTCATCTCTAGTAGGGTTGATTACTGCAATGGCCTTTTCACAGGCCTGCCAAAAAAGACCATCAAACGACTTCAGCTGGTTCAAAATGCAGCGGCTAGGGTTCTCACACGAACAAAAAGAACAGAGCACATTACTCCAATTCTAAGGTCCCTTCACTGGCTTCCAGTAAGCTACAGAATTGACTTTAAAGCATTGCTGCTGGTGTACAAATCTCTAAATGGTACAGGGCCCAATTACCTCTCTGATATGTTGCAGCGGCCGAACCCAATCAGATCTACCAGATCGCAGCAGAAAAATTTACTGGTAAAACCTGTCGTTAAAACAAAGTGTGGTGAAGCAGCTTTTAGCTACTATGCAGTACAGCTATGGAACCAACTGCCAGAGGACATCAAAAATGCTCCTGCTGCTGGCAGCTTCAAATCTAGACTAAACACCAAGCTGTTTTCAGATGCTTTCTGCTAAATTATTAATATTATCATCTCTACATGTTTTAAACTCTTTACTTTTACAGTCTCTGCATGTTTTAAATTTTACTTAACTTTTATTCTATTTTATTCTGCTGTTTTTTTATTTAACTTTTATTTCATTTTATTATTTTATTTCTACTATTAATTCTTATTATTTTTCTTCCCCATTTATTTTATGTAATTTTATTTTCTATTGCTTACTGTTTTGCTTTTACTTCTGTAAAGCACATTGAACTGCCACTGTGTATGAAATGCGCTATATAAATAAACTTGCCTTGCCTTGCCTATAAACTACACACAATGACCTCATTATCTCATCTCATTATCTGTAGCCGCTTTATCCTGTTCTACAGGGTCGCAGGCAAGCTGGAGCCTATCCCAGCTGACTACGGGCGAAAGGCGTGGTACACCCTGGACAAGTCGCCAGGTCATCACAGGGCTGACACATAGACACAGACAACCATTCACACTCACATTCACACCTACGCTCAATTTAGAGTCACCAGTTAACCTAACCTGCATGTCTTTGGACTGTGGGGGAAACTGGAGCACCCGGAGGAAACCCACGCGGACACGGGGAGAACATGCAAACTCCGCACAGAAAGGCCCTCGCCGGCCCCGGGGCTCGAACCCAGGACCTTCTTGCTGTGAGGCGACAGCGCTAACCACTACACCACCATGACGTCCACAATGACCTCAACTAATAATAAAGTAGAACAATGTAATTAAACCCCCCCCCACCACCACCACCACCACCACCACAAGGAATGCGTGCTGCTGTTTTTCCTCACTTAGACTTTACCAACACGCTGATCAGCTCTTAATTGAAAGGCACGACCATGTTGAGTGTTGCGCCTCTGGATGTACTCACGGGCTGAGTGTGGAGGGGATGTGCTGTGACTCGGAGGTTCCTCTGTACCGAGTGATGGGAGGTCACAGGACGAGGCGTCCATGCTCGCTGAGCTCAGCTCTTCAGACGGCGCACCCTCAGAGGCGCAAACCGAGCTCCAGAAACTGGCTGAGGAACACACGCTGTGTCTGGGGCCTGAAACACACACAGTGAGCGAGACTTGGAAAGATCATGCTCACGAGTTTGAAAGATGAGGGAACACTTTAGGATATGCAGGACTGTCCAAAAGCCTTTGGTGTAAGTAAAGAAATGCTGTAAACCAAAATGTTTCAACGTTTAAAGCAAAACAGACCTATAAACAGCAGTAAGCCATAATAAATGAAAAGAAGTCAATGTTTGGTCTGAGACGACCCTTTGGTTTAAAAAAAAATAGCAGTCTCAGGTACAGTGAGTGCAGTTTCACACGGAAATGAGCTGTAGGTTTTACTGAGCATCTTACAGAACCAGCCACAGTTCTTCTGGACACTGTGACGGTCACACTCGCTTCGTAATTTTGCATCAAAACCCAGCAGCCTTCATTATGCTTTCTTTTTTAATCTATAAAGCGCTCTCTTATGTAACATGCTGCTCAGATACAAACTTTGTTTTCCTGTAATCTTTAATTTTGCGCTGGAAAATGAACATTTGGACTCTAATGCGTTTGTACTGACTTGAAAATGTACAAGTCATAAAACAGAAATCTATAACAAAGTTTGTATGGGGGGGGTAGGGTGCCTAAGACTTTCGCACAGTACTGTATATATAAACTACTAATAATAAAACCATTTTTTTGTTTGTTTCAGATATTTTTTCATTATACTGTAGTTCCTGATCCGGGCAGCACGGTGGTGTAGTGGTTAGCGCTGTCGCCTCACAGCAAGAAGGTCCGGGTTCGAGCCCCGTGGCCGGCGAGGGCCTTTCTGTGTGGAGTTTGCATGTTCTCCCCGTGTCCGCGTGGGTTTCCTCCGGGTGCTCCGGTTTCCCCCACAGTCCAAAGACATGCAGGTTAGGTTAACTGGTGACTCTAAATTGAGCGTAGGTGTGAATGTGAGTGTGAATGGTTGTCTGTGTCTATGTGTCAGCCCTGTGATGACCTGGCGACTTGTCCAGGGTGTACCACGCCTATCACCCGTAGTCAGCTGGGACAGGCTCCAGCTTGCCTGCGACCCTGTAGAACAGGATAAAGCGGCTAGAGATAATGAGATGAGATGAGTTCCTGATCCATGATGTGCAACCATGCACATCATCTCTGTTTTTGCGATAAATATCACTGTGATGACCGATGCACAGAGAGTGAATTTCCCCTCATCTTCTGGTCTTCTTCCTCCAGCTGCTCCCATTAGGGTTGCCACAGTGGATCTGTTCCGCAAATTTGATTTGGCATAAGTTTTACACCAGATGCCCTTCCTGACGCAACCATCCCCAATCTATCCAAGCTTGGCACTGGCAGCAAGTATGCACCGGCTTGTACAAACCCAGTGGTTGTTTTTTTTGTTTTTTACCTAACCTGCATATCTTTGGACTGTCGGGGAAACCGGAGCACCCGGAGGAAACCCACACAGACACGGGGAGAACATGACCCACACAGAAAGATCACTGTTGGCCGTGAGGTTCAAACCCAGAACCTTCTTGCTGTGAGGCGACAGCGCTAACCACTACACCACCGTGCCGCGTCAGTCCTGATCTGATGCTGGAGTAAATTTGAAGGATTTCCTTGAAGACTTTTTTGTAGAATCTTTTTTTTTTTAAATGAGCAATTAACAAAATTGTCAAATAAGATAAAATTACATTTTGGAACGAAAGAAACTCATGAGAATTAACTGAAAAACAAACTCCCACCCAAAGCCTTTATCGAAACGTCTTTTAGGAGAATGAGCGTTGGCAGGCTGGTGTGATCAAGTGGAGATCCTGGTACCACCCAGAATTTGATCATTTTCAAATAGCAGCATGTCATGAGGTGATTTATTCCTTTTACATTTACACCACAGCAATTTTTCAAATCGTTATCCCTGTGTCTGAAACCACTCACTCACTCGTTCACTACTCTCTACATAGGGAATGACTATACCGGTATAGTGAGCTCACTGGTAAAATGGAAAAAAAAAAAGGCTTTCGGACACTACTCCGTCACGCTGTTATTTACGTCATCACTGTCGCACAATTAAAACGTGCCAGATCAGTCAGCTGGTGGGTTTTCAAAATAATAAACGCGTGCATGTATTTGTTGTCATAAATCCATATTATACTGAGCGTATTTCCCACATTAATCAATACAGAGTACTTTGTGTCTACTGCATCTTTCAGTTCTTTCAAATCAAGGCTGAATCTTTTCTTTCTTCTTTGCCGCTGCCTGTTGTTAAATCAAATTTGAGGCTTTTGATTGGATTTCTTTCAGCATGATGGGATACATTGCTTGGTTAGTGACCACTGTTGTACACTATGACTCGCTGTACATATTATCCATTTATAGTTATACAGTTAGGTCCATATATATTTGGACACTGACACAATTTTTATTTTTTTACCTGTTTACTGAAACATATTCAGGTTATAGTTATATAATGGACATGGACATAAAGTCCAGACTTTCAGCTTTCATTTGAGGGTATGCACATTAAAATTGGATGAAGGGTTTAGGAGTTTCAGCTCCTTAACATGTGCCACCCTGTTTTTAAAGGGACCAAAAGTAATTGGACAATTGACTCAAAGGCTATTTCATGGGCAGGTGTGGGCAATTCCTTCATTATGTCATTCTCAATTAAGCAGATAAAAGGCCTGGAGTTGATTTGAGGTGTGGTGCTTGCATTTGGAAGATTTTGCTGTGAAGAAAACATGCGGTCAAAGGAGCTCTCCATGCAGGTGAAACAAGCCATCCTTAAGCTGCGAAAACAGAAAAAAAAAAACATCCGAGAAATTGCTACAATATTAGGAGTGGCAAAATCTACAGTTTGGTACATCCTGAGAAAGAAAGAAAGCACTGGTGAACTCATCAATGCAAAAAGACCTGGACGCCCACAGAAGTCAACAGTAGTGGATGATCGCAGAATAATTTCCATGGTGAAGAGAAACCCTTCACAACAGCCAACCAAGTGAACAACACTCTCCAGGAGGTAGGCGTATCAATATCCAAATCTACCATAAAGAGAAGACTGCATGAAAGTAAATACAGAGGGTTCACTGCACGGTGCAAGCCACTCATAAGCCTCAAGAATAAAAAGGCTAGATTAGACTTTGCTAAAAAACATCTAAAAAAGCCAGCACAGTTCTGGAAGAACATTCTTTGGACAGATGAAACCAAGATCAACCTCTACCAGAATGATGGAAAGAAAAAAGTATGGTGAAGGCGTGGTACAGCTCATGATCCAAAGCATACCACATCATCTGTAAAACACGGTGGAGGCAGTGTGATGGCTTGGGCATGCATGGCTGCCAGTGGCACTGGGTCACTAGTGTTTATTGATGATGTGTGACAGGACAGAAGCAGCCGGATGAATTCTGAGGTATTCAGAGACATACTGTGTGCTCAAATCCAGCCAAATGCAGCCAAACTGATTGGTCGGTGTTGCATAATACAGATGGACAATGACCCAAAACATAAAGCCAAAGCAACCCAGGAGTTTATTAAAGCAAAGAAGTGGAATATTCTTGAATGGCCAAGTCAGTCACCTGATCTCAACCCAATTGAGCATGCATTTCACTTGTTAAAGACTAAACTTCAGACAGAAAGGCCCACAAACAAACAGCAACTGAAAACCGCTGCAGTAAAGGCCTGGCAGAGCATTAAAAAGGAGGAAACACAGCGTCTGGTGATGTCCATGAGTTCAAGACTTCAGGCAGTCATTGCCAACAAAGGGTTTTCAACCAAGTATTAGAAATGAACATTTTATTTACAATTATTTACTTTGTCCAATTACTTTTGAGCCCCTGAAATGAAGGGATTGTGTTTTAAAAAATGCTTTAGTTCCTCACATTTTTATGCAATCATTTTGTTCAACCCACTGAATTAAAGCTGACAGTCTGAACTTCAACTGCATCTGAATTGTTTTGTTCAAAATTCATTGTGGTAATGTACAGAACCAAAATTAGAAAAATGTTGTCTCTGTCCAAATATTTATGGACCTAACTGTATTTATTTTGGAACAGCCATAAAACGAGTTCCTGTTTTCCCTTACGCTATAGCAGCTAGAAACACACACACCTTACATTACCAAGAAACCTGACACTGGAGACTCCTCCCATAGATTTTAAACAAATATCTCTACATTTTATTTTTTTTTAAATCTCTTTAGGTGGAGCATGTGCTGTACCCATCCCTGTGAATGAGCCGTTGCTATAGTAACGATAACGTATTAGAACGAGTGCATTAATATAAACCACGACTGTCAGAGCTGCTGTTGTAGGAAATTACTCAATCAACCAACACCTTCTGGCCAATCAGCAGCACCGTTAATGAACATGTAACACTCCATAGCCCTTAATTAGAGAATGTCTCATCTATAATATACAAGCACATAAACAGCACAAAGGACCTGAAAGGTACGAGTTAAAGCCTTAGAGACCTTGCAACAGTGCACACGCTCAGCTGTGTGTGTGTGTGTGTGTGTGTGTGTGTGTGTGTGTGTGTGTGCGCGCACACACACGTTTCCATAACAAGCAGGTGTGATCATTGAATTACAAACAGAGATGATTAAATATTCACAGTGGGACAGAGAGGAGTGTTTCAGCAAACGGATTACACATCCCGGATGAGAGACTGCAGCATGTGCTGATGGGTATCGAGCCGATTAAATGCCGCTGCAATCAATCAGCTCAGCGCTCTTAATTAGCACTGCTGTAAATGCCATCGCACGAGAGGACTTTTGTTCTGAATTACTGTGTAATAGAGCCTGATCTCCCAGCCTGGCTTTATTAACCCAGACAAATATTACCCGGAAACTTCAATAAACCAACACCGGTGCATTTGCATTTTTCACTGAAACATTAAATAACACGTTTTCACAGAATCAAACCCCGGCGTGTTCGATCTCTTCCTGCGGTTCTCCAGGCAGAACAGAGCAATCACGCTCAGGTGGTCTCGAGCCATTTCTTAGTCAACTCACTGAGAAAGTGATTCGATTCTGAATCGACCACACCATGTGTTTTGGGGGTTTTAAATTTGAGCTGCTAAACAGGCCAAAAAAAAAAAAGTGTGTTTCCGGTAACCCGACCGATCGAGAATTTCCGCGTCGAAATTGCCGACCGTAAAGTTTTTATTACAAATTTCCCTCGATATTTTAGTGTAAGCGGCGTTAGTTTGTCATAATTTTTTGTTTCAACGCATTCAAGTTGTGAAAGAAACGATAAAAAGTAAAATGTTTCGCTACTTCTATCAGCCCTCCTGCATAAACATGGAAGCGCACTTGTATACTGAAGGAGGAAGGGAAAACTGAGCCGAGGTGCACTTCCATGGCAGGAAAAAAACTACATTTTGCCGCCTATGTAGTCCCCTATTTATACAAATAGGAGTCATTCAGGATTCAGCCATGTTTTTGCTCGACCCAAGTTCTACAGTAGGCTAGGCTAGGCCGTCTGCTTTTAATGGAAGTAGCCTAGCCTAGGACGTTATTTTCACATTATTTCTTGATAAGGTGTTTTCACGTTATTACATGAAAATTTCATGAAATAACGTGATAATTTCGTATCAAGAAATTATGTGATGTTATGTTATTACATAATAAATATATTGTAAAAACATGATAACTTTAACAATATCTTTTCACGTAATTACTTGGTTCTAAGCCAATTTTTTTTTGAGTGTGGCAGCAATAGAATGCTCCGAGATGATGCTAAAAATAGTAACACTGCGGTCTGCACGGCCATCTTGGAAGTCAGTCGCTCCAGAGCGCTCATAGAGTACACATCATAGAGTACACATCATAGAGTACACATTCACCGACTCGTTTCCGCGTTAGAGGGCTTAGAAGCTTGGATTTTTTAAGAATTTAGACATCTGAAGTGATGGAGCACTACTGTGAAAGTTTGGATAAGCAGGCACGGGAGCGTTATGCTGAGAAGGTACGTTTCATTGGGAATGTAGATCCATACACTGTTAGTGAGAAGGAATGGAAAGCTGACCCCAGCTTGTTGCCGCATGTGACATACATCGATCTTGTGAACTATCTAGTATTTCACCCAAGTCCATTTTGTGAACTATATGTGTACATAAACATTACTAGGCCTAGATCTTAAATGCCATTTGATGCAACAATGCACTGCAGTAGACATAAGCTACCTAATGTGACAAATATATCCATTAATCATTGCTGAAAGTACATAGAAAAGATAAGTTTGTATCACATTTATTTTAGTAACTATTGTCGCTTTTCCACTACAAACGCGGCTGAGTCGGGCTGAGCCGTGCCGTGCTGAGTCGAGCTGAGTGGGGCTGTTAGAGTTGCATTTCGACTACAACCGCGCTGAACCGTGCTGGCTGGAAGTGGGTGGACACATTGGGTGGAGTTAGCGAAAGTGGGTGAATGTCACGTGATGTCGTTAAGCAGCGCAAACAGTGACATCAGTGATCTTTTAAGCGGTAGTCTCACGACCCGGATAGTAAACAATAAACATGGAGGACATGGAGTCGTTAGTGTTGCTGGTCTTGGTGCTGTGGCTTGTTGTCACCGACAACGCCAACAGATACTGGCAAGAGCGTATAGATGAGGCGAGGCGCATAAGGCTTCATAATTCTCGTAATTAGGGCCCGAGCCCTATGGGCGAAGGCCCTATTGTTCTTGTAAGAGTTCACTATTATTATTCTTCCGTCTTCTTCTTTATTTTTCTCCGCTGTTGGGCCATTTTCGGGGCGCTTGCCATGGGCGAAAACGCACGAAATTTGGCACCAGTTCCGAGAATTGCCACCGCTACTCAGAACCAAAAGCCCAAACTTGGCCGGGGCTCAGGGCCTCTATAGCGCCCCCTAAGTCGTTGTGATTTTGGCCTCCCGCATTAAGGTGCCTGGGTGCCATATAGTTTGTAGTAGTGGCATGCCATTTGGTACGCATATGTATCTCACTAAGCCGGACAAAAATGTAATGCCAATGCATTAGCCACGCCCAACAGGAAGTGAGGTAATTTCACTTTTGTGCGAAATGCATGGCCACGAAGACGGCGCAACTCCTCCTAGACCGTTCATAGGAATGTCACCAAAATTGATACACATCATCTACAGACATGGCTGACAAAAGGTACTAAATACGTTTCATGTAGGATAAACCGTTCGGAAGTTATACGTCAATCAATTTTCGATGCAAAATTTTACATGCTTAAAAATTCATAACAAATCTTCTGATTGCTCAAAACGGCTCATACTTCACACACAAATCACTCATTGGGCTTGGGACATGTTACCCAATTTCTGTGATATTTCGCCACTGGGGGCGCTATTTTTGGGCAAAAAATCCAATCTTTCCTCAAATTTGGTCAAACTTCACGGCCACCCTCTTCCTACCTCCCATGTCATGTATACCACGTTTTGGGAATTTTCGTCCATGGGGGGTGCTGTTTTTGGCCGACGCAATTGCTCCAAAACGGGTTTTTGGTAAATAATTCCATTATGCTTTTCCTTCACACCACTACCTTGTGATAGTACGTTGCTGTTGTAGACACTTATTTTTCCAACTCATAATCGCTCATGTACAGCATAGCGCCACCTACTGACATGGGAAAAACCAAAAACTTTATTCTTCAAAAATCTATATCTCATCTTCTATTTACTCAATTGTCATCAAACTTCATAGGCAGACTCTTCATAGCTCACCTGACGTCTACGCCAAATTTTGTGCACTTTCGCCCCTGGGGGTGCTGGTTATGGCGAAAATGATATTGCAGCTTCTGATTTGTCAAACTTGCCAAGCAAACGCTTTACAAGACCCTTATTGGGGCGCTTGCCATGGTCGACAACGCACGAAATTTGGCTCCTTTTTCTTAGACTGCCACCGCTACTGAGAACCAGAAGCCCAGATCCAGGCGGGCCTCAGGGCCTCTACAGCGCCCCCTAACTCGTTGTGATTTTGGCCTCCCGCATTAAGGTGCCTGGTTGCCATGTAGTTTGTAGTAGTGGTATGCCATTTGGTACGCATATGTATCTCACTAAGCCGGACAAAAATGTAATGCCAATGCATTAGCCACGCCCAACAGGAAGTGAGGTAATTTCACTTTTGTGCGAAGTGCATGGCCACGAAGACGGCGCAACTCCTCCTAGACCGTTCATAGGAATGTCACCAAAATTGATACACATCATCTAGAGACATGGATGACAAAAGTTCCTAAATACGTTTCACGTAGCATAAACCGTTCAGAAGTTATACGTCAATCAATTTTCAATGCAAAATTTTACATGCTTAAAAATTCATAACAAATCTTCTACGTGCTCAAAACTGCTCATACTTCACACGCAGATCACTCATTGGGCTTCTGACATGTTACCCACTTTCTGTGATATTTCGCCACTGGGGGCGCTATTTTTGGGCAAAAATTCCAATCTTTCCTCAAATTTGGTCAAACTTCACGGCCACCCTCTTACTACCTCCCATGTCATGTATACCTCATTTTGGGAATTTTCGTCCATGGGGGGCGCTGTTTTTTGGCCGTCGCAATTGCTCCAAAACGGGTTTTTGGGAAATAATTCCATAATGCTTTTCCTTCACACCACTACCTTGTGATAGTGCGTTGCTGTTGTAGACACTTATTTTTCCAACTCATAATTGCTCATGTACAGCATAGCGCCACCTACTGACTTGGGAAAAACCAAAAATTTTATTCTTCAAAAATCTATATCTCATCTTCTATTTACTCAATTGTCATCAAACTTCATACGCAAACTCTTCATAGCTCACCTGACATGTACGCCAAATTTTGTGCACTTTCGCCCCTGGGGGTGCTGGTTATGGCAACAATGATATTGCAGCTTCTGATTTGTCAAACTTGGCAAGCAAACTCTTTACAAGACCCTTATTGGGGCGCTATTATTATTAGGGCCCGAGCACCGTACAGTGCGAGACCCTATCGTTGCCATGTGTCCAATTCTGTGCTTTGTCGCCATTGCAGGAGTAATGTCTCTTGCCGAAGAAGCTGTGGAAGGTGTTTCGCGGGGACGCATGCCCCCGCCCCCCTTGGCCGCTGGCGCGAGGGCCCGTCGAGGCCGCTTGCGGCTTTAATTTGTAATTCTTCTTCTTCCGGGTTTACGGTGTTTACAGATCCCAGCGTGCTCGCGGGGCGTGTGTGGGCATGTGAGGACACTCCTCCTCACCAATCAGTGCACAGGGGAGTGTCTGCTCACGCCCCCAGCCTCACTCAGCTCGGTTTGGCTCGCTTCAGCCCCACTCCAAAACGGTGCGAGTTTTAGGGGCTAAGCAGGGCTGAAGCGAGCTGAGTCGTGCTGTTTTTTTGGTAGTCGAAACGCGAGCCGTGTCGGGCTGAAGTGAGCTGAAGCGAGCTGAAGTGAGCTGAAAAAGGGTAGTGGAAAAGGGCCATATGAAATTCAAGACAATTTAACCTACCTGTCACAAAGTGATCAGAGCAAATCCGGATACAGTCAAGTTGTCCTAAATTTGATCGGTTAATTGCAGCCAGCCACTGTCGTCTCCTCCGCTCGCTTTTCTCCTGTGCTGCAATTCCCTGGTTAGTCACGACTTTAGGGAGTCTGTGGAAGCTTTTGCCACCCTTTTCCCCCCGGCTACTACAGCCAACAATGACACACGTGTTCGGCATTGTCACCCCTTTTTGCTTCGCTGAACAACAACAATGCACTGACACAGCGACCTTTGACTTCCAATATGGCCACCGCCGGGTTCGCGCTGATCATAACTCGAACTCTCGCGATATTTTTTTTTATTCGTTTAAAGATTTAAAACACTTTTATTTTATTATGATGTGTGGTATAAAGGATTCTGTGCCAAAATACTATTTTGTAAGATGTTTACTTGTGTTATTTTTTTCGAACAAAATTAAAAAAAATTAAGAAAAAAAACTTTAAGAAAAAAAACCTTTTTCCTACCTACCGACCTTATTTTAGTATTTCATGTTACCTGAAACACACACACTTTTTTTTTTTGGCCTGAGCCAAAAGACAGAGCTGAAGCCGTGTATTCTGGAGATTTGGACCAACAAACGCAGAGGGAAAAAAATACATAAATAATGCTGGATGCGACACACAATATTTGAAACTTTTTTTTCCCCCTCTCTTTTTTAAAAACATACAATTCTCAGATATTTAAGCTAATTAGCGCCGGATTAGCACTCACCATGCCCTGGTGATTTGTCCGATTTGAACAATTCCTTCATTCGTTTTTGAAACACAATTAAAAGTAAAGGTTTGTTTACTCTTTCCCGTATTTCTGCCTAATGAGGCTGAGCAAAATCTGACCCCCAAGACAAATCTGAACTGCCATTCAAGCAGAGCTCATTAAAGATCCTTTAAAGGACTTTAAACTCATCAGCTTCTTCTTGGGTGTGGAAATTTTTGGAGGCCAATTTTACAGAAATCCCCCCCCCCCCCCCCCAAAAAAAAAGGCATTTAATCTATAATATTCCATGTTCAGAGGAAGTCATTACATTGCCATACCAAGATGAGCATACAGATTCATTTCCTCACGAGGGAACAGCATCGAACGTAAAGTCGCTCTCCGATGCCGTTACCCCTCATCAAAATTGATCAAGCGGATCATTTTTCCTCCGTAATCCAAACTAATGGAATAATCACACAGCTCCTTTTGTTGCATTTCCTCTTATAAAAGCTTTAGCAGATGGAGTGATTTATGGAGGTCGCCATGGCAACGTGGCGTCTCTGGCATGCCGCATTTGGGTAATTCGTGAGTGCTGTGGACAGCGTGAGAGACATCAACCTCTCAGAACCCTCTCGGCACTGCTCACACGATCAATACGGTGTTAAACGGTTATAAAACATAACTCTCAGAAGGAAAAGCGCTCCGTCTCATGCTGTTTTAGGGAAATAATCAATGATGGGTGGGGCGATAAAGCGGAGTTACTATTACCAAGCTGAAGCTGCAATAAAAAAATAATCATCATGTCCTGAAGGGTTTTATTCCTCTTATGAGGCAGCAATTTGCCAAGATTTTTTTTTTTTTTTTTTAAAGTACAACCCCAATTCCAAGAGAGTTGGGCCACTATGTAAAAAAAAAAAAAGTGAAGATTTGCAAATGATGGAACCCCCGTATTTCATTGAAAATAGTACAAAGACAACATATCAAATGCTGAAACTGAGAAATTTAATTGTTTTTTGAGAACTATATGCTCATTTTGAATTTGATGTCAGCAACACGTTTCAGAAACATTGGGACAGGGGCAACAAAACACTGAAAAAGGTTGTGTAATGCTAAAATACACACACACACACACACACACACACACACACACACACACACACACACATACATATAGACCCCTTCGCAGTAAACGTCATTCATACATAAGCGGAAATTGCGCGCGCAGCCTGGACTCAAAAAAGACTCAGCGATGCCAAGTTGTTGTGTTGTCGGGTGTCAGAATCGTAGCAGTGATGGGGTTAAAATGTACAGAATTCCAGCAGGATCTCACCCATTCCAAAAAAATCGCCGACGTCTATGACTACAAGCCATCAAACGTGTAGACTGGGATGAAAGCACCATCAAAAACGTGCGGCTTTGCAGCGCCCACTTCATCACAGGTAAGATCAGGCTATTTATTAAATCTTTCTTTTTTATTCTTTCTAGTCTTCGTTTATTGATGTAGCAAAATACTTTGGTAACGTTTGTCTGATTAGCTGGGTCACAGTTACACAATGTAATGAATATTGTTAGCATGTTAACTCAGGCCCACTTTACACGGGGACGGTCTGAAACAAAAACGCAAAAGTCCGTTTTCGTTCTCACTTTTTTCCGCGTCTACACGACCGTTTTCAAGGAGGAAATCTGCATCTATACGGTGACGCATAAATGTGTGGAATTCAGTTGGATGTGCATGCCAGGCGGTGCTGTGAAAGACCTCCGCTATGTCTGCACGCATGCGCAACGTCTTCCGTCTTGTCTGATCTGCACATCTGCGCCGCGAAAACTTTGACTACCCTGGCTATGGTAAGTAAGAAAGTAAGTAAAAAAGTAAGAGCATACTATACCCGCCTCTGTTCATTAACGGTATATGTGCAGATTCGGTATAGATGTTCGAAGGACTCCTGGACGTTTATTAAAGCTGCCAGAGCAGCTTGAAGGTCCGTTGGATCGATGTAATCAGACATGCTCTTACTTTTTTACTTACTTTCTTACTTCCCGGGCTGGCATGTACAGTATATGACATATGTATGACGTAAACGCGTACCCGGCGTGAGCAGATCCGAGCAGAGTTTCGCGTATTGGGTAGTTTAGATGGATATGCAACGGGGGCTGTTTTTAACTTATCCACTCTGGAAGGTGTTTTCAATTTTTTCTGTTTTTCAGCCTCGGAAACGCCGTCCCCGTGTAGACGAAAGGCACTTCCGATAAAATATTTAGTCGTTTTTACCCGACAGCGTCCTCATGTAAACGGGCCCTTAGCTTTGCATGCAATTTTGTTTGTAGGAGAGGTCTCGCTTGACTCAAGCAGTCCAGATTTTGTGCCATCATTATTTGTGTATGCCGAAAATCACAATTTTAAAGCAAGGATGGAAAGGTAAAATTGTGTGCCCTCACTCTAAATGCCAACTTACGTTGACTGCTCTAACCTAGCTCCCGCCCCGTTCAGTTTCATTTCTGCTCTCTGCCTCTCGCTTTTTACGCAGCTCTGATTTCTCTTAGCTGCACTCTTTACACTATCATTCCTTTCATGCCATTACCTCCTGCAAATTGCTGTTTAGCGTTGGTATTTGCTGTTGTAGCTAAAGCCACATTGCCATCACATCACTGGCATAATTTGATTAAAACAAAATGAATATGAATGTCCCATTGTTAATCGAGTTGTACATGCCCGCACATAACATAATCATATGCGTCTAAAGACTTGTAGGCACGAAGTTTTTCGTGGGTGTACACTGAAGTCTTGTCAATAAGGTACGAGTATATATCTGGCCATCGTATACCAGGGAACTTACTAACATCGTCCGTCCACTCTTTAATTAAATGCGGATCCGGTAGGCGATGTCCACTTGTTAGAGTTAACTTATTTATGTAGCATTCTCGATCTTGTAATGACAATTGTTTGGCATAATCTGACAGCTCATAATGCCGGTCTATGGGCAGCGCCATTGTTTCTGAGTCCAGGCTGCGCGCACATCCTGGCAACGATCGGTTTGTTTACAAACATGCGAAGGGGTCTATACACACACACACGCATACATACACACTGCAAAAAATTGAAAACTAAATTTGAGGAGAAAGTTACTTAATACTAGGGAAATCATCTTGCTGCATGGACAGATATTTTTACTTAAGACATCATAGAATAAGTTGGTTGCAATCTAGAACTACGTTTAATAATCTCAGAATTGGTGTCTTGTATTCTTATCATGGAAATCTTAAATTATTTCAACTATTTTCAAGATATTTTCACTTGCTAAGAGATCATTTTTTGTAGTGTGTGTGTGTGTGTGTGTGTGTGTGTGTGTGTGTATATATAAAATTTAGTTACTTGGCAACAGGTCAGTAACATGATTGGGTATAAAAAGAGCATCCCAGAGAGGCGGAGTGTCTCAGAAGTAAAGATGGGGAGGGGTTCACCGCTCTGTGAAAGACTGTGTGGGCAAACAGTGCAACAATTTAAGAATAACATTCCTCAATGTAAAACTGCAAAGAATTTGTGGATCACATCATCTATGGTCCATAATATCATTAAAAGATTCATAGAATCTGGGGAAATCTCTGTATGCAAGAGACAAGGCTGAAAACTGACATTGGATGCCTGTGATCTTCAGGCCCTCAGGAGACACTGCATTAAAAGCAGATGCGTGTCTGTAGTGGAAATCACTGTATGGGCTCAGGAACACTTCAGAAAACCATCGTCTGTGAAAAAAGTTCATTACTGCATCCACAAATGCAAGTTAAAACCAGATATAAACAATATCCAGAAACACCGCCACCTTCTCTGGGCCCGAGCTCTTTTACGATGGACTGAGGCGAAGTGGAAAATTGTCCCGAGGTCTGACGAATCAAAAGTAGAAATTCTTTTTAGAAATCATGGACACCACGTCCTCCAGGCTAAAGAGGAGAGGGACCATCCGGTTTGTTATCAGTGCACAGTTCAAAAGCCAGCGTCTGTGATGGTATGAGGGTGCATTAGTGCACATGTCATGGGTAGCTTGTACATCTGGGAAGACATCATTAATGCTGGGTTTCTATCGTTTGCAAATTATTACATCATTAATGCTGAATGATATATACACGTTTCAGAGCAATCTGCTGCCATCCAAATAAACTCTTTTTTCAGGGAAGGCCTTCCTTCTTTCAGCAAGACAATGCCAAACCGCTTTCTGCACATATTAAAACTGCATGGCTCCGTAGTAAGAGTCCAGGTGCTAAACTGGCCTGCCTGCAGTCCAGACCTGTCTCCCATATAAAACATTTGGCGTGTTGTGAAGTACAAAATACGGCAAAGGAGACCCCTGAACTGCTGAGCAACTGAAATTGTATATCAGGCAAGAATGGGACAACATTTCTCTTTCAAAACTACAGCATTTGGTCTCCTCAGTTTCCAAACTTTTACAGAATGTTGTTAAAAGTAGAGGTGATGCAGCACAGTGGTAAACATGCCCCGTCCCAACTTTTCTGTGTTGCTGACATCAAATTCAAAATGAGCATATATTTTTCAAAAACCAATACAATTTCTCCATTTCAACATTTGATATGTTGTATTTGAACTATTTTCAATGAAATATAGGGTTTCTATCGTTTGCAAATTATTACATCATTAATGCTGAATGATATATACACGTTTCAGAGCAATCTGCTGCCATCCAAATAAAATCTTTTTTCAGGGAAGGCCTTCCTTCTTTCAGCAAGACAATGCCAAACCACTTTCTGCACATATTAAAACTGCATGGCTCTGTAGTAAATGAGTCCAGGTGCTAAACTGGCCTGCCTGCAGTCCAGACTTGTCTCCCATTTAAAACATCTGGCACATTATGAAGTGGAAAATACGAGAAATTAGACCCTGAACTGTTGAGCAACTGAAATTGTAGATCAGGCAAGAATCGGACGACATTTCTCTTTCAAAAAACTACAGCAATTGGTCTCCTCAGTTCCCAAATGTTTACAGTGTTGTTAAAAGTACAGGTAATGCAACAGAGAGGTAAAAATGCCCCTGTCCCAACTTTTCTGAAATGTGTTGCTGATGTCAAATTCGAAATGAGCATATATTTTTCAAAAAACAAAATTTCAGTTTCGACATTTGATATGTTGCCTTTGTACTATTTTCAATTAAAATATAGGGTTTCCATGATTTGCAAATTATCGCATTCTGTTTTAGTGACAGTTTACGCAGCGTCCCAACTTTTTTGAAATTGGGCTTGCATTAAAAAGCATCAGGTTGTACATTTTATCCAGTTATACTTACATGTGGACTGCATGCAAAACACAACCGACTATTCTGTACTTGTTTTTCTAATCACTGTATAAGCTCATTATATACCGTAGGTTGCCTAACAGCTGAATACGGCCGACACGGTGCTCTGTAGAATGAAGTCGGAGACGTGGAGAAGTAGCTGCTCTAGTAATTTCTCATCCCTGTAATATCACTTTTAGAAATTACAAGATTGTTCAATTTTCTTCCTTAGGTTGAAAACTGAAATTAAAATAAAAGCATACCGTAAAGAAAGCACGTGATTTTTCTACCTCGAGTCACTTAATGTAAAAGAATTACAGAAAAGTTTGACAGTCAAAAGCAAAAAGTAAAGCGAAACAAACCATCTCATAAATTATTTGAGGAAACGGAGCTTGTTCTGGTGCCGTCGAAGCCGTGGTGCTCTGCCAGGCTGCTGAGCGACTCCGAGAGCACAGGGAACAGCAGCGCTCACAGAGCCGAAGCGTTCTCATCAACGCCATGCTGAGTTTATTTCTCCACTTGCACTCGGCTCCAGAGCGCCTGATGGAAACTTCTGGAGCATTGCATCTCTCAAGACAAACTCTTGGACTACAGGGCACGAGTGTGCAGGATTTTTTAACTGCTTCTCTCTGCTTGTTTATGAAGTCAGTCTGTCAGAGATTAACCCTTTGAGGTGTAAACTGAAGAATTCCAATCATTAGTTTGTTGTGAGGAGTAATTTCAGTAATCAGTAGTAAATTTTATTAAAATGTTCTAAAGTCACATTTAAAGCATGTACACAGAACCATGGCCTCACTTTTTGTTTATAAATGCCTTGAGACCTCAAGAATGGCACAGGAATAGTTTTAAGCGTTAACAATAAATCTAATATAGTAATTTTTACGATTAAAGTGATTTATATCGGTAGCGGTCTGAGTGAATGAGTTTGACGGCCGTAACGTCACAGCAGGAAGTCTATCGATCTCATCGCCATTTCTGCTATCTAAAACACAGCTGACTGCAACTCCGATCCTCCATTTTGAGCTAATTTATCACCAGTGATGGGAATAACGGCATTAGAAATAAACGGCGTTACTAACGGAGTTACTTTTTTTAGTAACGAGTAATCTAACTAATTACTTTTTACATCGTTATAACGCCGTTCCCGTTACTTACAATAAAATGCTCTGCGTTACTTTATTAAAGCTGTTCTCATCTGGCACGCTGCTCGCTCAGCCTTTCTTTACTCTGCTTTAGTGTGGGGCGGGGAGACACGAGACAACGACACAGTAAGCCAATCAGAGTAGATTTGGACAACATACGTAGGTAGGCCACGCCTACTACACTACTGCGCACTCTTTCAATCAGAAGACCCAGCGATGGCGAGCGGTCAGCCCAGCACTGCGCTTTCACACTGGAAATACAGCCATTACTTTTCATTACTTGAAATAAAAGGCAAAAATGTCTACGTGCAATGCACATTATGTCGAGGAACAAAGCGTTTGTCCTCGTCAGTGGCCAGTAATTAGTAACAATTTTAATAACTGCAAAAATATATTACATTTGATAGATGTCTTATCTCACATTGTCCCACAAAAATATTAATATAGTGTAGATAACATGTGAGCAATTCCAGCGTTATGGACGTGACACTTGAACTCAAAATGGCAACAAATGACCCAGTGTATGTTTTATTGTCTCCCAGTATTTAAACAGGTGTTGCATATTTTAAGGCTGTACCATACTGGAGAAGTGATAGAACAAGAACAATTCCCATAGTACATCTAGGGCATGCCAGAAAACGCCAATAAAAGATGCGTTATGGATGTGACAGAAAAAGTATCACTTTTCTTGGGTGACTGTACATTTTTATCAAACTCTGTGAAATTGTAAACCTAATGTCGAAATGGAGATATCCATTTGATAGAGGGGTCCAAGGTGAATATTAAAAAATCTTTGTTTAAAATATTTTGTATTTCATGCAGAGTTTCGGAAGGAAAAGTCAGCGTTATGGATGTGACGAAATTCCGTTATGGATGTGACGCGTCTGAAATAGACATGGCATATGTTTAGAAAATCAGCAATTTAACCACCATAACCCTTTGAAAAACTCTCTAAATATCAGCTAAAACTATCAAAGTTCTTAAATAATATTTAGGATGGCTATTGTTTTGCTGTTTTGTGGATTTTAGCATACATTTCTGTGGCTTGTGGGAATAATATAGAATTGTACATGATCAAAGTTGATTTTAGCTTGGGTTTTACATTATAAGAAAGAAAGACTGACAGTGACATATTAGGTTGGTTACAAATTGGTTCAACTTATTCACATCTGTAAAATACAGGCCTAGGTGATATCTCTGGGAGTGGTTTTGATGTATTACATGTTGCTTTATTTTTGCATGGTGAGGTTGACATTTACATGGAATTGCCCATTACTAACTGGTTCTGTTAATTGTCCATTTTGGTCATTAAACACATTTAACATTCACTTTTATTATGATTACACTAATTGAATTTGTTTTTTGTTTTTTTGGGGGGGGGGACACAAAATGTAACGGAATAATTACTTTCCCTGGTAATTAGTTACTTTTATGACAAAGTAACTCCGTTACTAACTCCGTTACTTTTTGGGAAAAGTAACTAGCAACTATAACTAATTACTTTTTGAAAGTAACGTGCCCAACACTGTTTATCACCATGCCACATAGATGTGTTGCTGGCCGGTGCAGCGACACAACAGAAGGTGGATTTACGTTGCATTCACGGCCCAAGAATGTTCAAACTGCAAAGATTTGGACGCGTTTTGCGAGAAGTTCATGGGCACATTGGGCGCCTATGAAGTGGTCTCTCCTCTGCTCTGCACATTTTACTGAGGACTCGTACGAGACCTCTGATCTGTTGAGGAGCGTTAGCTTTAAGCCCGTATTGAAAGAGGGTGCAGTACCAACAATTAAAGGAAAGGAAAAGAAAACTACAAGAAAAGGAAAAGTATTTTATTTATTTTTTTAAAAGGAAAGTAAGTTCACTTGCACCAGTTCTCCTGGAGTGTGAGCCGAGGGTTGTTGCTAAAACCCGGGACGGAACATGATTGCTCAGGCAGTGACCTCCCCGTGGTTGTTACTAAAACCGGTGATGTCCCATCCCGTCCTGGGTTTTAGTAATCGCCTGAGCCGAGCAGTAATGGCGGAGTACTCAGTATGGAGAAAATGGAGAATGAGTGGACCAGCTGTCTGATTTCTCCGCTGGATATGCTCGCCTCAACAGCAATATCTCGCCCTTACATGGAAGAAGTGAATGAACGGAGAACTGAACAAACAACTGAAAGTCAGATTGTTTCAAAACAATCGGCCACAAGATTGGCCTTCAAGAAGCGAGAACACAGACGGGTAAGACGTGACTCTCTCATTTGGATACAAAACAACAAAAACACATGGTTTACCTGCATTTAGATTAATACATGTAACTTGCATTGTGTGTATAAGTTACCGGTATGAGATTATTTAATTTGCTTCAGAATGTGATTGTCTCAGTTCATCTGATTATTTAATTAGCCTTTTACGTTTTATCAGTGAAAATGCATGCATGTACATGTATGTTGCATAAGTTATAACACCTATCCCATTTTAATGAGAGTCAACCCACAGTCAGTGAAGTCAAATCAGTCTTAGTTGAGCAAGTCGGTAACGCTATTTCTTACTTTCACCGTAAATGTTTATTTAAATGACTTTGGTCTATAGCTGTCAAAGGCCTCGATCTTAAAACCAGTTACCGCAGTGACGTCACGCGCTCAGGGCTGGCTGGCTCAGCGGGGCAGCTCCAATGCCAACTTTGTTGTTGACTTTAACTCTCATATAATTTTTTTTTAATTCCCATTTATGCAGCATACAAGAGTCAAGGATGGAGATACGGTACTATCCCTCAGAAATTTATTTAAAAATAAAAGGTTCTGCGTATCTGCTTTAATATACCACAAAGACAAATCTGTACTTCCTGAATCGCTAATTTGTCATATCCATTATGCCACATTTCCATTCCCAGAGAAACTGTTATGACTCAAGTTACAGTGGTTTACATTCCCCTCCCTATAGTAGTCTATACTCTACCACTCCATAAGGACGTCATTGATTTTATATTTAACAAGACATGCTACATGGGAGTGGGGGAAGGAAAAAAAAAATTTACAAAACTACAGAGGCTCGGACCTCTGGGTCCTCATAGTAGAGCCCTGCACTCCCGCGGGAGTCCCGCGGGACCCGACGCAAAGCAGTGCGGCGCGGGACAAATTTTGAAAGCTCATTGCGGGTGCGGGCGGGGGGGAGTGCACAATGTGGGAGCGGGCGGGAGAGGTGATAAGCTGCAGTCCCGCTGACTAAAAACGTGTTTAAAATAAAATTTATAAATTATTAATTTATGTCTATCATATATAATTTGTGCTGGATATTTTATTTGGCATTAATAAAAACATTTTAAGATGCCTAAATTTGCGGATGTGGTCTAATCTCGCGTACGTTTCCAATTCCTTTCCGCTCTTCCGTGTTTGAGATCTCCGATCATGGCAGAAGAGCAGAGCTCCTCTAGTGAAGCTCACAATGCTTCAGAAGTAAGTGCTGCTTTAAAAAGAGCTACATTTACCGTTAAAAAGTCAAGAGTATTAGTCCTAAGTATTAAAAAGTATTAACTAGTATTAAAAAGGACTGTGTATCGCACAGATTGTTCAATTTAAAGCTAGAAATAGACAGTGTATAATCTGAGGAGCTGCTTGTGGTTGCGCAGCACTTCATATGAGAGGAGAATGAAATCGCGGTTGGAATCATAACGCCACAGACTCGGAAGTGGGAGTGCGAGTGCGCAAAGCGAGAGCTGTCAATCAAAGCGAGAGCTGTCAATCATGAGCGCATGCAGCGCTCACTTGGAATGTGTCAGCAGAATGTCAGAGTCTAAACAATAAACTTACAATAAATGAAGGATCGGTCAGTGGAGAGCTCAGCTAAGCTCAGCATGTTTAATTCCCCAAGCCAATGACAAGAACTTTCGTGAGAAATAACGCGAACGTCTGCATCATGCGGGATTTGCGGGCGGGAGCGGGACTGAAAATCATAATTCTTTGCGGGAGCGGGCGGGAGTGGGACTGCACAATGCGGGAGCGGGACTGAAAATTCTGTCCCGCGCAGACCTCTACCTCATAGCTCGTTACAGCCATGACTGCCATTAATTCTCATGTTAACATTTTTGGTTAAAACTTAAGAAAATGGAGCCCTGTGATGACCTGGCGACTTGTCCAGGGTGTACCCCGCCTTTCGCCCATAGTCAGCTGGGATAGGCTCCAGCTTGCCTGCGACCCTGTAGAAGGATAAAGCGGCTACAGATAATGAGATGAGATGAGACTTAAGAAAATGGAGGGCGTCATGGCTCAGGTGGATAAGGCGCCATACCATAGACCCGGGTTCGATTCTGACCCGAGGTCATTTCCCGATCCCTCCTGCTCATTTCCTGTCTCTACACTGTCCTATCCAATAAAGGTGAAAAAAGCCAAAAAAAATAACTTAAGAAAATGGGTTCGGGGCAATACTCTAGAATTAAGAAAAATCAGGTATTTTATTGGAATGTGTCGAGGTGAAATCTTGCAGAATTAGAAAATTTACACAAGAAGCAAGTCACTTGAGAAATATTTGTGCCCCCCAAATAAAAAGCTTCAAAAACAGCGTTAATTTTGACAGGAATTTTAAGTTTAGTTTTAGTCACTGACTGAAAAGTGGCATTACATTTTAATCTTTGTTGTTTTGTTTTAGTCAAGATTCGGTCAGTGGAAACTAGTTTTAATTTTAGTCTATTTGTATTAGTCAATGTTTTAGTCATAATTTTCTCAGACAGTTTTGAAACACTTGTTGTAAAATGTGCCCTGTCGCTTTAAGATGGGCTATTACAGGAGGTGCACTGCTGGATTTATGATTCTTCTTCTCCCCCCGTTACTGATATGTGGAAGTTATCTGGAGTTAGGCACAACTCTAGGACTGCTGAGCTAGTTATCAAGTGAAGATGGCATTTACAGCATTTTTGAAGACTTCCATTTTCATATAAAAAATGTTTTGTTTTATTCTATCCACATTCACTGGATATGAGCAATCGCACGCTCTGATTGGCTACTCTACTACCAGGCTATCAGCTCATATACTGTAAGGAGAGAAAAACAAAATGGCGGAGTGTGCTGCTGAACCAACTGAGGACGAAATAAAAAAATATCTACTCGGAGGGGGGTTAAACAAAATATGGAATAAAAGAGTATTTGATGGTAAGAACATCTTTTTTGTTTGTTTTCAAGAATTATTATTATAGTATTTTCCACAAATTGCTCCTGTCATTTTGCCAGTTTGTTTACATTCTTCATCTTTAAAGCATTAAAATCTGTTAAATTTTTTAGGCTGGTTCAAAACAGGGATGGCGAAAACTAAAAAAAATCTTGACCGACCACCGAGCCTCATTAGCCGGTTAAAGTCGGTTAACCTATGAGTTTAAACAGGGATGCAAACGGCGCGCCTTTTAGCGGATGCCGCCTTTTTCACGGCTGAATCGTGCAAAGATCCGATTTTTTTTGGGGGGGGGGGCGTTGGAGTGTCTGAATAATTTCATCAGAGTAAATTCTGTATGCTCAAAGGAAAGCAATCGGATCTGCGCGATTCAGCCGTGAAAAAGTCGGCATCTGCGCCTTTAGTTTGTGTGGAGAGATATCTCATTCATCTCATTATCTGTAGCCGCTTTATCCTGTTCTACAGGGTCGCAGGCAAGCTGGATCCTATCCCAGCTGACTACGGGCGAAAGGCGGGGTACACCCTGGACAAGTCGCCAGGTCATCACAGGGCTGCACATAGACACAGACAACCATTCACACTCACATTCACACCTACGGTCAATTTAGAGTCACCAGTTAACCTAACCTGCATGTCTTTGGACTGTGGGGGAAACCGGAGCACCCGGAGGAAACCCACGCAGACACGGGGAGAACATGCAAACTCCGCACAGAAAGGCCCTCGCCGGCAACGGGGCTCGAACCCAGGACCTTCTTGCTGTGAGGCGACAGCGCTAACCACTACACCACCGTGCCACCCTGTGGAGAGATATGATCTGCAATAACATGCATTGTTGGCTACAGACCGAAACATACTTTCAGAATGCACTGGCCAAGGCAGGACTAAACTCCATGTGCCTTCTAATAATAATTTAAAAAAAAAAACAGAATAGTAATTTGTAAGCTAAAAAGCCTGTGTCTACACTTTTTTCTTTCGCCGAGTGGCAGCTGTGTTCAACTGGGGCGGGACATGACTGAATGGGTGTTTCTGATTCGTCAGCTGTCGTCCTTACACCGCATGGCACGCCCCAAGCGTTTCTCATCTCATCTCATTATCTGTAGCCGCTTTATCCTTCTACAGGGTCGCAGGCAAGCTGGAGCCTATCCCAGCTGACTACGGGCGAAAGGCAGGGTACACCCTGGACAAGTCGCCAGGTCATCACAGGGCTGCACATAGACACAGACAACCATTCACACTCACATTCACACCTACGCTCAATTTAGAGTCACCAGTTAACCTAACCTGCATGTCTTTGGACTGTGGGGGAAACCGGAGCACCCGGAGGAAACCCACGCGGACACGGGGAGAACATGCAAACTCCGCACAGAAAGGCCCTCGCCGGCCACGGGGCTCGAACCCAGACCTTCTTGCTGTGAGGCGACAGCGCTAACCACTACACCACCGTGCCGCCTATATATATAAAAGTAAAAAAGTAATTTTGTGCAGCCATTGACAGGTTTTTAAGAAGTCTGCCGGAGCGGAAATGATTGTCGGACGTTCTGTATACAGTTTTTATTTATCGGAGTTGCAAAAAATAAAAATGCTCCATTTCTCAAAATCCAGTGAAATGTGGATAGAATAAAACCGTTATTCCACCCAATCTCGTCATACACGGCTTATAGTTAATTCGGTGCTACGCACCTCGTCAGCAATCAGCTCATGTACGACTCGATTTCGTGGAATAACTGTTAAATATCAGACCAACGCTGTGTGTGGGTGGGGTGTCCTTACTCATACCTGTTAGAATCCAGGAGCACTGTGAAAGCGGCTAAGTGAGCGAGCCGGATTCCCTCGCTTGCCAAATAGTCAGAAAAACGAACCAGGGAAAGTAACATACTGTAATGGATTTTGCTGAAGGATTTTTCTCCTGGCAGTAAATATTCCCTTGAGAAGTAAGCGAGGTTGTCTGCCTGAACAGCGCCAGCTATTTCATCTCGTTTTTACTTATCAGGGCAAAACGGACACCATGATTTTCATTGGAAAAAAAAAAATATTGACAGTCATTACAATTTCAGGGTTCCCTTTGGGGTCTGAAAAATATTCTCCACTTTTACCCTTGAAAAATCAAGTCCAAGAAATATTCTTCACTTTTTTCTTCACTTACTCTGCATTTGTTCTTAGTTACTGACTCATTAACGTGGATTTAATACAGGTTTATACCAATCAAACTGACAATCCAAATATTTGTACAGATACAGCTCGGCCTCCATTACATATCAAATTTAGGCTCCTCTCCAGCCTCTCATAAGAAAGACTTGATTTTGGGCGCCCTGTGCACCATCAAGCTCAATAACCTTCTTTAGTTTGAGTGAGGATACTTTAGCATGGAATTATTCTAAAGAGACATTAGGACGCCCCTTACCTTTTACTTCGACGCAAAACTTGACTGACAATTGAACAAAGCCGAGAACAGTCTTTGAACAACCAAGAGTGAAGGAATCTGAATTTGCCGTCGATTTATGAACCGAACACAGAATGACATGTCTTTTTACGTCATACGAACGCCGCAGGAACTGAACACGTCACGCCACGCCCCCAAAAACAGAGCGCTTCTGTCACTTGCCGGCTGACAGCACTTTCACTCTGGCATGTTTTTTGGTTTTTTTTTTTTTTAAATTACACCAACGTAGTGGTTAGCGCTGTCGCCTCACAGCAAGAAGGTCCTGGGTTCGAGCCCCGTGGCCGGCGAGGGCCTTTCTGTGTGGAGTTTGCATGTTCTCCCCGTGTCCGCGTGGGTTTCCTCCGGGTGCTCCGGTTTCCTCCACAGTCCAAAGACATGCAGGTTAGGTTAACTGGTGACTCTAAATTGACCGTAGGTGTGAATGTGAGTGTGAATGGTTGTCTGTGTCTATGTGTCAGCCCTGTGATGACCTGGCGACTTGTCCAGGGTGTACCCCGCCTTTCGCCCGTAGTCAGCTGGGATAGGCTCCAGCTTGCCTGCGACCCTGTAGAAGGATAAAGCGGCTAGAGATAATGAGATGAGATGAGAAATTACACCAACCCGTCTATTACGGACACTGCCCTGATGTGCTCGGGGACGGTCGGGGCTCTGAGGGTGCCTCCCCTGCGCCTGTTTCGGCCCTTCGATCATCGTCAGTGCTTGAAAAAGCCCAAGAAACTTCATCAGTTTAGACTGCGCCATTGTTTGGTTCACGCAGAGATAATTAAGCCTAGGTCACAACCGGATGTACGATTTTTTGGCCGTGTGATTTTTGGCGTTTCCCAAATCGCTGCATTTTTTTTTTGTTCGTGGAGAAAGACGCACGTTGGCCGTAAGTTTGTCTTGCAACCTGAAAAAAACGTAAGCGCCCGTAGAGTTTGTTTGACATGACAAAGAACCTCTGCAGCCAGTCTGCGGCTCGAAAATCAGCACGTCACACGCGCGCCCTCCGTGCGTTTCTTGCACGTAGACCGGCCGTAGGAGCACGTACAGTACGGCCGGTTGTGACCGAGGCTTTACACCACCACACCAGGCCGATTAAGACTCACTGCGATTGGTCAAAAAAAGGTTGGCGGCTCATGTGGTCATTACGTGTAGTCGGATTTTATTGGTCGCAAGCACGTGCTCATTGTTTACACTCGGGCTCCCCGGCGTCTCTTCACCGGGGTTGGATTTCAGCAAACGGAGGGATTTCTATAAAAGACGACTTACGATAAATATGACGAATGCCTTCGTTACTGTACCGACTGACTGCTGGTAATTTTCTCTTCGTCACTGATGGATTATATTCGTCGATAACGAGCGTGACGAACGCCAGCGGGAGCCCTGCAATTTATTCACGGAATAAAATAGAATCAACTATTTCATACTTATCGTCAAAACGTGTTATGACGACGTTAACGCTGACCCAAAGCCAAAAACCCGTTTGAAAGCTTAACATTTCGTCGCCTGACACGGGTCGACAGAAGCACGTGCTTTCTGAACGTTTTGGCCAAACGAGCCTTGCCACTTCATGCAGGAAAAGGGGCGTGTCTATATGGGTCCGGATCACTTTCTGCTCACCACGATGCTTATTCGACGTTTATAGGAGGAGTCCAGTGTCAGCTCTTTGTATTAGACAAAACGTTTTGTCAGATTTCCACAATGTTCTGTACAGGAGTACTATGGGATCAATTTTGTGCCAAAATGTTCATACAATGCTTTTGAAATATCAAACAAAAACGACAAATCTCATCTCATTATCTCTAGCCGCTTTATCCTGTTCTACAGGGTCGCAGGCAAGCTGGAGCCTATCCCAGCTGACTACGGGCGAAAGGCGGGGTACACCCTGGACAAGTCGCCAGGTCATCACAGGGCTGACACATAGACACAGACAACCATTCACACTCACATTCACACCTACGGTCAATTTAGAGTCACCAGTTAACCTAACCTGCATGTCTTTGGACTGTGGGGGAAACCGGAGCACCCGGAGGAAACCCACGCGGACACGGGGAGAACATGCAAACTCCACACAGAAAGGCCCTCGCCGGCCACGGGGCTCGAACCCGGACCTTCTTGCTGTGAGGCGACAGCGCTAACCACTACACCACCGTGCCGCCCCAGTTTGTTTACATTCTAAGCGGAAATGATCATCAGATGTTTTGTATAAAGTTTTTATTAATCGAGCTTGCAAAAAATAAAAATGCTCCATTTCTTAAAATCCAGTGAATGCGGATAGAATAAAACAGTTATTCCACTCAATCTCAATCTCATTGTACATGGCTTATAGCCGACTCGGTGCTACGCGCCTCGTAAGCTATCAGCTCATGTACGACTCGGTTTCATGGAATAACTGTTGGTTAACTCATGGCAGTGGCACCTGCTGACGGCTGGGATGTATTAAGCCTCGGTCACAACCGGCTGTATGTGCTTCTACGGCTGGTCTACGTGCAAAAAACGCAAGAAACACACGGAGGGCACGGGTGTGACGTGCTGATTTTCGAGCCGCAGACCGGCCGCAGAGGTTCTTTGTCATGTCAGACAAACTCTACGGGCTCTTACGGTTTTTTTTCAGGTTGCAAGACAAACTTACGGCCAACGTGCGTCTTTCTCCACGAACAAAAAAAAAAAACGCAGCGATTTGGGAAACGCCAAAAATCGCACAGCCAAAAAAATCATACGTCCGGTTGTGACCTAGGCTTTAGGCAGCAAGAGACCAGTTAGTTCTCAAAGTTGACAGGACAGATGTGTTGTATGTGTTGCAGTAGTGCACATTATGCAGGTGTTTCGTGGCAAGTCAAATGTTAGACTCAGCTCCACTACCCAATATAATAGCTGTCTTGCTAACGTTAAACACGCCTGCATAATGTGCACTACTGCAACACATACAGCACATTTGTCCCGTACTTACACTTTGTTGAATTAATTCAATATCATAGTCGCCACTGAAGTCCACTCGATCCTTGTTTACCGTCAACGGATCGGTCACTCGTCAAACAGTCCGCCAAACTCCGAGTAGGGAATGGCTGAGCGTAGCTGTCAGTCAAACACAAGTTAGCCAATGGGAATGCATTCCTGGACAGCCCACCCACACGTGAAGTTTGTGCCAAAACTGCAAGCAAAAAGTCAGGGAGCGCAAACGAGAAAGCTGGAATCGCAACCAAAATAAATTACGTCAAACAAAACTGAGAAAGAGGGCGGCACGGTGGTGTAGTGGTTAGCGCTGTCGCCTCACAGCAAGAAGGTCCTGGGTTCGAGCCTCGGGGCCGGCGAGGGCCTTTCTGTGTGGAGTTTGCATGTTCTCCCCGTGTCCGCGTGGGTTTCCTCCGGGTGCTCCGGTTTCCCCCACAGTCCAAAGACATGCAGGTTAGGTTAACTGGTGACTCTAAATTGAGCGTAGGTGTGAATGTGAGTGTGAATGGTTGTCTGTGTCTATGTGTCAGCCCTGTGATGACCTGGCGACTTGTCCAGGGTGTACCCCGCCTTTCGCCCGTAGTCAGCTGGGATAGGCTCCAGCTTGCCTGCGACCCTGTAGAACAGGATAAAGCGGCTACAGATAATGAGAAAACTGAGAAAGACGCGGAACAAAAATAAAAGGTTTCTGAAGAGTAATAGACTGATATTTTGCACGATTACACGAATAATGTGTTTGCCAGTCTAAAAAAATTGACTTTTTTTTGTTTTTTTGTATTTTGATTTGTTGTTTTTGTTTGATATTTCAAAAGTATTGTATGAACATTCTGGCACAAAATTGATTCCATAGAGTGTGTGTGTTTTGGTTTCTCAGTAATATACTCTTTTGTGTCTTATTATCTTACACATTGCTGAGAAAGTACTTACTGTCCTCTGAATAAAGTTGTGATGGAAAGTTTAAAGAAAAAAAAAATATATATATATATATATATCTCATCTCATCTCATTATCTCTAGCCGCTTTATCCTTCTACAGGGTCGCAGGCAAGCTGGAGCCTATCCCAGCTGACTACGGGCGAAAGGCGGGGTACACCCTGGACAAGTCGCCAGGTCATCACAGGGCTGACACATAGACACAGACAACCATTCACACTCACATTCACACCTACGGTCAATTTAGAGTCACCAGTTAACCTAACCTGCATGTCTTTGGACTGTGGGGGAAACCGGAGCACCCGGAGGAAACCCACGCAGACACGGGGAGAACATGCGAACTCCACACAGAAAGGCCCTCGCCGGCCACGGGGCTCGAACCCAGGACCTTCTTGCTGTGAGGCGACAGCGCTAACCACTACACCACCGTGCCACCCCCCAAAAAAAAAAATATATATATATATATATACACACACACACTAAGTAACTTTAAAAACACACATTGATAAAACTTGCTGAATTCGTGCTGAGTTTATCTCAAGAAGAAAAGAAATATATCGCAATGGAAAAATAACTTCGTTCCGCCCGAATAAGTTCCAAATCTGTGCTCAAATCAGAATTTAATGGAGTTGTACTCAGTAACGTACAATATGACTCGGGTAGTCAATGACATGGACAGGCTTTAATTTTCAAACAAATTTTGCATACACTGTACACACACAATCTCGCCTATAAATACCCGGGGGAAATGATGGGAAAATTGTCATTATTGAAGATGCCACGCCTAAGCCAAAATCAACGTGAACAGGCCATCGGGATGTTGCGTGCCGGAAGTACACAGACAGAGGTCGCCCGGCACTTCGGTGTTCATCATTCGACCTTTTCCCGTTTGAGTCAGCGTTACAGACAGACAGGGAGCACCAGGGATCGTCCACGCCCTGGTCAGCCTCGAGTCACGACGCCAGTTCAGGATCAGCACATCAGGCTAGCTCACCTCCGTGACAGATTCCTGACACCCTCAGTCACTGCTGCTGAGACCCCTGGACGACACAGACCCAGAATCTCCAGCATGACGGTCCGAACATGGACCAACTGTCACTTTGAATTTTTTTATTGTGAATTAATTCTTGAGTTTGACAATAAATGTCCTTTATCGATGTTTCAAGATGTGTGTGCATTACATACAATATCATAAATTTCAAATATATGCATGGATCTAAAGTGATATCGTGTTGAATTCCATTGTGCGTTTTTAAAGTTACTTAGTATATATATATATATATATATATATATTCCGACCATAATCAAATGTTAAGGATATCGAGTAACAGAGATGGAAGAATGTGTGGTTCGAGATCACATGACGTGAGAATACGTGAACCGGTGCACATTAGACAGTAGATTTCACCATGAAGCAGCAGATTAGTGCCATAATCAAATCAGAGGTGTCGTACCTTTTACCTGCGATGGTGGGTGAGGAGGAGGAGATGGAGTCCAGGGTTTCTCATCAAAGTGCACCCAGCTACTGCACTGCTGCATCACAGGGCCAGTGACGGAGTTTTTCCAGGACGAGGAGACGGCTGTGGGTTGGGACACACTGGCCACTCGCGTGCTACTGTGCTCGCCTGAGGATACACACACACACACACACACACACACACACACACAGTCTGTTGTGAGTAAACAGTCAGCTGCAGTTTGCTGTTAAATCTAGCAGGAGTTCACACGGCGCTGCTCCTCCAGCACAGTGAGCTCAGACAGCAGGAATCTCACAGCAAGCTCAGGATACTCGCAAATATTTATTTAACTGCACACACAAGCCTATTCATGACTCAAGCGCTGCATAAAGTGGTATGAATCGTGACGGCTTTTTTTTTTTTGTTGTGACCGCTGCTTTTCACTGAGTAAAGATGGCCTAAAGACAAAACAAAGCAGTAAATTCTGGAATCTAATTGGATAAACGGTCTTGAATAACGATTAGCCACTAATTTATATTAAATGTGCTCGCTCTAATGTTTTGTTTCTATAGTAACTGCTCACTCACACGGACATGTACAGTGGATACGACATAAAACATGTAACTGATCATTTTTAGGGATGATCATTTTCAGTTTCAGAAAATTGCCAACCCCTCCCCCTTACTGTAATATTATACAGTCTATCCACATTTACTGGATATGAGCAATCGCACGCTCTGATTGGCTTCTCTACTGCTAGGAGATCAGCTCATATACCACGAGTAGAGAAAAACAAAATGACGGCACGTGTTGCTGAACCAACCGAGAGAATGGTAAAATCATCATCATCATCATTTTACATTACCTGGTTTGCTAGAAAAAGTATCAAGCATCACTCCATCATCTCATCTCATTATCTGTAGCCGCTTTATCCTGTTCTACAGGGTCGCAGGCAAGCTGGAGCCTATCCCAGCTGACTACGGGCGAAAGGCGGGGTACACCCTGGACAAGTCGCCAGGTCATCACAGGGCTGACACATAGACACAGACAACCATTCACACTCACATTCACACCTACGGTCAATTTAGAGTCACCAGTTAACCTAACCTGCATGTCTTTGGACTGTGGGGGAAACCGGAGCACCCGGAGGAAACCCACGCGGACATGGGGAGAACATGCAAACTCCGCACAGAAAGGCCCTCGCCGGCCACGGGGCTCGAACCCAGAACCTTCTTGCTGTGAGGCGACAGCGCTAACCACTACACCACCGTGCCGCCCCAGGTTGTTTGCATTCTAAGCGGAAATGATCATCAGATGTTTTGTATAAAGTTTTTATTAATCGAGCTTGCAAAAAATAAAAATGCTCCATTTCTCAAAATCCAGTGAATGCGGATAGAATAAAACAGTTATTCCACTCAATCTCAATCTCATTGTACATGGCAGTTTTTGCGACCGTGCTATATGATAGTAATAATGTGGAAATGAAATATGCGCATGCGTGAAAATGTACTTCCTTTTCCCGGTTGTCATGGCATCACCAAGCACCGGGAAAACAACGTGGATGAAGACACCAGTGTTGCCAGATACTGCTGACGTTTTCCAGCCCAAAATATGTTCAAATCCGCCAAAATGCACTTAAAACCGCCCAATCTGGCAACACTGGAAGACACGCAGTTCTGTTGTTGTTGATATTCGCCATTTTGGAAGCGCAAAATACCAGGATGCAAATTATGCAATGCCCGTATGTAATCAACTCTCCTCACGCGTAGCGAGTCTACCCCTGTAGCGTTCAGACGGCCCATTTTATATCGGTGCTGCCCCGCAAACTAGCATTTACTCCGGAGTAAATTTCTTAAACCACCTCCCGAGCAGGGTTAGATTTGCACCGGTTTAAGCAGCTTTCAGGGGCTACACCGGTATAACTTTGTACCGTGTGAACGCTCTACCGGGGCAGCCCCGGTGCTACACCGGAGTAAAAGTTGCCGTGTGAACAGCCCTAAAGTTGATGTGTTGGAAGCGGGAAAAAATGGGCAAGCGTAAGGATCGGAGTGACTTTGACAAGGGCCGAATTGCGATGGCGAGATGACTGGGTCTGAGCACATACAAACATTGTGTGTATATAGTATTTACAGTGGTGCTTGAAAGTTTGTGAACCCTTTAGAATTTTCTATATTTCTGCATAAATATGACCGAAAACATCATCAGATTTTCACACAAGTCCTAAAAGTAGATAAAGAGAACCCAGTTAAACAAATGAGACAAAAATATTATACTTGGTCATTTATTTATTGAGGAAAATGATCCAATATTACATATCTGTGAGTGGCAAAAGTATGTGAACCTTTGCTTTCAGTATGGGACTGAGCACACACACACACACGCACTTATATATGGGAAACCACTGCCAACTTGGCATTGCGGATAATTGAAATAATCATGACTGTATGAACGAGTAACAATGAAATGAGCAGGAACGGAGAACACATTTTCTTAATTAGCTTATTATTTGTTCATTATTTTGTGTGAACGTTTGTTCATTAAAAACACCCCAGCACGCTTGGAATAAAAAAAAAAAAAAAAAATTTATTGTCCAAAAATGTGCACTAGTTTCAATTATTAATTACCACATTATATTTCTAATGCTTAATGCCGATACAATATATTAACATCTTTTTAAGCTCTTTACACTTCATTGGATTTTGATTAAAATGAACGCCATGTGACCTCATCGACTGGATTTAGCAACTACTAATGCCTATATCGAGGATGCGTACTGCAATCACGCCAAGCAAAGTTGCTCTTCAGACTCCTTCTTACGAGGAAGTCTGGGAAAACTACGCACAGAGACAAACATTTATTGTTCAAGAGCATCTTTAAACTCACTCTTCAGCCCTAAAGTACAACATTATCAGGAAACCCACCCACGAACTGATAAAGAAACAGACGGAAGACCGCTTCAACAGGATTCACCCAAACATTGTGAGCTTCTTTGTATTTTCCAGGATGAGGCGTTCCCGCTTACAGTGGGGCAAAAAAGTATTTAGTCAGCCACCAATTGTGCAAGTTCTCCCACTTAAAAAGATGAGAGAGGCCTGTAATTTTCATCACAGGTACACTTCAACTATGAGAGACAGAATGGGGGGAAAGAATCCAGGAAATCACATTGTAGGATTTTTAATGAATTAATTGGTAAATTCCTCGGTAAAATAAGTATTTGGTCACCTACAAACAAGCAAGATTTCTGGCTCTCACAGACCTGTAACTTCTTCTTTAAGAGGCTCCTCTGTCCTCCACTCGTTACCTGTATTAATGGCACCTGTTTGAACTCGTTATCAGTATAAAAGACACCTGTCCACAACCTCAAACAGTCACACTCCAAACTCCACTATGGCCAAGACCAAAGAGCTGTCAAAGGACACCAGAAACAAAATTGTAGACCTGCACCAGGCTGGGAAGACTGAATCTGCAATAGGTAAGCAGCTTGGTGTGAAGAAATCAACTGTGGGAGCAATTATTAGAAAATGGAAGACATACAAGACCACTGATAATCTCCCTCGATCTGGGGCTCCACGCAAGATCTCACCCCGTGGGGTCAAAATGATCACAAGAACGGTGAGCAAAAATCCCAGAACCACACGGGGGGACCTAGTGAATGACCTGCAGAGAGCTGGGACCAAAGTAACAAAGGCTACCATCAGTAACACACTACGCCGCCAGGGACTCAAATCCTGCAGTGCCAGACGTGTCCCCCTGCTTAAGCCAGTACATGTCCAGGCCCATCTGAAGTTTGCTAGAGAGCATTTGGATGATCCAGAAGAGGATTGGGAGAATGTCATATGATCAGATGAAACCAAAATAGAACTTTTTGGTAAAAACTCAACTTGTCGTGTTTGGAGGAGAAAGAATGCTGAGTTGCATCCAAAGAACACCATACCTACTGTGAAGCATGGGGGTGGAAACATCCTGCTTTGGGGCTGTTTTTCTGCAAAGGGACCAGGACGACTGATCCGTGTAAAGGAAAGAATGAATGCGGCCATGTATCGTGAGATTTTGAGTGAAAACCTCCTTCCATCAGCAAGGGCATTGAAGATGAAACGTGGCTGGGTCTTTCAGCATGACAATGATCCCAAACACACCGCCCGGGCAACGAAGGAGTGGCTTCGTAAGAAGCATTTCAAGGTCCTGGAGTGGCCTAGCCAGTCTCCAGATCTCAACCCCATAGAAAATCTTTGGAGGGAGTTGAAAGTCCGTGTTGCCCAGCGACAGCCCCAAAACATCACTGCTCTAGAGGAGATCTGCATGGAGGAATGGGCCAAAATACCAGCAACAGTGTGTGAAAACCTTGTGAAGACTTACAGAAAACGTTTGACCTCTGTCATTGCCAACAAAGGGTATATAACAAAGTATTGAGATGAACTTTTGTTATTGACCAAATACTTATTTTCCACCATAATTTGCAAATAAATTATTTAAAAATCAGACAATGTGATTTTCTGGATTTTTTTTTCTCATTTTGTCTCTCATAGTTGAAGTGTACCTATGATGAAAATTACAGGCCTCTCTCATCTTTTTAAGTGGGAGAACTTGCACAATTGGTGACTGACTAAATACTTTTTTGCCCCACTATATAGTCTCTGGATGTCCTTTTATCCGATCAGCATGCACACTGATCATAAGCCTTCGCGTCATTTACAACATGGCGGGACGCTGATAGTTTGTTGAAAACCGAGATTTGATTTCTTTTTGGAGAGGAAAGGGAAGGAGAAAAAAAAAATAACACCCCACACACCCTTGCTGTATAGCTGCATGGATTGAATTTTCTCAGGTTTTGAAACTGGATGCCAACAAAAACCCGTTTGCCGTTTCAGAATAGCTGTTCCGTTTTGGATAAGCGATTCCACGATTTCTGCGTTTCTCCCATAATCACAGAAAATCATCCCGAAGTTCTCTCTTTTTTTATATATTTATGGAAGGAGTCTCCAGTATCAGAGATAAAGCTGTAACAGTAGGTTTTCCAACATCTTCAGGGCAGAGGAGTTTACGCTTTCTTTTGGGGGTGGCTAGTGAGGGAACGACTGTTCTGTAACAAATCAGAAGAGAAACTAATTTGTTTCATGGATGTTCCACATCATTAAATAACTATAAAATGGATTTTAAAAAAAAGATGACCAAAAAAAAAAAGATCCATCATCATTCTTTTAATCAATTTAAAAAATGTGACTGTTGGTAAGAGGAATAAAACATCCCAGGATGTGCCACTCGAGGAAAATAATCCACCTCAGGGTGGTAATACAGTAATCCTGTCAGAAATGATGTTCCAGAGAACTGCATGTCCTGAAGTGTTTTACACTACAGTGGTGCTTGAAAGTTTGTGAACCCTTTAGAATTTTCTATATTTCTGCATAAATATGACCTAAAACATCATCAGATTTTCACACAAGTCCTAAAAATAGATAAAGAGAACCCAGTCAAACAAATGAGACAAAAATATTATACTTGGTCATTTATTTATTGAGGAAAATGAGCCAATATTACATATCTGTGAGTGGCAAAAGTATGTGAACCTCTAGGATTAGCAGTTAATTTGAAGGTGAAATTAGAGTCAGGTGTTTTCAGTCAATGGGATGACAATCAGGTGTGAGTGGGCACCCTGTTTTATTTAAAGAACAGGGATCTATCAAAGTCTGATCTTCACAACACATGTTTGTGGAAGTGTATCATGGCACGAACAAAGGAGATTTCTGAGGACCTCAGAAAAAGCGTTGTTGATGCTCATCAGGCTGGAAAAGGTAACAAAACCATCTCTAAAGAGTTTGGACTCCACCAATCCACAGTCAGACAGATTGTGTACAAATGGAGGAAATTCAAGACCATTGTTACCCTCCCCAGGAGTGGTCGACCAACAAAGATCACTCCAAGAGCAAGGCGTGTAATAGTCGGCGAGGTCACAAAGGACCCCAGGGTAACTTCTAAGCAACTGAAGGCCTCTCTCACATTGGCTAATGTTAATGTTCATGAGTCCACCATCAGGAGAACACTGAACAACAATGGTGTGCATGGCAGGGTTGCAAGGAGAAAGCCACTGCTCTCCAAAAAGAACATTGCTGCTCATCTGCAGTTTGCTAAAAATCACGTGGACAAGCCAGAAGGCTATTGGAATGTTTTGTGGATGGATGAGACCAAAATAGAACTTTTTGGTTTAAATGAGAAGCGTTATGTTTGGAGAAAGGAAAACGTTGCATTCCAGCATAAGAACCTTATCCCATCTGTGAAACATGGTGGTGGTAGTATCATGGTTTGGGCCTGTTTTGCTGCATCTGGGCCAGGACGGCTTGCCATCATTGATGGAACAATGGATTCTGAATTATACCAGCGAATTCTAAAGGAAAATGTCAGGACATCTGTCCATGAACTGAATCTCAAGAGAAGGTGGGTCATGCAGCAAGACAACGACCCTAAGCACGCAAGTCATTCTTCCAAAGAATGGTTAAAGAAGAATAAAGTTAATGTTTTGGAATGGCCAAGTCAAAATCCTGACCTTAATCCAATTGAAATGTTGTGGAAGGACCTGAAGCGAGCAGTTCATGTGAGGAAACCCACCAACATCCCAGAGTTGAAGCTGTTCTGTACGGAGGAATGGGCTAAAATTCCTCCAAGCCGGTGTGCAGGACTGATTAACAGTTACCAGAAACATTTAGTCGCAGTTATTGCTGCACAAGGGGGTCACACCAGATACTGAAAGCAAAGGTTCACATACTTTTGCCACTCACAGATATGTAATATTGGATCATTTTCCTCAATAAATAAATGACCAAGTATAATATTTTTGTCTCATTTGTTTAACTGGGTTCTCTTTATCTACTTTTAGGACTTGTGTAAAAATCTGATGATGTTTTAGGTCATATTTATGCAGAAATATAGAAAATTCTAAAGGGTTCACAAACTTTCAAGCACCACTGTACGTTCAGACTGCAACCTGAAACGACCCATATCCGATTTGTTGTGAAATCCGATTTTTTTGTTAGGCCGTTCACATTACCAATTATATGCGATCTCCAATATGAACAGAAAACGACCCAAAAGTGTCCCGCATGCGCAAATTGACACGTAATAAGCACATCTACATAATACATAAACAAAAAAAAGCGCACTCTTCAAGTTTGCAAGTAAAGCATGGAGATGAGGCGAGACCTGGCGATGTGGTTTTTGTGGCGGCGGCGGCGGAACTCACACAATAATCTGATTAATGTGGGCAGCAGACTAATGAGACCGAAGGTGTCAAATCACTGGAAATTTCCAGAACAAATCTTATAAATCTTGTAATACAGGATGATTTAACATCCAGGTCCCTACCAAATCCACCATTAGCTTGATCAATTCTATAAAAGTCTATTTAAATTCTGAAAACTGTACAAATGTTGTTGTTTTCCACCAAAGAGGCGGGATTAGCCAACGCAGAATAGTGACGTTTGTCTCTTGTTGATGACGTGTAGGTCGCATGAATGCGACCCGTCCGGTCAGACTGCAGTCGCATGTGAAAATAACGGATATGCATCGGAATTAGGACCACATATCCAAGCGGCCTGGGTCGCATGTGAAAAAATCGGATCTGTGTCGTTCAGATTGTCAATAACAAATCGGATACAGGTCGCATATGGGCAAAAAAAATCGGATATGGGTCGTTTCAGGGTGCAGTCTGAACGTAGTCTTATTCATTGCGTCACTGCAGCTATAATAGAATCTCTCAGGACTCATTTCTCGACCATTGATCGTTTACGTCTAGTTTCTGCAAAGGTGTTTTGAAAGAGCAGACAGCATCTACTCAAAGTACAAAATCACACAAAGCGATAAACAGAACTACAGGTTTTCTGTGGTTGAAAAATCAACAGCAAGTCCAATTTTTCCTCTTTTCTAAATGAAACGCTGAAATGTGTGGGGGGTTTTATTCTTTTGTTTAACATGCAGTAATTTGGCAGAGGCTCTGATGCAGAAAAGTTTAGAAAAGCTTGGAGAATGTTTAAAGGAGATACGCAAAACCTTTATTTTTAAATCCATTTCTGAGTGGATAGTATCTCCATCCTTGACTCTTGTATGCTGCATAATTGGGAATAAAAATATATATACCATATGCATATGGGTCCGTCTCAGAAACTGGTCTCTCATTTGGGACATTGTGGTCAAAAAATAAATTTTCTAATTTTACTTTTTTTTTTTGCATTTACCTAACACTCAATGTTTCTTTTGCCATGTTTAATAAGAATAAAGATAGCATCTCGCTTTATCTGGCCTCCACTGTGGGAAAATGTTTTGATTACAATTCAAATGCTTTTGTAAAATTGATTTCCATATAAAATAACTCCATCATGAAGAATTAAAGCCCCTCCTTCACAGACGAGTGAAAATACTGAATAAATTTCCTCTTTTTGATTGCTTGGGTTAAAAATGTCAAGTTATGATGACTGAATTGATTATTCGCTTAAATATGAATAATATGATACAGTTTGGGTATTTGATATGGCGAAATAGGACACAATGGAAAAATCAAGAACACACCGGAAAGATGAGAATAACGGCGGTGGTAAAAGAACAGCGACTGTACCGGCTGAAGGTCGCGCGGGTCTCTGCTGCAGCGCGCGAGCAACGGGACATCACTACCGCACCGGACGGAGCGCGAGGCGGGGGCGGGGCAAAATGACTGGCCGTAGATTCTATCAAAAGTTCGATCTAAATTGACCATGGTTGCAAAATATTGGCCAAAAATATGCAAACACTACGAAATATGAAAGTAAGATGAAAAAGAAACATTCTATTGCCTTATACTGCAAGACTAAAACAAAATAAAACCGTCAAAACTCACCTTTTCAGTGATAACGTCCGAACAGATCACCTGCATAACAGAGAGACCGCAAATGGAAGCGCGATCAACTTCTAACTGTTGGAGTGGAAAATCCCATTCTACACATGCAAATTGTTAATGTGTGTCCTTCCCCGCACACAAATAACACGCTACGGTAAACAATAGACCACAACTCATTTTATAGCTCAGAAATTCATACAAGACCAGCTACCATCGTAACATATTCTGTAAGAAACAGATTCTATACCTAACTTTCAGCTTTCGTTTTAAAAAACAAAATCACAAATTTATAACTAAATGTTTATATGGCGTAGTGATTTTAAGTTCCTACTTTTGGTGAGGTAGTGACCTTGACCCTGAGGCTTTCCGTTTAGATCAAAACACACGATCGTATTGGTTTTGGGTTTGCCGAAAATGGAGTTACGTCGGTGATCAAATATTTTGCATGATGTTTTATTACGGTTATGATTATTCTGTGAGCGCACCGATCCTTAGGTGGATAAAGTTACAACTTAAAATACAATTAGTGATAACTGTGGAATGCAACCTTTTTAAGGGAATGCGTCAACTATTTATCATGTCCTAGATCAAGCCACCATTTTTCCACAAATTTGCAGAATTTTTGCCAAATTCTGAATAGAGTATTCACATCAAAGATTTAGTTTTATCTGTATTATTTCTTTCATCATTTTATTTCAAATTAAAACCAACATCACCATTCAAAACTGTATAGTTTGACGGAGTATATTTAGTGGGGGACCCCCACAGTACCCAGTTTCTGAGACAGACCCATATAGTACATTTTTGAGAGTTAAAAATCGACCGCAAAGTTGGCATTGGAGCTGCCCCGCTGAGCCAGCCGGCCCTGAGTGTGTGACGTCATAGTGGGAACTGGTGCTATAGACCAAAGCCAGACTCGGCAGGCGAGAGTGGTTGCAATGGCCTCTTCGTTCAGATTTATTGGAGATTCTTCGGATTCCTCAGATAGTAATACATCTGACTGCAATAGTCCTGAAATTGGAGTGTGTGTACATGCTACTGCTAAACACGTAGAACCGTATCAGTTCCAACCATCGGAAAGTGAATTCGATAGTAACACGTCGGCCACGGAGGCCATCACTTTACGAAATAAAGCCAGAGAACAAAGCCGTCGAGAGAATCGGATGGAATTGAACTGACAGTCTCATGTGACTCTCATTAAAACAGGAGAGGTGCTATAACTTATGCAACATACATGTACAGTGGTGCTTGAAAGTTTGTGAACCCTTTAGAATTTTCTATATTTCTGCATAAATATGACCTAAAACATCATCAGATTTTCACACAAGTCCTAAAAGTAGATAAAGAGCACCCAGTTAAACAAATGAGACAAAAATATTATACTTGGTCATTTATTTATTGAGGAAAATGATCCAATATTACATATCTGTGAGTGGCAAAAGTATGTGAACCTTTGCTTTCAGTATCTGGTGTGACCCCCTTGTGCAGCAATAACTGCAACTAAACGTTTGCGGTAACTGTTGATCAGTCCTGCACACCGGCTTGGAGGAATTTTAGCCCATTCCTCCGTGCAGAACAGCTTCAGCTCTGGGATGTTGGTGGGTTTCCTCATATGAACTGATCGCTTCAGGTCCTTCCACAACATTTCGATTGGATTAAGGTCAGGACTTTGACTTGGCCATTCCAAAACATTAACTTTATTCTTCTTTAACCATTCTTTGGTAGAACGACTTGTATGCTTAGGGTCGTTGTCTTGCTGCATGACCCACCTTCTCTTGAGATTCAGTTCATGGACAGATGTCCTGACATTTTCCTTTAGAATTCGCTGGTATAATTCAGAATTCATTGTTCCATCAATGATGGCAAGCCATCCTGGCCCAGATGCAGCAAAACAGGCCCAAACCATGATACTACCACCACCATGTTTCACAGATGGGAGAAGGTTCTTATGCTAGAATCCAGTGTTTTCCTTTCTCCAAACATAACGCTTCTCATTTAAACCAAAAGTTCTATTTTGGTCTCCTCCGTCCACAAAACATTTTTCCAATAGCCTTCTGGCTTGTCCACGTGCTCTTTAGCAAACTGCAGATGAGCAGCAATGTTCTTTTTGGAGAGCAGTAGCTTTCTCCTTGCAACTCTGTCATGCACACCATTGTTGTTCAGTGTTCTCCTGATGGTGGACTCATGAACATGAACATTAGTCAATGTGAGAGAGGCCTTCAGTTGCTTAGAAGTTTTTTTTTTTTTTTTTTTTTTAGTTGCTTAGAAGTTACCCTGGGGTCCTTTGTGACCTCGCCGACTATTACACGCCTTACTCTTGGAGTGATCTTTGTTGGTCGACCACTCCTGGGGAGGGTAACAGTGGTCTTGAATTTCCTCCATTTGTACACAATCTGTCTGACTGTGGATTGGTGGAGTCCAAACTCTTTAGAGATGGTTTTGTAACCTTTTCCAGCCTGATGAGCATCAACAACGCTTTTTCTGAGGTCCTCAGAAATCTCCTTTGTTCGTGCCATGATACACTTCCACAAACATGTGTTGTGAAGATCAGACTTTGATAGATCCCTGTTCTTTAAATAAAACAGGGTGCCCACTCACACCTGATTGTCATCCCATTGACTGAAAACACCTGACTCTAATTTCACCTTCAAATTAACCGCTAATCCTAGAGGTTCACATACTTTTGCCACTCACAGATATGTAATATCAGATCATTTTCCTCAATAAATAAATGACCAAGTATAATATTTTTGTCTCATTTGTTTAACTGGGTTCTCTTTATCTACTTTTAGGACTTGTGTGAAAATCTGATGATGTTTTAGGTCATATTTATGCAGAAATATAGAAAATTCTAAAGGGTTCACAAACTTTCAAGCACCACTGTACATGCATGCATTTTCACTGATAAAACGTAAAAGGCGAATTAAATAATCAGATGAACTGAGAATCACATTCTGAAGCAAATTAAATAATCTCATACCGGTAACTTAAACACACAATACAAGTTACATGTATTAATCTAAATGCAGGTAAACAACGAGTGTTATTTTTGTTATGTTACCAAATGAGAGAGTCGCTTCTTACCCGTCTGTGTTCTCGCTTTTGAAAGCCAATCTTGTGGCTGATTGTTTCAAAACAATCTGACTTTCAGTTCTTCATTCATTCGCTTCTTCCACATAAGGGCGAGATATTGCTGCTGAGGCAAGCATATCCAGCCAAAAAAAAAAAAAGGCATATCCAGCGAAGAAGTCTGACAACCCACCACTCATTCTCCATACTTAGTACTCCGCCATTACTGCTCGGCTCACACTCCAGGAGAACTGGTGCAACTGAACTTACTTTCCTTTTCTCGTAGTTTTCCTTTCCTTTAATTGTTGGTACTGCACCCTCTTTCAATACGGGCTTAAAGCCAGCACTCCTCAACAGATCAGAGGTCTCGTACGAGTCTTCAGTAAAATGTGCAGAGCAGAGGAGAGACCACTTCGTAGAGGCCCAATGTGCCCGTGAACTTCTCGCAAAACTCGTCCAAATCTTTGCAGTTTGAACATTCTTGGGCCATGAATGCAACATAAATCCACCTTCTGTCGTGTCGCTGCACCGGCCAGCAACACATCTACGTGGCATGGTGATAAATTAGCTCAAAATGGAGGATCGGAGTTGCAGTCAGCTCTGTGTTTTAGATAGCGGAAATGGCGATGAGATCGATAGACTTCCTGCTGTGACGTTACAGACGTCAAGGTCATTCACTCAGACCGCTACCGATATGAAATCACTTTAATCGTAAAAATTACTATATTAGATTTATTGTTAACACTTAAAACTATTCCTGTGCCATTCTTGAGGTCTCAAGGCATTTATAAACAAAAAGTGAGGCCATGGTTCTGCGTACATGCTTTAAGGATTTGTAACAAACACTACGGACTGGGACCGGTCCAGATTGTGGCTTTAACACTGGTTTAAAAAATGTTTTGAGGTTTTGGGTGAAAGGAAAGCCGAGTAAATCACATGGCACTACACAGCAGACATGCTGTGTGAATGAATCATCACTAAGCACCACCTACAGGCTTAAACGCAAGAGGTCAGATGAGAACTCTTCCCACACACACACACACACACACACACGAGTCAGTCAGCAATCCTGCCACTAACACCAGGATGTGTTCTGACCTCATTAGCACGTAGCTACACGCTAGTGCATACCTGTGTGCACCGGCTCCTCGCTGAACGCCACCCACCCCGAGCGGGAAGTCCCGACGTTACTGCTGCCCGCCGCCATCGAGCAGAGCTTCGATCCTACAGCACCACCGGATCCATCAACACCTGCAGAGAAGAAAAGAACGGAAGTTCTGTTGAAAGACAGAAAAATATGTGACTAAGTGCTCAGAGTCTGAACGGTCAGATCCGAACCCGTCTCAATATCACGCTGACTTTAATATCATGCTCAATGTAACTTACACCCACGCTTCAGCTGTACCTGTTGCTATGACAACAGCAGCATCCTTTCACATAGCAACATGGTTCAAATTTCACATCCTTAGAACAAAATGAACCATCAAACAAACAACCGAGACTTTGTGTATGGTTAGAAAAGAATCACGACGCCTTATCGACCCCCCCCCCTTCATTTATACCACTGCGCTGTTGAACCCTGGACTCTGATTGGTCAGAAAGTGTTGATTAGTTTTCTAATAGCAGCTCTGACAGTAGTGCAGCTGCAAAACTCACGTTTATAAAAAGGCACTGAGCTTTTTATATAAATTGGGACTTGTACCAAGGACGCTGCATGTAAATGGATGGGGGGGGGGAAGAAACACCCCACACAACAACCCATGATGTGCGGAATTGTTGATACGGGGACTTTCTTCAAGTCAGGAGCAGGGCTTTCCCCAAAGCACAGATACACGGCACTCCACGGTGCTGTGCGATGTCAGCACCGTGCCGTCACTTGAATTAAACAAAATTACAATATGCGTATTACCGAGATATAACAAAGAATCCTGTCAAGTTTCATCAAATTCCTCCAAAAAATTGTGAGAGGAGTTGATTTCAGAAGGTGAGCACGCTTCCTGGGACGGATGGACGGACATCGCCACGACATAATCCGCCTTCGGGCCTTTCGGCCAGCGAGGGATAAAAATTGTGATGGAAGTTTATTTCAGAAAGCAAGCACACCTTGATGAAATTGCCAAAGTTTGTTAATAATCAAGAGCATAACTCTGGGAAAATCTGCCCAAATTAAACGAAATTTCAATCTGCGTATAACTGTCATATAACAAAGCTTTTTGCCAAGTTTGGTGAAATTCCTCCATAAATTATGAGAGGAGTCGATTTCAGAAGAGGGCAATTCCATGTAAATGTCAACCTCACCATGCAAAAATAAAGCAACATGTAATACATCAAAACCACTCCCAGAGATATCACCTAGGCCTGTATTTTACAGATGTGAATAAGTTGAACCAATTTGTAACCAACCTAATGTGTCACTGTCAGTCTTTCTTTCTTATAATGTAAACCCCAAGCTAAAATCAACTTTGATCATGTACAATTCTATATTATTGCCACAAGCCACAGAAATGTATGCTAAAATCCACAAAACAGCAAAACAATAGCCATCCTAAATATTATTTAAGAACTTTGATAGTTTTAGCTGATATTTAGAGAGTTTTTCAAAGGGTTATGGTGGTTAAATTGCTGATTTTCTAAACATATGCCATGTCTATTTCAGATGTGTCACATCCATAACGGAATTATGTCACATCCATAACGCTGATTTTTTTTCTTCCTAGATTCTGCTTGAAATAGAAAATATTTTAAACAAAGGCTTTTTTTATTTTCAGCTAAGACTCCTTTATTAAATGCATGCCTGCATTTGGATATTATGTTTGCAATTTCAGAGTTTGATGAATATGTGTAGTCACCCTGGAAATGGGGTATTTTTTCCGTCACATCCATAACGCATGTCTTTTTTGGCATTTTCTAGAGTTCTAAATGTACTATGGGAATTCTTTTTTTTCCCATGACTTCTCCAATATGAGAGGTCTTAAAAATATACAACAAATTTTAAAATACTGGAAAGGAATAAAAATTAACTAGGTCAGTTGTTGCCATTTTGAGTCCAAATGTCACATCCATAACGCTGGAATTGCTCAAGAATGTACACCCTCATGAAATTGTCAAAGTACAAGTTATTTAATCAAGGGTCAAAACTCTGGGAAAATTTTCACAAATGAAATTAAATCGCAATATGCGTATTACTGTCATATAACAAGGCCTTTTGCCAAGCTTCGAGAAATTCGTCCAAAAATTGAGAGAGGGAGTTGACGTCAGAAGGCGAGCACACCTTTATGAAATTGTCAAAGTCCAAGGTTGTTAATCAAGGGCCACAACTCTGGTAAAATGTGACCGAATTTACAAAATTACAATAGGCGTATTACCGACATGTAATAATGCCTTTTGCCAAGTTTTGTGAAATTCCTCCAAAAATTGACAGGAGTGGATTTCAGAAGGAACTAGATAGAACTCGACGCCAACGGCGTGGATGGGGATGCCTCCGCCTGGTAGACTACACGCCTTATTAAGTTGTGATTTGGGGACGGACATTTGACCTCACAGTAATCTTGACCTGTGACCTTTTAACCTCAAAATCTAATCAGTTCATGTTTGTCCCAAAGCGCACAAATAGTGAAAGTTTGGTGAAATTCCTTTCATTAGCCTTGGAGATATTGTGTTCACAGGGTTTTCAGACAGACATTTGACCTCACAGTGACCTTGACCTTAGACCTTTTGATCTCAAAATCTAATCATTTCATCTTTGTCCCAAAGTGCAGAAATGGTGAAAGTTTGGGTGACATTCCTTTCATTAGCCTTGGAGATATCGTGTTCACAAGGTTTCGGGACGGACGCGCGCACCCGAAAACATAATGCCTCCTGAACCTTAAGGTGGCGGAGGCATAAAAACACACTCTCGAAATGTCAACGTATACTTTTGTTAATCAAAGGCTGTAACTCTGATAAAATGTGGCCCAGTTGAACAAAATTACAATATTTGTATTACCGACCTATAACAAAGAATCCTGCAAAGTTTTGTAAAATTCCTCCAAAAACTGAGAGAGGAGTTGATTTCAGAAGGTGAGCACCCTTCCCGGGACGAACGGACGGACGGAAATTACCATGACATAATCCCCTTTCGGGCCTTTCAGCCAGCGGGGGATAATAAAACCATGTTCAAGGCGCTGGTCTCTAGATGGCGCTGTTGCGTGATTTGACCTCGATTCTGCTCCTGGTGCTATTGAGGTATTTCACCTGACGTCACAGGGTCACGTGACGCCCCGGTGTCCGCCATTTTGAACGTCAAGCTAGCTAATGTCAACAACAGTAGCTGGTATGTTACTGTAGCAATGTTCAGTCATTTGGATGACTGTTAAAACCTTTCAGTCTCAAGTTTTTCCTTTACTGGATTTACTAGTTTACTGAGCTAGCGCGTGTGCCAGCCGGCCGGCCGGCAGGCTAGCGCGCGCGCTAGCTCCCAGCTTGCCCGAGCGCGCTAGCTCAGTAAACTAGTAAATCCAGTAAAGGAAAAACTTGAGACTGAAAGGTTTTAACAGTCATCCAAATGACTGAACGTAAACATTGCTACAGTAACATACCAGCTACTGTTGTTGACATTAGCTAGTGCTAACAGCTAGTTGCTAATACACTGCTACAACTACACCGACCCTAATAATACAGTTCTTCATCATTGCTTGGTAACAGCAAATTTATAACGGGCCATGTCACTAAGAAGTTATTTCAATGACATTTAATAACATTTTGTTTATCCTGAGGACCGAAAGTAAATGAAAATGTGAACAAACCTTAGCTGTAATCAGATGGCGACCACCGGCTCCAGGGACGACCCGCTGATGTAGGCATGTTACCCAGCCTGACACAAAATATTTGTAGGCATCCAAACTCTTATACGCTTTCAGATCAATCCCTGTGTATGGCGATGGGTTTTTAACGACATAGGTATACAGATCATGTGGGCCGAAGTCAGGTAAAGACGAGGGCTTCGTGTACTTCCGTACGTCAGTGAACAATCCTGGTGGAAGCAGGTAAACGTCGTTCTCTAAGCCTGCTAACCTCAATTTTTGCAAATACCTCTCCCTCTGCTCGTCCTGTAAATGCCCTACGTCGCTGGATAGTGAAGGTGTTTTCTGCATCTCGCTCCTTTTTCTTTTATGTTTTTCGTTTGTCGCCTTCCTCACATTCAAACTGATTCAAGCCGTGCCGTCCAAAATGGCAGCATCACATGACTTGGTCACATGGGTGAAATACCTCAATAGACCAGGGCTTTTCAAAGTGTGGGGCGCGCCCCCCTGGGGGGCGCTAGAGTTCTTCGGGGGGGGGGGGGGGGGGGGGGGGGGGGGGGGGGGCGCAATGTGAGGAGCCTTTACCAGAGACAAAATGGATCGATTTTTAGTACCTAAAGCTACAGTGAGTGAGGAGACAGAGTCTGGGCCAAGCAAAAAAAAACAGAGCCTCCAGGATGTTGCGATTTGCAACTTCAGCACAAATTCAACCAATCCCCGCGAATTCAGGGCGGTGTTGCAATTATATCCAATCACCGCAACTTTCCCGCAAATTTGACCAATCGTTGGCGTCGTCTTGAGGTGACGTTGACAAACTACCTTCCGCCTTACTTCCGTGTTTATGTTCAAGAGAAGCAGCATGTGCGCAGTGTTGCCAGATTGGTTTTAAGTGCATTTTGGTGAGTTTTGAACATATTTTGGGCTGGAAAACGTCAGCAGTATCTGGCAACGCTGCATGATGTGCGAGTCAGTGATTATGTAGGCTTAAATTCTGTTACTGAAAGTGTGTTATGTTTACAGTGAAGGACTGTGTGCACTTTATTTTTTTTTACTTAATACAAGAAATTAATGGATGCCAACATTTTTGCCAAAATGGTATTTTATTTTCCATTGTTTAGGCAGCTTCAGCATCATACTGTGAGATTCTGTTCAAATTGTTTTTTTTTCTTCTATGAAGCCTGAGCCATTTATTTTATTAGTTTATAATTATTGTTTAATTTAGTCTTCAGGAGAGACTGCCTGCACACAGTACTAGTATTAATAGTTTTTTTTCTTACATGAAAGCTGAGGCATTTATATTATATTTTAAGGTAACTTCATGTTGTGCTGTGAGGTTCTCTGCACTTTAACTTTTGAACCAACAGGTGCATTTGGATAAGTAACGCCTATTTTTCTGCATTTTTGTAGTCCTGGTAATCTTTTATATTGGTAAAGTTGTTTATAGGACCATTTCTCAGTGTCTTTGTTTTTTAATCAATAGTTTTTCAGTAGTAACTTAATATTTAACATATCACTCAATTTTAATCACAAAAAGAGAAAATCGCAACAATTTCTCGCAACTTTCACTTCCTCCCGCAATGTAATCGCAACAAAAACCTAAAAAACACTGCGACTTTCATCGCAATTTTTTGGAAAACCCCCTGCAACATCAGACATTTTAGCCCACAACAATCACAAAAAAGGCCCGCGGAATCCTGGGGGGACTGAAAAAAGAAGGAAGTATGACCACGATTATTTAAAGTTTGGATTTTCATGGACTGGATCTGAAGATGCTCCACTGCCACAGTGTGTTGTCTGCCAAGAGGTGCTCGCTAACGATGCTATGAGATGTTTAAAATGTGTAAAACAAGATGTTTTAAAAAGCACAGATGTTTAAAATGTGAAAAAGAAAAAAAATTTAAATGTGTACAACAACCATTTTTTAAAAATACGAATGGAACATTAAGTATAGCAACAACAAAAATTGTAAGGGGGGGCGCTGTTGTTTATTTGCTCTCCGAGGGGGGGCTGACTCTCCCACACTTTGAAAACCCCTGCTATAGACCCTTTTCACTCACGTGACCTTCGTAAACGCGACCGCCATTTTGGACATGAAGAAATAACGGTTTATGGCACAGACCCTTTCGGTTCTCGCTCATCTAGCTGCTACAATGACTGCTTAGACTGCAACAATAATACCTAACACACATTTAAGTATCCGTCGTAAAGACGTGAAACTCGTCGAGTGACGAGTGTGTTCATTGATAAGCTAACACAATCTAAAAGTAGACATACCATCACACTGCCCTGGCGCTGTGTACAGTTTACCTTCTATGGTTTGTGCACCCACTATTTGCCATTACTTTCTCCAACCCAGTGTTCGAACTATGCCGATATTTTCGGGGGGTCCCCTTTTTTTCCCTTGGGGGGGGGGGGGGGGGGGGGGTGTGCTTGCGCTTGTCTCAGAGCGCGGATCTCCAAACACATGAGAAGCCTATCTTACGCACATATCACGCGGACTCCACACACGCATCGCGTCTGAAGTCATAACTCATCAGGGGAAATCGTGTCCGCATTGGCATGTTCAAAAAACAACCTCGCGTCAACAATGATACCACACGCAAGAAAAAAAAAAAAAACCAGTCAGGCTACTCAACACATCTGATCCACAGCAGCACCAAAGCATCACTGGAAATCATGTCAACAACCAATCTTCCATTTCAACACGCGTCAACAAACAAACGGCACCACAAACATGAACGACTCAGTCAGGCTACCGATTCCAAACCCACAGCAGACGAATAATTAAATGCATCTTACCTTAAAGCAGAATCGACCACAAAGGAAGTGTGTTGGCACTGTTGGCACACTTCCTTTCTACTAGTTTGTGTCCCCAACCTGGCAGCAGCAGTCGTTGTCATATCGGTTTATTTTTACACAACACTTCAGATATGCAAATGCTTCCTGTTACACACGATTGCTATGTCAATAAACATCATTTTGCCAATATTTTAGAGACCATCCATCTTCTCCGTCGGTCAGCATCTGTCGGGATCCGATAAAATGATAAATCTTGCCTTGTGTGTTGATGGTTACTACATCCAGGTGCACAACAATATAATGGCATGATGGAAGTCTTGCTGAAAGTAAAAACTTTCTTTGATGGCTATATTCCTTTCGATTCTTCGCCGTCGTTCCTCATTGTTGGCTGTGGTAGACTACTGGTAGTACATGTCCAAAATGGTGGCCGCGTTTGTCGTGACGTCACGTGGGAAGGGTCTATACTGCAAGCTTCTGGGTGTGATTTTTGCCTGTTGGGTTGCAGGTCTGTGGTTGACAGCCGTATTGCTAATATTCTAATTTCAGCTGCTATGTTGTTCAATATTACGCATTTTTTTGTCGTGCGAATTTTTTTTTTAATTCTCTGAATTGACCGTTTCCAATGTTTTCATTTCAAATCTAATTTTGCCCCTTGCATATTTGACAAGGTTAAAAAAAAATGTATTTACTAATGTTGAATTAGGCCTAAATCAACTCTATTTGCCACCAGAATGCACCGTTTGAAATCTCTAATTTCAAAATTTCAGCAGCCGGCCCTTATGAGCTGGGCTCCACATCAGTAGAATAAGAGAAATCAACACTGTACCTGTCAACACAACTCGGGCGAGACCAGACAAGCGCTGTTACTCAGCAGAAAAAACAGGAAGTACATCAAAACTGCCAGGAAGGAGTGCTTGTTGCCTGATATACACACACACACAGAGCTGTGCACTCCATCTTCTCATCAGTCGAGTCTCCAGTGGACCCCGTTATCAGCGTTCAGGCTAGTGAAGCTCCAGGAACATACAGAAAACATCCTGATCTTAACGCGCCTCCTTTCCCCCCCACATCAGGAGGAAGTGTGGGCAGGCAGATGTCCCGTCCTCTAAACTGGCTGACTATCCGGGAAACAGAATTACAGAGGAAACACACTCGGGCTTCTTAACCCCGTGTGTTAGGACCCCAGACACCTGACAGACCCACAGCTCTTCCTGTAGATTTGCACATGTTCTCCTGGAACACTTGTTCATGTGAGGACACAAAGCGCGCCATTCCTTCCCTCTCTCCATCCCAGTGAAACACTTCACACCCACTGCACCCACTGTTTGCTGACGGAGTCGTGAGTTATGTTTGCTGTAAGAACACGCCCAGAAAGCAAAGAGAAAACCTGCAAAAACATTGAACTACTGATCATTTCTAACCAGGACCAACATTTTCCATTCCTCAGGACCTTCATGACTGCACTTCACACTGCTCGTCTTAAATCTCTTAACACGGCTCCCTTTCTTCTTCCTGATAATCTTCCTACCAGGCACTATTAAAAAAAAATAAAAATCATTTCAAGATTATTATGTTCAGTGAACAAACTGTAAGCGTTGATCCTGCACTGTTTCCTGCTCATTCTTTCTGTACGGCAGCAGTCAGCATGAGAAAGATCGGACATAAATGAAATTCATTCTTATTATAAATTCAAGTTCAATGTGTTTATTGTCATATGCACAGTAAGGACATGTCCTCTTGTACAATGAAATTCTTAGTTTGCTGGCCACCATGGAGGCCAATTACAAATCAATAAATAGGCGGAAGGAGTAATACAAAGTAAAGGCAATATAGTGCAAAAATAAAAGCAAAGAAAAGCAAAAAAAAAAAAAAAACCCACCCAGTATAGTACAAAATGAAGGTTAATGTCGTGCAAAATAGGTAGTGTAATACAAAAATAAGGCAATGATCAAATTAATCATCAAATTAATAAACTGAACACATTTTATGCACACCAGCACCAGTTCCTGTTTAGACTAATCATTTGGTTTTACTTTTTAGTTGAAATTTTTTCATTTACCCAGAGTGAAGGAAATAGTGCTATATGAAGAGCACACATTGTTGAATAATAATAATAATAATAATAATAATAATAATAATAATGGCGGCACAGTGATGTAGTGGTTAGCACTGTCGCCTCACAGCAAGAAGGTCCTGGGTTCGAGCCCCGGGGCCGGCGAGGGCCTTTCTGTGTGGAGTTTGCATGTTCTCCCCGTGTCTGCGTGGGTTTCCTCCGGGTGCTCCGGTTTCCCCCACAGTCCAAAGACATGCAGGTTAGGTTAACTGGTGACTCTAAATTGAGCGTAGGTGTGAATGTGAGTGTGAATGGTTGTCTGTGTCTATGTGTCAGCCCTGTGATGACCTGGCGACTTGTCCAGGGTGTACCCCGCCTTTCGCCCGTAGTCAGCTGGGATAGGCTCCAGCTTGCCTGCGACCCTGTAGAAGGATAAAGCAGCTACAGATAATGAGATGAGATAATAATAATAAAAGTTGAATACATTTTGAGCAAAAAAAAAAAAAAAATTCATACCTGTGCCATTTCTTCCTCAACTTTTCCCTGGGCGATTTTTTTTTTTTAAATAAATATACAGTTAACTTGAACATTAGAAAGGCACTTTTTAAATGGTGGTATTATTATTATTATTATTATTATTATTATTACTACCTCCATTTATATAGTGCCTTTCTAATGTTCAAGCTAACTGTATTTAAAAATAAATAAATAAATAAATAACCTAGGGAAGAGTCTAGTAAGAAATGGCACAGGTATGAATTTTTTGCTCAAAATGTATTCAACATAATAATAATAATAATAATAATAATAATAATAATAATAATAATAATAAAGAGATAATGAGATGAGATGAAAAAAATTCATACCTGTGCCATTTCTTCCTCGACTTTTCCCTGGGCGCTTTTTTTTTTTTTTTTTAATATACAGTTAGCTTGAACATTAGAAAGGCACTATATAAATGGTGGTGGTATTATTATTATTATTATTACCTCCATTTACCGTATATAGTGCCTTTCTAATGTTCAAGCTAACTGTATATTTTAAAAAATAAATGAATAAATAAATAAAATAAATAAAAAGTGCCCTAACCTAGGGAAGAGTCTAGTAAGAAATGGCACAGGTATGAATTTTTTGCTCAAAATGTATTCAACATAATAATAATAATAATAATAATAATAATAATAGTGAAAAAACAGATGTGAATGTACAGTGCTTAAAACATTTAAGTCAAGACTGCTCGCTGACTGTGTGGCAACGGGGGCGTGGTCAAGCATCGTTTTGTGAGTGGAGGGCGGGGCCAGGAAAGGTGAGTGGCAAAGTGATCAGACCTGCTGTCAATTGATGTTGTGCGCGCACGTGTGTGTGTTGCCATGATGATGGAGCAGAGAAAAGGAGGGAGAGTGCGAAGAGGTGGCTGTCTCCCAACCAGATCGTGTGTGTGTGTGTGTGTGTGTGTGTGCGTGTGAGAGAGAGAGAGAGAGAGAGAGAGAGAGAGAGTGTGTGTGTGTGTGTGTGTGTGTAAACCAAACATTACGTTAAAAAAAAAAAAAAAAGACTATGTTATGGCAGCAGTGTAGTGGTTAGTGCTGTCGCCTCACACCAAAAAGGTTCTGGGTTCGAGCCCCGTGGCCGGCGAGGGCCTTTCTGTGCGGAGTTTGCATGTTCTCCCCGTGTCCGCGTGGGTTTCCTCCGGGTGCTCCGGTTTCCCCCACAGTCCAAAGACATGCAGGTTAGGTTAACTGGTGACTCTAAATTGACCGTAGGTGTGAATGTGAGTGTGAATGGTTGTCTGTGTCTATGTGTCAGCCCTGTGATGACCTGGCGACTTGTCCAGGGTGTACCCCGCCTTTCGCCCGTAGTCAGCTGGGATAGGCTCCAGCTTGCCTGCAACCCTGTACAGGATACGCGGCTACAGATAATGGATGGATGTGTTATACATCATTTCCTGCCTTTCTGCATTTCAGTGTTCCACCCACCCTCAGGAACATACTACAGACTGTTAATATGCAATTTATTTAGCAGCTAAGTTTAAAAAAAAAAATAATAAGAATTCACATCTGCTCCATTTTCCCCTGAGAATATAAACATGGACATTGAAGTTTCAGTGCTGCTTTCCTGTCACACATCATGCCCTCCATCACATCCAGCAGCCTGTTCCACAAGTTCTCTGGTCAGCTGAGACATCACACATGCTCTAGTCTCTCCAAATAGCATGGATACACACACGCACACCCCGACTAAAGTCCGGGAATTCGGATGACATCACCGGTGAGAGTATTTCTTGAGAGCACACACTGCTGTTCCCACCCCCTGACTCATTCTCACACACACACCAAATCTGACACAGGAAGACAGATATTTACACATCCATATTTAACAATTTTTGCAGTTGTGGAACTTGTTGGGTTTAACAGATGATCCACAACAATGTACAGTGGGATCGTAATCCTGCTTCTGATCACATAACATGATGGAGGATGTCATCCTTTCTGTCTGAGGATGGAAAATCTGTGCTGCAGCCAAAAACAAAAACACACAGCGCAGTCCAGCTAGGTCAGCTCTGCTGGGAAAATAGCACACACTCAAACGAAGCAGGATGCAAATTACAGGGGCCATATTTTAGAATTACTTGTCATCCGCCTACATTATCTCGTTAACTTCTCTCACGTCACTACACTGTTAGATAGCCATCGCTCGTACGGTCAGCCGTCTTATTCAGAAATAAGCGAGACTTGATTCAAGTCTGGGGCATTAATCAGACCGTTTCATTCATCAGTACTAGCGAGACTGACCAAGTCCATGTCACCATGTCAAACCCAAAAACTGCCACCTGATATCTTGTGAACAGGTAACAGATATGATTACTGTCTGTCCGTCCGTCCGTCTCTCTCTCTCATACACACACAAAGATTTTAATCCAATTTGATACTCAATGTGATGCGAGTAAATAAATCCAAGGCATGAGTTAATCCAAGGGTCAATCTGCTAAACTACTGAAATCAATTCGACAGGATAAAGCGGCTAGAGAGAATAATAATAATAATAAATCAGTTTTATATAGCGCTTTTCAAGATACTCAAAGACGCTTTACAGAAGGTTCAAACATACACACACAGATAATGGATAATTATAAACAAAGAAAGAAAACTAACTAACTAAAAATAAATAAATAAATAATAAAAAGTCCACCAAGTAGGGGTCAGGATGTAATTCCCGTGGTGTAGCAGCCACAGTCCCACCAAAAGGCGCACGAAAACAAGTCCCACATCTCCAGCACAGCCGCTGTGACGCCGCCAGCAACACCGCTCGAACACCACGCCATGGATCCACAAAGCGAGCAGAGAAGCTCCGCCACGCAGAGCGCTGGTGTGTCCCAAACCGCCTGCACAGCCGCCGCGACGCCACCGAGCAACATCGCTCGGAACATCACGCCAAGCGTTAAAGCGCAGAGCGCTGGACAACCACGATGTAAAATGAGCAACGAGCTCACTGCAGTCCACAGCTGGGAGCGCAGGCATCGCCCACGGCGAACCAAGGCCTGGAGGGAACCGACGCCCAAACTGGGTCCGGAGCTGCACCACAACCGGCGGACAAAACACTCAAACAAACATCAAACTACACAAACACACAGAAAAAAAAAGAAAGAAAAAAAAGGAGAGAAATAAAATAAAATAAAAAATAAAAAGCTCCGGTGAGAAGCGGCAGCCAGAATGCGCATGACGTACTCTCAACCGGAAACGGATGAGATGAGATGAGATGAGATGAGATGAGATGAGATGATTCAATCCAATATACAACCCCAATTCCAAAAAAGTTGGGACGCTGCGTAAACTGTAAATAAAAACAGAATGTAATAATTTGCAAACGATAGAAACCCTATATTTCATTGAAAATAGTTCAAATACAACATATCAAATGTTGAAATGGAGAAATTTTATTGGTTTTTTGAAAAATATATGCTCATTTTGAATTTGATGTCAGCAACACATTTCAGAAAAGTTGGGACGGGGCATGTTTACCACTGTGTTGAATCACCTCTACTTTTAACAACATTCTGTAAACGTTTGGGAACTGAGGAGACCAGTTGCTGTAGTTTTGAAAGAGAAATGTTGTCCCATTCTTGCCTGATATACAATTTCAGTTGCTCAACAGTTTGGGGTTTCCTTTGTCGTATTTTGTACTTCACAACACGCCAAATGTTTTAAATGGGAGACAGGTCTGACTCTGGACTGCAGGCAGGCCAGTTTAGCACCTGGACTCTTACTACGGAGCCATGCAGTTTTAACATGTGCAGAAAGCAGTTTGGCATTGTCTCGCTGAAAGACGGAAGGCCTTCCCTGAAAAAGATTTTTTCTGGATGGCAGCATATTGCTCTGAAATGTGTATATATCATTCAGCATTAATGATGCCTTCCCAGATGTACAAGCTACCCATGTCATGTGCACTAATGCACCCTCATACCATCACAGACGCTGGCTTTTGAACTGTGCACTGATAACAAGCTGGATGGTCCCTCTCTTCTTTAGCCTGGAGGACGTGGTGTCCATGAGTTCTAAAAAGAATTTCTACTTTTGATTCGTCAGACCTCGGGACAATTTTCCACTTCGCCTCAGTCCATCGTAAAAGAGCTCGGGCCCAGAGAAGGTGGCGGTGTTTCTGGATATTGTTTATATCTGGTTTTAACTTGCGTTTGTGGATGCAGTAATGAACTGTTTTCACAGACGATGGTTTTCTGTAGTGCTCCTGAGCCCATACAGTGATTTCCACTACAGACACGTGTCTGCTTTTTAATGCAGTGTCTCCTGAGGGCCTGAAGATCACACGCATCCAATGTCAGTTTTCAGCCTTGTCTCTTGCATACAGAGATTTCCCCAGATTCTCTGAATCTTTTAATGATATTATGGACCATAGATGATGTGATCCACAAATATTTTGCAATTTTACATTGAAGAACGTTATTCTTAAATCGTTGCACTGTTTGCCCACGCAGTCTTTCACATGGGGAGGGCGTGAACCCCTCCCCATCTTTACTTCTGAGAGACTCCGCCTCTCCGAGATGCTCTTTTTTTATACCCAATCATGTTACTGACCTGTTGCCAAGTAACCTAATTAGTTTTTTTAAGCATTACACAACTTTTTCAGTCTTTTGTTGCCCCATCCCAACTTTTCTGAAATGTGTTTCTGACATCAAATTCAAAATGAGCGTATATTTTTCCAAAAAAAATTTCAGTTTCAACATTCGATATGTTGCCTTTGTACCATTTTCAATGAAATGTCGAGTTTCCATCATTTGCAAATTATCGCATTCTGTTTATTTACAGTTTACACAGCGTCCCAACTTTTTTGGAATTAGGGTTGTACTACTGAATCAATCCGACAGACTAGTCAGACACAGTAGTGAACTGATTTAATATGACCATACCAAACCAGTGATTCACATCACGTGTGTGTGTGTGTGTGTGTGTGTGTGGGGGGGGGGGGGGGGGGGGGGGGGGGGGGGGGGGGTGTAAAAATTAATTACTGGGAAAAGGAAAAAAATAAATAAATAAAGGATAGATATACGTGGAAATTAGAGTTTATTAGCGGTTATGATCCGTACAAAATTCCTCAAAACAACTGGAGTGATGGTGCAGATTTGTGGCCTAGCGTTAGCATTAGCTACATGTTGGAATATACCTTCTTTTTCCCGCCGAAGAGTCCCGACATGGAAGAACAGTTAAATACCTAACTACAAAAGCAAGAAAACCTTCTTTGTGTAAAGACTTTTTTTTTGTGTGTAAAGAATGTTGCAAAAGCCAAAGCATTTACTCTCAAAGGACTCGGACCTGAACTGTGGGCTGGATGGTTTTCCCTCCCTTCCACATTTCAGCAACCCCAAGGACATCTAGTTACAGAGCTATTGGCACATTATCATTCAGGGTTTTTTCTAGAAAAATTTAGTATGAGGGCGCTCACCATGGCGAGGGAGCGAAGCGATAGGGGGGTTGTCCATCCCCCCCTCCGCTGTGCGAAGCCTTTGAAAAATTGAGGCTACAATGGGACATTCTGAGGCTATCTGAGAGGGAAATTGTAACAAAGAAAGAAGTAATCTTCTTCTGCCCCGGACAGTCTTTGGCTTTCTTCCGTTTCGTGCCGCAGGATGGCATCTTTAAATGTCCAAGTGTCAACAAAAACAACTCGCGAACTTCTTCTGTCCAAAGCTCCCGCGCCGGTGGGTGAAAGGTCATTCAGTCTCGAGAAATCTCGCTCTACAAGTCAGCTGACCTTGTATGTAACCCATGTCAAATCTTGCGAGAGCAGCTGCGACAAGTAAACAACATGGCGCCTCAGTCTGGAAAACGCCAATTCGGATCGTTTTTGCACCGTCTGACGGTGTATCTACTATGATTGGAATATTTTTGGAGTCATTATAACTAGGGGTGGCACGGTTCACAAAAGTCGCGGTTCGGTACGTATTGCGGTTTGAGGTCTGCGGTTCGGTACGTATTGCGTTTTTTTTTTTTTAAATCTTAAGTACTCTGTATTTGGGCATATAGCCTACTATTTACCTTAAGTAAACATAGTTTAGGATACAGCATTTAAGAGAGGTTAAAATTATAGTTACAATGAAATAATCATGCACAAACTGAGTTTGAGTTGACATAAGCACATTTTATGAACAATCTCTGATGAAAAGCCAGGTAGTATTTTGAAACAGCAAGAGGGAAGACATGGATGATTTCAACAGCTTTTTTATTTACTACAGTATTTATACAAAGTGTCAGGAGTGTTTGCTGCCATGTTGTGGCATCTAGAGGAACCAGGTGTCTTTTGTCACATACAGAGTTTTCATTTCATTTCATTTCAATTGGAAGAAATAAAAATGAGTTCTTAAAGCTTACTTTTGAACAGATGTGTGTGTTAAAACTTAAACTTTTATGTGGCGACCAACCAACCACCTATATACAAAAACCGAATCAAAAACTCTTCTAATCCCTGAGAGTGAGGATGTATTTTTTTCACTTGAAATTAAAGTGCAGTGTTTTGAAACGTATGGCTGGATTTCTTATCTAATCTTAAAGTGCCACTGTATTCTTAGAACGATTTATAACAAAATACACACACAGCCAATATAAAATATTGCAATAAAACCAATCACTGCACTGCTTAAAACAAACCTCCCCTCCCCTCGCCGGAAAAAAAAAAAAAAAAATCTAGTTCGCCCATTATCCTGTGTCATTCTGAGATGCGCAGATAGACAGTAAAGGGAATTCCGAATTCGGAATTGATAGCGTTCCGGCGCTGCGCCGGATTTCTGGCGTACCGCGGCGCCGGAACGCTATCACCCCTGTTCGCGCGAAAGAGAACCATGTGGTTTCATACGGGCATTCGGCTTTTTTTTTTTTTGGCGAACGTCTTAAATAGGGGTACCGCGGTTTATACGCGTATTGCACCGCAACAGGCGTATCGTACGGTTCGTTTTTTTTCCCATAACCGTGCCAAGCCTAATTATAACGTATTTGATGATCAGACACATTGTCACATGGTGTTGCTGGGATGTTTTCACGGAGAAAAGATCGTTTTGAGAAAGACTGCATGTTGTGCAGTAGCATATGTGACTTGGGGTTTGTGGCAGCGGGGGCGTGGTCAAGCACCGGTCTGTGACAGGAGGGCGGAGTCAGGGAAGGTAAGTGGCAGAATCACTACACCTGACGTCAATTAACCTGTGTTTGTGTGTCTTCCCAGTGACCGCGCCCTATTTAAAGAGGGAGAGCAGAGAGCAGAGGAGCTCATCCCCGAACAAGACGCCAGTCGTGTGTGTGTGTGTTGAGTGGGAAAAGTTGTTAGACTGAAAAGTGTGGCAATACAGCCCTATTTTGACCCTGATCTCTGTCCTGCCGTCTTCTGTGCTCCACCCTTCCACACGAACCGCTACAGGGTTCAATCGGCATTTCGGTAAGGGGGCGCACGCCGAGAGTAAGAGGGCGCAGCGCCCCTGTTCCCCGGTTTAGACGAAAGCCTGATCATTTATACAGTGACGCTTATTATTGTTAAAACAATATATGAATTGCTATTTGTAAAATGAAATATCTCGCTCCAGACTTTCAAACAATGTTGCAAGATTTTATTTTAATTTTATCTAATAGTCGATGGAACAATAATTACAGACGCTAACAGAATCAGCACTTTCCAGTTGTAGCTGTAGTTATATAGTAACTATAATCACCCCGTAATAATAATTCCAATGAACGGTTAATGTTCAGTTCCCTCTTCATTTATTCTTGATTCAAAAGGCACAACTGAGTCACACAGGTTGATCAGTGTGTAACGGACAATAATAACTTAATCCAAAATAGTTTTTCCTGCCCTCGTCGATTTATTTCCATTTCACATGCATGCAGCTGTTGTAAAGTTCAGTGTGTGTGTGTGTGTGTGTGTGTGTGTCTCTCTCGAACTGTAGGTTCATTTCTCCATTCTGGCTCCATGGGGACATTTTGCACAGGACTGTGTTCCTCTGATAACAGAAACAAAACTCCAGTGCTCTCTGCTCTTAACCTGTTCTTTCAGGATATATCGCACATATCGCACTTGGTTGGGTTTTTATGGAGTTATATGGGTTGTTTTACAATCAGGGTACGCAAGCTAAAAATCACATTTAACACTTATTATCTTCAATATCAAAAGGCTTGCCTAAATAAACTTGGTTGTTTATTGTAGCCCTGTGATAGCTCTATTTACCATGCAAAAAAAAATTGGGTGATAACGTTATTTTTGGTGAATGTATGGCAATATCTGTCATATTTAGCAAAATTACTCGTGTCATTTAGAAAAAAGTGCTTTTTTGACCACAGGTAGCTCCAAAAGGGATGCACTTAAATCATTCTTTATACAATAAAACACATATTTGGTTCCGTATCATTGGAAACATAGTTAAGTTTTAATGTTGAATGCCAGTAAGTTTTCAGACTATTTTGATCAAAGTAGTATGTAATTGTGTCAAAAAAAGTCCTCTCCGAGACAGCTAATTTTTCAATATAAAATAACATATCTAAAATGATTATTTTCATCCTAAAATGTGGTCAAGATATTGGGACATAAATATTAGAGACAATTAACACAAAGCTTACAGCCTTATACAACCCCAATTCCAAAAAAGTTGGGACAAAGTACAAATTGTAAATAAAAACGGAATGCAATGATGTGGAAGTTTCAAAATTCCATATTTTATTCAGAATAGAACATAGATGACATATCAACTGTTTAAACTGAGAAAATGTATCATTTAAAGAGAAAAATGAGGTGATTTTAAATTTCATGACAACAACACATCTCAAAAAAGTTGGGACAAGGCCATGTTTACCACTGTGAGACATCCCCTTTTCTCTTTACAACAGTCTGTAAACGTCTGGGGACTGAGGAGACAAGTTGCTCAAGTTTAGGGATAGGAATGTTAACCCATTCTTGTCTAATGTAGGATTCTAGTTGCTCAACTGTCTTAGGTCTTTTTTGTCATATCTTCCGTTTTATGATGCGCCAAATGTTTTCTATGGGTGAAAGATCTGGACTGCAGGCTGGCCAGTTCAGTACCCGGACCCTTCTTCTACGCAGCCATGATGCTGTAATTGATGCAGTATGTGGTTTGGCATTGTCATGTTGGAAAATGCAAGGTCTTCCCTGAAAGAGACGTCGTCTGGATGGGAGCATATGTTGCTCTAGAACCTGGATATACCTTTCAGCATTGATGGTGTCTTTCCAGATGTGTAAGCTGCCCATGCCACATGCACTAATGCAACCCCATACCATCAGAGATGCAGGCTTCTGAACTGAGCGCTGATAACAACTTGGGTCGTCCTTCTCCTCTTTAGTCCGAATGACACGGCGTCCCTGATTTCCATAAAGAACTTCAAATTTTGATTCGTCTGACCACAGAACAGTTTTCCACTTTGCCACAGTCCATTTTAAATGAGCCTTGGCCCAGAGAAGACGTCTGCGCTTCTGGATCGTGTTTAGATATGGCTTCTTCTTTGAACTATAGAGTTTTAGCTGGCAACGGCGGATGGCACGGTGAATTGTGTTCACAGATAATGTTCTCTGGAAATATTCCTGAGTCCATTTTGTGATTTCCAATACAGAAGCATGCCTGTATGTGATGCAGTGCCGTCTAAGGGCCCGAAGATCACGGGCACCCAGTATGGTTTTCCGGCCTTGACCCTTACGCACAGAGATTCTTCCAGATTCTCTGAATCTTTTGATGATATTATGCACTGTAGATGATGATATGTTCAAACTCTTTGCAATTTTACACTGTCGAACTCCTTTCTGATATTGCTCCACTATTTGTCAGTGCAGAATTAGGGGGATTGGTGATCCTCTTCCCATCTTTACTTCTGAGAGCCGCTGCCACTCCAACATGCTCTTTTTATACCCAGTCATGTTAATGACCTATTGCCAATTGACCTAATGAGTTGCAATTTGGTCCTCCAGCTGTTCCTTTTTTGTACCTTTAACTTTTCCAGCCTCTTATTGCCCCTGTCCCAACTTTTTTGAGATGTGTTGCTGTCATGAAATTTCAAATGAGCCAATATTTGGCATGAAATTTCAAAATGTCTCACTTTCGACATTTGATATGTTGTCTATGTTCTATTGTGAATACAATATCAGTTTTTGAGATTTGTAAATTATTGCATTCCGTTTTTATTTACAACTTGTACTTTGTCCCAACTTTTTTGGAATCGGGGTTGTATTTAAAAGCACTATGGAAGTAGTGGATTCTGAATTGTCAAAAAAAAAAAAGTCCTCTCCAAGAATCACTTCATTTGTTTCTCCCAGCCCTGCTTAAAGCTACACTTAATCTTCTTTATCTTATAGCAGGGGCGGCACGGTGGTGTAGTGGTTAGCGCTGTCGCCTCACAGCAAGAAGGTCCTGGGTTCAAGCCCCGGGGCCGGCGAGGGCCTTTCTGTGTGGAGTTTGCATGTTGTCCGCGTGGGTTTCCTCCGGGTGCTCCGGTTTCCCCCACAGTCCAAAGACATGCAGGTTAGGTTAACTGGTGACTCTAAATTGAGCGTAGGTGTGAATGTGAGTGTGAATGGTTGTCTGTGTCTATGTGTCAGCCCTGTGATGACCTGGCGACTTGTCCAGGGTGTACCCCGCCTTTCGCCCGTAGTCAGCTGGGATAGGCTCCAGCTTGCCTGCGACCCTGTAGAAGGATAAAGCGGCTACAGATAATGAGATGAGATGAGATCTTATAGCAGATTACACAAAACTACCATACACACACGTCAAAAAATGACCTGAAATCTGTTCTTTAACTTGTCCTTCACTTAAAAACTGGTACAAGAACCAGTTTGAATCAATTTGAATTTTGGACCCCTGTGACACAAACTTTGTACCCTGATTGTAAAACAACCCATATCAGAGTTGTTTGAAACCAATCTGGGTTTTCCGTGTCTAATAAGCAAGTTGCTTCACCGGTCAGAAAATGAAACTCTCATGAAGAAGCTAACTCGAATGCAAGCAGAAAAAAATAAAATGAGATTCTTAGGCCCACTTTACACGGGGACGGTCTGAAACAAAAACGCAAAAGTCCGTTTTCGTTCTCACTTTTTTCCGCGTCTACACGACCGTTTTCAACGAGGAAATCTGCGTCTATACGGTGACGCATAATGTCTCCGCTATGTCTGCACGCATGCGCAACGTCTTCTGTCTTGTCTGATCTGCACATCTGCGCCGCTGTTCTGTAAAGTTATCCTACCTCTTGGATTTGTCCTACCAAGCCTACTGCGCATGCGCGAAATCCAGGAGGGTAGGAAAATTCAACAGTAGTTTTGTCCCACGGATCAGCTGGGCTGATAGGAAATCGGTGAGAATTTCACGCATTTGCCGATTTTTATGTTTTGTGCGTATTGGTCGAGTCTTTGGCCGAGTCAAATAATTTGTAATGACTTGTTTTAAATAATAAAACGGTCTGTATGAGAACTTGCTAGGATAACTTTACAGAACACCGGTCCGGCTGAGGTACTGTAGTGCTCGAGGGAGGAGCAGGAGCAAACCGAAACTCTTTTAATCTGCCTTTATTAAGTAACACTCACTCTTGTTTCGGTGAAGAAGAGAAAAGGCAGTGTCCATCTCAGCAAAATAAACCCGTTCGGCTGCTAGTTTTGTTTTCAGTCTCGGGTTTATGGTTTCACGAGCGGCTTGAATAGGCGGCGCGCGCGCGTGCGTGTGTGTGTGTAACTTGGCGACACCAAACTGAGGAGCTCCAGCCGGGCGGGTGAGCAGGAAAACACATCTACTGCATTAAAACACAGGGCAGCTTGAAGGTCCATTGGATCGATGTAATCAGACATGCTCTTACTTTTTTACTTACTTTCTTACTTCCCGGGCTGGCATGTACAGTATATGACATATGTATGACGTAAACGCGTACCCGACGTGAGCAGATCCGAGCAGAGTTTCGCGTATTGGGTAGTTTAGACGGATATGCAATGGGGGCTGTTTTTAACTTATCCACTCTGGAAGGTGTTTTCAATTTTATCCGTTTTTCAGCCTCGGAAACGCCGTCCCCGTGTAGACAAAAGGCACTTCTGATAAAATATTTAGTCGTTTTTACCCGACAGCGTCCTCGTGTAAACGGGCCCTTAAACTATTCCATACTCACTTCCAACTTTCCTTTTTTTTTTTTTAAATACAATCACGAATTTATTTGGCGTTTTACAGGCTTAGCTCCTTTCATCGTATTCTCTTTAACCACTCATTTCTTCATTGTTCTTGAAGCATTTGCTTCTCTTTGTTAACTTTTTTTTTTTTATTGCAGGGGAGACGGTAATACCTTTTATCCACTTGAACCAAAAAACGAACCAGACTGAAGACAGATTAAGCCTTGCTTAGACGAAAGACGGTATCTGTTTGACCCCCAGGTGTAATTATCACATGCTGCACGACGTCAAGGGGTCTATAGGGAGTTAATCTTATTATGGCTAGTGAAACATCTGAAACTAGTGTTCCTCAAGCTATGATCTTGGCTTCTTCATGTCCTACAGTTCATCCTCTTCAGCTAGAGCGAGGTGCCGTTTGGGCCACTTCAACCTTTTACAGCCTGGGTGTACTCCGCTACCTACAGCCCGGTCTTCTCTGCGAGCTGGAGCCTGGGCCCTTCAGCCCGACACATTCTCCTTTTTAGCCAGTATAACCTGGGCTCCTTTGCAAGCTGCGGTTTGACCTTCTATGGCCTGGTCCAGCGCTCGAAACTAACGGTGTCCCGACGTCCCGGGGACCATAAAAAATGTCATCGGGACACAAAATTATCATATCTGGGACAATCCCGGGACAATGGAAAGTTCAGGCTGCACTGTGTGAATGAATGATTTGCCTTGAGGCGACAAGCCTGTGTCTCTCTGAAGGCCAATTTATGCTGACAACCCAGTCCTCGCAGACGGCGCCGCAGACAATGTCTGCGTGGCCCCCCCACCTTCACAGACGCTCTGTGCGCACCTCCCAAAAATTGTGACCACCGCAGAAGCCTCGCAGACAGCGCCGCAGACAAGAGGGCTCTGATTGGTCCAGTCTACCCGCTGTACACACACTTCCGCTTCCCTACTTTCCCGGTTTGGTTTGTTTTCACGACCGGCATTTTTAAAAACACGAGCGAAGGTGGAGCAGCATGAAGAGCGGTTGATTGAGGAAGTACGTACATCTATACGACTCCAGTTCTAGTCATTATAAAAAAAAAAAAAGTTCTAGTCATTATAAGTAACCGGAGGATAAACACTCCACTAACCACACCCACCAACTACTCCTAGTGACTTTGCGCCCCCTTGCGTTGTGCCGGTGAATAACATCGCGCACGCCTATTATCCCCGCTCAACAATAAATTACAACTGTCTGCGAAAAGCTATCTGCGAAAGCCTTGTCGCACGAGCATGCAGAGGCCTTGAGAGGGAGCAGCCCGTCCCTCCTGTGCGTGTGCGTGTGTGTGTGTGTGTGAGAGAGCAAGCAGCCCTTCCCCCACCCACGCGCTGCGCTGAGAGACACAGAAAGGGCAGTAATTGCTCAGAGCGCTCCCTCCAAACAACGGGGATTTACACGAAAACGGAAGGATATATTCACAAAATTCTTTCACACTGAGTGCCACAAGGCTCTCCTGAACACGGTGATGTAATTTTTTTGTCTGTAGTGTAAAAATTGAGGTCACTAGAGCGAGTTAAAAACGAGTTTTTGCATGAGAAGGCTGAAAGTGAGGAGAGGACGGGCGCTCAGCCCACAGACTGCCATTATAAACGTGGCTGCGCTGACTGCAAAATCAGAAAAGTCACTGTAAATAATGTAAATGATTTCTATGACTAAAGGTTGCAATAAAAAAACTTGCATTACATTGCTTTGTTTGCACTTATATGATATGACACTTTTATCCAAAGTGACTTTTTTACAGTGTTACAGTCCCTGTAGCAATGTTGGGGTCGGTGCCTTGCTCAAGGGCATTGCATCCATTGATGGTATGGCTGATGGCTTTCAAAACATCTCTGAATGGGGCAACAGGTATATTACATAAAAATGGATAACAGTCATGGTGAAAATGATAAGTTGGCCTTATATATGCCAACAGATATTCAAGGTATAAGTAGATGAAATGAACATGAAAGGGGTCTTATTTTCAACTAAAGTGTACTGCAGATGTAGTGAGTTGAAACATTTTCTGAATGAGCTAGTTGGCCCCTTTAAATAAACGGGTATCTATTCATACAGTGAGATCGCCAAAGTTTAATAAACTGAAAATGCAATAACTAATTTTGAAGTAGATGATGTATAGGACATGTGTCACTTGTGTTTTGTGACTTATTGTAAAAACGATATAAAGGGTTCAAAATTGCATAGTTACAAATATAATAGTAACTTCATATGATAATATGCAATGCTATGGCTCTCCCCTTCCATCCTTGGAATCACTACATCACAAAAGAACAGTATGCAGAGCCCACAAAATTGTCTCAGACCCCACTCACCCTGCACACTATGCATTTCAGCTTCTGCCCTCTGGAAGGCGCTACAGGTCAATTGCCACCAAAACAACACGCTTTAAAAATAGTTTTATCCCTACTGCCATACAACTTCTGAACTCTTGCAGATAAACATTGATCATGGACTGAAAATTGTTTGATGTTGGAATTGTCTGTGTCTATCTGTATGTATGATATTCATGTTGTCTTAGGTGGGGTTTACATTAGACCGTATCAGCGGATCATCAGATTAACGTTTTTAAAAACGATTAGCGTGCACACAGCAACGCCAATACACGATTCGCGTGCACACAGCAACGCCAATACACGGATACGCTAATCACATGACTAATTTGGCACGCAAGTTGAAATGTGTCAGTGCGGCTCATCGCTTCCTCCTCAGCGGCTGCGCTCCAAATCACTCCGCCCTGAACAGCGAGTGCCCTCTGGAGGGTGCGCACTCCGGCCCTGCGCAGCTCACAGAGCGTGTGAGTGAAGTGCACGAGCAGTGATTCGGGACTGAGCCGCTGTGCGCAAGTCACTTACCACTTGCAAGTGGAAGGATGGCAAGCCTAAAGACGATCATAACTACACAATGGGCAGTATTTGCATCAGTATTTGCAGTATTTTCATACTTTTATACTCTTTAATGAAAGGTGATACAAGGCGGAAGTCCGCGACGTTTTTCAGCAGTCGCGTCACATGACCAACGCCAGCGAATCAGGAAGGTGGATGTCACAGTGACGTTGTCCAATGACGACGCCAGCTAGAGCTCAGCACAGCGTATCCGCGTATTCTCAATGTTTACACAGCACCGGATCAGACACGATCTGGATTGAATACGTGGACCCTGGCGGATTCCCGTTTCCCGGCGTTTTAATGTAAACGGACAGTGCATCCGCAAAGAAAACGAGACAGATACGGTCTAATGTAAACTTGGCCTTAGGTTGTGTCCCTAGTCTTTATGTTATATGTTGGAACCTGTACCATGCCGTACTGAAAACAAATTCCACCTGCTTGCAGTGTGGTCATTAAAGAATTATCTATCTATCTATCTATCTATCTATCTATCTATCTATCTATCTATCTATCTATCTATCTATCTAATATTAACCACTGGTTATTTCAGAGAGGAAAAAAATAGGGACACTATTGCTTCCATTCGGGACAATACAACACAGAATTCGGGACCACTGGGGGACACAAAGAAAAAAAGTTAATTTCGAGCCCTGGCCTGGTCTTCTTCAATCTGCTCCAGTGTCGTCTCCGATGTTCGTTACAGCCCGGGCCTTCTCAGCCTGCGCTCCCTCTGCTTGCTTCAACCTGGGCCTCTTTTATCACTCCCATTGATCTCACTCCTGTGGCTCGTCATTAATCCGAGTCATGTACTCCTTTCTCCACTTAGTTCTCATACACCTGTATTCTATTGGATTGGATATGTCTGGTTCACTAAAAGAGCCTCGCTTTTAATCTTTTTATTGCATGGTACACATCAGCACAAACAACAAGGGCATACAAGAGAGTCTGCCATCAATTCTTGGAATTTTAAGCCTGTCACATGTTCATTCGAGCAGTGTTTTTCAACCATTGGGCCATGGCGTACCATCTATGCCCCTTTTCCACCAAAGCAGTTCCAGGGCTGGTTCGGGGCCAGTGCTTAGTTTGGAACCAGGTTTTCTGTTTCCACTGACAAAGAACTGGCTCTGGGGCCAGAAAAACCGGTTCCAGGCTAGCACCAACTCTCTGCTGGGCCAGAGGAAAGAACCGCTTACGTCAGCGGGGGGGCGGAGTTGTTAAGACCAACAACAATAACAAGACCGCGAAAGATCGCCGTTTTTAAGCGACGAGAACCCGCAGCTGTACAAACGCGAAGTCATCCATTATTATTATTATTGTTGTTGTTGCTGCTGCTTCTTCAGTGCTGTTTTTGCTTCGATATTCGTGCCAAGGTTTATGCAAACGTAGCGATGTAACTGACGTATACAGTGACGTAACTGACGTGGCTTCCCTTAGCACCGTGAGCTATGGAAAAGCAAACTGGTTCTCAGCTGGCTCGCAACTTGAACGAGTTGTGAACCAGCACCGGCCCCGAACCAGCCCTGGAACTGATTTGGTGGAAAAGGGGTACTAGTGGGCTGCAATCCCCCCCAAGCTGAAACTAATTTTTAATAGAGTACAATTGCTGGGTTGCATCCGACGTCACATCCGCCTCATTAGATATACAAGACGTGAAGTGGTGGTCAGCGAAGCTCAAGGTCCACAAAGCGTTACTATCGCTCACTGGGGTGCCTTGCTAGTTGTTAAAATGCCCTTCGTTTGCAGTGTTATGGGCTGCTCGAATCAAACAAACCATGAAACTGAAGCTTCTTCTGGGTTCCCATGAAGTCGTTTAAAAAAAAAAAGAGCAAAGGATTTTACTAAAAGATGATGACAAAGGTGCCTCTCGAGCCTTTCGCTGCGATTAAAGGGAGCAGAGTTGAAGAACACTGAAGTCTGCAGTGATCACTTTGCGAAAGGTTTATGATTTGTAAACGATTTATTTCATTTGGATTCACCAGTTACTTTTCTTGCCAGTTTCCATTATTTCGTGATGTTTTGAAGTTCAGGAGACGCTTAAGTCCTCAAATGTGTTTTTGTTTACTGTTTGATCGTGGTCGCCATATTGTAAACTAACGCGTATATAATACGTGTAATTCCCAGGTCTTTAAAGGGGTTTCTGTGGACCTTTGAATGATTTACCTGGGAGAGAAGAGCAGGTAGGATTGGGAATCGAGCGGCTGTGGTTGGTTTACACCAGATACTAAAACTTGTAGCATCCTAGCAACCATCGCAAAGACGTGCACAAAAAGCCCAGAAATCCCTACTTACCGGTACCCGAGCAAAAACAATACAGGATTTATCTTGTGTCCTGATCCATAGATCTGAAACCCAGCCACATATAAAAATTCGTACGCCTCCGTGCTCTTCCAGGTTTTCATCTGTGTGTCCGTGTAGAACGATGTCTGCAGCACCAGGCAGTTTGGGGTGTCGGGGAACTCAACGGATGGATAATTTTCCAACTCGTACGAAAAATCCTTCTTTGTTAATGTGTAAGGATCTAATCCCTTTGAGTGGTTTCTAGATCCACTTCTTGGTTTTAACCCTTCGATGCAAAACATGGGTCAAAAGTGACCCGGCTGAGTTTTTATCTTCTATATCTTTGCAATAAATTAATTCCATCATTCAGTATTCAAGGTATTCCTCAATTAACTTGTTTTTGATCATCATACATCCTTATTTTATTTTTTCCTTTCTTACTTTTTGAATAAAAACCCTTTTTGTATCACTACCATTCTAATGCACAACATGGGTCAAAAACGACCTGCATTCATTTTCCAGGTTATTTCATGTATGGCTGAGTGTTTCTATGATATACTCATCTCATCTCATTATCTGTAGCCGCTTTATCCTGTTCTACAGGGTCGCAGGCAAGCTGGAGCCTATCCCAGCTGACTAAGGGGAAAAGGCAGGGTACACCCTGGACAAGTCGCCAGGTCATCACAGGGCTGACACATAGACACAGACAACCATTCACACTCACATTCACACCTACGCTCAATTTAGAGTCACCAGTTAACCTAACCTGCATGTCTTTGGACTGTGGGGGAAACCGGAGCACCCGGAGGAAACCCACGCGGACACGGGGAGAACATGGAAACTCCGTACAGAAAGGCCCTCGCCGGCAACGGGGCTCGAACCCGGACCTTCTTGCTGTGAGGCGACAGCGCTAACCACTACACCACCGTGCCGCCCTGAAATAAATTAATTTTGTCATTTACTTTTCCAAATATGCAGTAGGGTTGGGCGGTATCCAAATTTTGATACCTTTAAACCGTCTCTGTGTTTTCCCGGGGTATACGGTATTACCAAGAAAAAAATAATATTTTGTTTCGGCCTACTGTGTAACGTGCGCCTATGCCTCAAATGTACTATTTAAAAGCAGCATAGCGAATTGTGTGCATTGTGGTATGGATTAAGCAGCAAAGCGAATTTTGTGCATTGATGAATGGATTAAGAGATATTTAAAAGCATCACGCAACTCTTCCTTCATCTTGAAAATAGCATTCAACTGTCGTTTACACATGTCTGCGTTGAAACGCCATTTGCAGCACTATTTCACCTACTCCATCAAAAAAAGTACACGATGAGCAGGATCATACCCTTTCAAGCATGGGAAATAAAAAAAAGAAAAAGAATCAACCAACACCCAAGTCCGTTTAGACTGCGCGATAAACCATATTCTTCAGCGCAAATGAGGCGAACCTAATTCAAATGCGTGATAGCTGCACAAGGCAAAATCATATGGGCCCACGTCATGCCATGGCGGGGAAATTAATAATCAAATGGCCTTACCTTGCTTAAAACGTTGTCTTGATCCCATAACTCCTTACAATTATTCCACTTAAATCCATACGGTTTAACACACCCAACAAAGATAGCAAGCGCATTGCTAATTCCCACCAGAAACCGAACAGTTTACGCTACGATGTTTTCTTCGGTTTCTTCAGTAGATGACATTTCAAACGTTTCTTACCCACATCCCAAATGTCATACGTTATATTATTTTACCTTGTTGTTACTCATGTAACCTACTCAAAACACAACTCATTGGAGAGATCTCGTGGAAGTGGAGTACCCCAGGCTATGGTGTGCCTTAGGGGACATATTAGATTTTTCGTTTGGTTTGAAACCAAAATACTGCCACACTGCCGATGTTGTATTTTTTTTTGCCACTAACTCGTTATCTTGACTTGCCATCTTTCAACCGCGGTCTCAGTCTCTCTTTTTTTTTTTTTAGATAGGACAGTATAGAGAGGCAGGAAATGAGCGGGGGAGAGAGAGACGGGATCGGGAAATAACCTCGGGTCGGACTCGAACCCGGGTCCCCGGATTTATGGTACGGTGCCTTAGCCATCTGAGCCATGACACCCCCGCTCTCAGTCTCTTGCGAAGCTTTCTGTCAGACTCCAAAATGTCACGCAGGGTTGCCATGGTAACGACATAAACAACCCTGCACGCGATGAAAACTTCTTTAGGAAATTGATAGAATTAGTGAAAATACGATCACACAGTTATTCGGGATGATCTTCAATTTATTATTTTATATTATGACCTCATGTACTCCATATTTATTTAGATATTATATATTTTTTTAAAATGACGGTAATGAGACCGATACCGTTGGTACTTTTGGATACCTCGGGATACCTTCTTACCGTAATACCGCCCAACCCTAATATGCAGTAAATATCTTGTTTTTGTTTAGCACAAATCATCATTTTTATTTTTCCTTTCTTAAGTTACGAACAAGCACAGCTTTTGTAATTCTACATCAAGTTTGCACACATGGGTCAGAAACGACCCGCATGCATTTACTACAGCGTTTGGTGGGAACTGAATTGTGCTTGTGTCAGACATTTCACAGCTCAGCACAGCGCCCTTTGCCCATCTAATGCTGTGTTCACACTTATACCGGTACAAAAGTGGTATAACTGTATCGATACCAATGGGGCTTTTCCACTACCAACGCGGCTGAGTCGGGCTGAGCCATGCGGTGCTGAGTTGGGCTGAGTCGAGCTGAGCGGGGCTGTTGGAGTTGCATTTCGACTACAACCGCGCTGAACCGTGCTGGCTGGAAGTGGGTGGACACATTGGGTGGAGTTAGCGAAAGTGGGTGGACGTCACGTGATGTCGTTAGGCGGCGCAAACAGTGACATCAGTGACCTTTTAAGCGGTAGTCTCACGACCCGGATAGTAAACAATAAACATGGAGGACATGGAGTCGTTAGTGTTGCTGGTCTTGGTGCTGTGGCTTGTTGTCACTGACAACGCCAACAGATACTGGCAAGAGCGTATAGATGAGGCGAGGCGCATAAGGCTTCAGAAAGAGAGGGAACTTCTTCTTCGTCGTAATTCTTCTTCTTCCAGGTTTACGGTGTTTACAGATCCCAGCGTGCTCGCGGGGCGTGTGTGGGCGTGTGAGGACACTCCTCCTCACCGATCAGTGCACAGGGGAGTGTCTGCTCACGCCCCCAGCCCCACTCGGCTCGGTTTGGCTCGCTTCAGCCCCACTCCAAAACCGTGCGAGTTTTGGGTGCTGAGTGAGGCTGAAGTGAGCTCAGTTGTGCTGCTCTGAGGTAGTCGAAACGCGAGCCGTGTCGGGCTGAAGTGAGCTGAAAAAGGGTAGTGGAAAAGGCCCAAAAGTATACCGGTACAGTTTAGTGCATCTGTCCACACTAGCGAGAAATGTTTGCGGTTTTCTTTCACGGAAGTTGAAATGCGCGTGCGCGAAATGTTTCCGTGGTTACCGAGTAACTTCCTTCTGAGAATATGGCGGATGAAACAACGTGTGTGTGCTTTTTGTTGTCAGTGTACAGTCTGTATTTCTGGTGGTCATTTATTCAGTCGAATCGTATAAAACGCGCGAGGCAGTTGAGAAAGAAACAAACCAATCTCCCTTTCTCCCCCCTCCCTTTCTCCCTCTTCCCCTCCCTTTCTCCCTCTTTCCTTCTCTTCCCCTCCCTTTCTCTCCCTTTTCCCCTCTTCCTCCTTTCTTCCTCCCTCTTTCCCCCTCCTTCCTCTCCCTTTCTCCCCCCTTTCTTTGCTCCATGTAGCTCCACGGTCGTTTTGAGCCATTTTGACGTTTTATTTACAGCTGGAAAGCACGTGCGTATTGTATTGTATGAATAACCCGGAAGACGTAGGAATGGTTCATTGCGCTTGCGCATTATATTTGTATCAATACAGAACCACTTCAGGGCGGCACGGCGGTGTAGTGGTTAGCGCTGTCGCCCCACAGCAAGAAGGTCCTGGGTTCGAGCCCTGGGGCCGGCGAGGGCCTTTCTGTGCGGAGTTTGCATGTTCTCCCCGTGTCCGCGTGGGTTTCCTCCGGGTGCTCCGGTTTCCCCCACAGTCCAAAGACATGCAGGTTAGGTTAACTGGTGACTCTAAATTGAGCGTAGGTGTGAATGTGAGTGTGAATGGTTGTCTGTGTCTATGTGTCAGCCCTGTGATGACCTGGCGACTTGTCCAGGGTGTACCCCGCCTTTCGCCCGTAGTCAGCTGGGATAGGCTCCAGCTTGCCTGCGACCCTGTAGAACAGGATAAAGCGGCTAGAGATAATGAGATGAGATGAGAACCGCTTCATCTGTCCACACTACAGCAAAGCGCTACAGTACCGATACTGTACCGGTACGAAACCCATACATTTGTGGGTTTCGTACCGATACAGTTATACCGCTACAGTACCGGTATAGTTACTAGTGTGGACAGGTGTTGCGGTACGAAAGTAGTTTCGTATCGGTACAAAATCCCTAGTGTGGACAGGGTATAATACATGTAAGTAATGTTTTTCAATTGTTCTAACATTACCTTAGAAAAAAATGGATTATGTTTAGGTTACCTTGAGAGTGAGTCGATTACTTGTCAGAAAGTTACAAGTAATTACTATTAGCTACCGAGCTGTTGACATATTCTACTTTAGTGAGCTAATTTTATTGTAGTTGGCTTAGCTAACTACATAGTTAATAAATAAATAACTGGCCCCATTCACTGCTAAAGTAATTACTTGAAACAAATTATTATTATAGTATTAAGGCATTTAATTTTAAATCACACTTGGATGACCCGTGTGTAGTAATATAAAAAGTATTTTTGTTCATAAAGTAGGAAAGAAAAAATTAAATTAATGATTTGTGGTAATTAAAAACAAGATATTTAAAGAATACTTGGAATATTCAATCATAAAATAAATTGATTTCAAAAGATAGAGCAAAGAAAAACTCAGTCAGCATGAAATAACCTGGAAAATGAATGCAGGTCATTTCTGACTCATTAGAAGGGGTGTGCATATATTTTGCATCAAAGGGTTAATAACTTACTTGTTTGCTGAACACAAACATGGCAATAATACTACGTTCAGACTGCACCCTGAAACGACCCATATCCGATTTTTTTGCCCATATGCGACCTGTATCCGATTTGTTATTGACAATCTGAACGACACAGATCTGATTTTTTTCACATGCAACCCAGGCCGCTTGGATATGTGGTCCTAATTCCGATGCATATCTGTTATTTTCACATGCGACTGCAGTCTGACCGGACAGGTCGCATTCATGCGACCTACACGTCATCAACAAGAGACAAACGTCACTATTCTGCGTTGGCTAATCCCGCCTCTTTGGTGGAAAACAACAACATTTGTACAGTTTTCAGAATTTAAATAGACTTTTATAGAATTGATCAAGCTAATGGTGGATTTGGTAGGGACCTGGATGTTGATCTGTTAGCCTGATTAAATAAAACAGTTTCTATAACTGATTTATAACTTAAACCATCCTGTATTACAAGAGTATAAGATTGTTCTGGAAATTTCCAGTGATTTGACACCTTCGGTCTCATTAGTCTGCTGCCCACATTAATCAGATTATTGTGTGAGTTCCGCCGCCGCCGCCACAAAAACCACATCGCCAGGTCTCGCCTCATCTCCATAGCAAACTGCACTGGTGTTTCTGCACCTTGAGCCAGCGCTGAGAGAAGTTGCAGAATTCAGCTGGCTATAAACAATCTAAATAAATATTTATAAAAATGTAGAAAGTTTATTAATATGATGAAATAAATATGTGCAAATTATTAAGCCTGAATTAAGAGTTTGGTAATACAGCGGCCGTATCCCAAATGACTGCCTACTGAAGCTCGAGTGCACTATATAGAGTTTAAAAATCCATTACTTCCTAGTAACATGTAGTGCACTTATATAGAAATTAGAGAGACATTTAGGAGTCAACCCTCGTTACCAGGCTACACGTTTTCATTTCAGTTCAGAAACAAAAACACACACGAGACCTCACACTTTAACACTAACCAGATAATTAAACAAACAAACAAACAAAAAAGAAATCATTAAACTTGAGTGCACTTTTTGTTTGTTTACGTATTATGTAGATGTGCTTATTACGTGTCAATTTGCGCATGCGGGACACTTTTGGGTCGTTTTCCGTTCATATTGGAGATCGCATACAAGTCTCATATAATTGGTAATGTGAACGGCCTAACAAAAAAATCGGATTTCACAACAAATCAGATATGGGTCGTTTCAGGTTGCAGTCTGAACGTAGTGCAAGTTCTTGTGTTAATGGACCAGACTCCACTTTTGGATCATTAATCCGTTTTGACGGAGAATGCCCTGCATGCATGGCTTTATGTCGGCTTCTGGCACATCCATACAGTTTTAAATACAATACCTACAATTAAAACAGTTTGTTTTTATTGTGTTTATTTAATGCCTGGGCTCCCATCTCATCTGTAACAGGGAGTGATGTCGCATCCCATTAGTACACTTTACAACAGATTATTAGATTCTAATAGAACAGATGGGCCAAAATGATTGGGGATCATTTTTAATAGGCCTCAACACAGAAAAGGTTAAGAACCCCTGCATTAGAGCACATCTTTCTCTGCATTTAGCCCAGCTGAAGAAGTGAACACACATGCCGCTGTGCTGCAGCACCTGGGGAGCAGTTGGGGGTTAGGGCACTTGCTCAAGGGCACTTCAGCCATGGATGCCGTTCCTTCACTCCACCCACGCATTTTCCTGCTGGTCTGGCGACCTTTCAAACCCAAAGCTGCTTCTCTAAACTTTAAGCCATGGCTTCCCCGAACTCTAATGGTGGTGATATGTTGGATGTCCTTCCGGATTACCGAGACCTTTGGACTTCCTACTCAGGGTGTAACTAATGTTATTCCTTTGTACTTGTACATGTCATTGCAGCAGCTATATGCCCCGCCCTTTTTTATTTTGACTAAGCTCACTGTGAATGATAAACAAATGCAATGTTTTGGCACCATTTTCAGAGGCGTGTTGATCATTCTTTTGCTGCTCATCTCTGGCAATGTTCAGCCAAACCAAGGGCCTGCTATATTTGGTGCCACTGTTTCTAACCTATCATTTAATGATTTTTGCCAAAGCTAATTTTTTTTTTTTTAAACCATGTCAATTTCCATAGTCTGTAGCCAAAACTTGATTTTAAATCTTGGATGCACACTGCTAATCCTGATGTTCTGGCTGTCTCTGAATCATGGCTGAGGAAAAGTTTTTTGAATCTTGAAATTCAGACAACAGGTTACAATGCTTCTCTCAAGATGGATCCACCAAGCATCTGTTGTGGTATGTTCTAGACCACCTTCTGCCCTATGGAATCAATTTTGTGCCAAAATGTTCATACAATACTTTTGAAATATCAAACAAAAACGACAAATCAAAAATAAAAAATACAACCCCGATTCCAAAAAAGTTGGGACAAAGTACAAATTGTAAATAAAAATGGAATGCAATGATGTGGAAGTTTCAAAATTCCATATTTTATTCAGAATAGACCATAGATGACATATCAAATGTTTAAACTGAGAAAATGTATCATTTAAAGAGAAAAATTAGGTGATTTTAAATTTCATGGCAACAACACATCTCAAAAAAGTTGGGACAAAGCCATGTTTACCACTGTGAGACATCCCCTTTTCTCTTTACAACAGTCTGTAAACGTCTGGGGACTGAGGAGACAAGTTGCTCAAGTTTAGGGATAGGAATGTTAACCCATTCTTGTCTAATGTAGGATTCTAGTTGCTCAACTGTCTTAGGCCTTTTTTGTCGTATCTTCCGTTTTATGATGCGCCAAATGTTTTCTATGGGTGAAAGATCTGGACTGCAGGCTGGCCAGTTCAGTACCCGGACCCTTCTTCTACGCAGCCATGATGCTGTAATTGATGCAGTATGTGGTTTGGCATTGTCATGTTGGAAAATGCAAGGTCTTCCCTGAAAGAGACGTCATCTGGATGGGAGCATATGTTGCTCTAGAACCTGGATATACCTTTCAGCATTGATGGGGTCTTTCCAGATGTGTAAGCTGCCCATGCCATATGCACTAATGCAACCCCATACTATCAGAGATGCAGGCTTCTGAACTGAGCGCTGATAACAACTTGGGTCGTCCTTCTCCTCTTTAGTCCGAATGACACGGCGTCCCTGATTTCCATAAAGAACTTCAAATTTTGATTCGTCTGACCACAGAACAGTTTTCCACTTTGCCACAGTCCATTTTAAATGAGCCTTGGCGCAGAGAAGACGTCTGCGCTTCTGGATCATGTTTAGATACGGCTTCTTCTTTGAACTATAGAGTTTTAGCTGGCAACGGCGGATGGCACGGTGAATTGTGTTCACAGATAATGTTCTCTGGAAATATTCCTGAGCCCATTTTGTGATTTCCAATACAGAAGCATGCCTGTATGTGATGCAGTGCCGTCTAAGGGCCCGAAGATCACGGGCACCCGGTATGGTTTTCCGGCCTTGACCCTTACGCACAGAGATTCTTCCAGATTCTCGGAATCTTTTGATGATATTATGCACTGTAGATGATGATATGTTCAAACTCTTTGCAATTTTACACTGTCGAACTCCTTTCTGATATTGCTCCACTATTTGTCGGCGCAGAATTAGGGGGATTGGTGATCCTCTTCCCATCTTTACTTCTGAGAGCCGCTGCCACTCCAAGATGCTCTTTTTATACCCAGTCATGTTAATGACCTATTGCCAATTGACCTAATGAGTTGCAATTTGGTCCTCCAGCTGTTCCTTTTTTGTAGCTTTAACTTTTCCAGCCTCTTATTGCCCCTGTCCCAACTTTTTTGAGATGTGTTGCTGTCATGAAATTTCAAATGAGCCAATATTTGGCATGAAATTTCAGAATGTCTCACTTTCGACATTTGATATGTTGTCTATGTTCTATTGTGAATACAATATCAGTTTTTGAGATTTGTAAATTATTGCATTCCGTTTTTATTTACAATTTGTACTTTGTCCCAACTTTTTTGGAATCAGGGTTGTAAAACAAAGTAATTTTTTTTCGACTGGCAAACAAATTATTCGTGTACTTGTGCAAAATATCAGTCTATTACTCTTCAGAAACCTTTTATTTTTGTTCCGCGTCTTTCTCAGTTTTGTTTGACGTAATTTGTTTTGGTTGCGATTCCAGCTTTTTCGTTTGCGCTCCCTGACTTTTTGCTTGCAGTTTTGGCACAAACTTCACGTTGTGGGTGGGCTGTCCAGGAATGCATTCCCATTGGGTAACTTGTGTTTGACTGACAGCTACGCTCAGCGATTCCCCCGGAGGCTGTTGCGGCCATTTCCTACTTGGATTTTGGCGGACTGTTTGACGAGTGTAATATCATAGTCGCCACTGAAGTCCACTCGATCCTTGTTTACCGTCAGTGGATCGGTCACTCGTCAAACAGTCCGCCAGAATCCGAGTAGGAAATGGCCGCAACAGCCTCCGGGGGAATCGCTGAGCGTAGCTGTCAGTCAAACACAAGTTAGCCAATGGGAATGCATTCCTGGACAGCCCACCCACACGTGAAGTTTGTGCCAAAACTGCAAGCAAAAAGTCAGGGAGCGCAAACGAGAAAGCTGGAATCGCAACCAAAATAAATTACGTCAAACAAAACTGAGAAAGACGCGGAACAAAAATAAAAGGTTTCTGAAGAGTAATAGACTGATATTTTGCACGAGTACACGAATAATTTGTTTGCCAGTCTAAAAAAATTGACTGTTTTTTTGTATTTTGATTTGTTGTTTTTGTTTGATATTTCAAAAGTATTGTATGAACATTTTGGCACAAAACTGATTCCGTACTGCCCCAGCTCTTTAACATTAACAGCTCTTCGTGAACTTTTGGCCCCTCGTAGCGCCGAGTTTGTTTTGCTGGTGGATTGAAATTGGGATACGATCAACCCCCTAGATTTAGTCATACAGCAAGCCGATCCTTTAAATCTCTTTCAAACTGTATCTGAGCCAACCAGAGGCCATTTGAAATCGCCGTCTTTTGCTACATTGATCAATGCCATTCTCACTCCTTACAGACCTGTTTAACTGGTCAATTCAACAGTCTGCATTTTCCCTCAACTACAAATTTGCCATCATTCTCCCTCTCTTCCGGTGAGGCTCTGGTGCTGATCCAAAATGCTACAGACACAGCTCCATTTTGCCATGTTTGGCCAAAGTTTTAGAGGGGCTGGTTTATAAGCAACTAACTCTCAGATTCTTTCTGACCTACAGTCCGGGTTTAGGATTGGTCACGGATGTACAACCACGACACTGAAGGTCCTTGACGACATCGTTAATGCCACGGACAACAAGCAGGTCTGTGTAGCTAGTTACCAGAATCGGCCTGTCCAATAGAAGCTGTAACTGGGTTGCCAGTTATCTTGCCGAGCAGGTGAAGACTGAAAACATCGTCACAACCAATTACCATAAGGGCAATTCCATGTAAATGTCAACCTCACCATGCAAAAATAAAGCAACATGTAATACATCAAAACCACTCCCAGAGATATCACCTAGGCCTGTATTTTACAGATGTGAATAAGTTGAACCAATTTGTAACCAACCTAATATGTCACTGTCAGTCTTTCTTATAATGTAAACCCCAAGCTAAAATCAACTTTGATCATGTACAATTCTATATTATTGCCACAAGCCACAGAAATGTATGCTAAAATCCACAAAACAATAGCCATCCTAAATATTATTTAAGAACTTTGATAGTTTTAGCTGATATTTAGAGAGTTTTTCAAAGGGTTATGGTGGTTAAATTGCTGATTTTCTAAACATATGCCATGTCTATTTCAGACGCGTCACATCCATAATGGAATTTCGTCACATCCATAACGCTGACTTTTCATTCCGAAACTCTGCATGAAATACAAAATATTTTAAACAAAGATTTTTTAATATTCACCTTGGACCCCTCTATCAAACGGCTATCTCCATTTCGACATTAGGTTTACAATTTCACAGAGTTTGATAAAAATGTACAGTCACCCAAGAAAAGTGATACTTTTTCTGTCACATCCATAACGCATCTTTTATTGGCATTTTCTGGCATGCCCTAGATGTACTATGGGAATTGTTCTTGTTCTATCACTTCTCCAGTATGGTACAGCCTTAAAATATGCAACACCTGTTTAAATACTGGGAGACAATAAAACATGCACTGGGTCATTTGTTGCCATTTTGAGTTCAAGTGTCACGTCCATAACGCTGGAATTGCTCATATCCAGTGTTGTAGTCGAATCACTAAACCTCGAGTCAGAGTCCCCAGTGCTCAAGTCATTAAAGGTGCCCTTCCACCAAAAACGTTTAATACTGGCTCTTTTTGAAATACCGTAGTTCACTCCGAGTTGCATATGCATGCTGCATGTGAAAATGTAACTCTACTCCCATTCCCTGTATTAGCTTATGAACAGGGCTCGAAATTAACTTTTTTCTTTGTGTCCCCCAGTGGTCCCGAATTCTGTGTTGTATTGTCCCGAATGGAAGCAATAGTGTCCCCATTTTTTTCCTCTCTGAAATAACCAGTGGTTAATATTATCATATGAAGTTACTATTATATTTGTAACTATGCGATTTTGAACCCTTTATATCATTTTTACAATAAGTCACAAGACACAAGCGACACATGTCCTATACATCATCTACTTCAAAATTACAGTTATTGCATTTTCAGTTTATTAAACTTTGGCGATCTCACTGTATGAATAGATATCCATTTATTTAAAAGGGGCCAACTAGCTCATTCAGAAAATGTTTCAACTCCCTACATCTGCAGTACACTTTAGTTGAAAATAAGACCCCTTTTATGTTCATTTCATCTACTTATACCTTGAATATCTGTTGGCACTTATAAGGCCAACTTATCATTTTCACCATTACCGTTATCCATAGCCCTGTGATGACCTGGCGACTTGTCCAGGGTGTACCCCGCCTTTCGCCCGTAGTCAGCTGGGATAGACTCCAGCTTGCCTGCGACCCTGTAGAACAGGATAAAGCGGCTAGAGATAATGAAATGAGATGAGACCGTTACCCATTTTTATGAACTTTCCGTTATCCATTTTTATGAACTTTCCGTTATCCATTTTTATGAACTTTCGCTGCCGAAAGCAACATCAGCATAGTGGCAGGTCCTAGCCTAGCTGTGCTGCTGACTGACTAAACTTTCTGAACTAGAAAGACACCAAGAAAACTCACTTATTCTGTTGAACGGTATCTTCCGTCAATATCATCCACATCATTCCTGTTGTATTTTATAACGTGTCTAACAGTGTTCATTCAGTTCATTCAGTTGCTAGCGTTGCCTGCAGACCAGGCGATGACACTTTGGATCCTGAAGGTCCCGGAGACGTTATGTCTGGGCTTTCAGTTTCTTCCCCACGGTCGGTCCGCTTCAACCACTTCAGCATTTTTGTTGTGGCAAGAGTCGGCGCAGCGTGTGCGGTAGCAATTCCATTCCAAGTCCATATAATGCGGACTCCGGCCGAAGATTCTAGAACAGAATGCGCTGCTCTGTAGCCTACGGATGCAGGTGCATCGAAAGTGTAGCTACTAATGTATTTTTCGCTGTTAACGGTTTAAAATTAAAATTGACAAATTAGGTGAATGTCTACGTATGTGTTACGGCTTTGTAAATAATATTAATGTAGAACTTTTTTTCTAGATCTATTTTTTTCCATTGTCCCGGGATTGTCCCAGATATGATAATTTTGTGTCCCGATGACATTTTTTATGGTCCCCGGGACGTCGGGACACCGTTAGTTTCGAGCGCTGCTTATGAAAAAAAATAGTCGGAAAAACGAGCGGATCTGAAAAAGCCATACGATCTTACGTCACTTCGTAAATTAGTATTCATGGCCTCGCCCACCTTGGCTTGCGACCGCCCACGGGAAGGAAGTTCGGATTTACTGTAAGCGCGAGGAGAGATAGCAGAGCCAGTGTTGCCAGATTGGGCGGTTTTAAGTGCATTTCGGCGGATTTGAACATATTTTGGGCTGGAAAACGTCAGCACTATCTGGCAACACTGAGCAGAGCCCATCTCGTCAGTAGCTAACGAAGAGGACCTAACACAAGTTGAAAACATATCTGAACAAGTTCGTGCCTGTGTTATTTGTGGCAGTAAGACATCGACGTTCGATTTCTTGCCCAAGATAGAAGAGGTGAAGAAGAAATGGTTGGAATTTATCTTTGGAACACCACCAGCGAAGTATAATGCAGCGTTAGTACTGTGTTCTGATCATTTCAACCACAGTGACTTTTCAAACTTCGGTGCCTTCAGTAGTGGTTTTGCTTCGAGGTTGCGTTTAATCCCTGGATCTGTGCCGTCAAGACGATCGACCGCCAGCTCACAAGCTGGAAGTAAAACATGAACTTTTTGTTCGAAGGTTTTGCTACAAAATAGCATGTTCATATTCTCCACGTTAGCATGCATGACATGGTCAGAAGCTCAGCAGGGATGAGAGTTTTCCGCTTTTTCTGAGTAAAAAAACGACCTTTTTATATTATGCCAAATCAGTTGAGAATTTTTTTTTAAATTAATTTCAGGGGGTTGGGGTATGTTCCTTCATGCTGTTGTGATGTTTACATATTATTTGTAAAGGGGTGTTCACACGGCAACTCTTACTCCGGTGTAGCACCGGGGCTGCCCCGGTAGAGCGTTCACACGGTACAAAGTTATACCGGTGTAGCCCCTGAAACCGGTGCAAATCTAACCCTGCTCGGGAGGTGGTTTAAGAAATTTACTCTGGAGTAAATGCTAGTTTGGTTTGCGGGGCAGCACCGATATAAAATGGGCCGTCTGAATGCTACGGGGTAGACTCGCTACGCGTGAGGAGAGTTGATTACATACGGGCATTGCATAATTTGCATCCTGGTATTTTGCGCTTCCAAAATGGCGAATATCAACAACAACAGAACTGCGTGTCTTCATCCACGTTGTTTTCCCAGCGCTTGGTGATGCCATGACAACCGTCCACATGGCCATGAACGACACGAAGTCGTCGATTTGTTGCCGAATGAATTGTAGAATGCGTTGTCTTTGTGCTCTCTTGTACTTGCGCAACCTTTCCTTTCTCTCTTTTACCGTTTTACGGTGTCTGATAGACCACAACATAGAAAGTTTGTCTGGAGAAGTATAAACCATGGTTTTTCGATATGTCAATCACAAACAAGGCGGGAAAAGGAAGTACATTTTCACGCATGCGCATATTTCATTTCCGCATTATTACTATCGTATAGCACGGTCGCAAAAACTGCCATGTGAACGCAAGTGGGGCTGCACCGGTGCTAACACGCTTCTCTCTAGTAAGCAGGTTTGTGACGTGTGAACGCTCCACAAAATTTACACCGGTGTAAGATGTATCGCAACAAAATACATCGGTGCAGCATCGATGCAAATATGTGCCGTGTGAACACCCCTTGAGTCGCCATCTTTAGTCTCGTTTAAATCTCGTTGAATGTGATGTAAACTTCGTGTTATCTACATTGTTATTGGTCAAAACATTGATGTCGAGACCATAATAGCCAATCAAAACAGTTTTTACAAAGACACCCACATTCTTTTTTTTAAGTCACGCGTTCATTTTATTCGTTTGTTTGTTCAGTAAAATCCCAAACATTTGTTGAATTTTTCTTATTTCCTCGCGTCGCACCTCAATGACGTCAGCGCGCGGTATTTTTCCCATCGCGGTTTGTTCCTTCTCTCTCGCCGTAGTAAGACACCCACATCCGCTTGTTCTGACTCACTGGAGGGAGCGTCACAGTGCTGTTAGCCAATCAGAGGTAACACGTTTACATGTCATGAATATTAGGGCTGTAACGATACACCCAACTCACGATTCAATTCGTATCGCGATTTTTGACCCATGATTCGATACACCCACGATTTTTTTTAAATGTATTTTTAAAGTAGTAAATTTGACTTATTAACATTTACTTACTTACATTAACTATTTAATAACAAATAATTCAGACCACTGCAGAGAATGAGTAATATGTATGCAAAAATGAACAAATGTATATCCAAAGACTGTTTTATTTCTCAAAATAATACTGTTGAGCCGGAAGCTCTGTTTTTTTTCGGTTCTGAAAAAGTCATTTTTCCAAATCGTGTAAATCCGTTAGGATTTTTTTTTGGGGGGGGGGGGGGGCTCTCTCACTGTCTCACTCTCATAGGGCCAATGATTTTCTGTGATCGCGGAAAACAGATGGAAATTATGGAATTTTTATGGTGAAACATTGCTCGCGTGTCAAAATGTAACTGCCGCAGAAGGCTTCCGCCCAAGCAGACATGCCTTCAGTGTTGCCAGATATTGCTAACGTTTTCCACCCCAAAATATGTTCAAAACCAGCCAAAAAGCACCTAAACCCGCCCAATCTGGCAACACTGCATGCCTTTCCGGTCAAGTGATTGTGATTGGCTTGTGGCACACCTAGCCAGCCAATGAGCTGCTTGTTTACAGATTCGCTCCCCGCGTCGCAACCAGAATGGCGACCGCTTAAAAGAAATGAATGCTCTGCCAGTGGCGAGTGTGGACGTTGCGTGACTCGCAGAAGATTGTCGCAGGTCGGCGAAAAAACAACTTAGTAATAGATATAAAAAATAAAAGTAATTTAAGTAAGTTTAAAATGTAATTTAAATAAAAAGTAAAGTATTCATAAATTGAAGTTTGGAAGCGCCTCTGTTTTTGGGCTGAGGAGAAGTTTGAAAGGGTGTACCGCGATTCTGCCTTCTTGTATTGCGATACGGATCGTGGCTCTGCGTATCGCGATTTCAATTTCGATATGCATATTGTTACAGCCCTAATGAATATTAATGAGAAGAGCTGAAATCCTGTCGTTCTCCCGCCACCCACTCCTCCACCAAACTAGAACAGCCTGAAACAGGAGAACCACAGCATTTTCTCCACCAAAACCGGCTCACAGGGCATTCATTCATACTAGAGACCACCGCACAATTAATGAAAAAACGATGGAAGGAGACCTTTAAAGAAAATTTCGAGTCGAGGCTGACAGGAGCCCCGCTATCAACAGGGCAAATAACATGAGAGGGTTAACACCCGCTAGTTCATCGCTCAGCAAGCAAGCCCCGCTATCAACAGAGCAATGAACACAGCGTGTCACTTCCTTCTCTGGGTGGAGTCTTGCCCAATGACGATTGAAGTTCGAGGTTGTCCCCGTCGTCTCCTCGATAGTTCTTCTACATATGGAACACACAGCAGTGCGTTTTTTCCCACTGCACGAGAAGCCTGTATAAGCAAAGCGGACAATCCTCAGGGCGTCTCTCCAGGCATTTTAGCGCCATTAACGTTAGTTTGTTCCTGAACATGACGTAGGAACAGGTGGATGTGCTTCTCTTGCACAAAAATGAATGTAGGTATAAATATATTATGTGAAATTATGGCATGTTACAAAAAAAAAAAAAAAAATCCAAGTCCTCATCTTCAATTTACGAGTCCGAATGCAGTTAATGCACGATACGGAGTCCGAGTCATCAGTGCTAAAGTCCAAGTCAAGTCACGAGTCGGACTTGAGTACTACAAGCCTGATCATATCTAAAGGGGTGCCTCAAAGCTCCATTTTAGGCCCTTGCTCATTCTCCAGCTACATTAACAATGTGCCCAAGGCCATCGGTGACTCTGGATACATCTGTATATTGATGACACCATCATGTATTCATCTGGCCCTTCTCTCCACTCTACTGCGTCCACTCTTCAACAAAATGACAACTTCATCCAGCGGTCTTTTCACAACCTTCACCTACATCTCCATTCTAAATAAACTAAATGTACGTTGTTTGATCAGAAAAACACCACCGCACATCTTCAACCGTCTTGAGATATTCAGCACAGATGGCTCAGTACTGAAGTTTGTCAGCTCTCATAGATACCTTGCTTTCTGGTTGGACTCCTCAATCCCATTTGATGTGCACATTGATAACCTTCAGTCAGAATTAACACTAGACTTGGCTTCTTGTATTGGAAAAGGCTTCATTGACGTATTCCACCAAAATGACCGTTTCGCACTGTTCGATTATGGTGATGCAATTTATCAAACGGCATCCTCAGCAAACTCGACACACTGTCACTCAGCAACCCGCTGGGCCATAGGTGCCCCTTCACCACTGTGATCTCTAAACAAATGGAGGATTGGCCCTCCCTCCATCCTTCCCTCCATCCCAGGCAGCTTCAACACTGGCTGCAACTAGTTTACAAAACAATCTTGAGAAAGACCTCACTACCCCTCAACTCTTACACATTTCTGATATTTACTATCACTCAAGACCCAGTGATTTTATGATGTTCAACTATTCCGAAAGGTCCGTACTACTTTTGGCTGTAATTTCTTCCATTTAACTTCTGCGAACGATCACTACAAAACACACTCAAACTCACAGCTCTCTTATCACTCAGCTCTTTAAACAAAAACTGCAACAAATCATACTTGCTAATTACTTTATCATATTTGTACTGCACGCGTCATTCTGGGTGGACCGTGTTTATCTATTCTCCTGCTCACACCTCTTGGCAAGGTCATCATTGTGAATGAGAATGGGTTCTGGAATGATTTGACGTGGTTAAATAAAAAAATATACAATTTTCAATGAAATCTAGACAGAGAGAGTTTCCATGATTTGCAAAATCACAGTTTTTATTTATGTATTACAGACAGATGTCCACAAGCGCTAACGGCTACTCGATCAAAGAAAGAAAGAAAGAAAGAAAGACAGAAAGAGAGAGAGAAAGAGAGAGAAAGAAAGTGCGCGAGAGAAAGAAAAGAGAGAAAGAAAAGAAAGACAAAGAAAGAAAGAGAAAGAGAAAGAAAAGAGAGAGAAAGAAAAGAGAGAGAGAAAGAAAAGAGAAAGAGAGAAAGAGAGAGAAAGAAAAGAGAGAGAAAGAGAGAGAAAGAGAGAAAGAAAAAGAAAGAGAAAGAGAGAAAGAAAGAGAGAAAGAAAAGAAAGACAGAAAGAAAGAGAGAGAAAGCGCGCGAGAGAAAGAAAGAAAGAAAAGAAAGACAAAGAAAGAGAAAGAGAGAAAGAGAGAGAGAGAGAAAGAGAAAGAGAGAAAAAAGAAAGAAAGAAAGAAAGAAAGAAAGAAAGAAAGAAAGAAAGAAAGAAAGAAAGAAAAGAGAAAAGAAAGAAAAGAAAAAGGAGAGAAAGAGAAAGTGAGAGAAAGAAAGAGAAAAAGAAAGTGAGAGAAAGAGAAAGAAAGAAAGAAAGAAAGAAAGAAAGAAAGAAAGAAAGAAAGAAAGAAAGAAAGAAAGAAAACTACTTGCCTTTAATGTTCAAGCAATTTATTTCGTCTCCGCTGCCCATAATTTGCCGCAAATCCAATTATTCCACCACGAAATTGTCTGATTCGGGTCGAGCAGGACCGGAAGCGATGCTATATTTGTTGAGCGATTCTTGCGCTCCGACTGGCTGAGCTGGACCACGTGACCACGCAGTAGCGCATGTAGTTATGTTACAGAGCCAGGCAGCGTACTACAGAGGCTTAAAAAAAGAGAAAACCAAAACACACAAACATCTGGAGGGAAATTGAAGAAGAAGCTTTGTCACATGCACACTTCAAGCACAGTGAAATTCATCCTCTGCATTTAACCCATCTGAAGCAGTGAACACACGCACACACCCAGAGCAGTGGGCAGCCACACCAGAGCGCCCGGGGAGCAGTCAGTACCTCGCTCAAGGGCACCTCAGCCCAAGGCCGCCCCACGTTAACCTAACTGCATGTCTTTGGGGGAAACCGGAGCACCCAGAGGAAACCCACGCAGACACGGGGAAAACATGCAAACTCCACACAGAAAAGCCCTCGTCGGCCGCTGGGTTCGAACCCGGAACCTTCTTGCTGTGAGACGACAGTACTAACCCTCACACCACTATGCCGGTGTAGTGGTTAGCAAAATTTCATGCATATTTTGCAAGCATTTTACAGGGAAACGGTTAGCAATTTATTAGCTGAGAGTGCACCAGAAGGTATGTAAATTTCTTCGCCGCTGCACATTCCAGAGCTGCCTACTACTTTTTTTTGTAAGCCGGCTACTTCAACTTTCCTGGAGAACCCTGTACACAGTCAACAAAAACACATCTCTCTCATTCAAGCAGTGAGTTCAATCTCATTCAGCATGAAGCGACTCAAAGAATTCTGAACTTTTGTCAACTTCCAACAAACCAATGCTCACAAAGGAAATTCCCACAGTCCAAATGTGGCAGATCACAGAATCCAGGGACACATGTCGGCCCGGGGGCATTTTGAGTTATTGACAGATTGAGAAAGTACAGTTTCTAAGCTTTCCAATGATGCCTTCCATGTGGAGATCTGACAATATTTGAAGAATGTGTGGCGTTTTGAAAGTGTATACCTCTTAAAACAGAAAAGGGAGAAAATCGCCCTCAAAGTTTTCCATCTCAGCTACTCTGGGTGCAGGGCGGGCACATAATGCTGCTCATTTGCATGACATTAAGGAAAGCCCTACCCCCTACGAGCTAGCACGATACTACTTTCATGTAAACAAAGATCACCACGTCAATTTTCCTTCCATGCAAAGTATGCCCAACACAATTATGAAGTACAAAAATAAGTCCTAAAGTATACTTTAACGTTTTGTGGTTGAAAAATTACTCACACCGTAAGAAAGAAAGATAGCACGATGATGACACAACTAACACAACACTAGTTTCATGTAAAGCCTCGGTCACAACCGGCCGTACAGTACGCGCTCCTACGGCCGGTCTACACGCAAAAAACGCAAGAAACACATGGAGAGCGCGCGTGAAACGCACGAGAGCGCGCGTGTGATGTGCTGATTTTCGAGCCGCAGACCGGCCGCAGAGGTTCTTTGTCATGTCAAACAAACTCTACGGGCGCTTACGTTTTTTTCAGGTTGCAAGACAAACTTACGGCCAACGCGCGTCTTTCTCTGTGAACAAAAAAAAAAACGCAGCGATTTGGGAAACGCCAAAAATCACACGGCCAAAAAATCGTACGTCCGGTTGTGACCTAGGCTTAACCAAACCACAACACTCTCCGTTACATGCAAAAATAACCACACAGCCTTAGATTAATAAACTTACCCCATCAGAAAGAGAAACGGCGCCTTGCACACACCAATGCCTCCGATGGAATGTAGTCCTAGAACGGTCCGTGTATCATCCGATCATTCAAGTATTCCATTCAATCTGGAAAACGAGGTTACGTTTTTTTTTTTGCTAGAAATGGTGATCTCCGATGTAAATACCGTGTGTCTGTTTGCTTCGCGGTGTTTGCTCCTCTGCGCTCTGTTTAGTAGCTCATTCCATAGTGAAATCACATGCCTGTATGCAGTTAAGTAGCCACGAGCTCAACTCGTATCATACAGCTGATTCGTGGAAAAAAAAAACCAAAAGACTTAAATCATCATGTGAATGGCCCATATGGTAATTTACCCACACCCCCCAGCAGGCTACAGTCCTGACAAAAACGAGACACTTTGCAGCAAAAAATGTATGCTTTTCCAACAAAACAATCTATTATCTGAAATACTGATTGCATTCTTCAAGATCTCAACTTGCACATGATGGAAAAAAACAAAAATCACAAATTTCGAAAAAAAAAATGCTTCTTTTGCGATTATCTCGGATTCGTTTCGGCCGACATGCGTCCCTGGATTCGGTGAGGGGTCACAAATATTAAAAACACCCCACACAGCAGGACGCTGCACCATGCAGACCAAAACAAAGGACTCGGAGAGCAGGGAGCTCTACGTCAACAATACCGGATGCACAAATCACACTTGTTTTATTTGTGCAATGACAACTGAGGCATTACATTGCAGGCATACTTATTTATTTACTACCTAATCTGCAGGTCTCTGAAGTGGGAGGAAACCCACGCAGACACCGGGAGAACAGGCAAACTCCGTACAGAAAAGCCCCTGTCAGGTTCGACCCTGGAACCTTCTTGCTGTGAAGCGACAGTGCTAACCACTGCACCACCGTGCACTTCTTGTTTTGTTCTTCACGATACCTGCAGAACTGTTGAGGATTCGGCGGTGCAGGCCCAGGGTAAGAACAGCCTCTGAACACTGTAAAAAAAAAAAAAATTAGTCAAGCAAACTTAAAAATGTAACACAACCTGCTGCCAAAGGATTTTGAGTAAACTCAACTCCGGGCCAAATAGTTGTGCTGACTTGCTCTTTTAAGTCGACACAGATGAGTATTTTATGTTGACCTTACTTTATTTAGCAAGTTCAGTGCATTCAAATTGTGATGTTGAAATAAATTGAAATAATCATTCCAATTAACTTGGAAAAGCAAGTTGGCACAAAAAACATTAAGGTGGGGTTTACATTAGACCGTATCAGCGGATCATCAGATTAACGTTTTTAAAACGATTAGTGTGCACACAGCAACACCAATACACGATTTGCGTGCACACAGCAACGCCAATACACAGACACGCTCGGCTCTGCAGGCATCCTGCGCTCCAAATCACTCCGCCCTGAACAGCGAGTGCCCTCTGGAGGGTGCGCACTCCGGCCCTGCGCAGCTCACAGAGCGCGCGAGTGAAGTGCACGAGCAGTGAGTTGGGACTGAGCCGCTGTGTGTGTGATCCCAGCGCATATCACTTACCACTTGCAAGTGGAAGGATGGCAAGCCTAAAGACAATCATAACTACACAATGGGCAGTATTTGCATCAGTATTTGCAGTATTTTCATACTTTTATACTCTTTAATGAAAGGTGATACAAGGCGGAAGTCCGTGCCGTTTTTCAGCAGTCGCGTCACATGACCAACGCCAGCGAATCAGGAAGGTGGATGTCACAGTGACGTTGTCCAATGACGACGCCAGCTAGAGCTCAGCACAGCGTATCCGCGTATTCTCAATGTTTACACAGCACCGGAGCTGACACGATCTGGACTGAATACGTGGACGCTGGCGGATTCCCGTTTCCCGGCGTTTCCAGGCGGTTTAATGTAAACGGACAGTGCATCCGCGAAGAAAACGAGACAGATACGGTCTAATGTAAACTTGGCCTAAGTTACCCTAAATTATTCTAATTTTTTTTGGGGGGAGGGGCTTTTTCCACCTTTATTGGATAGGACAGTGTAGAGACGGGAAATGAGCAGGAGAGAGACAGGGAGGGCAGGGCTCTACGTTAACTTTGAGACATGGTTGCCCATTCAGGCAACCATTTGTAGAAATCTGGTTACCCGAACTCAGAACATCGTTGCCCAAATATTACATTTTTTTAAATTTATTATTCAACCTTCTCAGACGCTGTCTGTATCAACAAGCATTGACACTAGCGCCCCGTGCGAGTAATGCGGTAATTAGTCATGTAGTGAAGGACATACCAATAGACAGTCCCCCCAGGATTCCGCGGGCCCTTTTTGTGATTGTTGCGGGCTAAAATGTCTGATGTTGCGGGGGGGGGTTTCCAAAAAATTGCGATGAAAGTTGCAGTGTTTTTTAGGTTTTTGTTGGGATTACATTGCAGGAGGAAGTGAAAGTTGCGAGAAATTGTTGCGATTTACTCTTTTTGTGATTAAAATTGAGTGATATGTTAAATATTAAGTTATTACTGAAAAACTATTGATTAAAAAAAACAAAGACACTGAGAAATGGTCCTATAAACAACTTTACCAATATAAAAAATTACCAGGACTACAAAAATGCAGAAAAATAGGCTTTACTTATCCAAATGCACCTGTTGGTTCAAAAGTTAAAGTGCAGAGAACCTCACAGCACAACATGAAGTTCCCTTAAAATATAATATAAATGCCTCAGCTTTCATGTAAGAAAAAAAAACTATTAATACTAGTACTGTGTGCAGGCAGTCTCTCCTGAAAACTAAATTAAACAATAATTATAAACTAATAAAATAAATGGCTCAGGCTTCATAGAAGAAAAAAAAAACAATTTGAACAGAATCTCACAGTATGATGCTGAAGCTGCCTAAACAATGGAAAATAAAATACCATTTTGGCAAAAATGTTGGCATCCATTAATTTATTGTATTAAGTAAAAAAATAATGTAAAGTGCGCACAGTCCTTCACTGTAAACATAACACACTTTCAGTAACAGAATTTAAGCCTATATAAACACTGACTCACACATGCAGTGTTACCAGATACTGCTGACGTTTTCCAGCCCAAAATATGTTCAAAACCCGCCAAAATGTACTTAAAACCGCCCAATCTGGCAACACTGCGCACATGCTGCTTCTCTTGAACGTATACACGGAAGTAAGGCGGAAGGTAGTTTGTCGACGTCACCTCAAGACGACGCCAACGATTGGTCAAATTTGCGGGAAAGTTGCGGTGATTGGATATAATTGCAACACCGCCCTGAATTCGCGGGGATTGGTTGAATTTGCGTTGAAGTTGCAAATCACAACATCGCGAAATCCTGGAGGGCCTGAATAGAACACTGAATATGCACTCCGCGATAATTATTAGCAATGGGAAACTGCATTGCGAGCCTGCGATGTGCAAATGTGAATTCTGCTAGTTGTTGAACATCCCGTAATGATAACATGGACGCGGTCTTTCCAAGTCAAAACAATCGCAAATCGTGATGGAATTTCATCATAATATGAATGAATAAACATCGTTTTTCACGCAAGTTGACACATTTGGGTAGTTGCCCGATCGGGCAAGCATTTGTGAGAGTCTGGTTGTCCGAATCTATTGAATGGTTGCCCCGGGCAATCTGGCTACTGTCAAGCCCTGGAGGGATCAGGAAATGACCTCGGGTCGGAACCGAACCCGGGTTCCTGGATTTATGGCATGGAGCCTTATCTACCTGAGCCACGATGCCCCAAAACGTACTTTTAAGTTCACATAGAAGAGTATTTTATGTTGAGTTGACCTGACTTACCTTTAGAAGTTCAGTCCAACAAATTGTTTAGTTGAAATAAACTGAAATAATGCCAATTAACTTAGAAGAGCAAGTTGGCACATCATGGTTCTAAGTTGAGTTTACTCGAAATCCTTTGGCAGCAGGTTGCGTTACATTTTTAAGTTGGCTTGACTAATTTTTTTTTTACAATGATTTAGTGTGCATTACATTTTTTAGTTAACACAAACCTCTCAACACTCAAGTTCTACTTCACTTTGCCTACTATTACACAAACAGAAACAAATACCGACATACAAGGAGGGAATTCCCTGGCCTCTGTTGAGGAGAGCTTCGTCTAGACTCCTATACAACGTCTCGTGTCAGTTTCCACGGACTTCTCACTCCACCCGACCGTTGAAACTTTCGAACTTGTGAAGTGCGCATGCGCAGTGGCATCGGTTAAGGGGCGTCAATCAGCACTTGAATATATAAGTTCACTTAACTTAATTTTCCAATTCCTATGAACTTGTGGCGAAGGAAAGGCGTCTCAACTATTTTTTTTTTAGTTACTTGAACAATTAGAAGGGAAATTTGTTCATTCAACTTAGAATCCTTTTTTCACTCGACAATTTTGCAAGTTACATTTTTTACAGTGAACTTGAACATGGGCTGGGGTATGCAAATTGAGAGCATGATTATTCATGAGTCTGGACTGTTACCAAACACTCCAGGATTTTGGAACTGGTCTGTTTTACTGCCCTATTTTGCATATGCACGATTTGCATTCGAAAGCGGAGACGAGCTTTGTGGAATGTCAGGACCAATAAGAAGAAGCAAAAGAAGTTGTTCTCTTTTCCACGGCCCCTTTAAACTTTCTTAATAATGCAAAACTTCGGATTCTGAAATCCGCACAATGCTCAGGACAACCCGTACACGACACACGTGCACCTGAGCCCTTCTCCGAACAGCAGAGAGGTGAAAGCAGTGTCCTGGTGAGAGGAGCTTCGTGTGAAGCAGATGAAAGAGATTTTCACTCGGAAAGCAGCAGCTGCTCTGTTTCTCCCTCAGATGATGGAGCTGATAAACGCAGATTAGCAGCGATGACCTCGCTCTGGATCCGGGTTCACAAGCACAACAACGCTGGCGATAAGTAAGGAATAAACACACTGCGGCTGTGCTGCTTAAGGCCCCGGTCACACCGCCCGAACTTTGCTGGAGCGTTCCTGGAGCGGTGAAAAAAATTCATCACCGCTCGTAACCGTTCACCACCGTTTAACAAAAGTTGGCCCCCGTTAAAGCAACGCCGTATATGCTCGGCCACTGCTGATGTTTCTCGAGGGGCCCTCCTACTGCTCCGAAAGTTTTGAGCTGCACAAAATATTGCGAGCGGTGAGGGGACAATTGTCCGCCCCGGCAAAGTTCACCCCCGCTCCACCAACGCCCAGTCAAAGTTTGGCACCGCTAGATGCAAGTTCGTGGACGCTTGGGTCTGCTAGGCCAACGCAGAAATCTTGAACGCTGGACCACCGCTGCTTCGCCAGCGTTGCCCGGGCGGCGATTAAACGTTGCACAAACTTCGGTGGAGCGGTTGTAAGCGTTTTACGAGCGGACACGGGGTTGCTGGAACGGTGTCGGGCGTTGAAGCAGCTATCCATGGCGGCGATGAACTTTGGTTTGGCGTTGGTATAGAGGTGTCGGAGCGGGACCAGAATTTGGCTATAAATACGGGGAGAAATGGACCAGGAGCTCATTTGGAATCGAGCTGCCGTTGAGTTCAGACCTCATCTATATCGAATTTGCTCAAAGTTACAGTAAAACTGTATCACCATGGATGCTGAGAGACTTGCTATGATTGGTGCTAAACCAACTTTATACCCCCGCCGAGCCAAAGCCCGCATGCGCAGAACGCCGCTATACCAATGCTCGCTACCGCTCGCTACCGCTAAACCAACGCTAAAGCAACACCGGCTTCAGCGGTGCACCGCTAAGCCAACGCCCGTGTTTTCGATTTTTTTTCCCATTTTGTGCGCGGTGACGAGTGTTGTCGAAATTCGCCCCCCCACCCCACCGTTCAAGGAACGCTCCAGCAAAGTTCGGGCGGTGTGACCGGGGCCTTAGGAAAATAATCAACGACAGGTTGGTGCGATGAAGTGGAGCCCAAAGCTGTTAATTCGTTTTGTTTGGTTTTTTCCCTGATAACACATTTTAAGAGCTGCTTGCTTGTTTAAAAGTAGACGACCTTTCGATTTCATAAAATCAAAAAAATTTAGTTCCCTCTGAAATGTAGTCATTGTGATACAAGTTTCTGTAAAATCTAAAAAAAAAAAAAAAAAAAAAAAAAAAAACAGGCCTGGGAAGTTATATACTTCGAGAGGATTTCCGAGCAAATAATGTGCATGGAATCGCTTGCTTCGCGCAGTCAAGCAGACAGAGGAAGTCCGGTGTACGCATGCGCAGGTTTACCTTTGACCGTGCACTGACAGTTCCATCATTCCGTCGCTAAACGAACAGCTGATCGTGCTGAGCGCCGATATTTATTAGTTTGGTCCTGCGTTTCATTTCCTTCGTATATAACATCACGTCTTTTCTTCTCGCTTTCCGTTACTGTAGCCGGTCTTTCACGTTTCATTCGCACGCTCACGCCCTCCGTTTTTCTCTACAGTTTCAAATTTGTATCCCACAATGCCTCGCGCGAACAGGGAAAGCCCACCACGTGATGCATGACGTAGTAGCTTGTATTGGGTCATGGTGAAGCAGGAAAAAATAGTGGAGAATTTAGGGCCGCGTGGTCCTAGTGGGCCACACCGCTCATCGCTACGACAGAAACAGAGACTCCGGTAGGAACAGAGGAGGGGGACTGTGTGTATGTTCACAATGATTGGTGTACAAACAGTAAGATCTCGATCTCTCTCTCACACACACACACACACACACACACACACGGGTGCATCAGTTGCCCCCTAAAAGTGAAAAGTTCCTCCGATCATGATGTATTTTTGTTTTTATGTTCCTTTTGGTAAGAAAACACACTGGGTGAAATATTTTGACAAAATTCAAAAGTTTAATGGTGGCACCAGGAGCTCAAAGTTATGGAAAAAGCTGCTATTTTATGACTTTTATGACAAAATTTCGATCACTTTTCATGAAACATTATGGCACCTTATAGAGTATACCAAATATCTTAGATCCACATTTTTAGTACATATTCTAAATATATTATCAAGCACAGTTTGAGTTTTAGCTGTTCATTGAATCATTGTTCAACTACTTATAAACAATACAAATGTATTATGAATCACATTAACGCTTCTCAATCCCTTGCAAAGGTTCTTAACATGATCTCTGGCTCACAAGAAATCAATAAACGGAGTCCAACATTGTGATTCAAACCTGACGCGAAAACATAAAATAAGCGTTTTTTGGCAAAAAATTAACCTCGTGGGCAGCACGGTGGTGTAGTGGTTAGCGCTGTCGCCTCACAGCAAGAAGGTCCGGGTTCGAGCCCCGTGGCCGGCGAGGGCCTTTCTGTGCGGAGTTTGCATGTTCTCCCCGTGTCCGCGTGGGTTTCCTCCGGGTGCTCCGGTTTCCCCCACAGTCCAAAGACATGCAGGTTAGGTTAACTGGTGACTCTAAATTGACCGTAGGTGTGAATGTGAGTGTGAATGGTTGTCTGTGTCTATGTGTCAGCCCTGTGATGACCTGGCGACTTGTCCAGGGTGTACCCCGCCTTTCACCCGTAGTCAGCTGGGATAGGCTCCAGCTCGCCTGCGACCCTGTAAAAGGATAAAGCGGCTAGAGATAATGAGATTAATGAAAATGAACCTCATGGTGCCACCATTAGACTTTTGAATATGGTCAAAAAATTTTACAGGATGTCTTTATTGGTGAAAAGGAACACCCAAACAAACATGCATCCGATTTTATGAAAGTGAGGGCAACTGATGCACCCTAACACACACACACACACTGCTCTCCTGACATAGAAGCAATGACCGTCGTTTGCAGACCCTTCTATCCGCCCAGAAAGCCGACAGTGGTGCTCATTACTGCTGTTTATATCTCACCGGATGCTAACGTTAGCATAGCTCTCGTCCGCCTACAGGACACTGTTAACAGACAGCAGCAAGCTCATCCTCAGGGAGTGCAAGGCCGAATCCCATTTCACCCCTTGGACCAACCCCTTGGCCCTTCCCCTCCATTTTGCGCGTTCACGTGAAGGGGTAGGGGTATCCCAATCCCAGTTAACGCGGAGGGGTAGGGGAAGGCGTAGGGCTTCTGTACCCCTCCAAATGGAGATTTTCCTGGAGCAGACTCCGAACGAAGGGGTTTGAGTGATTTCCCACAATGCCATGCGGATTTCAGCGAGATTTCATGCGGATTTCAGAAAGATGGCGGTTCCCGCGGCGAAAGATTGTCATAAATGTATTTTCTCCATTATTTACGTGTTTTAAGTTGTTATCCAGAGGAAACACGCCGCTTGATTCGCTTTCGAGCTGAGAATGAGCAGCGATTTCTGAAATCCAAGCTGCTGCTAAAAAGCTTTGGGAGTGAGTATTGTTTTCGGTTGCTTTACTGCGTATGTTTTGTTCTGTTATTCTCGCTTTTATTGTTTACATGAGTGTTCTGACACCTCATTCTGTCGGATGTGGTGCACGAAGCGCCAAAGATATCCCATTCAGTGGTGTTAGTTAACAAATCACACCCTGCCAGCAGAGATTTCTGCCTCTGGCTCTGACTGTAGCGGCTGGTCGCAGCCAATGACGCGTCGCGTTTTGCTAACGTAAACGCTGACGGAGGTACGCGATGACGTATGCGATCGTTGAAGGGCTATCCCAATACATAAGGGTTGAATTTCAAGCCCTATCCCTTGTAGCTCAGTTTCAAGGGGAAGGGCCAAGGGGAAGGCGGAGGGGAAGGGGGAGGGGTAGGGGTAGAAATTAGAATTGGGATTGGGCCCAAGTCATTGCTGGGGGGTTTAACCAAGCATGCTTAAAGACCGCCCTTCCCAAATCTGTACAGTATGTACAGCGCTCCACCAGAGGGATTAACACACTGGACCGTGTCTATTCTAATCTGAAGCGTGCTTACAGAGCAGTCCCCCTCCCACATCTGGGTCTGTCGGACCATCTCTCACTGCTCCTCATCCCTGCGTACACTCCTCTCAGGAAGAAAACTAAGCCGGTCACAAAGACTGTAAAAACCTGGCCGGAGGACGCGCTCTCCAAGCTGCAGGACTGCTTCGCTGTCACAGAACGGAAGATCCTTGAACAACAGGAATTACAGGGCTTTACTCACACGGTTTTGTATGGATAATGTCACGGTTGACGAGCACGTTCATGTTTATCCAAACAGAAAGCCCTGGATGACAAGCGAAATTAAGTCACTCCTGAGGGCCCGTAACTCCGCCTTCAGGACAGGTGACAAGGCCCTGTACAGCACGGCGAGAGCAGACTTAAAGCAGAACTGAAGGCAATTTTTTTTTTATCATCATCAAAATTCTATTTCTCATTTTATTAAATATAGGAATGCATTTTTGATCGCCATTTTGTCGCTGCTATAGCAAGTTATGAGTGTTTGAAATATGCTCTGTAATACATCAGTCCATATGTCAGAGCAACGGCCGTAAACGAGATTCGTTGAGACCTGTGTGAGACATTATAGGACGTAAATAAAAGATACGGCAGAAATCAAAGTGACCGACATCTGCCAATGTTGTCAAAAGACACGCGCGCCCTTTCTCTTTCAAATGCTGACGTAATCCAGCCGGAAGTTGTGTTTGTTTTGATAGCAATCAGGAAAGTTTGAAAAAAGTAGGCAGTAATCATCATTTAAACTCGTTTTTGCGCAATACTTCGTTTGGAACACAGTTTTCAAAATGGCGGCACTGACACCTGGCTGACACTTCATGTTTTGAAGTCTTGCACAAGTCTCGTGAAGATCGCGCGGATAAGCGACGCCTGCCGTGGACCTCATCTCATCTCATTACCTCTAGCCGCTTTATCCTGTCCTACAGGGTCGCAGGCAAGCTGGAGCCTATCCCAGCTGACTACGGGCGAAAGGCGGGGTACACCCTGGACAAGTCGCCAGGTCATCACAGGGCTGACACATAGACACAGACAACCATTCACACTCGCATTCACACCTACGCTCAATTTAGGCCAAGTTTACATTAGACCGTATCTGTCTCGTTTTCTTCGCGGATGCACTGTCCGTTTACATTAAAACGCCTGGAAACGCTGGGAAACGGGAATCCGCCAGCGTCCACGTATTCAATCCAGATCGTGTCTGGTCCGGTGCTGTGTAAACATTGAGAATACGCGGATACGCTGTGCTGAGCTCTAGCTGGCGTCGTCATTGGACAACGTCACTGTGACATCCACCTTCCTGATTCGCTGGCGTTGGTCATGTGACGCGACTGCTGAAAAACGGCGCGGACTTCCGCCTTGTATCACCTTTCATTAAAGAGTATAAAAGTATGAAAATACTGCAAATACTGATGCAAATACTGCCCATTGTGTAGTTATGATTGTCTTTAGGCTTGCCATCCTTCCACTTGCAAGTGGTAAGTGATATGCGCTGGGATCACACACACAGCGGCTCAGTCCCGAATCACAGCTTGTGCACTTCACTCGCGCGCTGTGTGAGCTGCGCAGGGCCGGAGTGCGCACCCTCCAGAGGGCACTCGCTGTTCAGGGCAGAGTGATTTGGAGCGCAGGATGCCTGCGGAGCCGAGCGTATCCGTGTATTGGCGTTGCTGTGTGCAGGCGAATCGTGTATTGGCGTTGCTGTGTGCACACTAATCGTTTTAAAAACGTTAATCTGATGATCCGCTGATACGGTCTAATGTAAACCCAACCTTAGAGTCACCAGTTAACCTAACCTGCATGTCTTTGGACTGTGGGGGAAACCGGAGCACCCGGAGGAAACCCACGCGGACACGGGGAGAACATGCAAACTCTGCACAGAAAGGCCCTCGCCGGCCACGGAGCTCGAACCCGGACCTTCTTGCTGTGAGGCGACAGCGCTAACCACTACACCACCGTGCCGCCTGCCATGGACCAAACGAACTAAATTCAACACGGCTAAAAACCGAATAGGCCGATAAGTAGAATATTTAATTACAATTAGTTCCCCATACGAGTCACGATATAAGGTTACTAAAACCGAAAACGTCACTGAATAACACGTTAATTAAGAACTAAAGCAAGTTTATAAAAATGACTTCAGTTCTCCTTTAAGGAGGGGAATTAAAGGTACAAAGGAGGCCTATAATGCTGCTTTTCCACTACAAACGCGGCTGAGTCGGGCTGAGCCGTGCCGTGCTGAGTTGGGCTGAGCCGTGCCGTGCTGAGTTGGGCTGAGTCGAGCTGAGTGGGGCTGTTGGAGTTGCATTTCGACTACAACCGCGCTGAACCGTGCTGGCTGGAAGTGGGTGGACACATTGGGTGGAGTTAGCGAAAGTGGGTGGACGTCAGGTGATGTCGTTAAGCAGCGCAAACAGTGACATCAGTGATCTTTTAAGCGGTAGTCTCACGACCCGGATAGTAAACAATAAACATGGAGGACATGGAGTCGTTAGTGTTGCTGGTCTTGGTGCTGTGGCTTGTTGTCACCGACAACGCGGACAGATACTGGCAAGAGCGTATAGATGAGGCGAGGCGCATAAGGCTTCAGAAATTCTCGTAATAACTAATTATTCTTCTTCCGGGTTTGCGGTGTTTACAGATCCCAGCGTGCTCGTGGGGCGTGTGTGGGCATGTGAGGACACTCCTCCTCACCAATCAGTGCACAGGGAAGTGTCTGCTCACGCCCCCAGCCTCACTCGGCTCAGTTTGGCTCGCTTCAGCCCCACTCCAAAACCGTGTGAGTTTTAGGGGCTAAGCAGGGCTGAAGCGAGCTGAGTCGTGCTGGTTTTTGGTCGTCGAAACGCGAGCCGTGTCGGGCTGAAGTGAGCTGAAGCGAGCTGAAGTGAGCTGAAAAAGGGTAGTGGAAAAGGGCCATAAGAGGAAGGTGGAAGACTATTTGTCAAACAACAACCCACATGAAGTGTGGCAGGGACTAAAAAACCTCAAACTAGAAAGACAACACCTCTGTGACCATCAGTGCCAACTGGCAGAAGAATTAAACCAAGACCGCAAGCTCACACACACACTCTCTCTCTCTCTCGGAACATCAAGTGAGTCGTGTGAACACAAGGAAAGCTGCTGGGCCAGATGGAGTACCTGGTGACGTACTCAAATCCTGTGCCGACCAGCTCTCAGCAGTCTTCACGAAGATCTTTAATCTCTCCCTGACACACGCCACTGTCCTACCTTGTCTCAAGTCGGCTACTATGATCCCCATCCGCGATCTCGGGGGCTATGGACCCTTTTCACGTGACGTCACGACAAATGCGGCCGCCATTTTGGACATGTACTACCAGTAGTTTACCACAGCCAGCATTGAGGAACGGCAGCAAAGAAAGTTTTTACTTTCAGCAAGACTTCCATCATGCCACTATATTGTTGTGCACCTGGATGTAGTAACCATCAACAAACAAGGCAAGGTTTATCATTTTATCGGATCCCGACGGAGAAGATGGATAGCGGCCATAAACAGGAAAGATTGGCAGCCCTCGGCATACCAACGCTTGTGTAGTGACCACTTTGTTGGAGGTAAGACGAATAAAATTAGCCAGAAAAGGCATTACATTGCTGTTAACATTCTGTGGCGGCGAGTGTGTAACCAAATAGGCTAAAATAACCCATTGTAACCGCTTTGTTCTTCTGTAGTAGCTATTAGCTAACGACATTAGCTAGCGTTGTGTTCCTTTGCTGTTGGTAGACTGTAGGACAGATCAGAGGCAGTGTCCTACAAATAGCGCTTAATTTGAGGGGGAGCAAGCCGGAGCACACTCCGGAACCTCGGGCGTTGGCTCCGGCAGCTATTTACACTGGATCCGGTGATCCGACACCTCTAGACTATATAACAAAAAAAAACAACAACAAATAATTAAATAAAAAAATGCAAGTTTATTTAGTGTTAATGTCTGATTTTGATATCTGCCTTGTTGGTGATTTCTCTCATGAAACGACATCCACAAAATATCTGCAGATGAACTTAATTTGCAGTGTTATTACAAAACATGCCCAGAAGCGCAGCGCCGCGCCCCCCTCTCCCCCTCTTTTTTTCCGCACCAGAGCCGCTCATCCTCTGCGCTCCGGGACTTCCCACTTTACAAATTAAGCACTGCCTACAAATAAGTGTTCAAAACAAGAGGAACATGTATTTGTCTCTTAAATCCAGGCCGTTCCCTGTAATCTGTAACAACGGTTGGAGAAAGTAATGGCAAATAGTGAGTGCACAAACCATAGAAGGTAAACTGTACACAGCACCAGGGCAGTGTGATGGTATGTCTACTTTTAGATTGTGTTAGCTTATCAATGAACACACTCGTCACTCGACGAGTTTCACGTCTTTACGACGGATACTTAAATGTGTGTTAGGTATTACTGTTGCAGTCTAAGCGGTCATTGTAGCAGCTAGATGAGCGAGAACCGAAAGGGTCTGTGCCATAAACCGTTATTTCTGTACGGCGTTGCTAATGTGTCGTTACTGTTGTTATTTCTCCCTCTGCTCGCCCTGTAAATGCCCTACGTCGCTGGATAGCGAAGGTGTTTTCTGCATCTCGCTCCTTTTTCTTGTATGTTCTCCGTTTGTCGCCTTCCTCGCATTCAAACCAATTCGAGCCGAAGTCCGCTACATGTCCAAAATGGTGGTCACGTTTACGAAGGTCACGTGACTGAAAAGGGTCTATAGACCCATTGCCTTAACACCAGTAGTCGTTAAATGCTTTGACAGACTAAGGCCACATCACATTAAAGACTACCTCCCTCTTACCTTTGACCCATATCAATTCGCATACAGAGCGAACCGATCTACTAACGATACCATCTCCACAGCCCTCCACACCGCTCTGAGCCACCTGGAACAGCCGGGGACCACCGTAAGGACGATTACAGCTCGGCTTTTAATACCATCATCCCTGACATCCTCGCGGACGAGCTGGCTGCCCTGGACTTTCCCCCAGCCACTTGTGCCCAGATCAAAGACTTTCTTACAAACCGCCCACAGACTGTCAAGACCGGCGCTCGCAGCTCCTCCACCCTCACGCTCAGCGCTGGCTCTCCACAAGGCTGTGTGCTGAGCCCTCTACACCCATGACTGTATTCCCACCCACCCCACCATCACTATAACTGAAATTTGCGGATGACGCCACCTTGGTGGGGCTCGTAACTGGATGGGACGAGGTGCAGCGGCTGGCAGAGTGGTGTGCCAAAAACAACCTGGCTCTCAACACCAAGAAAACAAAAGGAGATGTCATGGACTTCAGGAGGCACAAAGCTGACCCCGTTCCCCTCTACGTCAACGGAGACTGTGTGGACAGGGTCCGCACCTTTAAATTCCTGGGGACTCGTATCTCTGAGGACCTCTCCTGGTCAGCTAACACAACAGCCGTGGTGAGGAAAGCCCAACAGCAAATCCACTTCCTGAGAGTCCTCAGAAAGAACAAACTGGATGAGAGGCTGTTGGTGACCTTCTACCGCTCCACCATCGAGAGTGTGCTGGCTTTCTCCATCACTGTGTGGTATGCTGGCTGCACAGCGGCTGACAAGAAAAAGCTGCAGAGGGTGATAAGCTCAGCTGAAGAAAAAAAAAAAAAGACAATTGGCTGTCCTCTGCCTGTCCTGGATGACATCGTTAGCTCTCGATGCCTCTCCAGAACTAGGAAGATCGTTCGCAACCACCTCCATCCTGGACGCCACCTGTTCAGCCTGCTGCCCTCTGGAAGGAGGTACAGGAGCAGAACAAACAGACTGAAAAACAGCTTTTCCATGGGCTGTCAGGACACAACACACACATACACATTATATATATATATATATATATATATATATATATATATATATATATATATATATCACTCTTCATCACGAAGAGTGGCTACGGGTACCGATTCCGTAGTGGGGCAACAATCAGCCACCTGCTCTACATGGATGACATCAAGCTGTATGCCAGGAACGAGCGAGAAATAGACTCGCTGATCCACACCACCCGGATCTACAGCGATGACATAGGGATGTCATTCGGATTGGACAAGTGTGGCCGGATGGTCTCAAAGAGAGGCAAGATGATCCGGACTGAAGGGATTGACCTACCAGAGGGCAACATAGGTGATATCCAAGACAGCTACAAGTACCTTGGCATCCCACAGGCTAATGGAAACCATGAAGAGGCCACAAGGAAGTCAACCACAGCCAAATACCTCCAGAGAGTAAGGCAGGTCCTGAAAAGTCAGCTGAATGGTAAAAACAAGGTCCGAGCCATCAACATGTACGCACTACCAGTCATCAGATACCCCGCTGGTATCATAAACTGGCCAAAGGAGGAGATAGAAGCCACAGATATCAAGACTAGAAAGCTCCTCACCATGCATGGAGGGTTCCACCCCAAGTCCAGCACCCTGAGACTATACACTAAGCGGAAAGAGGGAGGCCGAGGGCTAGTGAGCGTCAAGACCACGGTCCAGGATGAAACATCGAAAATCCGAGAATACATCAGAAAGATGGCCCCAAAGGATGAACTGCTAAGTGAGTGTCTCAGGCAGCAGAACCCTGAAGAGAGTGCAGAGGAGGAGGAGGAACAGACAACCTGGAGAGACAAACCCCTACATGGCATGTACCACCGTCAGATAGAGGAAGTGGCTGATATCAAGAAATCCTACCAGTGGCTGGATAATGCAGGACTGACAGACAGCACAGAGGCACTAATCATGGCAGCACAAGAACAGGCCATAAGCACAAGAGCCATAGAGGCCAGGATCTACCAGAGTAGATCAGACCCAAGATGCAGACTGTGCAAAGAAGCCCCTGAAACAGTCCAGCACATAGTAGCAGGGTGTAAGATGCTAGCTGGATCAGCGTACATGGAGAGGCACAACCAAGTGGCTGGGATAGTATACAGGAACATCTGCAACCAGTATGGAATAGAAATACCCAAGTCCCAATGGGCCATACCACAGAAGGTGGCTGAGAACAACAGGGCCAAGATTCTGTGGGACTTCAGCTTCCAGACTGACAAACAGATCCTGGCTAACCAACCGGACATAGTGGTGGTGGACAAAGAGCAGAAGAGGGTGGTGGTGATAGATGTGGCAATCCCAGCTGACGCCAACATCAGGAAGAAGAAACATGAGAAACTTGAGAAGTATCAAGGGTTGAAAGAGCAGCTGGAACGGATGTGGAAGGTCAAGGGTTGCGTGGTCCCCGTGGTAGTGGGGGCACTTGGGGCAGTAACCCCCAAACTGGGAGAGTGGCTCCAGCAAATCCCAGGAACAACATCTGAAGCCTCAGTCCAGAAGAGCGCAGTCCTAGGAACATCGAAGATACTGCGCAGAACCCTCAAACTCCCAGGCCTCTGGTAGAGGACCCGAGCTTGAGGATGACATGGATACCACCCCCCCGCCGGGGGTGAGAAGGAGATTTTTTTTTATATATATATATATATATATATATATATATATATATATATATATAGATAGTGTGTGTGTGTGTGTGTGTATTATATATATATATATATATATATATATATATATATATATATATATATACACATACACACACACACGTATACACGTGTGTGTATATATGTATGTATATATATGTATGTATATATATATATATATATATATATATATATATATATATATATATATATAAGTGCTGTCAAAAATGTCGCGTTATTAACGCATTAACTTGACTCAATTTTAACGGCGATAATTTTTTTTATCGCAAGATTAACGCTCTGTGACATGATGTAGGTTTTTCATAAGCTTTTGATACTGCCAGGAACTTGGAACAGAGACTTTGCTTAGAAAACCGATAGCAGCTAGACTGTAATGCCACGCCCCGCACAGCCAGAGTCCTCTGCCCCCCCAAAGAACCAGCGCGGGCAGGGCGCGCTAGTAGAGATGGGATTTATGGCTCTTTGATGGGATCCGCATCTTTGTGATCCGTTCTTTGAAAAGAGCTGTTCAAAAGACTGGCTCATTTGGCTCTTTTTAAATATTTATTCAGTTTTAAGAAGACAGCGTCTAAAGAAGCCAGATCCCTCTGAACTGTAAACTCAATGCTATCCCAGAAATCCTTCCTGTAATATGCAAATTTGGCCGCCTCTGATTGGACAGTGCGACGCATCAACAGGCAGAAAGTGTAAAAGTACAAAATGTGTTAAGTGAGCTGAAACAGTAAAGATCAGATTCAATGCAATATTTATCAACGAACAACTTAAAGTTAATATAATAGTGTACTTTATATTATAATCAAGCATGTCAAGCCTACCGTCACTGTGTAACCTGCCTCTCTGATAGACTAACTCAAGCAGTAGATTACTTCACTCATGGTTCTCTTGTTAGTCTCGGGACGAAGAGCCCCGGTGCTCAGCTTAGGTTTCAGTTTGCTGTGTCAAGACGTGTTATGCTTTGCAATAAGAAAAACATTGGTACAAAGCAAGCCCATTCACTTTTTTATGCTGATAAGAGAATTACAATGGTTTTTCGTGTGACAAAAATGTGCGATTAAATTGCGATTAATCGCGAGTTAACTATGACAGTTGCGACATTAATCGCGATTAAATATTTTAATCGCTTGACAGCACTTATATATATATATATATATATATACACACACACACACACACATTTTATATATATATTAGGGTGCATCAGTTGCCCTCACTTTCATAAAATCGGATGCATTTTTGTTTGGGTGTTCCTTTTCACCAATAAAGACATCCTGTAAAATGTTTTGACCATATTCAAAAGTCTAATGGTGGCACCATGAGCTTCATTTTTTCCCAAAAAACGCTTATTTTATGTTTTCGCGTAAGGTTTGAATCACAATGTTGGACTCCATTTATTGATTTCTTGTGAGCCAGAGATCATGTTAAGAACCTTTGCAAGGGATTGAGAAGCGTTAATGTGATTCATAATACATTTGTATTGTTTAAAAGTAGTTGAACAATGATTCAATGAACAGCTAAAACTCAAACTGTGCTTGATAATATATTTAGAATATGGACTAAAAATGTGTATCTAAGATATTTGATATACTCTATAAGGTGCCATAATGTTTCATGAAAAGTGATCGAAATTTTGTCATAAAAGTCATAAAATAGCAGCTTTTTCCATAACTTTGAGCTCCTGGTGCCACCATTAAACTTTTGAATTTTGTCAAAATATTTCACCCAGTGCGTTTTCTTACCAAAATGAACACAAAAACAAAAATACATCATGATCGGAGGAACTTTTCACTTTTAAGGGGCAACTGATGCACCCGTGTGTGTGTGTGTGTGTGTGTGTGTGTGTGTGTGTGTGTGTGTGTGTGTGTGTGAGAGAGAGAGAGATCTTACTGTTTGTACACCAATCATTGTGAACATACACACAGTCCCCCTCCTCTGTTCCTACCGGAGTCTCTGTTTCTGTCGTAGCGATGAGCGGTGCGGCCCACTAGGACCACGCGGCCCTAAATTCTCCACTATTTTTTCCTGCTTCACCATGACCCAATACAAGCTACTACGTCATGCATCACGTGGTGGGCTTTCCCCGTTTGCGTGAGGCATTGTGGGATACAAATTTGAAACTGGAGAGAAAAACGGAGGATGTGAGCACCAAATATATATATATATATATATATATATATATATATATATATATATATATATATATATATATAAAAATAATAATATGGGTTGCTAATGCTCTTTTGCTTACTTTTATCAAGTGCCCTAACTTTGTTACCTTGATTATACTTATTCTATTTTTTATGACATGATCAAATATTCTTGTTTTTATGTATGTTCTTATTCATTTTTAATCCACCTTCGGTTGTGGCACGTCAATTTCGTTGTATGGGTGACTGTGCAATGTCAAAGGCTATTTGCAAACCAAATTGCAATATGCGTATTACTGTCCTATAACAAAGCCTTTGGCCAAGTTTCATGAAATTCCTCCAAAAACTGTGAGAGGAGTTGATTTCAGAAGATGAGAACCATTTCCAGGACGGACAGACGGACATCGCCACGACATAATCCCCCGGGGGATAAAACCTATTTTGGCAAATTACATGAAATTCCTCCAAAAATTGAGGGAAGTTGATTTCAGAAAGCAAGCACACCGTGATGAAATTACCAAAGTACAAGTTTGTTAATAATCAAGGGCATAATTCTGGGAAAATCTGCCCAAATTAAACGAAATTTCAATCTGCGTATAACTGTCATATAACAAAGCCTTTCGCCAAGTTTGGTGAAGTTCCTCCACAAATTATGAGAGGAGCTGATTTCAGAAGAACGTACACCCTCATGAAATTGTCAAAGTACAAATTATTTAATCAAGGGTCAAAACTCTGGGAAAATTTTCATAAATGAAATTAAATCGCAATATGCGTATTACCGTCATATAACAAGGCCTTTTGCCAAGCTTCGAGAAAGTCGTCCAAAAATTGAGAGGAGATGATGCCAGAAGGAAAAAACATGCTCATGAAATTGTGAAAGCACAAGGTTGTTAATCAAGGGCCACAACTCTGGTAAAATGTGACCAAATTTAACGAAATTATAACAGGCGTATTACCGGCATATAATAATGCCTTTTGCCAAGTTTTCTGAAATTCCTCTAAAAATTGACAGGAGTTGATTTCAGAAGGTGAGCACCCTTCCTGGGACGGACAGACAAATGGACGGATGGACAGACATCGCCACGACATAATCCCCCTTCAGGCCTTTTGGCCAGCGGGGGATTAAAAAATAAATAAATACATAAATAAACAAAAATTGTAAGTCTGTGATTTACATTTAGTAGCTTTCGGTCCACTAAACAAAAATAATGGGGTGTCAGGCAAAATTCTTTTTATGACCTAAAACTTGAAAAATCTGAAAGTCGGTCTACCTTTAAGAGCTAAAATCCCTTCGACTCACAAGTAATTTAATCAGATTCAAGCCTACACACGAGTGAATCAATCCGAAGCACTAATGATTGAATCCAATCCATGAGTGAGTCAATCCCAGCCGTTACCGAATCAATTTGATACAAGAGTGATTCAATCCAATATACCAGTGAAATCAATCTGACACAGCAGTGAATCAATCAAATGCACTAGTGATTCAAACAGACACAAAAATGATTCATTCTAACAGGCTAGTGACTCAGTCTGACACAGTAGTGACACCGTTGCAATTCAATCCCATACATTAGTGAATGAATCTGATGCGGCTAGTGATTTCACTCAACTTCTGCTGCGAGAAAAAAAATTATACATCATATCGACGCTAGTTCAGCGAGATTGTATTACAAAGGCATAACTGAACCGGTGCAACCAAATTATTCATCCGTTCCACTTGAGTGTATAACAGGAGACTCCTGCTAATTTATTTCTACAATACACTACCGTTCAAAAGTTTGGGGTCACTTTGAAATGTCCTTATTTTTGAAAGAAAAGCACTGTTCTTTTCAATGAAGATCACTTTAAACTAATCAGAAATCCACTCTATACATTGCTAATGTGGTAAATGACTATTCTAGCTGCAAATGTCTGGTTTTTGGTGCAATATCTCCATAGGTGTATAGAGGCCCATTTCCAGCAACTCTCACTCCAGTGTTCTAATGGTACAATGTGTTTGCTCATTGCCTCAGAAGGCTAATGGATGATTAGAAAACCCTTGTACAATCATGTTAGCACAGCTGAAAACAGTTGAGCTCTTTAGAGAAGCTATAAAACTGACCTTCCTTTGAGCAGATTGACTTTCTGGAGCATCACATTTGTGGGGTCGATTAAATGCTCAAAAT